>NC_133333.1:144911835-145511835 GCF_042186555.1 Aquarana catesbeiana
AGCAGCCAGACCATCCAGTGTGCCCGCACGTAGCAGCACCCCAGGAAGAAGGGGGAACAGGAATCCACTTGATATGGCTTGCAAGGAGTCACACGTATAATTGCCCCCCTACCAACACACCACTGGGGGGTGGGGCCGGAACCTACGAAAATTGTCAGAGCGTTAGCTCCTGAATATACCCATATAGGTTAGTAGTTAGATTTAACTATTGGGCGGTCAGAAAGTATTGTAATAATCTATTGCAACTTGAATTGATCATGTGAAGGATAATAGAATGAGTGGAGTGACTATATTGGTATAACCAATATAGAATATGTCAGGGATGACCTTGTCCTTAAATGCTGACAATGGCAGTGATAGGAAGAGAAGTGAAGGATGTGCACAGTGAATGTGATGTGTGAATTTGAGGAAAAAGTGCATGATATTGCCAAGTATCTAAGTCTACGGCATCCAAAGCTAGTGTGCACATAAATCAAAATTAAATATAAGTAAAATATTATTCTATGGGGTCTGACAAAGCATTGATAATCAGAGGTATCATAAGTTCTTACTCACTCCTACTGTTGAGGAAAAGAGTCTGGCCGTCCAAGGAGGAAGTGGAGGGATCACACCCAAATCCACCCTCATTAAATAGTGTCCTTAATTAGTACTGAAATTAACAACAGGTATCGTTTCTTCCGCCCCTTAACCCCGGAGTGTAGAGGGAGACTATGGCCGCCATTGGCAGGCCTCGTGTGGCTCCCTCGGCATCCATCAAGGCGAAGCCCCGACATCTGTCGTCACCTTCGCCGTAAAATACGTGACACCATGAGGCCGCACGCACATGCGACCCGCACATGCGCGCACACCGCACGCAATGTCCGAAGGTGATGAGGGATGCCGCCGGCAGGGTAATCACACCCGTGGGCGGCCAACCCGGGAATCCGGGCATCCACGGGGAGAGACAAGGGGAGCGCAGGTAACTGAGCTCCCCACCCTGCCGGGAAGACACATCAGGGAACGTGATCCCCGACCCAGGGAGCATGCGACAGTGCAGGCATCACAGGGGCCCCGATGGCGCAAGCTGCAAGCGGGGAGGCGCCGATCGAGAGGCACACAAACGAGCTCACATATGCGATTTGTGAAAAACAACAAATAACAAAAGTTTTCTACATAATTACTTGTTAATAATACAAGGTAAAACATTAGAAACTGCGCACTGACAATTCTAACAATATTCCCAAAAGTATGCAAGAACCACAGCCACCTAGAAATGGCAACATAATTTCAACGTTTAAATAGATTTGTTTGAAAGGACATAACTCTCAAATACACAGAAATATCTCCAGATACACAAAATAGTATAACAACCCAGATAAGGAAATTTGCATCGGATCCAATGGATCCCTCATTGCTCACGGTTGCGATGCGATTTTACTCTATTCGCAACCACGAACAAGGCTATGATTATAGACTTAATTAGGTATAATAATAATACAGACTCATAATACAAGAGCGTAACTAATTTAGTGAGCTCAAGGGAAGAAATATTTAATCCTCTTATTGAGAGTCTACTTAAAATCCTAATGTGCGATTTAACATGCGATTTAACACATTTTTGGAAAATATGTGGATAAAATCTAATGTGGTGTCTGGGATAAACACAGAGGGATATATACAGGAGAACAGACAGTGCACAGCTCATGTCTAACTCCCATGTGTCAAATGGGGGAAGGGGTGTTTAGCCACCCAAATTTGTATAGCAAAAGAGGGAAGACACATTAAGGAGTCAATGCTGCTCACCCCAATATGGACAAAAAAAATGGAAAAAGGTCCCCCGAGCGGGGTTTTTAGGCAGCTAACCATAGATATGAACAAGGCATTAAATAAAATATTATATTAAAGTGCTTTATTGAAGGGTAATGAATGAATGTAACATATAAATATAAATATAAAATGGGAGCTCCAGTGGGAAAATACCCATACCAAATACATATAATAGCAAACATAGGTTATACACAGCATATGATAAGGCTATTGCATAACAATCCTGACGCGTTTCGACCCATGAATTTTGGGGTCTCTTCAGAGGATGAGTTTGCTACAAAAAAGAAGAAAAATTTATAACAGTATGTCCAGCTTATTTAAAAGAATTACAGCATAGGCAAGTTTGTTTAGCAACACTTTGCACATAATTACCACTGAGTTTGGATGTACCCCTCGATCAGAGCCTCCCCACACAGCAGCCAGACCATCCAGTGTGCCCGCACGTAGCAGCACCCCAGGAAGAAGGGGGAACAGGAATCCACTTGATATGGCTTGCAAGGAGTCACACGTATAATTGCCCCCCTACCAACACACCACTGGGGGGTGGGGCCGGAACCTACGAAAATTGTCAGAGCGTTAGCTCCTGAATATACCCATATAGGTTAGTAGTTAGATTTAACTATTGGGCGGTCAGAAAGTATTGTAATAATCTATTGCAACTTGAATTGATCATGTGAAGGATAATAGAATGAGTGGAGTGACTATATTGGTATAACCAATATAGAATATGTCAGGGATGACCTTGTCCTTAAATGCTGACAATGGCAGTGATAGGAAGAGAAGTGAAGGATGTGCACAGTGAATGTGATGTGTGAATTTGAGGAAAAAGTGCATGATATTGCCAAGTATCTAAGTCTACGGCATCCAAAGCTAGTGTGCACAAAAATCAAAATTAAATATAAGTAAAATATTATTCTATGGGGTCTGACAAAGCATTGATAATCAGAGGTATCATAAGTTCTTACTCACTCCTACTGTTGAGGAAAAGAGTCTGGCCGTCCAAGGAGGAAGTGGAGGGATCACACCCAAATCCACCCTCATTAAATAGTGTCCTTAATTAGTACTGAAATTAACAACAGGTATCGTTTCTTCCGCCCCTTAACCCCGGAGTGTAGAGGGAGACTATGGCCGCCATTGGCAGGCCTCGTGTGGCTCCCTCGGCATCCATCAAGGCGAAGCCCCGACATCTGTCGTCACCTTCGCCGTAAAATACGTGACACCATGAGGCCGCACGCACATGCGACCCGCACATGCGCGCACACCGCACGCAATGTCCGAAGGTGATGAGGGATGCCGCCGGCAGGGTAATCACACCCGTGGGCGGCCAACCCGGGAATCCGGGCATCCACGGGGAGAGACAAGGGGAGCGCAGGTAACTGAGCTCCCCACCCTGCCGGGAAGACACATCAGGGAACGTGATCCCCGACCCAGGGAGCATGCGACAGTGCAGGCATCACAGGGGCCCCGATGGCGCAAGCTGCAAGCGGGGAGGCGCCGATCGAGAGGCACACAAACGAGCTCACATATGCACTTTAATATAATATTTTATTTAATGCCTTGTTCATATCTATGGTTAGCTGCCTAAAAACCCCGCTCGGGGGACCTTTTTCCATTTTTTTTGTCCATATTGGGGTGAGCAGCATTGACTCCTTAATGTGTCTTCCCTCTTTTGCTATACAAATTTGGGTGGCTAAACACCCCTTCCCCCATTTGACACATGGGAGTTAGACATGAGCTGTGCACTGTCTGTTCTCCTGTATATATCCCTCTGTGTTTATCCCAGACACCACATTAGATTTTATCCACATATTTTCCAAAAATGTGTTAAATCGCATGTTAAATCGCACATTAGGATTTTAAGTAGACTCTCAATAAGAGGATTAAATATTTCTTCCCTTGAGCTCACTAAATTAGTTACGCTCTTGTATTATGAGTCTGTATTATTATTATACCTAATTAAGTCTATAATCCATAGCCTTGTTCGTGGTTGCGAATAGAGTAAAATCGCATCGCAACCGTGAGCAATGAGGGATCCATTGGATCCGATGCAAATTTCCTTATCTGGGTTGTTATACTATTTTGTGTATCTGGGAGATATTTCTGTGTATTTGAGAGTTATGTCCTTTCAAACAAATCTATTTAAACGTTGAAATTATGTTGCCATTTCTAGGTGGCTGTGGTTCTTGCATACTTTTGGGAATATTGTTAGAATTGTCAGTGCGCAGTTTCTAATGTTTTACCTTGTATTATTAACAAGTAATTATGTAGAAAACTTTTGTTATTTGTTGTTTTTCACAAATCGCATATGTGAGCTCGTTTGTGTGCCTCTCGATCGGCGCCTCCCCGCTTGCAGCTTGCGCCATCGGGGCCCCTGTGATGCCTGCACTGTCGCATGCTCCCTGGGTCGGGGATCACGTTCCCTGATGTGTCTTCCCGGCAGGGTGGGGAGCTCAGTTACCTGCGCTCCCCTTGTCTCTCCCCGTGGATGCCCGGATTCCCGGGTTGGCCGCCCACGGGTGTGATTACCCTGCCGGCGGCATCCCTCATCACCTTCGGACATTGCGTGCGGTGTGCGCGCATGTGCGGGTCGCATGTGCGTGCGGCCTCATGGTGTCACGTATTTTACGGCGAAGGTGACGACAGATGTCGGGGCTTCGCCTTGATGGATGCCGAGGGAGCCACACGAGGCCTGCCAATGGCGGCCATAGTCTCCCTCTACACTCCGGGGTTAAGGGGCGGAAGAAACGATACCTGTTGTTAATTTCAGTACTAATTAAGGACACTATTTAATGAGGGTGGATTTGGGTGTGATCCCTCCACTTCCTCCTTGGACGGCCAGACTCTTTTCCTCAACAGTAGGAGTGAGTAAGAACTTATGATACCTCTGATTATCAATGCTTTGTCAGACCCCATAGAATAATATTTTACTTATATTTAATTTTGATTTTTGTGCACACTAGCTTTGGATGCCGTAGACTTAGATACTTGGCAATATCATGCACTTTTTCCTCAAATTCACACATCACATTCACTGTGCACATCCTTCACTTCTCTTCCTATCACTGCCATTGTCAGCATTTAAGGACAAGGTCATCCCTGACATATTCTATATTGGTTATACCAATATAGTCACTCCACTCATTCTATTATCCTTCACATGATCAATTCAAGTTGCAATAGATTATTACAATACTTTCTGACCGCCCAATAGTTAAATCTAACTACTAACCTATATGGGTATATTCAGGAGCTAACGCTCTGACAATTTTCGTAGGTTCCGGCCCCACCCCCCAGTGGTGTGTTGGTAGGGGGGCAATTATACGTGTGACTCCTTGCAAGCCATATCAAGTGGATTCCTGTTCCCCCTTCTTCCTGGGGTGCTGCTACGTGCGGGCACACTGGATGGTCTGGCTGCTGTGTGGGGAGGCTCTGATCGAGGGGTACATCCAAACTCAGTGGTAATTATGTGCAAAGTGTTGCTAAACAAACTTGCCTATGCTGTAATTCTTTTAAATAAGCTGGACATACTGTTATAAATTTTTCTTCTTTTTTGTAGCAAACTCATCCTCTGAAGAGACCCCAAAATTCATGGGTCGAAACGCGTCAGGATTGTTATGCAATAGCCTTATCATATGCTGTGTATAACCTATGTTTGCTATTATATGTATTTGGTATGGGTATTTTCCCACTGGAGCTCCCATTTTATATTTATATTTATATGTTACATTCATTCATTACCCTTCAATAAAGCACTTTAATATAATATTTTATTTAATGCCTTGTTCATATCTATGGTTAGCTGCCTAAAAACCCCGCTCGGGGGACCTTTTTCCATTTTTTTTGTCCATATTGGGGTGAGCAGCATTGACTCCTTAATGTGTCTTCCCTCTTTTGCTATACAAATTTGGGTGGCTAAACACCCCTTCCCCCATTTGACACATGGGAGTTAGACATGAGCTGTGCACTGTCTGTTCTCCTGTATATATCCCTCTGTGTTTATCCCAGACACCACATTAGATTTTATCCACATATTTTCCAAAAATGTGTTAAATCGCATGTTAAATCGCACATTAGGATTTTAAGTAGACTCTCAATAAGAGGATTAAATATTTCTTCCCTTGAGCTCACTAAATTAGTTACGCTCTTGTATTATGAGTCTGTATTATTATTATACCTAATTAAGTCTATAATCCATAGCCTTGTTCGTGGTTGCGAATAGAGTAAAATCGCATCGCAACCGTGAGCAATGAGGGATCCATTGGATCCGATGCAAATTTCCTTATCTGGGTTGTTATACTATTTTGTGTATCTGGGAGATATTTCTGTGTATTTGAGAGTTATGTCCTTTCAAACAAATCTATTTAAACGTTGAAATTATGTTGCCATTTCTAGGTGGCTGTGGTTCTTGCATACTTTTGGGAATATTGTTAGAATTGTCAGTGCGCAGTTTCTAATGTTTTACCTTGTATTATTAACAAGTAATTATGTAGAAAACTTTTGTTATTTGTTGTTTTTCACAAATCGCATATGTGAGCTCGTTTGTGTGCCTCTCGATCGGCGCCTCCCCGCTTGCAGCTTGCGCCATCGGGGCCCCTGTGATGCCTGCACTGTCGCATGCTCCCTGGGTCGGGGATCACGTTCCCTGATGTGTCTTCCCGGCAGGGTGGGGAGCTCAGTTACCTGCGCTCCCCTTGTCTCTCCCCGTGGATGCCCGGATTCCCGGGTTGGCCGCCCACGGGTGTGATTACCCTGCCGGCGGCATCCCTCATCACCTTCGGACATTGCGTGCGGTGTGCGCGCATGTGCGGGTCGCATGTGCGTGCGGCCTCATGGTGTCACGTATTTTACGGCGAAGGTGACGACAGATGTCGGGGCTTCGCCTTGATGGATGCCGAGGGAGCCACACGAGGCCTGCCAATGGCGGCCATAGTCTCCCTCTACACTCCGGGGTTAAGGGGCGGAAGAAACGATACCTGTTGTTAATTTCAGTACTAATTAAGGACACTATTTAATGAGGGTGGATTTGGGTGTGATCCCTCCACTTCCTCCTTGGACGGCCAGACTCTTTTCCTCAACAGTAGGAGTGAGTAAGAACTTATGATACCTCTGATTATCAATGCTTTGTCAGACCCCATAGAATAATATTTTACTTATATTTAATTTTGATTTTTGTGCACACTAGCTTTGGATGCCGTAGACTTAGATACTTGGCAATATCATGCACTTTTTCCTCAAATTCACACATCACATTCACTGTGCACATCCTTCACTTCTCTTCCTATCACTGCCATTGTCAGCATTTAAGGACAAGGTCATCCCTGACATATTCTATATTGGTTATACCAATATAGTCACTCCACTCATTCTATTATCCTTCACATGATCAATTCAAGTTGCAATAGATTATTACAATACTTTCTGACCGCCCAATAGTTAAATCTAACTACTAACCTATATGGGTATATTCAGGAGCTAACGCTCTGACAATTTTCGTAGGTTCCGGCCCCACCCCCCAGTGGTGTGTTGGTAGGGGGGCAATTATACGTGTGACTCCTTGCAAGCCATATCAAGTGGATTCCTGTTCCCCCTTCTTCCTGGGGTGCTGCTACGTGCGGGCACACTGGATGGTCTGGCTGCTGTGTGGGGAGGCTCTGATCGAGGGGTACATCCAAACTCAGTGGTAATTATGTGCAAAGTGTTGCTAAACAAACTTGCCTATGCTGTAATTCTTTTAAATAAGCTGGACATACTGTTATAAATTTTTCTTCTTTTTTGTAGCAAACTCATCCTCTGAAGAGACCCCAAAATTCATGGGTCGAAACGCGTCAGGATTGTTATGCAATAGCCTTATCATATGCTGTGTATAACCTATGTTTGCTATTATATGTATTTGGTATGGGTATTTTCCCACTGGAGCTCCCATTTTATATTTATATTTATATGTTACATTCATTCATTACCCTTCAATAAAGCACTTTAATATAATATTTTATTTAATGCCTTGTTCATATCTATGGTTAGCTGCCTAAAAACCCCGCTCGGGGGACCTTTTTCCATTTTTTTTGTCCATATTGGGGTGAGCAGCATTGACTCCTTAATGTGTCTTCCCTCTTTTGCTATACAAATTTGGGTGGCTAAACACCCCTTCCCCCATTTGACACATGGGAGTTAGACATGAGCTGTGCACTGTCTGTTCTCCTGTATATATCCCTCTGTGTTTATCCCAGACACCACATTAGATTTTATCCACATATTTTCCAAAAATGTGTTAAATCGCATGTTAAATCGCACATTAGGATTTTAAGTAGACTCTCAATAAGAGGATTAAATATTTCTTCCCTTGAGCTCACTAAATTAGTTACGCTCTTGTATTATGAGTCTGTATTATTATTATACCTAATTAAGTCTATAATCCATAGCCTTGTTCGTGGTTGCGAATAGAGTAAAATCGCATCGCAACCGTGAGCAATGAGGGATCCATTGGATCCGATGCAAATTTCCTTATCTGGGTTGTTATACTATTTTGTGTATCTGGGAGATATTTCTGTGTATTTGAGAGTTATGTCCTTTCAAACAAATCTATTTAAACGTTGAAATTATGTTGCCATTTCTAGGTGGCTGTGGTTCTTGCATACTTTTGGGAATATTGTTAGAATTGTCAGTGCGCAGTTTCTAATGTTTTACCTTGTATTATTAACAAGTAATTATGTAGAAAACTTTTGTTATTTGTTGTTTTTCACAAATCGCATATGTGAGCTCGTTTGTGTGCCTCTCGATCGGCGCCTCCCCGCTTGCAGCTTGCGCCATCGGGGCCCCTGTGATGCCTGCACTGTCGCATGCTCCCTGGGTCGGGGATCACGTTCCCTGATGTGTCTTCCCGGCAGGGTGGGGAGCTCAGTTACCTGCGCTCCCCTTGTCTCTCCCCGTGGATGCCCGGATTCCCGGGTTGGCCGCCCACGGGTGTGATTACCCTGCCGGCGGCATCCCTCATCACCTTCGGACATTGCGTGCGGTGTGCGCGCATGTGCGGGTCGCATGTGCGTGCGGCCTCATGGTGTCACGTATTTTACGGCGAAGGTGACGACAGATGTCGGGGCTTCGCCTTGATGGATGCCGAGGGAGCCACACGAGGCCTGCCAATGGCGGCCATAGTCTCCCTCTACACTCCGGGGTTAAGGGGCGGAAGAAACGATACCTGTTGTTAATTTCAGTACTAATTAAGGACACTATTTAATGAGGGTGGATTTGGGTGTGATCCCTCCACTTCCTCCTTGGACGGCCAGACTCTTTTCCTCAACAGTAGGAGTGAGTAAGAACTTATGATACCTCTGATTATCAATGCTTTGTCAGACCCCATAGAATAATATTTTACTTATATTTAATTTTGATTTTTGTGCACACTAGCTTTGGATGCCGTAGACTTAGATACTTGGCAATATCATGCACTTTTTCCTCAAATTCACACATCACATTCACTGTGCACATCCTTCACTTCTCTTCCTATCACTGCCATTGTCAGCATTTAAGGACAAGGTCATCCCTGACATATTCTATATTGGTTATACCAATATAGTCACTCCACTCATTCTATTATCCTTCACATGATCAATTCAAGTTGCAATAGATTATTACAATACTTTCTGACCGCCCAATAGTTAAATCTAACTACTAACCTATATGGGTATATTCAGGAGCTAACGCTCTGACAATTTTCGTAGGTTCCGGCCCCACCCCCCAGTGGTGTGTTGGTAGGGGGGCAATTATACGTGTGACTCCTTGCAAGCCATATCAAGTGGATTCCTGTTCCCCCTTCTTCCTGGGGTGCTGCTACGTGCGGGCACACTGGATGGTCTGGCTGCTGTGTGGGGAGGCTCTGATCGAGGGGTACATCCAAACTCAGTGGTAATTATGTGCAAAGTGTTGCTAAACAAACTTGCCTATGCTGTAATTCTTTTAAATAAGCTGGACATACTGTTATAAATTTTTCTTCTTTTTTGTAGCAAACTCATCCTCTGAAGAGACCCCAAAATTCATGGGTCGAAACGCGTCAGGATTGTTATGCAATAGCCTTATCATATGCTGTGTATAACCTATGTTTGCTATTATATGTATTTGGTATGGGTATTTTCCCACTGGAGCTCCCATTTTATATTTATATTTATATGTTACATTCATTCATTACCCTTCAATAAAGCACTTTAATATAATATTTTATTTAATGCCTTGTTCATATCTATGGTTAGCTGCCTAAAAACCCCGCTCGGGGGACCTTTTTCCATTTTTTTTGTCCATATTGGGGTGAGCAGCATTGACTCCTTAATGTGTCTTCCCTCTTTTGCTATTGTATATTTAAGTTGGTTTAACTATCTATGGTGATTTTCTTGTCAAATTTGTTTATTGAATTTTAACAATTAGTATACAAAAGTACATATGGTGGCAGCAAAAGAAAAGATCACATATATGGTAATAATATTGAGTTTAGTTCCAACATAAACTAAAAGTAGTTTAACTAAAACAATTTTAGCATGGATCTAACTACTCAAACGATTGCGTAATACATTGTATAAGAGAGGATAAAACCAACTTAGACCAGGTTAATATAAGATGACCTCAGATAAAAAAAAAAGGTCTCAATTATTATTAAGAGTATAGTTTTAAATAAAAATTAAAAAAAAAAAAAACTATTATAGAATCTAAAATCTTAGACTACAGTGCCTTGCAAAAGTATTCACCCACCTTGGCTTTTTACATATTTTGTTACATTACAGCCTTTAGTTCAATGTTTTTTTAATTTGAATTATATGTGATAGATCAGAACACAATAGTCTAAGTCGGTGAAGAAAAATTTCAGAAATAAAAAACTGATAATTGGCATGTGCGTATGTATTCACCCCCTTTGTTATGAAGCCCATAAAAAGCTTTGGTGCAACCAATTAACTTCAGAAGTCACATAATTAGTGAAATGATGTCCACCTGTGTGCAATCTAAGTGTCACATGATCTGTCATTACATATACACACCTTTTTGAAAGGCCCCAGAGGGGCAAGAGGCACCACTAACTAAACACTGCCATGAAGACCAAGGAACTCTCCAAACAAGTAAGTGAAAATGTTGTTGAGAAGTGCAAGTCAGGGTTAGGTTATAAAAAAATATCCAAATCTTTGATGATGCCTAGGAGCACCATCAAATCTATCATAACCAAATGGAAAGAACATGGCACAACAGAAAACCTGCCAAGAGACGGCCGCACACCAAAACTCATGCACTGGACAAGGATCAGGGAGGAAGCACAGAGACCTAAAGTAACCCTGGAGGAGCTGCAGAGTTTCACAGCAGAGACTGGAGTATCTGTACATAGGCCGACAATAAGCCGTACGCTCCATAGACTTGGGCTTTATGGCAGAGTGGCCAGAAGAAAGCCATTACTTTCAGAAAAAAACAAAATGGCACGTTTTGAGCTTGCAAAAAGGCATGTGGGAGACTCCCAAAATGTATGGAGGAAGGTGCTCTGGTCCGATGAGACTAAAATTTTACTTTTTGGCCAAAGAAAACTGTCAAACCCAACACATCACATCACCCAAAGAACACCATCCCCACAGTGAAACATGGTGGTGGCAGCATCATGCTGTGGGGATGTTTTTCAGCAGTCGGGACTGGGAAACTGGTCAGAGTTGAGGAAAAGATGGATGGTGCTAAATACAGGGATATTCTTGAGCAAAACCTGTACCATTCTGTGTGTGATTTGAGGCTAGGATGGAGGTTCAGCTTCCAGCAGGACAATGACCTCAAACACACTGCTAAAGCAACGCTTGAGTGGTTTAAGGGGAAACATGTAAATGTGTTGGAATAGTTTAGTCAAAGCCCAAACCTCAATCCAATAGAAAATCTGTGATGAGACTTAAAGATTGCTGTTCAGGACCGCAAACCATCCAACTTGAAGGAGCTGGAGCAGTTTTGCTAGGAGGAATGTTCAAAAATCCCAGTGGTAAGATGTGGCAAACTCATAGAGACTTATCCAAAATGTCTTGGATCTGTGATAGCCGCAAAAGGTGGCTCTACAAAGTATTGACTTTAGGGGGGTGAATAGCTATGCACATTGACTTTTTCTGTTATTTTGTCCTATTTGTTGTTTGCTTCACAATAAAAAAAAACCATCTTCAAAGTTGTGGGCATGTTCTGTAAATTAAATGATGCAAATCCTCAAACAATCCATGTTAATTCTAGGTTGTGAGGCAAGAAAACACAAAAAATGCCAAGGGGGTGAATACTTTTGCAAGGCACTGTACATATTGGAACTATGTACAATTGATAACCAAGGAATTAAAAGTTCTGCTACCAGAACTATATAAAGAGTAATTTGAAAGAGTAGAGAGAAAATGGGGGAAAAAGTAGAAGAGAGAAAGAAGATAAAAGAAAAAGTAATCTTAGGTAGGAGAAAAAATAGATAGGGAAGAAAGAAATGAGAGGTAGTAGGGGTCCCCCGGGTAGTACATGGTAATAAACACATACCATGAATGCAGAGAATGGAAGTATAAATCGAGATTACCAAGGTCTTAATAGGGAAGCATCAAATTTGGAAAGCAAAAAGTGAGTCACCCAGGGATTCCATATATTCTCAAAGCTGGATATTTTATCTTGAGTTATAGCCTCTGTTTTGGCATGGATCACTGCTTGATTGACTCTATTTTTAGTTTCAGCAATTATTAAGGACGGGGATTTCCAAGCTTTGGCAATTGTTTGTTTCACGGCTGTAGTGATCTGTAATAGGAGTTTGAATTGGCAGTAGGAGAGAGTGGCCGGTTTTAAGTTTAAAAGTGCTATTGTAGGATCAGGATTGATAGGGATTTCAAACAGTGTTGAAATCATAAGAAATACATCTTTCCAGAAATTTTTTGCTACCGGGCAATCCCACCAAGTATGAAGATGTGATCCAAGATCACCACAGCCACGAAAACAAGATGGGGAATAATTTGGAGTATATTTCGCAATTCTGACAGGGACCAAATACCACCGTGGGAGTACTTTGTAATTTGTCTAAGGCAGCTATGTTTTGTGAGGATGACTTAGTTGTGATCCAAATCTTATCCCAATTGGCTGCTTCCAACGAAAACCCAAGATCCATCTCCCACTTAGCCACATATGATGGTGGGTGTGAGTTGGGTTTAGTAATAAGATGAGTGTAAAGAGTTGAAATAAGTCCCTTAGTGTGTGGGTCACGTTTACATATATTTTCAAAGCACGTTAATGTATCTAAATTAATTCTTCCTTGTATATAGGGCATAACATTTTTTTTAATCTGAAGATATCGAAAGAGCTCTGAATTAGGAAGTTTGTGACTTTCACATAAGTCAGGGAAAGTCAGGGAAAGTTTTGAATGAAGTAGAGGATGCTAGTCCACAGAGCTGAGTTAAATTAGTGGAGGTCCATGCTTTAAAAGATTTAGGGGGAAACCAAGCAGGATGGAAAAGTGGATTTTTAAGAAATGATAAAAGAGGTATATGGGGAGATTGTAGTCCATTTACTAATTTACATTTATCCCAAATGGCAAGTGTATGTTTAGTTATAGGATTATTTAGTTTTTTACGGTCAGAGGAATTAGACCATACAGGGTTGGTTATTGAAAGTGGGTCGCAATCTATTGAGTCCAGTGCAACCCAAAGCAGAATTTCACATTTCGCGTGATATTTAGGGATATGGGCTAATTGAGCTGCATAGGTGGTAAAATTAGGAAACCTTAGTCCTCCTTTGGGCTTTGGAAGGTAAAGAGTGTGTTTGGGCAGACGGGGTTTTAAGGAGCCCCAAATGAAAGTTAATGCCTTACTGTCATGGTTATGCAGTAATCTTTCTCAGTCAGCTTACCTCTCCTTATGTGTTCAGACTAAGAGGCCAGCCACTTTCACCTCGCTGTTTTTATAACCTCTCCTCTAAGCATGGCTCCACCCCAGGCCCTATCAGGGAACCCTATATTAACCTGTGCACTGCAAGCCAGTGGTGCTGATCAACCATTGTGTATTCATTGTGTGTTTGGCTTCCTGTTTCCTGCTTGCTGTGTGCTCTTCGTTTGTCTTTGTTACCGACCTTGGCTTGTTCCCGGCTATTCCTGTCTGCTCGTGACCCTGACCTTTTGGCATGTCCCCGACTATCCCTGTTTGCCTGTGACCCTGAACCTTTGGCGTGTACTCTGTTGTTCCTGTCTGCTAGTCGCCCTGACCTCTGCCTTATCCCTTTACTATCCTTGTTGTTCCAGCCTGCTGCTTCCTTCACCTGTAGTCTACCGTGAGCTGTGAGACCCTAAGGGCCGCGACCTGGAGCCAGACTGCAGCGCAGTCCATCCTCACCACTAGAGGCTCTGGTGAACAACTGCTGGCTCTTAGACTCCATGCCCTGGGGAATCTATGCTCTAGCTCCCATTGGGATCTGTGTTAATGATCCAGTAGACCTGCTTCCTAAACCTCCCTGGGTACTATCCCCAGCAGTCAGTCCTAAAGTCCACTATCTTAGCGGTGCACTTCCGACTTCCGTGCATCTGTTACCTGGTCTCAGGTGACCTGACACTTGCGTTGTAGTATTCTGAGAAAGTATGCTGGAACAGGGATAGGTAAAACTCGAAAAAGATAAAGAATTTTGGGCAGTATGGCCATCTTTATTATGTTAATTTTACCTATCCAAGGTAATGGTAGAGAGGACCATTGTGTCAGAAGATTAGATATTTGACACAAAACTGGAAGATAATTGGCAGTAAAAATGTCAGAAAGATTGGGTGTGAGAGTTATCCCTAGCTAAGGAAGGCGTGAAGTGGACCATGAGAAAGGGAGGGATGTTTGCGCTTGTTGTAAAATATGAGGAGGTAAAGATATATTTAAGGCTATAGGTTTTTGAGAGTTAATAATTAGACCAGATACGTGGGCAAAGTGATCAAGTTTACTTATAAGATTAGGAGCAGAAATATGAGGGGATGACATAAAGATGAAACTATCATCAGCAAATAGGCAAAGTTTATGTTGGTGACCAGCTAAATCTAGACCTTTAATAGAGGAATCAGTACGGATTGATTGAGCAAGGAGTTCAATAAGTAGGGCAAATAAGAGTGGGGAAAGTGAACATCTCTGACGCGTACCTCTACAGATGTCAAATAGGTTTGATTTATATCCAGCATATTTAACATAAGCTTTTGGATTTTTGTATAATGAGGAGACCCAGCTAAGAAAATGAGGACCAAATCCCCAACGCTGCAGTACAAAATGTAGGTAACGCCACGAAACTGTATCAAATGCTTTTTTGATATCTAAAGATAAGAGACACATGGGTATTTGTCGTGATTTAGCTGCTTGAATTAGTAAAGTAGTCCTGCGTACACTATCTGCTGCTTGGTGCTGTGGGATATTTATCTATTAAAGAACCTATTAGACTATTTAAGCAGGACGCTAAAACTTTCACTAGTAACTTAGTGTCAGGGTTGAGAAATGATATGGGTCTATAGTTAGAACAAGATGTATCGTCTGACTGAGGTTTGGGGATCATTGAAATTATAGCCGTTAATGTTTCGGGGCGAAAGGATTGAACATTAAGGAGAGAATTAAATCCGTCTGTTAACATTGGAGCAAGGATATGAGAGAATTTCTTATAGTATAGGACAGAGAAGCCATCTGGGCCTGGACGTTTATTTGGTTTAAGAGAGTTAATTGCTAATTTAATTTCGATAGCTGTAATGCTGTAATGGGGCTTTCAAGACAATCTCGTTGGTCTAAAGGAATAGTAGGAAGTTTGATTTGTGAAAAAAATGATTTTGCTAAAGTTTAATAAAAAGATCCTTCCTTTTTATATAAGGAGGTAAGATGTTTTTAAAAGCTGTGGAGGATCTTTACTGGATTACTAGTAAATGTATCATGAGATCATTTCAGTTGAATCGGTTTAAAGGGGAGATTTAGTTTTTTAAGCGTTCGCTCTTAAAGAATGTCTGGTTTATTCGCTTTAAGTTAAAATTTATGCTTAGACTTACATAACATTTTATCTACAGATAAAAAAAGGTGAAGGTTTAAACATGCTTTATCAAGCTGTAAATTAGTCACAGGGGTAGGATTGGATTGAAAGATTGTGTGGCAGGTATTTAATCCTGCTTCAAATTTTTGTTTTAGTTGTCGTTCTTTTTTCTTTTTAGAAATGAGGCTTGGCGTATACAAACCCCACGGAGAACAGGTTTATGAGCTTCCTATAGGGTCAGTGGGAATATATCAGGAGTCTCATTATTGGCCAGGTAATCTTTTATGGCTATTTCTAGATCAGAGGAGTGTGAGAGATGAGATAGGATTGAGTCATTAATATGCCATGTAGAATGTTGTGTTTTGGGTATTATAGAAGTGAAAGTTGAAAGTACAGCACAGTGGTCAGTCCATGTAAAAGGGATTATAGATGAAGAAAGGAGTTCAGGGGTCATGCCTATTGAGATAAAAATGTGATCAATACGGGAAAATGAATTATGGGGATGAGAATAAAAAGTAAATTGGCACCTAGCAGGTTTGATTTCACGCCAAGAATCTAATAAAGAGTTTTGTTGAAGAAGTTGTTGGAACTTATGAGATTGAGAACTAGATGCAATAGAAGTTGGGGATTTATCTAAAAAAGGATAAAGGACTTGATTCGAACCTTCACAGATTAAAAGTGTGCCCGCTTTATGATTATATATTACCTGTAATAAATGGGAGAGGAATGAGGATGGAGTTTTATTAGGGGCATAGTAGGATACCACTGTGATTAGAGAATCGAATAGATATCCCGTGAGTATAGGATAGCAACCTTCTGGGTCTTTGATCTCTGTGACTGTCAGAAGGGAAAAGGGTGTGGTATGCTGAAACGCTATTAGCACCACTCGTTTCGTTTTGGCAGAGGCTGTGAAAATTTGGGGATAAGCTGAACCAAAATAGGCATACAACATGTGCTTTTGAGGAAGCTAAGGAGCTAAAAACTTTAGTTCGCCTCTGTGGGATATATAAACCTTGTACGTTTAACGTAAGGATATTTAAGGGGGTCATCGGTAAATCTTAAAGGAAATATTGTAGTATCCTACATTCATAGATTGTGAGTTCACAATTACCCCGGGGGGGGGGGGGGCAAGAACCAAGAGGGGAGTAGAGCCAGAATAAAGAGGAAGAAAGAGAGAGTAATGCCGCGTACACACGAGCGGACTTTACGGCAGACTTCTTCCGGCGTACTGGATTTCGTTGGACAATTCGATCGTGTGTGGCCTCCAGCGGACTTTTCTCAAAAGTTGGACAGACTTAGATTTGCAACATGTTTTAAATCTATCCGACGGACTCTTCTTTCTAGCGGACAAACCGGTCTTCTGTGTGCTAGTCCGACGAACTCAAACTGACGCATGCTCTGAAGCAATTACAAGACGGAAGCGCTCGGTCTGGTAAAACTAGCCTTCGTATTGAAGCTAGCACATTCCTCTTCTGTGATCTTTTAATACAGCGTTTTTTTTTTTCTTTATATTGCGAGAGGAATGAAGTTGTTTGGTTGCTTTTTATTCACACAGAGTTCTCACAAAGTACTTTCTTCACGATTTATCCTCATGCCATGACTAATATGATATTTTTTCAAAGCCAGATCTCCATAAATAAAGTATTAAATTAGATTTTGGACTCATTTTTTTTTTTTTTTTTTTTTAGATTTAAACACTATCTATTTTACAATGTGTGCTAAATTATACCAACATTTTTTTTTTTTTTAATTTCTTTTTGTAGTTTCAAGTTACCACAATAACCTTAATATTTTGTGTTGTTTTAATGAACCTTAATGAGGTTGGTGTCCCTTGTTAATTAGACATAGGGGGGTTTATTTTCCAAAGGCAAATTCATTTTTCATTACAAGTGCAAATTCTACTTGGAATTGCACAGAAAGAGCATTTTGAAGTGCCTTCGCTGTGGATCCGAGGGGCACATGCAAGGAACCCCCAAAAAAAAAACCTTTTTCTTGCACATGATTGTATGATAACATCAGCAGAGCTTCCCCTCATTTCAGCTCTTCCCCTCAGATTTTCAGCGACTGCACTTCCAACAAGTGCACTTGCAGTGCAATTTCTAAAGTGCACTTTTCATTAGTACTTTGCACTTGATTTTAGAAATGATTTTGCCTTTTGGACAAAACACACATAGGGGTTGATTTACTAAAGGTAAAAAGACTGTGCACTTTGCAAAGTGCAGTTGCCCTCTGCAAGAGCAGTTGCTCCAGAGCCTAGTAAATGAGCAGAAGCTCTGCTGACTTCAATCATCCAATCATGTGCAAGCAAAAATGCTGATTTTGGAATTTTCCTTGCACAGGATTGGGTACTCTTTGCAAAGTCAAGCCTTACCTCATTTCCTAAGCTCTGGAGCAATTGCACTTACAGAGGGCAACTGCCCTCTGCAAAGTGCACAGTCTATTTGCTTTTATTAAATCAACCCCATAGTCTTTTTGACCTGTACCTGCCTACTCCCAAACAAAATGTCGTTTTGGACTCAAAATACATAGTCAATAATGTAATGTAACTAAAAAATCAATTTATTTGGGTTAAACAAAAATTAGGAAGGCAACACTGGAGACACTTTTAGAATCTGTGAAGCCTTTCGTCCCCCAGGACACACATCAAGTTTTAGGACAAGAAAATTGGTATCTTGCGACTAGGGAGCACAGGGAGCACAGTCAGACCAGACAGAAACCAGGCAATCACTTTCGAGTCTTCCATGGAGCCTTCCCTGCACGCTTCTCTGCAGCCCTTCCCTCCAAGCTTCGCTGCAGCCTTCCTCGGAGGCTGGGCCTCTGGTGGTGTACTTGGGGCAGGAGGAGGAGGAGGAAGAAGAGGAGGAGGAGTGGCTTCATCTGCTAGATAGGTCGTAGCAGTAAGCTCCCCTCTCCAGCCCTTCTGATAGGCCTGAAAAATTAAACCCTCACAGAGGAGGCGTTGCCCCTTTTCCAATTCCAGCAATCTGGTGGCCATATATGTCCCATACGCCTCCTCTGCATTGGGTGGTGTGCTGAGGATTTGGCTGGCTTCACGAATGAGGGCTAGGGATTCCTCCTCAGTTTGGGTCATTCTTCTGGGCCTTTTGGTGAGAATGCGGAGGGGAGGCACCTGACATTCCGTGCGGCTTCTACTGGACCCAGCCACAGCCTCCTCCTCTCTCCCACTGGGCAAGGCCTCCTCCTCTCTCCCACTGGTCAAGGCCTCCTCCTGGCTGAGGTCATCCTGTGTCAAAAAAAGGGACATAGGACATAGTTGTAATTTTGGGTTACGCAATCACACACAATTTTCAGCTCATGACTTGCAAATATAATTCGCTACAAATGTTAAAGGCTAGCTATTTGACCCCACCATTATTCCAGCTGATGAACAATATCTGAAGTACATAGGCGTGCGCACAGGGTGTGCCAGGTGTGCCTGGGCACACCCTACTCGCCTTGTGTGGTGCATATTCCCCCCTGTTTAGACCACTGATATTTCATCCACCAAAAAATTGTTACAAAATACAATAATTTATTTAAAAATAAAATAAAAATAATGACACTGTCCACTGCCCTATACTCACACCATCAGTACATATACACATGCATATGTATTTGAGCTTTGGGGTGCAAGAGGCTGCGCACACCTATGCAGAAGTATATTTTTGGCCACTACTGTCTAGTGATATGTCTACATAATAATATTTGTGATGAAGTAATTTTTTATGAAGCACTTACAAATTTGACACGTTAACATCATTAATAACATTTACACAATCACAAATTCCCCAAAAAAGGATACCTGGCTGAAGCTGGGCGCATCCACTTCATCAAGGCTGAACAGGCCCAGTTCTTCCTGGGACTCCTCAGCTGGGGTGGAGGTGGATGGAAGGCTGGAGTGAAGAGTGGGGGGAAAGCTGGAGGGAAGGGTGGGGGGAAGGCTGGGGGGAAGGGTTGAAAGTGATTGCCTGGCTTCTGTTTGGTCATCCAGGAATCGCATTTTGTGGAAGTACCACAACTTGGGTACATAAACTTGGTCGGCTGCTGCTCCGGATCTGAGCGACGCCTGGATTTTATTGTATTCCCGCTTATACATGTTTCGCAAGATACCAATTTTCTTGTCCACAAACTTGAGGTCTGCCTGGGGGACTCGAGTCTTCACAAATTCTAAAAGTGTGCCCAGTGTTGCCTTCCTTTCAGCTCGATTGAAATATGGTGGGTGTTTGACCTCCCACAGGTTTTTGTTTTCCTGATATAAATCGATAAATCTCGACAAAAAATCAGCCTCTTTAAAGGGATTCATTGTTGCTGAAAGACAAGACACAAGATCAAAACTGTAATGTCAGTCAGAACTCCCAGGATTATTTTGTGAAGAATGTAGGGGACACATATACACACACACACCCCACACCCCCCCCACGTTTAATCTTACCTTAGTTTCTGGCGCTCGCTATTTCCGCACGGACATACGTAGGCCATCGTAAAAACTTTATATACACTGCGCATGTGTCATGCTCCTCCTGCGTTGCCCGCCCCTGACGTTCTTTAGTACGATTTGTCCCAGCCCCTTCACTCTTCGTTGCGCAGTGGGAGTAGATAGAGAAAGATGGTGGAGAAAATCAGTGGAAGTAGCGCGGAGGAAAGCCCAGAGCCACAACCATCCACATCCCGGAGGAGATATAAGGCCACCAACATGGCTTTTGAAGAGATGGTGTCCATATTGAGAAGGGAGGACTACGATGGGAAAAAAGGACCGTACACACGCCCGAATATGCGGAAAGACAAAATAATGTCCTCAGTTGTCACCGCTCTAGAAGCTAAATTTGGCACTAAACGTTCGAAAGAACAATTGAGGAAGCGGTGGTCTGACATCAAAAGTCGGGAGCCAGAACAATATTAGCGTATAAAGAAGCTGCTTAAAAAAAGTAAGTACTTGTGTTTTCCTATTGAGATACTTAACTTGCATGCTGATCCATATTTTTTTCATTCATACAGCATCGTTCGTAAAGACCGTTCTTTGTAAAAGACATATGATACTAAAGAAAATGACGGTTTTTCTTCGCCAAATACGATGGTACAGGGTTGGACATATACATTTAGGTCTTGATAATTTTTCGTATTCCAAAAATTTGTTGATGTGGTGTAGATGTGTTGGAAAATATAATGCTTCTTCAAAAATGATTCAGTGTAATGTAAGGACAGGACACAGCAGCTGGTTGCACATCTGGACTCACAAGCACTAGTGTACTATGTGACCATAAAGAAATGTTTGAGGGGTAATACACATAGGAGATCATTGTGGTGTCTGCATCTGTGAAACTTGCATGAAATGTGTATTGTTTATAATTGTTGTTTATAGGTAATGTTCATCCTGTCTTCTAAATTTTTGAGGCCAAAAAAAGGCAATTGTCCACAACTCATAACCAACGTTTCAGATTATTTTTAAAAATATAAAATATCAATGTATTTTAACTATACCTTTTGTTGAATTATCATAGGGGAGAAAAGACTCAGACAACAGTCCAAGGATCCCAGGACCCCCCCAAGTCACCAGCCTGAGGCTGAAGATACCCCAAGCCCCAGCCCAAGACCCCGCCCACCCGACGAGCTGGAGGAAGGAGAGGTGGAGGACGTGTGTGAGATTTCAACCCCACCAAGTGAGTGACTGACACCCCAGCTTAAGGTAATGTATTTAGGCGTGCATATTTTAACCCTTTTTTTCACACATTTTAGGTGAGCTTTTGGTTGTGGAAGGCCAAGCGGCAGAGCCATTCGCCACAGACAGTGCCCAAAGACTGATTGGCCAGGTAATGCTGTGGAATGGCCAAATTGATCAAATGTGTGTCCAAATTCACAGCATGCAACGTCGCCTGGACTCCATGCAACAGGAAATGAAGAACATGATTGATGTTTTGGGCAGAATATAATAATGTTTTGCCTAAAAACATCAGTCATGTTATTCATTTCCTTGTGAAGTTTGTTTCTTCTTGAAATATTTTCTTCAAGTTTTTTCGTTAAACCAAATTTTTTATGATGCACACGGTGTGTCATCATGTGCTATCTTCCATCATGGGATATCAATGTACTTGTTTTGTGTTTGCAACCCCTTCATCCTCAAAATTATTTAGTGGTGAGAGGAACAAAGGGATTGCACACACAAAACACATACATTGCTCACCCATGATGGGAGATAGCACATGTTGACTTGACCCTTTTGTAATGCTCAATTTTGAGCATCTGAAAAATTAACGATTTACAAGGGTGACTTCACCAGCACCGTTCTTAAAATGTTGAACTTTGTAAGTTCTTTTATTTTTTTTGTATGTTTTTCAAAACATTGTTGTGAATTTTAAGATTTTAAACAAGGTCTATTTTTGGTTAAATTTTTGGTTAAATATATGTAGCCGAATGTCTATGTAAAAAGTTATGTAGTCGGCAGCAAGCAAGTATGACGTGATTAATTTTATAGTCCGCCAGATTTATGGCTGAAAGGAACAAACGGAACCGGCTGGCCAGAATCCCAAAGGCATTCTCCACAACTATTCTTGCTCTGGCCAGCCGGTAATTAAATACCCTCCTCTCAGGGGTGAGTGTCCTTTGGGGGAACGGCCTCATCAATTGCTCACCGAGAGCAAACGCGTCATCAGCGATAAAAACTGAGGGGAGTCCATCCACATTCTGGTCATCAGGTGGCAATCCCAGGCCACCAGTCTGGCGACGCTGGCACAGCTCGGTCTGTGCAAACACTCCTCCGTCAGACATCCGGCCGTTCTTCCCCACATCCACAAACAGAAAGTCCAAATGTGCCGAGACCACCGCCATCAAAACTACACTATGGAACCCCTTGTAGTTATAGAAATAAGACCCCGAATGCGGTGGTGGCACAATGCGGACATGCTTCCCGTCAATCGCCCCGACACAGTTGGGAAAGTTACAACGGTCAGCAAACTGGGAGGCCACAGTCTGCCATTCCTGTGTACTTGAAGGAAACTGTGGAGTGAAAAAAATTAAAAAATTAAGATAAGTACTTTTAAACATAACTTGGATCTCAGATTACACAAAAACATTAGTGAACAACAGCAGTCAAATATTATTAATATGTGTGTTTGTAATTTAAATGATAACATACATAAGGCCCACTTATAAGATTAATCACCCCCTCTGATGGTCCATTGATCAATTTGAATGTGGGGGGAGGGGTACTAATTAGGTTAATAAACACACCTGACAGTTTCAAACATTTGAGGGGGTGGGGGAGAGGTTCTAATTAGGTTATTAAAAACACCTGACAGTTTCAAACATTTGTGGGAGTGGGGGAGAGGTTCTAATTAGGGTCAAAAACACACCTGACAGTTTCAAACATTTGTGGGGGTGGGGGAGGGGTTCTAATTGGGTTAATAAAAACACCTGACAGTTTCAAACATTTGTGGGGGTGGGGGTTCTAATTAGGGTCAAAAACACACCTGACAGTTTCAAACATTTGTGGGGGTGGGGGAGGGGTTCTAATTAGGGTCAAAAACACACCTGACAGTTTCAAACATTTGTGGGGATGGGGGAGGGGTTCTAATTAGGTTAATAAAAACACCTGACAGTTTCAAACATTTGTGGGGGTGGGGGGGGGTTCTAATTAGGGTCAAAAACACACCTGACAGTTTCAAACATTTGTGGGGGTGGGGGAGGGGTACTAATTAGGTTAATAAAAACACCTGACAGTTTCAAACATTTGTGGGGGTGGGGGGGGTTCTAATTAGGGTCAAAAACACACCTGACAGTTTCAAACATTTGTGGGGGTGGGGGAGGGGTACTAATTAGGTTAATAAAAACACCTGACAGTTTCAAACATTTGTGGGGGTGGGGGGGGTTCTAATTAGGGTCAAAAACACACCTGACAGTTTCAAACAATTGTGGGGGTGGGGTTCTAATTAGGTTAATAAAAACACCTGACAGTTTCAAACATTTGAGGGGGTGGGGGAGGGTCAAACAGTACAATGGAGCTGACAATATACATAGTTCAAGGGACTATAGGCTAGAGATATAAATGGACCCAGGATTGCATGGTGGGCAGGAGATTGAATGTAAATATGCATGTAGTGCAATAAATGATTAATGTGAAAAAACAGGCATGCATGAAGATAAAGGGGACATTCACAGCATATTGCAAGCATGGTAATTAGGTAAGGAGGACATTTAGACTATACATTAGCAAACATTTAATACATATCATGTAATGTTAAAGGATAAAACTTACCTTCATATAGTCCTTCTGCAGGACCTGAATGATGGCAGAACAGGTCTCTGGGATTATTATCCCCTGAGCCTGGGCGGAGATGCCTGTCGAGAACTTCAAGTCCTGAAGACTTCTCCCAGTCGCCAAGTAACGTAAAGTGGCAACTAGCCTCTGCTTCGCACTGATGGCTTGCCTCATGCAGGTATCCTGCCTGCTGATATGGGGGTCAGCATAGCCAGCAGACGCTCAAAAAACGGGGTTCGTCATGCAGAGATAATTCCTGAAATCCTCAGGATTATTCTCACGGAGCTCACGGAGCAAAGGCATATGCGAGAATTGGTCACGCTGGCGCAACCAATTCCTCATCCATGAACTCCTCCTCGCCCTGTTCATGGACTAGACTCGGGTCAAAGTATTAACCCCAACACCAAGTCCCCACGCAGCACGAACTCGAGAACGAGTACGTCCACGGGACATGGCTTCAAAAAGGTCGGCTGGTCAAACAAACAAACTTTTAACAAACGCACTGAAGAACAGCAAGGCCTATAAAGAACGACCTGAAAATCAGGAATGAGCGGACCAGAACGGCCTGATAGGCAGGTTTACGAACTGACCAACACGCACTGAAAAGCAGATACAAACCTCACAAGCACAAACTGAACTGCAGAAAACGATCAAAATAAGCTGAAGTGTGAAAAGCGTGAATCGTCTCTAACCAAACTTCTACTAACACGAGATAAACACGAGATTAGCAGAAGGAGCCCAAAGGGTGCCGTAGTGGGGCTTGAACTTCCTTTTTATAGTCTCGTCGTATGTGCTGTACATCACCGCGTTCCAAACCAGTGGACTTTTGCAGTGATCGTGTGTGTCCAAGTCCGTCCCTTTTTAAGTCCGGCGCAAGGAGCCGACAAAGTCCGGCGTAAAGTCTGCCGAGCAAAGTCTGCTGTAAAGTCCGCTCGTGTGTACGCGGCATAAGAGTCATATAGTCAAATAATAGTAAGTAAATTGTGCGAGTAAGAAAAGTAAAAAGGCGGCGTACTGAATGCGTAAATAAACGCTAACTCAGAGGCCTAGTATCTATCCGAGGAGGTCCTCCAAAAATAGGTCAGCATGGAGGTTTATCCTAGGACAGAAAGATAGGGGGAGCAGTGACAATCTCTTGAGACCCCAATGGCCTAGATCTATATACAGAAAAAGAGAAATACTTGGACACCCAAGTTCGGCCGTTGAGAAAAAAAAAATGAGCAAGGGTAAAAAAAATAAATAAAAGGTTAATTAGCTATTAACAACTATACTGTAAGGTGAGTATATATACCTACAGGTAACCCTAGAGAAAAATACATTAAAATAAAAAATGGTGTAGTTTGCATAGCAATATTACTTATCATAGGTTTGCCAGTAATGAAGAAGGAAAATAGTGATATTGATAAACAGGATCATTTAATAAAAAAACAATAGAAGTACTTCAATTTAAAAAAATAACTAGATTTTTCTCTAAGATAAATATAAGCAAATAAGGTTATAATCGAGACAATAGGTATCTCATTGGCTTAAGGGGAGGGAGAAAAAGGGTAAATAGATAAAACATAAAATATGTTTATCTGAGGTTGTGGAGGTTAAAAGGAGGAAGTTCAAAACTTAATAGAACAGTATTATTTTAAATAAATTTAGTCAGATTATACTGAAGGTGGTAAATTACTTAGTGACCAAAGAAAGGCAAAGCCTTAAGATTGAATACGTTTCAAGATGAGGAGTGAAAATCATTCAGTCCATTGTGTCTACAGGAGAATTGAATTGACTTCTTCAGGAGAATTGAATTGACTTTTTTTGTGCGTCGACGAGGGCTAGTTGAAGATCTTTCATTAAGATGTAGTTTTTGTAGAGTGTTTTGTAGTTCATCTGAGGATCTACAGAAATGTTTGACACCTTGATAAGCGGATAAAAAATGGGAATCCCCATTGATAAGGAATCTGGCGTTGCTGTATATTATGAAGTAAGGGTTTCAGTGCACGTCCTTTAGACACAGTGATTGGGGAAAGGTCAGCGAAAAGCTGATAAGGATGATTTCAAAGATGAGGGAATGTTTTCCTCTAGCTGCAGCCATGAGTTGTTCTTTGGTGCGATAGAAGTGAAATTTCACAATAATAACACAAGGGGGACCTTCTGGTTTGCGTGGTGTTAAAGCTCTGTGAATCCTATCCATCTCCAAGTGATCGACTGGGATTGACGGTAGTAGTTCTTGGAAAAGTGCAGTCATAGTAGAATGAAGGTCAACAATAGTCTCAGGTATTCCTCGTATACGAAGATTTGATCGACGTGCTCTATTTTGAAAGTCCTCTAAGCGTGTTTGCAGAATAAGGTTTTCTTCCTTAAGAGTCTCTAATTCATTATCATGGGACAGTACATTAGTTTCCATGCCATCCACTCTGATTTCTAGGTCAGAAGTGCGCTGGCCCAACTCATGGATTTCTTTTGTGAGACGTTCAGTTATATAGTCTGAGGTCTGCGTTAAAGCTTTCTGTAACATTTTTTCTAATTGTCTCAAAATATTTGGATGTAGGGAATCTGTTTGTTTTTCTTGTGAGGCAGCGCTGTATTCACAGTCAGAGTCATTACAGGCATCCTGAGGTAACTGCAGTTGCTTAGCAGCACGAGATGTGCCTGTGTGTGAGGAAGGAGGCTGTGCCATTTTACAGGACCTCTTGACTATGTATTCTCGAATCCCTTTAGTTTATTTTTACTTCGGGCAGCACCAAAGACCGTTTTATTTATCCCAGGGTCACTGAGGAGGCTTATGGTAAGATTATTTTCAGTTTACCATGCCTTGCGTGTTTCTTGATTAGCCGAGGAGTCCCAAGAGATGTGGAGTTTCAGCTGGACATGTTTGTCGCCTCCTCCCCTCTTATCTATGGTGATTTTATGTGAATTGTTTTACAATTAAATTAAAACCAATAATAAAGGCCGCTGTCAATTTTTGTTCCAAAAGATCGTGAGTGGTCTATTTTTTTAACATGTCTGGTGATTGTTTGATATATTTGCTGCTTGTGATCCCATGATAGTGTAGAAAGAAAATGAGAAAGGAAGTAAGAAGAACATCTTCACACGATTAGGCCAGAGGTTGGCCAGGGGATTTAGGTGGATGGAATGACAGGCTGAAGATTGCACATAAGCTACATCCTTTGATGGTCCTAATTGTTAAAGTGGTTGTAAAACCTAAACATTTTTTACCTTAAAGTGAAGTTCCACCCAAAAGTGGAACTTCTGCTCGTTGTACTCCTTCCCCCCTCAGGTCCCACATTTGGCACCTTTGGGGTGGGGGGTGGGGGGGGGGCAGGATACCTGTCTTTCACAGGTATCCTGTTCCCATTTCCGAGAGCCTCAGCCGCGGGTATTGACATCACCTCCCGGGCTCCCTCCTCCTCCCTCCTCCTTCCCCGGCCGCCAGGCTAGTAGGAGAGGGGACAGAGCCTCGCGCATCCGCAGTAGGGTTCCCAGCATAAAGCCGTAAGGCTACACTGCCGGGTTCCCTTACTCGCAATGGAGGCGGCATGCACCCGACGGAAACATCAGCTGCGGTGCTGACATCGCTGGACTCCAGGACAGGCAAGTGTCCGATTAATTTTTGCAGCGATGGGCGGACCTCCGCTTTAAGGCATTATTTGCATTAGGGTAAAAAATGTTTAGGTGTCAGTATTTCCCCTCACCCCCCCTTTACTTATGGTACCTGTGCCCTTATTAGAGCCAGCGCCGTGCACGTCGGCAGCTCCTCTCTCCCCTCACTTCTGGGTCTCGCTGGCTTTTCTGGGGCACCTGGAGCCATTGGCTTTTAGTGCTCTCAATCAAAGCCAGTGACAAGGGAGGAGAGGGCGAGGGTCAAGTCCCGATGTCTGTGTCAATGGACACAGCAGCGTGGCTCGGGTGTGAGCACGGACGAGTGCTCCAATGGACTGTACAGAGGGGAGGGGCCTGGAGCGCCGCCAGGGAACCCGAGAAGAGGAGGTTCACGGCCGCTTAGAGCAGGTGCAGTATATATTATTTAAGAAAAAAAAATTACCTTTACCAATCACTTTAATATCAGAGCAGACCTAGGCATCCCACACTTGTTCATATTTAACTACTTCAATATTGGGCATTTTCACCCCCTTCCTGCCCAGGCCAATTTTCAGTTTTCAGTGCTGTAACAATTTGAATGACAATTGTGCGGTCATGCAACACTGTACCTAAATGAATTTTTATAATTGTTTTCCCCACAAATAGAGCTTTCTTTTGGTGGTATTTGATCACCTCTTCGGTTTTTATTTCTTGCGCTATAAACAAAAGAAGAGTGACAAGTTTGAAAAAAACACAATGTTTTTTCCTTTTTGCTATAATAAATATCCCAATTTTTTTTTTTAAATAATTTTTTCCTCAGTTTAGGCCGATATGTATTCTTCTACATACGTTTGGTGAAAAAAAAAAAAATCGCAATAAGCATATATTGATTGGTTTGCACAAAAGTTATAGCGTCTACAAATATAGGGGATAGATTAATGGCATTTTTATCATTTTTTTTTTTTACTAGTAATGGCGGCGATCTGCGATTTTTATCATGACTGTGACATTGCGGTGGACATATTGGACACTTTTGACACTATTTTGGGACCATTCACATTTTTACAGTGATCAGTGCTATAAAAATGCACTGTTTACTGTATAAATGTCACTGGCAGGAAAGGGGTTAACACTAGGGGGTGATCAAGGGGTTAACAATGTTACCTAGGGAGTGATTCTAACTGTAGGGGGAGGGGATTTACAAGGGGAGGAGACCGATCGGTGTTCCTCTGTACTGGGAACACACGATCGGTCTCCTCTCGCCTGACAGGACGTGGATCTGTGTGCTTACACACACAGATCCATGGTCCTGCTCTGTTATTGGTCAATCGCATGTGCCCGGTGGACATCGCGGCCACTGGGCACGCGCATCAGCTCCCGAGTGACACTGCGTCCACGCGCCCCCTAGACGGTCGGGAAGCCGAGGACGTCATATGACGCCCGCCCAGGATGGGAGATCCCTCCTGCGGACATCGTTTGACGATGGCTGGGATGGGAAGTGGTTAATGAGAGTGTTTTTAACTTCATAACTAGCATTTTAATCGATAATATTCAACTTGCATACTGCTGTCCCTTCGAATGAATGGTCTGAAATGTCCTGATTTAAATGGAAATGTTAGTTGAACTGTGGAATGATAAAAAAATGATAAAAAAAAACATAAGGCCTCAATCACACAAGGTGTATTACAGTGTACTCCTCTGTGAGGGCATTGTTTACCTGCACAGGGATACACAAGTGTTCTGTACATCACCATGCAGGCAGCCCCATTCATGTCAAATGGGACACAGCCACTGCATGCACACAGACATTGCTCCGTTTGATATTGTGAGGGTGCTTGTGTATGGCTCCGAACACACACTGTCTGAGTTCAGGGATGTGTATCTGCACAGATGTCAAATTGGTAGAAGTGTCTGTGTCTTTGCAGCGCCTGCATCCCAATTGACATGAATGAGCCTGCCTGCATGGGGATACACCAAACACCACTGCATCCTTGCCTGGGTAAGCATGGCCCTCACACGGGCATGTGCTGTAGCACGCTCTGTGTGAACGAGGCCTAAAACAATACATTGTTTCCTACTCTACTCACTCTTAGCCAGTCCACACAAAAAAAAAAATGAATACCCTCATTTACCTGAATCCCCTGTCACGTGACCATTCGCGTCATCTCTTCTGGTAACTAGGGATGACCTCATCGTTTGATCCAAAGTAACACAAGTTCATACAAACTTCTTCAAACTTTAGGAGCTGAACATCAAATATAGTAGTGATTTTTTCATCACTACTATATATGACAGCTTCCTTCCTGTCAGATGATGTCACCCGGCCCATTCATTTGCTGGTGGGGGTGGTCATATTTGATCAGAGATTTCAGCCACCATCCTGGCCCTTTTATTTACATTCCACATGTAGCACTGGTAGATTTTTATCTACCGCTGATAGGTAAATTTAGTGGGTCGCTTATTGTAGGAAGTTAGATTTGCCTCTGTTCCAGCTTGGCTGACGTTGCATGCAGTTCCGCATTATGCCGGTGGGTGTCGTTATCACCATCGGCAGGTGTTGGAAAAGCAACGTGTTGAAGCGAATGAGTGTTCCTCTGTCCCGGAGATAACTCAGTGGAGGTGGTCCTCCCAGTTGCATTCTGGGAGAGGGTATTTATGGGACAGACGCCATGTTTTAGGGTTCGTTTTCAGCCAAATGCTGGCCCTCCTGGCTGACAGGTATGCACTAGGAATACCACCTCGTGGTCTTCCGTTCCGGAGGCCCACGTCGCTGCGGCGTATGGGTGGGCCCAGAAGCCTGTCTGGGGCCTACCACAGCAGCGGAGAAATGGTCCTGAGCTGTCTTTCCTGAGTAAAGAAGCTGGACAACCGAGAAGATCCCAGGGGAGGACCCGTCATGGAAGGATCATGCAGAGTGCTGGTCTGGAGAGGGGAGTTGGAGGACGCATTCCGAAGTAATCTTACAGTATAGTACTGCCGGGTTGGGCTTCCCTGCAGTTATCCTGCTACCTCTTTCCTGCTACTTCCCTGGTTTATTCTATTAAAGCATTGGAAAACCTACTCAAGTGTTTGGTGCTTATATTGTCCAGAGGTAAACTCAAGGGAACCCTAGACCCGGTGCCGGTGAAACAGAGGTATCGAGAGTGAAGGTAACAAGCCCACTTAAATCAGCAGCTCCACCTGAGAGTTATTGCTACACACATATCAGCTAATGGACACTCAGCACAATTGCATAGTAGATGTGCTTCAGATGCAGTAAGGGTTCAGTATAATGCGGTATTGGGTTGGTATAGGTGCAGTCTAGGTTTGGAATAAGTGCAGTATAGATGCAGTATGGATTGAGCACTTGATGTACTGCTCTCGTTGGCTCAGTCCCTGCTAGTAGTATCAGCAATGTGTAAATAGCCCTCTCACCAGTTTCCAAGATGCAGCTGCGGTGACCTTTCGATGTAGAAGTGGGGACCCCCTCAGTCTCTCCCATAAACTTTTTGGTTATCAGAGGTGAGGAGCAGAGGTTGAGTGGACACTCCAGTCTTCCTGCAGCAGCGGTGCAGGTGCTATGACTTGGGTGGTGCTTCGCTGCACCTGGGTTTCCTTACTCCCAGTCTAAGGCTTGATCTCCACTGGTAGGGTCTCTCACTGCCAGGCAAATATCCAGACCACCTTTCTCTAACTCCTTTGGTGCCAAGAGGAAGAGCTTTCCCGGCAGTTTAATAAAAATCATCTCTTCGCCCCTTCTACTGCACTGTGCTTATTGAGATCTGTAATATAAGGAATCTATTCATCCCAACTCAGAGTACAACTCCCAGCCAGTGGCAGTGCATCCATAAGGGTGCACGGGCGCCGCCCCCTCTCTCCTTCCATCCTTTCTATCACCAATAGATAGATTCATGCATTGCATGAATCTATGGCCACCGCTGCCACCCCCTATTCAGGCGCCTGGCCCTTTTGATGGCACAGTGGCAGCGTTTGATGGGCACAGTGGCAGCGTTTGGGCACCAGCAGCCACACTCTGCATAGAAGCCTATGGGCTTTCTTGGCTTTAGCTCTCCACCTGCTGGCCAGAGGAGAATAGTGCAGTATAACTTCAGTATCTCAGTGGAAGAATAAAAGGCAACGGGGGTCATTTACAAAAGGCAAATCCACTTTGCACTACAAGTGCAAACTACAAGTGCACTTGGAAGTGTAGTCGCTGTAAATCTGAGGGGTAGATCTGAAATGAGGGGAAAGTTCTGCTGATTTTATTATCCAATCATGTGCAAGCTAAACTGCTGTTTTTTTATTGTCCTTGCATGTCCCCCTCGGATCTACAGCGACTGCACTTCCAAGTGCACTTTCAGTGCAATTTCAAGTGCACTTTGCACTTGCAGTTTGCACTTGTAGTGCAAAGTGGATTTGCCTTTAGTAAATTACCCCCAATGTCTTCTACTTATTGTTGTAGCTCAGCACCTTGCTACAACGGTATTGACATTTGATGGGAAGTGTTCATTTCACCAGGAAGCAGTCTCTATTCAACCTTTTGTGATTTGTCACAATTCAGCTGGCCTGTCGCACAAAAAAAATTTTAAGTTAAATTTTTATAAAATATTAACTATGGATTTCCTAAAAGTAGATAGAGTGGGAAAGAAAATTGTGTTTGCTATGACTTGAGTTAAGCTTAAAAATAATCAGAAATTAAATCAACAAAGATAGTTTCGAATGTGCTGATGTGAATTAATTCTAACGTGCAGACACAGAACTGGTGGACTGTGATTAAAAATGTATACTTACCCTTAAAACGAATGGATGTGGTAAACAGACGCATGCAAATATCATTTAAAAATAACAGGTTTCACCCTAATGGTAAACAGAAGAGGGGAAAGAAGAGACATTTGGCGACACTGTCTGGGCTGTCTGTAAAAAGACCCATTAGAGTTTGGGCAACTAATAGCCCATAATTTGTGCTGTAATGATCAGCCACAATAATGTGGATCTAGACAGTGTGCTTTCTAGCTAATGAGATAATCGAAGGAACTGTTGACTGCAACCCAAGTGTCCTGAGTGGAGTCATAATTGCTCCTATTTTCATACATATGTTGGTGATGTTTAAAAAAAGGAAAACTATTTCATCAGATGTCTTTAGGGTTGCCTTAAGAGAAGACTCTGATGTAAGGGGAAACACTGTGGCCTCTGGTATAAAGGGGAACTCTGATGTAAGGGGTGCGCTGAGAACCCTGATATACCTTAGTGTACTTCAGAGTCAGGAGAGAGAAGGGGGGAGACTTCAGTCACAGAGAGGGATGGATGGTGAGCTCATTCACCCCTTGGCAGTCAGCACCTCTCATCCAGATCTATCTGAGGCTGCTGGGCTTCAAATGTCCATCCCAAACTTTCCTTTTCTAAAGGCACAGCTCTGGGGATTGGAGTGTGGGCAGACAAAGGGGTAGGGATGGGAGGAAGAGGTGCAGATCGAGCCCTCTCTCCTCTCCCGTCTGTGTGTTTGGGGGGGGGAGACTGTTAGTGCTGGCTTTGGGCAGTGTAAAGGAGGGTAACAGACACTCTCAGCTTAGACATCTACAGCCAGCAACCCTGCTGGGAAGCTATAGTCCATTCTGAATAATGTGTCCGGGTTTCAGGCTGTCTGATTCCATGATTCCATACCCGAACTGTCTGGGGGAATCCTGGACAGGTGGCAACCCTAGATGTCTTGGATATAAGCCTGTAATCTATTGCATATATTGTAACAAGGCTACAGTTTGCCAGAATTCCTTTACTGAAGGAACAATTAGATTTCAGATTGGCTGATCCCTCCCTTCAATAGAATTCAGTTGGCCTGATGCCTAGGCTTTTGATCACATGACCAATACTAGACAGAGCTTGGAGGGACAATCTCTGCAAAAAAGTTGGCTCTTCTTTGGCCCTTTTGTTTGTACACCTTAAATGAGAAGTGTGAGGATCTAAAATAACAAACATTCATACTCACCTATGTAGATGCAGCATCGATCCGATGCTGCTGCTGTTCCCTGCTCACACTACACCAAGAACTGAGCGATCAAAGACCACTGACCGCTGAGTTCTTGGGTCTACTCTGAGCACACAGAGCAGAGACTGTCAGTTGCCAGTCGAGAATGTGGGTGGATCCTGACATTGTTGTCAGGATCCCTGCAGAGCCTGGACAGGCTCTGTTACATCAGCTGACAGTGGGCTATATCCTGCTGTTGGCTGAATCTGAGTTACAGAAGTACAGAACTAAGTGCGCTCCTGTGACCCACAGGAGAAGTATAGCTAAAAGAGCTTTGGCCATAAATCTCCTTTAACAGTGAATTTCTCTCATTTTCATCATTAACCACTTGACCACTGGGCACTTAAACCCCCTTAATAACCAGACCAATTTTCAGCTTTCGGTGCTCTCACATTTTGAATGACAATTACTCAGTCGTGCAACACTGTACCTATATGAAATTTTTGTCCTTTTTTTCATACAAATAGAGCTTTCTTTCGGTGGTATTTAATCACCGCTGGGTTCTTTATTTTTTGCGCTATAAAAGAAAAGAGACCGAAAATTCTGTAAAAAAAATGCATTTTTCTCGTTTCTGTTATAAAATTTTGCAAATTAGTAATTTTTCTTCATATATTTTGGCCAAAATTTATACTGCTACGTATCTTTGGTAAAAATAACCCAAATCAGTGTATATTATTTGGTCTTTGTGAAAGTTATAGAGTCCAAAAGCTATGGTGCCAATATCTGAAAATTGATCACACCTGAAGTACTGACGGCCTATCTCATTTCTTGAGACCCTAACATGCCAGAAAAGTACAAATACCCCCCAAATGACCCCTTTTTGGAAAGAAGACATTCCAAGGTATTTAGAAAGATGCATGATGAGTTTTTTTGAAGTTGTCAGTTTTTCCCACAATTCTTTGCAAAATCAACATTTTTTTTTTAATTTTTTTTACAAAATTGGCATATTAGCAGGTTATTTCTCACACACCACATATGCATACCACAAATTACACCAAAACACATTCTGCTATTACTCCCGAGTACGGCGTTACCACATGTGTGAGACTTTTACACAGCGTGGTCACATACAGAGGCCCAACATGCACGGAGCACCTTCAGGCGTTCTGGAGTGCCCAGGCCAATTCTGACATTTCTCTCCTACATGTAAAAATCATCATTTATTTGCTAGAAAATTACATAGAACCCCAAAACATTATATTTGTATTTTTAGCAAAGACCCTAGAGAATACAATGGCGGTCATTGCAACTTTTTACCTTGCACGGTATTTGCGCAGCAATTTTTCACACACTTTTTTTTTTTAAAAACAGTTTTGTGCTTAAAAAAAAAAAACAAAACAGTAAAGTTAGAACAATGTTTTTGCATAATGTGAAAGATAAAGTTATGCCGAGTAAATAGATACCTAACATGTCACCTTTCAAAATTGCACGCGCTCGTGGAATGGCACCAAACTTCGCTACTTAAAAATCAACATAGGCGATGCTTTAAAATTTTTTACTGGTTACATGTTTTGAGTTACAGAGGAGGTCTAGGGCCAAAATGATTGCACTCGCTCTACCGATCGCATCGATACCTCACATGTGTGGTTTTAACACCATTTTCATATGTGGGCGGGACTTACATATGCGTTCGCTTCTGCATGCGAGCACATGGGGACACAGGGAAAATAAATGTATTTTTTTTTTATTGTTCATTTTACTTTATTTAATTTTAGTTTGACGCTTTTGTCCAAAAAATAAATTTTTTGATCACTTTTTGATCAGGTCCTCTTTACAGTGAGATATGGGGTCAATAAGACCCCACATCTCACCTCTAGGCTGGGAAGCCTGAAATAAAAATAAAAAAATCCTGGCTTCCATCGTAGCAGTGAATCGGTAGAAGCACCTGAGGGCGGCGGGAGGGGGGGGACGTCCACTCTCGCTTCATGTAAGAATGATCAAGCAGTGGAACAGCCTTTATGATCATTCTTATGGTGTAGGGAATCGCTGGCTGAAAAAGCTGATATCTGAATGATGCCTGCAGCTGCAGGCATCATTCAGATATCCCCGCACAAAGTCAAGGACATCGTATGACGGCCAGTGGGCGGGAAGTGGTTAAAACACACTTTTTTTTTTAACACAAAGTTGTACATTTATACAATTTTTCTAAGACATAGCATGTACAAGCCAAAAATGACACCCCAAAATAGATCCTCCTACTCCTCCTGAGTTCGGTGATACCACATGTGTGAGACTTCCACAGCCTGGCCACATACAGAGGCCGAGTACAGCCGAGTATGGCTGAGCATGGCAGAGTATGGCTGAGCATGGCAGAGTATGGCTGAGCATGGCTGAGCATGGCTGAGCATGGCTGGGTATGGCAAAGTATGGCTGGGTATCATTGAGTATTGCAGAGTATGGCTGGGTATGGCAGAGTATGGCTGGGTATGGCAGATTATTGCGGGGTATTGCAGGGTATTGCGAGGTATTGCAAGGTATTGCAGAGTATTGCGGGGTATTGCAGAGTATTGCTGGGTATTGCAGAGTATTGCAGGGCATTGCAGGGCATTGCAGGGTATTGCAGGGTATTGCAGAGTATTGCGGGGTATTGCAGGGTGTTGCGGGGTATTGCAGAGTATTGCGGGGTATTGCAGAGTATGGCGGGGTATTGCAGAGTATGGCGGGGTATTGCAGAGTATGGCGGGGTATTGCAGAGTATGGTGGGGTATTGCAGAGTATTGCAGGGTATTGTAGGGTATTGCAGGGTATTGCAGAGTAGTGCAGAGTATTGCAGGGCATTGCAGAGTAGTGCAGGGTATTGCTGAGTATGGAGGGATGGCTGAGCATGGAGGATGGATCCATGGATGTGACAGCAATTGTCACAGAGCAGCGCTGTGGGCACTACACATCCAGCCCACAGCGCTGCTGCCATCCGATCCCTCCCCCTCTGTACCGATCGGTACATAGAGGGGAGAGAGGAAACGGCGTCATGACATGACGCCGGTTTGTTTACATGTGATCGCTCCGGCATTTGATTGTGCCCGTTTACCATGATCCGTGATGCGGAGGACCCGGCGGTCACGGATGTTCCCGTGTGCGCGTCCCAGGGGGCGCGCGGGAGCGGTTTTCCGGGATCACGTCATAGTACGTGTTCCCGTATGCGCGCCCCAGGGGGCACGCGGGAGCGTTTTTCCGGGATCACGTCATAGTACGTGCTCCCAGAGTTATCCAACCGCCCTGCAGCCGTCATTTGGCTATGGGCCAGTTGGTAACTGGTTAAGGTACACTAAATATACCATATAAAGCATTTGTTTTTTTTTCAATAAGTGCAAAAGAATTCCTGTTGATCCTGCCAGAAATCCAGTGCCACCATGTGCATTCTGCAGTCAGGGCCGGAGTTACCCATAGGCCACAAGTTGCTGCACCGTGAATTGGAGAAGCAACAGTCTTCCCCGTTCTTCGTAGAACTGGCAGATCAGTTAGTGCATGGCCTTAAGTATGTCTGTGATGCAGGCCTTGGATACAGTCTCCCTGCTCTCTAGAGCATCAGTATCAACAGTGGTGCTACGGTGCTATTTGATCACCTCTGCGGTTTTTATTTTTTGTGCTATAAACAAAAAAAGAGCGACATTTTTGAAAAAAAAAACAATATTTTGTACTTTTTGCTATAATAAATATTTCCATTTTTTTTTTTTAAAAAGCAATTTTTTTCCTTAGTTTAGGCTGATATGTATTCTACATATTTTTGGTAATAAAAATTGCAATAATCGTATATTGATTGGTTTGCACAAAAATTATAGCGTCTACAAACTATGGGAAAGATTTATGGCATTTTTATTACTATTATTTTTTTACTAGCGGTGATCTGCAATTTTTATCGCGACTGCGACATTATGGCGGACAGATCAGACACTTTTGACACATTTTTGGGACCATTGACATTTATACACCGATCAGTGCTATAAAAATGCACTGATTACTGTGTAAATGTCACTGGCAGGGAAGGGGTTAACACTAGGGGGCGATCAAGGGGTTAACTGTGTTCCCTTGTGTGTGTTCTATTTGTAGGGGGAAGGAAATGACTAGAGGAGATGACAGATCGTTGTTCCTAGCTAGTAGGAACACATCTGTATCTCCTCTCCTCACAGAACAGGGATGTGTGTGTTTACACACACACATCCCTGTTCTGGCTCTCGTGTTTGTGATCGCGAGTAGCCGGCGATCATCGCGACTGCCAGCCACGCGCATCGGTTCACCCGTGTGCAGCGGGCAGGCACGCATGCTTGCTATTCCTGTTTAAGGGGCCGACATACAGCTACGACGGCTTACGGGAACGTCCCGACCTGCCGCAGTGTAATGACGGCGGCAGGTTGGCAAGCGGTTAATATAAGGACACTTACCTGTCCAGGGATTCAGCGATGTCAGCACCCCAAGCTGATTCTTCAATTGGCCTCGGGTGCAGGCGTCAGCATCTTCATTTAGGGAAACTGGCAGTGAAGCCTTCAGACTTTACAGCCGGTTTCCTACTGTGCATGCACGAGTCACGTTGCGCTTTTTGAATGGTGCCACTGGCAGTGGGGATAGAGGAGGGGCCGGAAATACTCCGAGATTGCTGCGGCAATCTTACCCAGAAGTGGGAGCAGGTACCTCCTCCCCCCCACAAAGTGCCAAATGGGGCAGTGGAGGGTGCAAACAAGCGGAGCTTCCCCTTTTGGAGCTCCACTTTAATCTGCTGTCTGTGGGATTGTGTGTGGTTGATTATGTGTACCAAGACGGTAATTGGGAAACTTTTATTATCAGACAGTTACAGTATGCTACTTTATTACCTTACCCAGGGTGAACAATTTAGGAAATAACCTGATGTAAACAGTACAGTCATTCTTTATATAGCAAATAACATCATCCTCTTTCCTGTGTACTGTCATAATGCACAATAGGTTTTTTCTGAACCCAATAAAAATCTGGGGATCTTCCATGCAGCAACAATGAATTAAAAGACCAAACACTAAACATCACCTTTGCTGATGCAGTTGCCTTAGCAGAAAAAAGTTACCACTAAGCTACAATCGATCCACAGTTTATCCTAATCTGAATTATATATAATGTTCATGGCTGCCATCAGGTATTTTATAGTCGTATTTTGGGACTCTTCTTATGATGCAACTATGTGTTGTGCAGACGGCTTCCCATTTTATTTGGTATTTTGACAATGCTGCAATAGGGTGATAAATTGCCATGAGATTAAAATGGCCCACATGTTATATAGGCATTTGCATAGGTAGTCACCCCTCATTCACTTTCCTTATGTTTCAGTGTTAGAACCTAGAATTGTGTACACAATGCTCTAGCTCTATTTGGATGGAGATTGTTGGCATATAGCAAATTTCAAGTCATACCATAGAATCTCAGTTGGATTAAAGGGTCGGTTTACCTTTACCAAAAACTGTCTAAGCAGGTAAGGGGCATCTGTAGAAAAAAAATGTGCAGTTTTATAATGCCGTTGCCAAAGGTGTAGGCCATTTACATACCTCCCAAAGCTTGGCAGAAAACCCCTAGAGATGGCATCCTCCCAATCCTGCATTGTTGCTAGAACATTGCTAAGACACTCCAAGCCTTTTCAACCCCCTTCCTTTGCATTCATTCTCTCTGAAGTCAGCAATGCTGTGACAGAGGAGACAGTAGACCACACACATATTGGCTGAGAGTGTCTTAGCAACGTCCTAGCAACAAGGCAGGATGGGAAGAGTCCATCTGTGGGAGTCTCTGGATTCATCTGACGATGTGGTGGGACATAATGAAAGAGGTGGCCGCTAAAGTTTCAAAGGAGTTAAAAGTCTAATTTATTAAACCCAATGAAATAGATTAGTAAATAATAATTAACATATACAATAGTGTTGTAAAGCAGAGCAATAGGGGGTCACAGATTCTGGTAAGCTCCCCGTCTACAGTCTCCCACAACCATCAGAGTTGTGGGGAAGAGGCCCTTCAGAGTTATCATCAAGGGGGCAATGTACCCTCCTCATGTTGAGAACATGTGGCCTGGTATGGTTCACAGGATGGGAGAGGCTGCTTGCTTAGGTAAAGATCTATTTTACTTTTTTCCTGTGGAAACCCCATGGCCTTTTTTTTGGGGGGGGGTCCCCCATTAACATCTATACCAGACACTCTTCTAGGACAATTATCTATTAAAGATGAATGGAATCCCTGGCTACTTTGTTTTTTTAAGAAAAAAGCAAGCAGACCATTTACCAGCAATTTAAATGGCAAATTTGTCCTTGTAAATATCAGTTTTGCTGTAGTCGGTTGTATACATTGTACAGATATGATACTTCACAAGCAGGTTCATTTTGTGATTTTGCGTTGCCCTTTAAGCTTTAATAAAAGTGCTACTAGCTGCCAAATAATTGTTTTTTTTTATTGTTTTACTTTTGCACATGTTTTTCAGAGCAGTGCCCAACATCTCAAGCCATTTCATTGACAATCCCTTGCGTATTGGCCTAGCGCAGGGGTCTCAAACTGGCGGTCTTCCAGCTGTTGCGAAACTACAAGTCCCATGAGGCTTTGCAAGGCTGGCAGTTACAAGCATGACTCTCACAGGCAGAGGCATGATGGGACTTTGCAAGTTTTGCAACAGCTGGAGGGCCTCCAGTTTGAGACTCCTGGCCTAGAAAATGTCCATGACTAATTTCCAGCATTTGGCTTCCATTGACTTCAATGAAGTTCAGATTTAGCATACAAACTTGTTAGTGGTTGGCGAACCCACCCCAAACCAAACTCAGGTACGTTCGGTCACATCACCAATTACAACGAAGACTCTAAAGTTTGTTTAGGCAGTACTTACAATTATCTGCTGTGTCTTTTCATTTGAAGGTTGACAGCCTGCCAAGATTCTTCTTTCCATAGAAAGTAAAAAGGGAAGTTAAACATTTTAGTACCTCTTTTGTTGATTTGAAGATAACATTTCTTCACAGACATGAATTTCTTCAAGAGACATGAATAAAGGCTTGTTTTCTGCTCGTTCAGAATATGTAAAATACCTGTTTGCATAGTTTTGGCACAGATTCACTTAAAGAACATCAGGTCTTGTGATGCAAGTCGTTCCTTGCTTGAGAGGCCAAGTGTACAAACAGAACTGCCGGTTTATAGTAGATGCAATCTAAATATTGAACCATTTAACTAACTTGCATTGCATACAGATATTTAACCACATCATCTCTAGAAGGTTTTATCCCCTTCTGTAATTGCACGGTCATGTGACGCTGTTTCCAAATAAAATTTATATAATTTTTTCACACAAAGCTTTCTTTTGGTGGTATATGATCACCACTGGGTTTTTTATTTTTAAACATTTTAAATTTTTGGGCACTGAAATTAAAATTCTGGTGCCGAAACCAAAAACTCAGGATGCACTTGGCCAAAACCGAAACTGACATTTAAAAAATATATATATATATTTTTATAAATAATTGTATATTCAACTTTTTAATTAGTATCATGAATTTAAATGAATATGAATTTATTGTCGGCCATTATCGACACCCTTTGAAACGGTGTTAAAAACCCTGCTTGCTGCATTTTTGCTGCATATTTGGTTAGTTAAAGAAAAACGCACCAAAAATGCACATTTCCATAGAAATGCATTGAAAACGCAGCAAGAACGTATCAAAAATGTCCCTGTGTTGTGTTTGTGATGCATTTTTTGAGTCACATGACCTATAAAAAAAACCATAAGCACGGTAAAATTTGCAGCAAAATCGTAGTAAAATCCCGACAAAATCGCAGGCATTTTTGGCAGCCATTACCAGCACCTTTTTTTTCTTTTGGCACAATGCTGAAAACCCTATTTTCGGGAGCGGAAATTTTGGGGCATCACTAATATATATGAAAAAAGACAGAAGATTGAGAAAAAAAAACAATATGTTTTACTTTCTGCTATATAAAATCAAAATTCTTCATGTATTTTGGCCAAAATGTATTCTGCTACATGTCTTTGGTAAAAAAAATCCAAAAAAATGTATATTCATTGGTTTGCGTGAAAGGTATAGCATCTACAAACTATGGTATATACTGGAATTTGGTTGTAATCAGCCACTTATAATGAGACTGCGATACTGCAGCGAGCAATCTGACACTGACTGACACTGGGTGGGAACTGACACTGAAATCACCAGTGACACTAATACAGTGATTAGTGATAATACTATACACTGACACTGTACTAATGGCACTAGAAGGGAAGGGGTTAACACCTGGGGCGATCAAGGGGTTAAATGTGTGCCTAACAATTTTCATTTTGTGTAATATATGCTGCTTTTTACTAAAGATCTTTATTTCTTTTACCTGCTTTACAGGGATAAGAAACAGAGAGATCTTTCCTTCTGTACAGAGCACTGTGTTGATTGTCAACACAGAGCTCAGGGCTGTGATTGGCCACAGCTGATCAACAGGTCCCAGCCATGAATCATTGGCCAGGACCTGCTGTCAAACTCTTACTGTGTACGATCACAGCAGGTGTTGGCGGGAAGGGAATGGAAGTAGGGGGGCACGCATGCACACGCTCTAAACCCAGAAACGTGCAGTGACATACCAGTATGTCGCTATGTCTGTACGGACCACCTGTCCACAGTACATTGCGGGCGGATGGTCCAGAAGAAGTTAAGGTTTGTTAGATATTATCAATCAAAAGTACGGAAACCGCTGCTTATAAATCACTGCGTCATTAGTAACATGTTACTGTAACCATCCATGTTATGGCATGGGATCTAAAAAAAACCTCCCCTAAAGTACTGAGACGTACAGCACGGTCTTCCTAAAACAAAAGGAATTTGATTTCATCACTTTCATCACACATTTAAAAACAAAGGATTCACTCAACTGAATATTTAGGAATAGTTGGAGGGGGGTCAAAAAATTAGCACACTATTCACTTCAATAGCTGATTCACAGCAAGGAACTGGCTTAAAATCTGTGTGCAGTAGTTTCAGACTTCTTGAATAATGACATCACTTCCATTGGAAAGAACAACTTAACTCTGCTGAAAGAGTCTACACAGTGTCAGGATGCCTACAAATGTAGCCTACAAATTTAGCACTAAAACTTCCCCTTCCTGACCAGGCCATATTTTGCACGGTCGCGTGACACTGTACCCAAAAAAAATTGATGTCCTTTTTTCCCATAAATAGAGCTTTCTTTTGGTGATATTTGATCACTTCTGCGGTTTTTATTTTTTGTGCTGTAAACAAAAAAAGAGCGACAATTTAAAAAAAAAATTATTACTTTCTGCTATATCCAATAAAAAATATAATTTCTTTATCAATTTAGGCCAATATGTATTCTGCTACATATTTTTGGTAAAAAAAATCCCAATAAGCGTATATATTGGTTAGCGTCTACAAACTATGGGATATTTTTATGGACTTTTTATTTATTTTTCTATTGTTTTTACTAGTAATGGTGGCGATCAACGTTTTTTAGCGGGACTGCGACATTGCGGCAGACCGATCTGACACTAAGTGACACTTTTTGGGGACCAGTGACACCAATACAGTAATCGGTGTTAAAAAATGCACTGTCACTATATAAATGACACTGGCAGGGAAGCGGTTAACATCAGAGGCAATCAAATTGTTAAGTGTGCTCCTAGGGAGTGCTTTCAAACTGTGGGGGGGGGGAATGCTGTGACTGGAGGAAAACTTAGCAGAAATACAAGATCTCAATTTTCCTTCCTCGCAGAACGGCGATCTGCCTTGTTTACTTTTCCTCTGAGCGATCGCGGGTGGCCGGTGATCCAAACACAGCGGGAGTGGGCCATCGGCGGTACACGTGCGCGCCCCAGACCAAGTGCACAAAATCACGTACAGGTATGTGATTTCAAGCAGCCGGGCCACCCTGCCGCAGTATATATGCGGTGGGTGGTCTGGAAGCAGTTAATAGATTCAAAAGAATACAACATTGGACTCTCCTGACCCTGCTTTTTTTTTCTTTTTTTTTTTAATCAGCACCTGGGCCAGATTTACAACTCATTCTAAAAACATGTGCAGTTAGCTTGTCTGCCACTAGATGGCTCTGTTCCCAGATAGTTTGGCAAAGGGAAAGTTGTAATTTGGCGTTAGCTCCCCTTTTAGAGAAATCCTTCCTCTGCTGTATTGGATGAGGTTAGTGACCGCATAAATACCAGTGATGGGTGGATCCCAAGTTAGATGGGGCATGGGAGTCACTCTGGAGCTGCTAAGATGAAGTCTCCTGCAGTACTGACCTAAAGGGCCCTTTGCAGGGCTGAAGTCCCAGGCGAGGTGGAACAGCATTTGTGAATAGAGGTGGAAGCCTGAGAGAGTATGTGCCATCTGGGAGCATACCAGGCTGGGCAGAACTATAGAAGGGACAAGGAGAGAGACACTGAAGAGAGTGCCTTGATCCCCCGACTATCAGCTGTAGGTCCTATAACAAGGTGATGGAAGGTAATGTTGTGGACGTAGTATACAAGGGGAAGTGCCCCAACTCTGTGGTGCTCCCTAGGAGAGGAATGGAGGTGCAAAGGGAAAATGGCTCAAAAGATATTTGTTTGCATTCTGCACAAACATGACAGCTACAGAATGTCTACTTCTATGTGTGGCATTCCACACCAAAGAATTCTGTTAGTATGTCAGATATGATGTTGGATGTCACGGAAATCTTTGTGAAGTTACAGTAAAATGCAGAAAATACTTTTGTGTGTGGAAATTCCTTTATTCTTAAAGTAGAATTCCAGTCAAATCCTATACTATCACTATGCAGTGCATCCGGAAAGTATTCACAGCGCTTCACTTTTTTCACATTTTGTTATGTTACAGCCTTATTCCAAAATGGATTAAATGCATTATTTTCCTCAAAATTCTACAAACAATACCCCATAATGACAACGTGAAAGAAGTTTGTTTGAAATCTTTGCAAATTTATTAAAAATAAAAAAAACGCAAAAAAAACACATGTACATAAGTATTCACAGCCTTTGCTCAATACTTTGTTGAAGCACCATTGGGACCAGTTATAGCCTAAAGTCTTTTTGAGTATTATGCTACAAGCTTGACATGCTTATTTTTGGGCAGTTTCTCCCATTCTTCTTTGCAGGACCTCTCAAGCTCTATCAAGTTGGATGGGGAGCATCGGTACACAGCCATTTTCAGATCTCTCCAGAGATCTTCAGTCGGGTTCAAGTCTGGACTCTGGCTGGGCCATTCAAGGACATTTACAGAGTTGTCCCATAGCCACTCCTTTGTTATCTTGGCTGTGTGCTTAGGGTCATTGTCCTGTTGGAAGATGAACCTTCGCCCCCAGTCTGAGGTTAGAGCGTTTTGGAGCAGGTTTTCATCAAGGATGTCTCTGTACATTGCTGCATTCATCTTTCCTTCGATCCTGGCTAGTATCCCAGTTCCTGACGCTGAAAAACATCCCCACAGCATGATGCTGCCACCACCATGATTCACTGTAGGGATTGTATTGGCCAGGTGATGAGCAGTGCCTGATTTCCTCCAGACTTGACGCCTGCCATTCAGGCCAAAGAGTTCAATCTTTGTTTCATCAGACCAGAGAATTTTGTTTCTCATGGTTAGAGAGTTCTTCAGGTGCTATTTGGCAAACTCCAGGCGGGCTGCCATGTGCCTTTTACTGAGGAGTGGCTTCTGTCTGGCCACTCTACCGTACAGGTCTGGTTCTTGCTCACCTCCCTGACTAAGGCCCTTCTCTCCCGAACACTCAGTTTGGCCGGGCGGCCTGCTCTAGGAAGAGTCGTGGTGGTTCCAAACTTCTTCCATTTACAGATGATAGCGGCCACTGTGCTTATTGGAACCTTCAATGCTGCAGAAATTTTTTCTATACCCTTCCCCAGATCTGTGCCTTATTACAATCCTGTCTCGTAGGTCTGCAGACCATTCCTTGGACTTCATGGCTTGGGTTGTGCTCTCACATGCACTGTTAACTGTGGGACCATATATAGACAGGTGCGTGCCTTTCTAAATTATGCCCAATCAACTGAATTTATCACAAGTGGACTCCAATCAAGTTGTAGAAACATCTCAGGGATGATCAGTTGAAACAGGATGCACTAGAGCTCAATTTTGAGTGTCATGGCAAAGGCTGTGAATACTTTACACACACATGTGATTTTTTTTTTTTTAAATACATTTGCAAGATTTTATACAAACTTCTTTCACGTTGTCATTATGGGGTATTGTTTGTAGCATTCTGAGGAAAATAATTAATTTAATCCATTTTGGAATAAGGCTTTAACATAACAACATGTGGAAAAAGTGAAGAGCTGTGAATACTTTCTGGATGCACTGTACTTAAATCTGCTCCCACCCCCATTCTGAGTCTGTTCTAACTACCTTATAAAGGAAAGATGTCTATACTTACCTATTTTGAGGGAGCTCCAGTCTGGTCACCTGATCTCTCTAGCAACGGTTCAGCTAAAAGGAGAGATAGATAACAACAGCTGCAAAGCCTGGGCAATGATGTTACCCATAGGCTTACTATAGGGCATCTGTTGTTGGCAGTCCCTCCTCTGCACTGAACCCAGCGCTGGGAGCCTATCGTGTGACCAGAGCGCTTTGAGAATAGGTAAGTATGGACATCTTTCCTTTACAGGGTAGTTAGAATAGGCTTAGAATGGGGCTTGGAGCAGGTTTAGGCATAGTTAGTATTTGACTGGAATGCTACATTAAATATTAAAGCCTCAGGCCGAGGATGTCGGGAGTGGACCTATGGTCAGGAGAATGACACAATATAGCAGAGGGTTCCATCACCCACAGGTGGGTGGTTGTTCTATCCATGTAGAATTCAGGGGTGGATCCAGGGGGGGGCAACGGGGCAATTGCCACCCCCGAGAAATTTGCTGCCGGGCAGGTGACATAGCGGGCGGCTCCGCTGGCGGGTGACATAGCCAGCGGCTCCGCTGGCGGGTGACATAGCCGGCGGCTCCGCTGGCGGGTGACATAACCGGTGGCTCCGCTGGTGGGTGACATAGCCGGCTGCTCCTCAGGCAGGTGACATAGCCGGCTGCTCCTCAGGTAGGTGACATAGCCGGCGGTTACGATAGCGGGCGGACCAGGTGGTGCGGTTTGTGGGCAGACGGCGCGATTTGTGGGCGGGCCGGGCTGCCAGGTGACTCAGTGTGTTGGCAGCTGGCCAATCAGTTAGCCAGGGCCAGGGGAGCAGAGAGATGAGATCATCTCTCTCCGCCAGCCCTGCATCCCTGCAGTAACTTCATACATTACATTACATTACATTATCTCTCTGCTGCCTGACTCAGTCTGGGAGTCTGGGACACAGCAAGAGACAACCAAAACACCACCTAAACAGGCAAGTGACAATCCACAAGATGTGGCATGTGACGTGGCAAGTGACAATCCGCAATATGTGGCAGGTGGTGTGGCAGGTGACAATCCGCAATGTGTGGCAGGTGACGTGGCAATCCGCGAGGTGTGGCAGGTGACGTGGCAAGTGACAATTTACAAGGTGTGGCAGGTGACGTGGCAATCCGCAAGGTGTGGCAGGTGACGTGGCATGTGGCAATCCACAAGGTGTGGCAGGCGACGTGACAAGTGACAATCTGCATCTGGTGGCAGGCAAGTGACAAGCCACAAAGTGTGGCAGGTGACGTGGCAAGTGACAATCTGCATCTGGTGGCAGGCAAGTGACAATCCACAAGGTGTGGCAGGCGACGTGGCAAGTGACAATCCGCAAGGTGTGGCAGGTGACGTGGCAAGTGACACACTCAGGGCTCCCACTGATTCTGTATTATGGTGAGTTGAACTATTTCATTTTATATTGCAATGTAATTATAGAAATAATGCGCTTCAATCATCCTAACACTGTAACAACCATGGTGCTGGGATGATTGAAGCGCCAACACCAGCCATTTCCCCGATAAACGGATTTTCTGGCAGTGCCCCTCCCGAGACAAGACTCTGGATCCGCCCATGGTAGAATTAAGGTGGGAACTTATACATTTTGGTGCCAAAACCTGTCCAATCGTAGTGCCCCTTACACACAGATCATTTGGTGCTTTAAGCCCCACCCACAAGTAGCCATGGCTTTATTGGATTGCCTAAAAAAATGTATTTCCTCACTGTTTGCAGGAAAAAATGTACCATTTGACTGTAACACATTGTCCAGGGGTATTGGAACTGAAGTGGCACTTTAGCAACCACACCTGTATGTTTATGGGCACATTTTAGTTGTGGGCCTAATGATTTGGCAATCTATAAATAAAAATTTTTTTATTAAAAAAACACTCATTTCTAATTAAGCATGGGATTGTTTTAAAACAAACACTGTTTTCTCATTTAGAGTGACAGTAAAATTATGTTCCTGGTACAGGGCATGGGTATGTTATTGATTAATTATATTATTAGATACATTGTTATAGTAATATTGGTAAAATGTCTTTAAACACAAAGCTTGCAAACAGTTTATAAGGGACTCACTGTCAGTGGTTCTGCAAGAGAAACTGTGACCCAGCTGTCAAAATGACAGCTAGGTTACCAGCCAGGTCCTAGTCTGATGAATGAGCTCTGACGGCAACTCCTGTATAAACGAAGCCAGCAAACTGAATTTGCGGGTGATTATACAAAAAGTTTACAGATCCAGATGTCTTAGAATTTGATTATAAATGCATTAGTGAAGCCAGTTTTGCATATCTTAGATTAATCATACTATACAGAATGTCAGTTGCAGTACAAACCCCTGGCTCTCCGCTTCCAACATATGCTTCTTGTCCTCTAAATGAATGTTTCTGGGATAATTTGGGAGTGAATATTGGTTTCTAACTATCTGGAATGCTGCATAACTTCACGCCTCATTGGTCCGGCCAGTGAGGGAGCAACTCTATAGGAAAAGGTAGGTAATCATGTCAATTATGTTCTTGTTATTATCATCATCATAATTCTTACAGTATATCATAATGTATCTCTATATCATAATGTCCTATTGAGAAGTGTGATACTTAAATTATCACAGAATGGTTTCATGCTATTATCAATAACTTGACCATATAAAAATATGTTGTATAAAATAAAAGACTATACTTACCACATAATTACATTATCTAGATAGAACACATTTGGCCAATTTTAAGGGTAAAAAAATGTGTATCCTTTTAGTAAACAGAGGCAAGGTAGACGTAAAGGCAAATCTTGTTTTTTTTTTCATTTTGGATAGAGTAATGCCCCGTACACATGGTCAGATTTTCCGATGGATAATGTCCGATCGGAGCGTGTTGTCGGAAATTCCGACCGTGTTTGGGCTCCATCGGACATTTTCCATCGGACATTTTCCATCGGATTTTCCGACACACAAAGTTTGAGAGCAGGCTATAAAATTTTCCGACAACAAAATCCAATTGCGTCAATTCTGACCGTGTGTGGCCAGTTCCGACGCACAAAGTGCCACGCATGCTCAGAAGAAATTCCGAGACGGAACCGCTCGGTCTGGTAAAATTAGCGTTTGCAATGGATACAACACTTTCGTCACAGTGCAATGTTAAAAATGGTTTAATACAGCGCACTCTCTTCTTCTTTATAATGTGAGAAAAATGAAGTAGTTTTGCTGCTCATATTCACACAGACTTCTCACAAACTTCTTTCTTTATTATTTATCGGGATTCCCTCAATATATTTTGATTTGTCACATCTGACAAAATTATTTTTGTGTTGTTTTATTTATTTATTTTAAGGCATAATTTTTTTTTTTTTTTTTAGGTTTGTATTTTTTTAAGGCTGATCTTTGTTTTATTTTAGTTTTAGTTTTACTCCAGAATATTTTTGTGTGTGTTTTGTGTGTCAAGTTACCACAACACCATTGATATCTTGTATTATTTAATCTCAAGGAGATTGCTTGGTGTTGGTGTCCCTTGTTAATTTCACATTGTGTTTTGAAATGTACCTGAATCCTCACAAACAAACTGTCCTTTTTGAAGGAAAACACACATAGGCGAGTATAATCGAAAAAAAAATTCATTTATTAAGGGCTCACAACTAAACAAAGAGGGAGGCAACACTGGAGAAACAGCAGAAATGGGTGAAGCTTTGGCCCCCCAGGGCACACATCAATTATTTGCAAACAAAATTGGTGGCCTGAGGAGTCCTTATATAAGGGAGTGCCTGGTCCAGAAGTCCCAGAGATCCGGAAAGCAGCAGATGACATCTGTGTCCCCAGGCTGTGGTCATACAAGAGACTGCATCTTTTGTCAGACCAGACTGAACCCAGGTCATCACTCTCTGGTCTTCCTTCCACACTTCCTTCCACGCTGTGGCAGCAGGAGGAGGAGGAGGGGCCAACTCACTTAGGTGGTTATTGGGTGTAAGTTCCCCACTCACCCCCTTACTTAGAACTTTATATAGAAGGTCCTCACATAGTTTGCGTTGACCCTCCTGCATGCCCTGCAGTTTTGTGGCAGCCATGCAGACAAAGGCCTCTTCAGGAGTGGGTAAGGCTCTGAGGGACGCAGAAGCCTCCTGAATGAGCCTGAGCGCAGAATCCTGCATGTGAGTCGCCTTCCTCGCTCTTTTGTATGGAAGGCGGAGGGGAGGACCCTGCGATTCTGTCAGGCTTCGACTTGTCCCAGGCTTCTCCTGGCCGACACTTAGCCCCGCCTCCTCCTGGCTGCAACTTAGCCCCGCCTCCTCCTGGCTGCCACATTCCACAGCCTCCTCCTGGCTGAGGTCTTCCTGTGTATAAAAAAGGGACATAGTTTGAGTTTTTGATTCATCAATCACACACAATTGTCACCTCATGATTGTTGCAAATTGAATGTTATCAAATCTAACAGACCATCCTTCTGAGCACAGCGTTTTTCATTCTTGTCCCAATTTTTGGTGCCCACTACTGTCTATTGATATGTAAAACACTTTTTGCAATCAGCAATTAGAGATCAATAATGACATCTAGTAAACGTCATTTATTTATTGACCAGAAATCTGTAGAAGAATGCTATACCTGACTCAAGCTGGGCTCCTCCACTTCTTCCTGGCTGGAAGGCCCAGGTTGGACATCGGAAGCCTCAGCTGGGGTGGAAGGAAGAGTGGAAGGAAGAGTGGAGAGGGATTCCCTGACTTCAGTGTGGTCTGACAGAAATCGCAGTCTCTCATAGTACCACAGCCTGGGGACATAAACGTCATCTGCTGCAGCTCCGGATCTCTGGGAATCTGTGACCTTCTTGCGCTCCCTAAGATAAGTGCTCCTCAGGCCACCAATTTTGGTCTTTAAATAGGGGATGGTTGCTTGTTTATTGGTATAATGGGGGTGTCTCACTTGCCACAGACAGGGCAGCTCCCTGTATTTGTCTATGAACAGGGGGAGGAAATTGTGGTCGTTGAAGCCATCCATTTTCTCTGCAAGACACAACACAAGACAACCCTGATGTCAGGCCAAACTCTTCGAATCTTGTTACAATATAGGCTTAAATTTAGAAGCAGTATAGGCCCAAGTTTGTCTCTTACCTTCGTTATCACAATCGGCACCTCCGATACTCCTTCCTCCGCTCACAGATCGTACGTACTACGCACACGTGTTACGCTTTATACACACTGCGCATGTGTGTAACTCCGCCCGCCCCTGACATTCTTTCTTGTCTATTCCCCGCCCCTTTTCGTTCGGCGCCGTGGGGGAAGAGCACATGGCGGAGACACAGCAGGTGCGTGCTAATTATAGCAACGAGGAGGAGGAAAGCCCGGATCCGGAAACATCCCGATCCAGAAGGAGAAGATTTAAGGCCTCAAATATGTCCTTTGGGGAGATGTTGGAGATGGTCGACATCCTGAAGAAGGCCGACTATGACGGGAAGTATGGACCTTACCCCAACCCCAATGTCAGAAAGGCCAAGATAATGGCGAAAGTGGTCAGGAGTCTGCACCGGAATTTCGGGGTACATCGATCGAAAGATCAGCTCAGGAAGCGGTGGTCGGACCTAAAATTAAGAGAACACGAGCAGTACAGAAAGACCTGGGAGTGCTGCAAGTAAGTAGTTGTCCTGTGTTCCTATTCTTTTTGTCTTGATTACTTTTGTGCTGCTCCATGTGCTTTTCTTAAAAGTGTTGTACAGTTTTAAATGTCAACTTTCATGTTCATGGGCACATTATTTGTTCGTATCAAACATTTTTCTTTCGGCCTCTAAAACACCATTGTTTTGGCCATATGCATTTGCCCACATTTTTTAGGGCCACTTGTATGAAACTAATTTGGTTGTGTAGATGGGTTTGTTACTAGAATGAAATGCAAACTAGATTCTGTGTAAGGAGAGGACACTCAGCAGCTGTTTTCACATCTGGACACTGGAGCACTAGTGTGGGACACAAGAACACCAAGAACACCATTTTTATTAGAGGGGCCACACAGGTGCTCCAGTGTATACTATAGGGGTGTCTCCATCTGTGAAGCTTGTACAAAACAGGTAAAGTATTGAAGCTTGACAAAGGACACTCAAAATTCTACATCTTGGAACTCTGCCAAAATAGACAATTGTACCCCACTTCCAACCAATGTTTCATCTTTAAAGTTCTGCCATCAAATATCTGTGTGCTAAGTATACCATTTTTGTTTAACATAGCGGAGAAAGGACTCGGAGGACACCCCTCATCAGAGGAGACCAGAGACCCCCCCCCCCTCTGGAAGAAGGGGAAATACCCCCAACACAAGAAGAGCAGAAGGAAGAAGACGTGGTGGAACTAGTCACCACAACAGGTGAGTGTCTGCGACCACAGGCTCAGGTAAGAGATGGATGCCGGCATATTTATAATACCTGCTTTTTTTTGGTCTCTCTCTTTTTAGGTGATTGTGATGTTGTGGATCCTGATCCTTTCACCTTGGAAAGTGCACAGATCCTGATTGGGGAGATCATGGGGTGTAATTTAGCATTGGAAAACCTCAAGAAAAACATCAATGATGTTATTCAAAAAAATAACAACATCATTGATGTTTTGGGGAGAGTTTAAAACCCCTCCAAATCCCTTTGTTTTTTTGTGTGCTGCAATGTTAAAAATGTTTCTGCGATTTTTAGAAAAGCCAAATTTGGAGGATGCACACAGTGTGTCAACATGTGCTATCTGCCATCACGGGAGATCAATAGACACGTTTTGGGGGTGCAACCCCTTCCTCAAAAATAAAGTAGCTGTGAGGAAGGGGTTGCTCCCCCAAAACAAGTCCCTTGATCCCCGTGATGGCAGCTAGCACATGTTGACATTTGTAAATTGGTGTGCATCTTCCAAATTTGGCTTTTCCTGGGGTGACTTCACCCCATCTGAACGCAATATCAAACACAGTTCCTAAATACTCATGTCTGATATTGCCTTCAAGTTCTACCTAATGTGAACTTTGTAAGTTCAAGATTTGTGTCTTTCTTGTTGTTTGGAAACATGCCTGTTTTATCGTAAATGGACATTTCTATTTTTGATAATGCCACCCCAAAAATTGTTATACAACAAACATGTTGGTTTGTTTTAAAAACCTTTTCTAAATGCACATGTGATTGTGCAGGTATTAAAAAGATTGTTAATCAAGAATGTGTGGATTATTGTCTCAACGCTACACCACTTTTGTGGTGATGTAATTGCTGCTTTCTGGGACAATGGGGGTTATTTCCTAAGGGCAAATCTACTTTGCACTACAAGTGCAGTTTCAGTGCATTTTCAAGTGCACTTGTAGTGCAAAGTGTCTTTGCCTTTAGTAAATAACACCCAACAGTGCTTTGTATAAGGTTACACAATCACGCCATTTTCAGGACTCACCACATTTCTGTCAGGGTCAGCTAAAACAAACACAAGCAGTAAATGTCAAAGATTTGCTTAATTTTTTGTTTTATTTGATCAAGGTTTCACAAATTGTCTGGCATATTGATGGCCCCCCTACCCGCAAAGAACTCAAGGTATCTTAGCCGGACATCAGGGGCACTCAGGGAGGGCAAGCCAGAACGGCCACTTTCAAGCGCCGTCAGGGTTGTTTCATTTATAATTCCGGCCTCAGGCCCAACTGAGCCAGCATAGTTGGCAGAATGTTGCCGTAAAAAGTTATATAGAACACAGCATGCCAGGATTATATGATTCAGTTTATACTCCGCCATATGGATGGGTGTAAGAAATAGGCGGAACCGGCTGGCCATGATTCCAAATGTGTTCTCCACCACTCTTCTGGCTCTGGCCAGCCGGTAATTAAAAACCCTCTGGTCCGGGGTGAGGGTCCTCATCGGGAATGGCCGCATAAGGTGGTCCCCCAGCGCAAATGGTTCATCCGCGAAGACGAATGGGAGTCCTTCCACATTGTCTTCTGGAGGTGGCAAGTCCAAGCTGCCATTCTGGAGACGCCTGTAAAACTCTGTCTGGGCAATGACTCCACCACCGGACATCCGGCCATTCTTCCCCACGTCCACATACAGGAACTCATAATTAGCTGACACCACCGCCAACATCACAATACTATTGAACCCCTTGTAATTTTAATAGCATGACCCCGAGTTGGGTGGTGGGACGATGTGGACGTGTTTCCCATCAATTGCCCCTCCGCAGTTAGGAAAGTCCCACCGCTGGGCAAAGTGGGAGGCCACAGTCTGCTATTCCTGTGGCGTGGAAGGAAACTGTTGATGAAAAAAAAAAAAATTAGTCTTTTTGCACATTAAAACATGGAAAGCAGATTAGACACAAACATTCTTGGCCAACATCCAGATAACATTTATTAAGGGGAATTTTACAACACCAAAGTATAAGGTACACCTATTATATCCCCCCCTCCTCATGGGCCATTTCTAACATTATAGGGGGGGGGGGGACGCTTGGACAGGTAACCCTCTCCACTTCATTGAGAGATGAATGACTAAATAATGGGTATTACTTGGAACAGCCCCTCCTTAGTTACACTATTGGCAGCCCACTGGACAAGATCAAGATAATAATAGTATACAAAAACTTTAAACAGTACCATTTGAAAGTATACAGGCATGCCCTTGTACTACATGCTTTGGGGAATTCATCCATACATCTGACCACAAAAAAGATGGGTATAGTGTGTATGGGTTTGGCAAAGTCACCAGATAGATGATTGAGGATAGATAGAGAATTGGGATCAGCTGACTTAGCAGTTGGGGGGAGGGAGGGTTAAAAATGATTTGGGGTCCCCCCAAAAAAAGCCTCTGGCACTCTGCCTGAATTTAAAACACAAATCAGATTTCTCAACATTTTAGGGGGTGTTTGGGGTAAAGCACTACTATGGAGCTAATAAAATACATTGTTAAGTGACTACATGAGGTGAATATAGGGCCAGGAGAGCATGCTGGGGAGGTAAGTGAAGGTAAATATGTATGAAGGACTAAAAAAATAATGACATAAAAATCCAGCATGAATGAGGACAAAGGGGACATTCACGGCATATTACAATCATGGTAATTAGGTTATGTGGAAAGAAATACAATATATTATCAAACATTAAATACAATAAAATGTGATATTAAAGGATAAAAATCTTACCTTAATATACTCCTTCTGCAGGACCTGGATGATCGCAGAACAGGTCTCTAGGATAATGATCCCCAGAGCCTAGGGGGAGATGCCTGTCGAGAACTTCAAGTTCTGCAGGCTTCTCCCTGTCGCCAAGTACCGCAGGGTAGCGACGAGCCTCTGCTCCGCAGTGATGACTTGCCTCATGCAGGTATCCTGCCTGCTAATATAGGGGGTCAGCAAAGCCAACAAATGGTGAAATACGGGGTCCGTCATCCGGAGAAAGTTCCTGAAATCATCAGGATTATTCTCACGGATCTCACGGAGCAAAGGCATATGACAGAACTGGTCACGCTGGAGCAACCAATTCTTGGTCCATGAACTCCTCCCCACCCTGTTCATGGACTGGACTTGTGTCAAGGTCAGGACCCCAACACCAAGCCCCCGCACAGCACGAACTCTACGAGCAGTACGTATACGCAACATGGCTAGAAAACGGTCGGCTGCTCAGAACGAAGTAACAGAACGCACTGAAGAACAGCAAGGCCTGTGAAGAGCGACCTGAAAAACAGTAACGAACGAACAACAACACAATGACTAAAGTCACGCGGAGCTTGCTTGCATGCACTGAAGAGCAGATACAGACCCACAAGCACAAACTGAACCGCAGAAAACGATCTGAAAGCCACGAGTCTGAAAAAGCGCGAATCGTCTCACCAAACTTTTACTAACACGAGATTAGCAAAAGGAGCACAAAGGGTGCCGCGCTTGGTTCTGAACTGGCCTTTTCTAGTCTCGTCGTACGTGGTGTACGTCACCGCGTCCTTGGCGATCGGAAATTCCGACAACTTTGTGCGACCGTGTGTACGCAAAACAAGTTTGAGCCAACATCCGTCGGAAAAAAATCCTAGGATTTTGTTGTCGAAATGTCCGATCAATGTCCGACCGTGTGTACAGGGCATAAGAGAGGTTTATAACACTTGTCAAGGTTTTTGTTTGCCATCTGTGTCCTTTTGGGGAGATTTCCCCCTCACTTCCTGCCCCCTAGCCAAAACAAGAAGTGAGGGGAAATTCCTCCAAAGTGAAGGAATCCCTGACTGTCCCCAGGGTCTCCAATTCTATTCCTGTTCTAGGGACATCACAAAATTTGACATTTCATTTTCTCTCACTTTCACTGTAAACAGAACAGATAAAGAGGGTGAATCTACTTAGAGGGGGCAGAGACAGCAATAAAAACCTTTTGACGTAAGTTATACTTCAAAGCAGAATTTTTTTTGTAATATGATATAATTAAAGCTGTAAAATATATCTTTAAATATTTCTCATATAAAATATGTTGTTATGTTAGATTCTTCACAACTCCCTGCACACAAAGTTCATACCAAGTTCATAGAGAGAGTGGGACCAGAACTGTGATCCAGTCAGGTTCCATTGCATTGAGCAGTACAGTCAATGCAATGTTATCAGGAACTGGGAGGGAAGGGGACTTACAAAAGGGGAAGTAAATGGATATCCTGTCTAGCATGCCAATGATGATAGTTTAGTCAGCAGGCTACGGATAGGGTGGGGACCAAGCTGTACAGAATAATGGTAGCACTAAAAGGAGGGTCACTCTCTTGACTGTGCAGTGTGGCATGGAGAGGGGTGGATCATAAATGGCCAAATAGAATTAGACATTTTAGCAGTGAAAACATGCAACTTATGTGCATTTCAGCTGTATATTCAGTTTAACCAGAGTTAAACTCCTAACTAATGGTAAGGCACACAATATTTGCATGGCATTTAGCTGTAACTATGATATTACCATTTGAAACCTCATATATGTAAAGTTCCAGGAAAGAAGAACTATTTAGTATTGAACTTCACTAAGTGGTAAGTGAGATAGTTCAGATCATGAACATTCATGCACCAACCAACCGACCACAAACCAATCAACCACAACATGGTTAATGTAAAGTAGTATAAGATTTGATGTAACGGAAATAACATTACAAACAAACAGTAATTACAAAGGAAGTAAAATTCATGTTTCTGAAGTGTTAAAGAGAACTTAAAGTACACTATATGACCACAAGTATTGGGACATCTGCGTGTACTTTAATGGCATCCCAGTCTTAGTCCGTAGGGTTCAATATTGAGTTGGCCCACCCTTTGCAGCTATAACAGCTTCAACTCTTCTGGGAAGGCTGGCCATAAGGTTTAGGTGTGTGTATATGGGAATGTTTGACCATTTGGAAAATGTTTGATGGGAGGTTTTTGTCCGAAATTCCGACTGTGTGTAGGCTCCATCGGACATTTTCCATCGGAATTTCCGTCACACAAAATTTGAGAGCTGGTTCTCAAATTTTCCGACAACAAAATCCGTTGTCGTAAATTCTGATCGTGTGTACACAATTCCGACGCACAAAGTTCCACGCATGCTCGGAATCAAGCAGAAGAGCCGCACTGGCTATTGAACTTTATTTTTCTCGGCTCGTTGTACTTGTTGTACGTCTCCGCGCTCTTGACGTTCGGAATTTCCGACAAGATTTGTGTGACCGTGTGTATGCAAGACAAGTTTGAGCCAACATCCGTCAGAAAAAATCCTTGGATTTTGTCATCCGAATGTCCGATTGTGTGTACAGAGCATTAAGGCATCAGTATACCAAGACATTTTGGACAATTTCATGCTCCCAACTTTGTGGGAACAGTTTGGGGATGGCCCCTTTCTGTTCCAGCATGACTGCGCACCAGTGTACAAAGCAAAGTCCATAAAGACAAGGCAGGTATCCCAATACCAATAATATAGTATACATGTGCCTTACCCAAAAACAGATTCACTTGCCCCTCCTAACATATGCTCACCTTCCCTTTGCTCTTTTGCCACTCTGTTCAGTCACCTAAAGCAAAGAGAAATGCTTTCAGAATTGAAAGTAATGTTTGCAGGCTTCATTCTTAACAAAAATTCTAACAATACCATTATGATTTATTTTGGTCAGTGTGTAACCAAGTGGAAGACCTGCTCCTCCTTATGCCTGGGATAGACAAGCTTCAAAACATAAGGGAACAAAGGGAAGAGCACATCTAGTGCAGTAAAACACTTTATTAAACTAAAAAGTTAAATAAATCAAATGTACTCACATTACCCAGATCAGGTGTGCGCCTTTAAACATCCTACATAGATCACAGAAGAATCCCAGCCAGGGCTACATTGTGTTTTATAACAGTCTCTCTCTCTCTCTACAGGCAGAGGAAAGGATCACATGCATTCCCGGCTGGGGTCTTTTCCACAGCGAAGCTCAAAGAGCCTTGCCAGCGTGTGTAGGATTGCTGGCCACTCCCCAATCCAGCTTCCCATGTTGCTATGACAATTCTGGTTTCAGGGGCATGTCCCCCTTTCTCAAGTCTACCAGCACCTCTTTGCCCACTGTTTAACCACTTCGATACCCAGCCATAGTCAAATGACGTCCACAGATGGGATCTCCCATCCTGGGTGGACGTCATATGATGGCCTCGGCTTTCCGCTGATACTACGGGCCCCCGGGAGCCCGCAGAGCGGCGATCGGGGTACCGTTGTGTCCCTCAGGACACAGCCGTTCCCCGATGGGGGTATTGAAGCGGCGGCGGGAGCGGCGGACCTGTCACAATGCAGAGCGGCATTGGGAAGCGGCGTGCACGGTGCCTCCAGTGGTGCGCAGAGCGGTGATCGGGGCTGAGGCTTTTCCCTTGGATACAGCTCAGCCCTGATAACTGTAGCCAATGAGATGGCTCTTCACCACGTGACCGGCTGTGTCCAATCACAGCCGGTCACTAATATAAACAAACACAGTGTAACTGCTGTTGCTGGGCTCTTCTCCTCACACACCGATCCAGTGTGAGGAGAAGAGATCAGCTAACAGTGAGTTACCTATACATATATGTAATACTGTGCCCAGATTGCCCCCCCTAAATAAAGAGTACCTGTCATCAGGAGTACCTGTCATCTAGATTACCTGTCCATCAGGAGTACCCGCCACCTCATCACCTGCCACCAGAGTACCTGCCACCTCACCACCTGCCACCAGAGTGCCTGCCACCAGAGTACCTTCCACCAGAGTACCCGCCACCTCACCACCAGAGTACCTGCCACCAGAGTACCTGCCACCTCACCACCGGCCACCAGAGTACCTGCCACTAGGGTACCTGCCACCTCACCAGAGTACCCGCCACCTCACCACCTGCCACCAGAGTACCCGCCACCTCACTACCTGCCACCAGAGTACCTGCCACCAGAGTATATACAGCCAGTCAGCCACTATGTCCAGAAAGGTGTACACCCCAGAAGAGGCATACCAAATACTCAGTCTGACCGATGAGAGCAACGGGGAGCTCTCACTGCTCAGTTCTGATTGAGATTCTGGTTCTGGTTCGGAATATGAGCCCCCCGAAGGCAGCACATCAGGATCCGAATCAGAGGAGGAAGCAGTCCGTCCAAAAAGACGACGGTCTGAACACCAGGCAGCTACCAGCAGTGCCAGCGGTGGTAGACCCCAGGAGGAGGGGCCCAGTACAAGTGCTGCTAGACCCCAGGAGGAAAGGCCCAGCACAAGTGCACGCCAAAGAATTAGGGCCCAAACCCAGCTTCCAGATACCTTGGCAAACCCATTGTGGCTGCCTTCTACCACAGGGTCAGCCACGATCCCCCCTTTTACAGCACAGCCAGGTGTGCAGGTCAACACTGCAGGTTTTTCCCAAATGGATTTTTTAAATTTATTTTTCCCTAACGAATTGATTCAAGGCATCGTGGACCAAACTAAACTCTTTCAACAATTCATTGCAACCAACCCCAGCTCCAGCTATGCCCGCCCTTTTGAATGGAGACCCCTAACAGTAGTGGAGCTAAAATAGTTTTTAGGCCTAACCCTCAACATGGGGCTTACAAAAAAAAAAATGAAATGCATAAGTATTGGTCGATCAAACCCATCCACCATATGCCAATTTTTTAATTGGCCATGTCCAGGTCCCGATACGAAATCATAATGCGCTTCTTGCATTTCAGTGACAACGCACAGTGCCCCCTCCCCCCCCCGAAATCACCCAAACTTTGACAAACTATATAAAGTTCGCCCCCTAATTATTTTTTTTTCCCAGAAGTTTGCCAAAGTTTATGTCCCTGACAAAAATATATCTGTGGACGAATCCCTGGTGCATTTCACAGGAAGGCTGGGAATCAAGCAATATATCCCCAGTAAGAGGGTGAGGTACGGCTTGAAGCTTAACAAGCTTTGTGAAAGCACCACCGGTTATGTGCACTCATTCCACGTGTACGAAAGGCAAAAAGATTCCCAGCTCCAGCCCCCTGAGTGTCCCTCGTACATGGGAATAAGTAGAAAAATTGTTTGGAAGTTGGCATTCCCACTCCTCCAAAAGGGGTACCATATTTACATGGACAACTATTATACTAGTTTGCCCCTTCTCCGCCACCTATATCTAAAACAAACTTTGGCCTGTGGTACTACAAGAAAAAAACCAAAAGGGCTTCCCACAGCGTCTTGTCACCACAACCATTCAAAGGGGGGAATCGACAAGCTCTTAGGAACGAAGAAGTCTTGGCTGTGAAGTGGAGGGATAGGAAAGATGTGTACATCATGTCTACCATCCACGATGACACCTCGGTGGAACTTCACAGAAGACGCGGTACCGTTCGCAAGCCTTCCTGTATCACTGAGTACAATACATACATGGGGGGGGGGGGGTGGATTTAAATGATCAGTTGTTGCAGCCCTATCTTTCAACAAGAAAATCCCTCTTCTGGTACAAAAAAGTCGCAATCTACTTTTTTCATTTGGCCTTTTTAAATGCTCTCATCATCTACCAAAAATCAACAGAAACATCCACCACCTTCATAAAGTTTATTGAAGACATTGTCACTGCCCTGATTTATCAGCAAGTATCCCCCCCAGAAAGCATTCGCTCCGATTCTGTCAGCAGACTACATGAGCGCCATTTCCCGGACCATATTCCACCAACAGGATCCTGAAGACGACGCCAAAAAAAATGTTGGGTGTGCGCCAAAAAAGGAATTAGGAAAGATACCAGCTTCCATTGTCCCGACTGTCCCTCGCAACCTGGCCTTTGCATCAGAGAATGCTTCAAGCGATATCACACTCTGGAAAATTATTAGTCCATATTTCTAATACTGCCATTTCCCCATTTTTAATTTCTGTCCTGAATATTTCCCTTCTTCAACCAACCATATCATTTCTTTCCATGTGAACCGACCCTGGCCTGTTTCTCGACTATGCCTCTGCCTACCATCTGCATTGTTTTTCCGACATGTTTTTGCCTTTCACGTGAACTGACCCTGGACTGTATCGACTATGCCTCTGCCTACTGTCTATTTCTGCCTTTTACCTGCACTGACCTCTGCCTGTTGACCATGTTTTTGCCTGCCCCTTGGATTGATCTTTCACCCTGCTACACAGGGATCTCACATATGTCAGGGGCTCCAGAATAGTGTTCGGAGTTCAGAAAACCAGTTTTTGGTTTTCTGTGTTCCCATAACAGGGTCTGGTTGCCCGGAGGCTTCAAAGCGATTTGGGTGGGAGAAGCCTCTACCCCTGTCCCCATTCTTTCCTGACCGATGCACTAAGCTTGATGGTACTGCCTGCTCCCTGGACAAATACTCTGGCTGTGCTGACCATACCTCTGTCTGCTGCATGTACTAACTATAGACAGTATTCCTGCCTGCTGCATGGACGATCCTTTGATCCTTTTGCTGCTGCTGACCACATCCCTGCCTGCTATCTGGACTAATGCTTTGACTGTGCTGACATCTCTACCTGTACTGACTATTCCTGCCTGCTACCTGTTTTGCTGTCGCTGTCCACGTTCCTGCCTGCTGCCTGGACCGATGCCCTTCTCTGTGGACCACTGCACTACTAAAACCGCAGGTAATCTTTTCTTTACCCTTTACTCAGCAGAATGTATTTTGGTTTGTAATTGGTATGTACAGTACATGCTATGTGTTAGAAATATGAAGGGCCTTCAAAAATGTGATAGGTTGGCAGGAATTTGTGTGTAATGTATGCCGCTAGAACAACTGACAGTGCTACTTGGATGTTGGGCCTCTGTATGTGGCCAGACTATGTAAAAGTCTCACACATGTGGTATCGCCATACTCAGGAGGAGTAGCAGAATGTATTTTGGGGTGTCATTTTTGCTATGTACATGCTGTGTGTTGGACATATCTTATAAATGGACAACTTTGTGTAAAAAAAAAAGCATTTTCATTTTTTTTTCCACATTTTCCAAAAACTTCTGTAAAAAAATGAACCATTCAAAAGACTCATTGTGCCTCATAGCTTATACGTTGGGGTGTTAGCTTTCCAAAATGGGGTCATTTTGTGGGCGTTTCCATTGTCCTGGTGCTCCAAGGTCTTCCAAACTGTAATAGGTGGTTGAGAAATGAGATGTGTAATTTATTCTTGTAGAACGCCTGACGGTGCTACTTGGATTTTGGGCCTTTGTATGTGGCCAGGCTGTGTAAAAGTCTCACACATGTGGTATCGCCATACTCGGGAGGAGTAGCAGAATGTATTTTGGGGTGTCAGTTTTGCTATGTACATGCTATGTGTTGTTAATATCTTATAAATGGACAACTTTGTATTAAAAAAATGCGTTTTCATTTTTTCCCACATATTCCAAAAACTACTGGAAAAAAATGAACCGTTCAAAAGACTTATTATGCCTCAGATTATACGTTGGGGTGTTACCTTTCCAAAATGGGGTCATTTTGTGGGCGTTTCCATTGACCTGGTGCTCCAGGGCCTTCAAAATTGTAATAGGTTGTCATCAAATGAGATTTATGCTCGTAAAACGCCTGACGGTGCTAGTTGGATGTTGGACCTCTGTATGTGGCCAGGCTGTGTAAAAGTCTCACACGTGGTATTAATATACTCAGGAGGAGTAGCAGAATGTATTTTGGGGTGTCATTGCAAGTATGCATGTGCTGTGTGAGAGAAATAACTTGTTATTATGACAATTTTGTGCAAAAAAAAAAATTTCCAAGAATTGTGGGAAAAAATGAGAACTTCAAAAAACTCACCATGCCTCTTACTAAATACCTTGGAATGTCTGCTTTCCAAAAAGGGGTAATTTGGGGGGTATTTGTACTTTCCTGGCTTGTTAGTGCCTCAAGAAATGAGATAGGCCTTCAGTATATCAGGTGTGATCAGATAATTTTTCAATGATTTGCACCATAGCTTGTAGACTCTATAACTTTCACAGAGACCAAATAATATACACTAATTTAGGTTATTTTTACTAAAGATATGTAGCAGTATACATTTTGGCCCAAATTTATGAAGAAAAATTACTTATTTGCAAAATTTTACAATAGAAACTAAAAAAGTGTGGGTTTTTTTCAAAAATGTCTCTCTTTTTTTGCTTATATTGCAAAAAATAAAAAAAACAGCAGTGATTAAATACCACCAAAAGAAAGCTATGTTTGTGAGAAAAAAATTATAAAAATTTGGTTTGGGTACAGTGTAGCATAACTGAGTAATTGTCATTCAAAGTGTGAGAGCGCTGAAAGCTAAAAATTGGTCTGGGAAGGAAGGGTGTATAAAAGCCCTGTATTGAAGGGGTTAATATAGAGACAGCGGGAGCGTTTAGGGTAGGCTTCATTGTACTTCTTCCTTTCTGCTTGCAGTCAGAACTCAGGTAAACATGCTGACCACCCACAGCTGATGGAGCTTTTTAACCCATTGAGTGCTTTATCAGGGTTTACAATCCAGCGGTTTCCAATCAAAGGTGGTACTGGTAGACTTGCGAAAGGGGTACACACCTCTGATGATGTATTTATCCTTTCAGTTTTACTGCACACTAGTTGTGCGCTTCCCTTTGTTCCCTTATGTTTTTAAGCATGTGTATCCCCTTGTGCATGATCCCAAGAAGAGCTGCAGATCAACTAACGTGGGGAGAGGAAATATACCGTATGTTAGTGTTCTGTGAAGCTGATCATAAGGATACTTTAGCACGACAAGTGGAAAACCAACTCTCTTCTTTTTTTGGAGAACACCATGTTGGTAGTTGCAGGGTACTGCCCCATTGTATTTGCCCAAAGGCCTACAAATATAACTACCAAAACTCATTTTAACACAGGTTCAGTCTCTGGAGGTAAGCTCTTTCCCCCAGGACAACCTCTGCAGTCCATAAGCTGGCTTCCATTGGTTCCCTCTACACATTATTCAGGGATCACTTGCTCAATAACCAAGGAATAACCTATGAATGTAATCTTCAGCAAAGAAACATAGAAAAGTGATGGCAGAAAAAAAGAGTATTCCATCGAGTCTGCCTGCTTTTTTTTTTGTTTTTTTGTTTTTTTATGCATGTTTATACATATTTTTTATACATGAGTATAGATCTACAGCACTCACTTTACCCTTTTGCAAGGACAGAGCAGATATCAGGCCTCCCAGCCCTTGCTGCATGAACAGTCCCTACACCAGTGTTGAACACCTTTCATTCTCTCTTACTCATCCCGGCACAAAATAAAGAATGTCTAGTTGGGTTTGGATAAAAAGAACTCATACTTTACTCCAAATGATGGTAATCAAACGTTAGAATAAATAAATGGGCATATTCCTTCCCTTCCCCGAGTAGCAAAACTTTCTGTCCAAGGTGGTACAAGACACGGTGCCTAATTAGTCCCAAAAATAGGGTGATCTGTCTCCTTCTGTCTAGTAGTCCTATACACAAGGGTAATTCCTTCTAATGAGGTACTTTCAGGTCATCTCAGAAGGATATATGGCTCATTGTGACAAGGAGAGTCTGCAGATTGCACTCCAACTTACAACTCCTCTCCTTACTCTACCCACCTGTCCTTAAGTGACCCATGACAAGGGACAGTAACTGACAGACCACTTGCCAGTATCCCAAGGGGCAGCACTTAGTCTTAAGAGGACTTAACACCCTGTATCAAGTGCTGGTGTGCAAATCAACTGTCTTTAGATATGCACATAGTTGTTTTTTGTTTTTTGTGTTTGTTCACAATAAAAATTATCTGATTTAAAAAAAAGATATGCACATAATGATAGCTAATGGATGTAGGGACAGGGGATTATAGCGGTGCTGAGCACCGCTATAATCCCCTGTCCCTACATCCATTAGCTATCTGATTAATTTGGGGATGAGGTGCTGTATCCCATGGTACCATCTAGCCATCACTATATTTAATATGCACATAATGTCAGTTCAAGCGAACCTGCAAAAAATGCAGTTTATTAATTCTTAGTTGACATGTGTAGATCTGCAGATCAAACAGAGGCTAAGATAGCAGCTTTCGTAGCTATAAACAATAAGAGGGTTTAGTTTTGTTCCACTTTTGTTGAGAGATAAACAATCCCCACTGGGTGATCAATGTACATTGCTGGGATTTTAACAAACTTTGTAGTAAAGCCCTACCCTTTTCCGCTCTGAAGAAATGGCTGTTTGTTTCACTATGTCACTTATATACTGATTCTGAATAGTATCTGGTTCATTATAATCCCCTGCTGCACTCTCAGTGTTCTAAAGAGAAGAGCTGCAGTGTCCGCATCTCTTTAGAAGAATTTAACCCTTGTAGAGTATCTAATTAAAACTAAAATTCCTATTATATGAGATGCCTAAAATGTGACTTTTTTATCTTAGTAAATTCTTCTGAGAAAATCAGTGAGCCAATCACATAAGCAGGAAATTACTTTTCTGGGGGCATTCTGTACACCAGCAGTATGTAGACCGCCTAGAGGTTGTCATTGAATTTTAAATGAAAATTACAGCAGCTGCAGATTGAAAGCAAAGGTCATTTTTAGTAACATTAACTGCTTGCCGACTAGCCGGCGCAGTTGTACTGCGGCAACATGGCTCGGCTGCGGAAATCGCCGTTATGTTAAATTGCTTCTATATGTGGCCACTAGGGGTGCACGCGCTCGCTGCTCGGCCCCGGAGCCGATGCGAGTGCCCGGCAGTCATGATGACCGCCAGGCTCCTGCGATCGCTCGTGACACAGCGAGAACTGGGATCTCTGTGTGTAAACACAGAGATCCCGGTTCTCTGAGGGGAGAAAAGACAGATTGTGTGTTCATACGAGGTATGAACACCGATCTATCCCTTCCCCTAGCAAGTTCCATCCCCCCTTCAGTTAGAACACTTAGCAGGGAACACAGTTAACCCCTTGATCCCCCCCTAGTGTTAACCCCTTCACTGCCAGTGACATTTTTACAGTAATCAATGCATTTTTATAGCACTGATCGCTGTATAAATGACAATGGTCCCAAAAATGTGTCAAAATTGTCCGATGTGTCCGCCATAATGTCACAGTCATGATAAATATCATAGATTGCCGCCATTAATAGTAAAAAAAAAAAAAAATAATAATAAAAATGCTATAAATCTCTTCCCTATTTTGTAGACGCTATAACTTTTGCGAAAACCAATCAATATACACTTATTGTGATTTTTATTATCAAAAATATGTAGAAGAATACATATCAGCCTAAACTGAGAAAAAAATTTGCTTTTTAAAAAAAAAAATGGGGATATTTATTATAGCAAAAAGTACAAAATATTGGGGTTGATTTACTAAAGACAAATCCACTTTGCACTACAAGTGCATTGCAAGTGCACTTGGAAGTGCAGTCGCTGTAGATCTGAGGGGGACATGCAAGAAAAATAAACAGCATTTTTGATTGTACATGATTGGATGATAAAATCAGCAGAGCTTCCCCTCTTTTAAAATCTTGCCTTTAGATCTAAAGCGACTGCACTTCCAAGTGCACTTGCAGTGCACTTGTAGTGGAAAGTGGATTTGCCTTTACTAAATTAACCCCATTGTGTTTCTTTCAAAATTGTCGTTCTTTTTTTGTTTATAGCGTAAAAGATAAAAATTGCAGAGATGATCAAATACCACCAAAAGAAAGCTCTGTTTGTGGGAAAAAAAGGACGTCAATTTTGTTTGGTTACAGTGTCGCACGACATGCAATTGTCAGTTAAAGCGACGCAGTGCCGAATCGCAAAAAATGGCCTGGTCATTCAGCAGCCAAACCTTCCGGGCTGAAGCGGGTAAAGTACAATATGGCTTGTGTAGTTATTGTATACGCTGTATTATTTTTTTGTTTAATATTTTTTTTTTTCATGCACAATTTAAAGTGGTTGTTAAGCCACTATATGCAATTTATACCATCCTCTGTGTTTAATAATCCTGTGTGCCCCTGTATCTGTGTTTTATAAAAATAAGCCATTCTTTACCTGTTTTCAGAGCGCCCGGCGCTCAGGTGACCCGCCACCTCTCTGCAAAATTCCCCCACTGACATTGGTCGGAAGGGGAGAAGCGGCCGGTCACGTGATCGCAGAGCGGCGCTCTGAAAACAGGTAAAGAATGGCTTATTCATATAAAACACAGTCACAGGGGCACACAGGATTATTAAACACAGAGGATGGTATAAGCTTTTAATGCAACCTCAGCAGCAGGAGGGGAGATGGCAGGCACTGACACTAAGCTGACAGGCGGGAGGGGGGGGGAGAGGACACAGGAGAGACAGGAGATCTGCGGATGACTAAGGCACGTAAACTGACCACGGTGTCAGGGCTCAGCAGCCATGATAAACCGTGGTCAAATTACAGGGGGGGGGCAAAAACTGGCAGGATCAGCCAGGTATTTCAGTTGATACAAGCACTGTGCTGTATAACATGCTATAAAAGAACAGGATTTTTTTTTTTTTTTTTTTTTAGGGTAACAAACACTTTAAGGCCTCAGGCACATTGGACATTAAAAACACCACTTTTAGAAGCGTATGACGCAGTTTTCTTTTCTGCCTTCAATTGCCCTTCAATGTTAGCCTATGTGATCATGCACACTGTGAGAGTGAGAGCCCCTGTCTCCGTGAAAATGAGTATAAAATGGACACAGGACTCTCAAAGAGGCAGTTTGAGAAGTTCCAGCAGAAGATTGGTGAGCAGAGAAAACTATGCTTTAAGTTTTCTCTGGATTTTGTAAGTCTGGATTGGGGTTGGAAACTTGAAGACTTCAAAGAGCATTGGGAGGGAAGGAGTCTTCAGTCTTGTGTCCGGGCTTTCCAGACGTTCTGCAGGTTGTGTATGTGTCCAGGTGCACACACTCATTATAAGACAGATCTGAGCATAGCTCAGGGGAGTTTGTGTTGGAGCGGTTGCTGCAGCCAGGAGGGAGGTGTGCTACCGTTTAAGAACCCAGGCAATATCCTTGAGACGGCACTCCATGTGGGAGAGGTTCAGTGGACTGAGAGAGTTGGACCAGCTGAGAGAGTCGGGGAGACCATAGCTGAGACAACTGGAAGAGAGAGTCCTGGGGAACAGAGGGGACCGTGAGTCTTGGAGGAGTGTGAAAGCCTGGAGTGTCAGGAGAACCCCTTCCTAGAGGCCAGGAGTGGGCCTGCGCAGCTTTGTACTGCGACCAAGGCTGAGTGAGCTTTGAGAGCCAGGTGGCTTGGCATATTTGTTTGTGTTGTAATTTTTGGGAGAATAACCCTTTCGGGCAACCCATGCATGTATAAACTTTCATTTTTGTTACTTTCAATAAAAATGGGCTACCACGGTCTTACATTGATGTTCCTGTTGGGTGTGAACTCACTGAGAACGCATCTACCACTGAGCTAGACATCCCCCAATATCACAACACATAGGCGTTTGTAGTCAGGAAAATAAAACCCTGACAGTTTTTCAGGAGCAGCAGCATTTTGGCAGAAAAAACACTTAAAAAAGAAGTATGGACTGTAGCATGTGGGTGGATCCCGACTCCATGGTCGCGATCTTGCCTGGACCGTCCGCTGTGTGCTGAAAACGGGTCACAAGACTAGAAAACGAACTACATACCTGTCATCCACAGGGGAAGTACAGCTAAACAAGCTTTGGCTGTACTTCTCCTTTACCATGCCTAAACATGTAAAGGAGCGTTAGTGCTAGCCACACTTGGCTCTTGAGCGTTAATTAAAATCAATAGCCAGAATACATAAATATTCTGACCAATGAAATTAGTTAACTTCCAAGCACTTGATGGGCCTAAATAGGTCTAAACTCGCCTAAATGCGTCCACAAAAATGCTGCTTTAGGCAATGCTACTTTTCTCCTGCCAGGAGAAAGGCTTTCAGGAAAGCTGGGCAAACACCCAGCTTAAATGGCTCAGTTTGGAAAGCTGTAGGTGAGTTGAGTTATCAATGTAGCACCCTCTAGTGTGTGCTGCTAGAAGTGAGTGCAGGTAAAAGCATTTGCCTGTCTCTTGGATAAACCTGAGTCACTGAATCTGGGTCAGGGTTATTATAGTTCAGGGCTGGATGACTCATCCTGGCAGCTCTCTGCCCCCCCCCACCACCACCACCACCACCACCACCATTTCTAGAAAGTTGGAGAATAGAGGGTGGAAATTAGGAGGGGCTGCCTTTAATTTTTATGGGCCCTCAGCCAATCCCCAGGAGTGGGCCTGGCAGGGGACTGGGGAAACCCATAAATAGACATGGGCCATGCCAGCAAGGGAGTCAGGTGAAAGATGGAGAAACAGTGCTGGGGGAGGCTGTCGTGGTCCTTGAGGGAACCCCAACGGGGAGGGGTTTTACCTCGGGCTGGAGCTCTGGAGGCTGGCCTGGAAGGATGCCACCACAGGAGGCAGTTGGAGGGATTCAAGCCGGAGAGGCAGCGGAGAGAGCCAGGAGAGACAGGGGACTGCCAGCTGTAGCAGTGCTCTCTTGAAGACAGCGGTATGCCAAGTCTTCATGAATCCTTGCCCTGGAGAATGTGCATGTCAGTCGGGAGGACTGGGAACAGGAGGACATTCAGGTGAGCTAGCATTTTCTGCATGCAGTGGAACTGGGATCAGTGGCCACAAGGAAGCACAAGGAGAGGATTAGGCTGTTTTACTCCATATGTGCTACTTTTCCAGGGACTGAGAATCCTGCCTGTAATGGGCTGTGGCTGAACTGAAAAGATGCCTGTCAGGAGTGAACCAGCAGAAGCTGGGCAAAGAGCAACAAAGCTTGTGCGGGCAGAAAGCCGAAGAGGAGTCTGTAAAGAGGGAGGAAGTTACTTGTTGTCACACCGGGCATCCCATAGTCCCTTACCCTATCTAAGTTGGCATCCCCCAATAAAACAACAAAACAAGCCAAGGACTGATTTTTGAGTTTGGATGAAGAAGGAAATGCTGAGTCACTTGCAGCCCCTTTGGGGGTAGTGCTACATCTACTTGTGGGGAGGTGCAGCGTGGTATGGCGGCAGTAAACATTCAGAGTCCAGTTGCAGAGAGCAGAACTTGTATTAATGTTAATGTTCAATAATGAAGGACAAGCTTGGCGGGAAGGCGCCCCGACCGGTAAAGTGGTGTGTAGCAGAGCAGGTCTCAGATTTGCTGACAGTGTCTGCATTGAAGGGCAGAACACAGCCTGACCAGTCCGTACACAAATGGGGAGATCTCCAGGAAGGATGGCGTGCCCCTATCCTTTCCCTACTCGTCTGGAACCTTTCATTACCACTAATCACTGTCCCTACCAGACGGGGACCTGTTCCTACACTACCCACATGCAAAATGCACATCAAGCCTGGGAGCCAGGGCCTTAAAGTGTTACTAAACCCACAACAGTAAAATCAGTCTGTATATGCAGTAAAGAATGCTTGTTATACTCTCTGCTGGACACTGATAGAAGTCACAAGACTGCTTAAAGACCCCTTTCACACAGCGGTGCTTTTCAGGCGCTTTTAACCCCTTGTTAACCCCTTCTTTGGGGTTAAAAGTGATCGGCTTATGCCCGCACAGTGGCGGTAAAGCGCCACTAAAATGAGCGGTGCTTTATTGCTAGCGGTCTTCAGTGTGAAAGGGGTCTAACTGCTGATAAGAACATTTATTTAGCAGTTTATATTTACTAAAAAACTATTGCATTTCCATGTTCTGTGTACTGTGGGTGACCAGATGTAATGAATGCAGGCTCCAGGGTTTAGTAACACTTTAAATATGTTCTGTCTGACCCAGGATGGCTGAGTCACATGGGGTGGCAGCATGGGATAGCTTCCCCAGTGACCCAGGAAACCATAGAGGAACCAAGTTGCTCTTCAACTGCAAAGCTGCTGTGGTCGAGCGCCACCTACAGTGGAGAAAATAGACTGCACCTGCCTACATAGTAGTTTCTTATCTTTCTGGAACTCTGATGGTAAGATTTCTGATCCTGAATTTCTAGTTCCATTCACTTTCCTTGGTTATTAAAAGGGCTGATTTCTTGCTTCAATTTCTTCATTCAATATTTTATTATACTGCACAAAGCTGTGGAACCCTGCTTTTTTTTTTTTTTTTTTTTTTTTAAAGGACATAAAACTTGAGTCCCGCAGATAAAAAAGCCAGGTAACTCAATCTGCCAAAATCTGAAATATTGCTTTGGGGTTGGCAGGCACTTTAACCACTTTGCATCCGCGCTATGGCCGAATGATGGCCACAGTGCAGACCTGAATTCCCGGGAGGCCATCATATGACGGCCTCCCCTGTGCACGCGCTCTGCGCGCGCTGTGATCACCGATCTAAGGAAGGGGCCGGTCCTGGGCCCTTACCATGTGATCAGCTGTCAGCCAATGACAGCTGATCACATGATGTAAACAAAAGATCGGTAATCGTTTTTTTTTTCTAAAAAAAGCCGATCACCGGCTCAGATGTGAGGGACATCGGTCCCGAAGTGGAAGAGGCACATCTGCCTCATCAGTGCCACCTAATAGTGCCACCTAACAGTGCCCACAATGCCACCTAACAGTGCCACCTATCAGTGCCCACAAGTGCCACCTATCAGTGCCCACAAGTGCCACCTTTCAATGCCCACAAGTGCCAGCTATCAATGCCCACCAGTAGTGCCAATCAGTGCCACCTAGCAGTGCTGCCTATCAGTGTAACTGATCAGTGCCCATCACTGCCGCCTCATCAGCGTACATCAATGAAGGAGAAAAATGACCTGTTTTAAATTTTTTATAACAAAATATTAAAAAATTTAATTTTTTTTTTTTTTTTAATTCAGATTTTTTAAATTTTTTTAACAAAAAGTAAAAACTGCAGAGGTGATCAAATACCACCAAAAGAAAGCTCTATTTGTGGTGAAAAAATGATAAAAATGTCATATGGGTACAGAGTTGTATGGCCGTGCAATTGTCATTCAAAGTACGTCAGCGCTGAAAGCTGAAAATTGGTCTGGGTAGGAGGGGGGTTTTAGTGCCCAGTAAGCAAGTGGTTAAAGGAACCATGCATACACATGAAGAATTCCTTGTCACATTGTTTCACAGGAAGGGAATTCCTTCCACGTTCTAAAGCCAACACTGTATTTATTATTACAATGCCATAGATAAAGTGAAGGAAATACCCAGGAAAAAAAATCCATCTGAGTAATTATTTCGTAGATCCATTCTCAGAATAGCTCATCTGTAGGGAAAACACTGACTTATTTGTGCAAAAATAAAGTGTTGCTAAGGAAACCGAGGTCAGATTAAAGAACACATTGCGACATTTAAAACATTTTGTTATTGGTCACCATGGCAACCATCTCTCAGGCTGGACATTTACAAGTCAGGTCCCCACTGTTTCATATCTCCTTTTTATTTCTTATTGTGAGCAGAGCTTAATAACCTAGTGTATTTCATTTGTCAGATCCAGTACAAATCCTCTGTCACAAAGAGGCAGAAGAAAATGGACAGTTTATGGCATTCTCATAGATTTGTATCACCACACAGGGAAAGCAAGCATTTTTCTTTTTTTAACTCTATCAGCTGAAAAGTAAATCTCTCATCGGAAAAATACAAGGGCGGTCATTGCTGACGTCTCGGAATATTGTTTGACTTATCGATTTGCTGTTCCCAATACCCAATAGCATGAACAATGATGCAGAGCGGGTGAGAAAAGTTGAAAACCCTTTCCTGCTTATTTTTTGTAGATCAGTGATTTAACTAAAGCAAGGGTTTGAGTATCATAGCCAGGCAGCAGGGATTTTAAGAAAAAGAAGTAAGAAATTGCCACCTACATGTCTTCCTCTGGTTTAGATAACTGAAGTTAAAGGAAAACTATAATGTGTAGCACAACCCCTCTAGGAGTTGCTGAAGTTAGGGTTCCCCAGGCACACCACATTTCCTTCTTTCATCCAGACACAGAAAATCAGTCTTTGGCTTGTTTTGTTATTTTATTAGGGAATGATAACGTGGATGGGGCAAAGGATTATGGGATGCCCAGTGTGACAACAAACAGAACTTCAGGGACAACTTCCTCCCTATATACAGACTCCTCTTCTTACTTCATTCTGCACACACTTGGTTCCTCTATGTACAGCTCCTGCTGGCTCATTCTTGGTGGAACTAACAGTATATCGCTGGTTCAGCAAAGGTCCATTTACAGGCAGGAACGCTTAGTCCCTTTGACAAAGTACTAAAATAGAGTGAACAGCACGACACATCTCCTTCTGCTGTTCTGTGAGCACTGATCCCAGCTCCACTTGCTTGCAGAATGCTAGTCCACCTGGCTGCCACCAACCTCACCTCGCTGTTTTTATTCCCAGTCTTTCTGACTGACTCTCTGCACCAGTCCTGTCCGACTGACACACACACACAGAGATTTCCCAGAGCAAGGTTGGATGAAGACTTGGCACAATGCTGTCTTCAAGAGAGCACTGCTGCAGCTGGCTGTCTCTCCCCTTGTATGTCCCTGCACCATGCTGATCTACTCACTGTCTCACCTGCTCTCTCCATTGCCTCCTCGCTTGATTACCTCCAACTGCCTCCTGTGGTAGGATCCTTCCAGACCAGCCTCCCAAGCTCTAGCCCGGTTCCCTCAAGGGCCACCAACAGCCTCTCCTCAGCACCGCTTCTCCATCTTCCACCCAAATTTCCTGCTGCTATGGCCCATGTCTATTTATGGGCTTTCTTAGTCCCTTTCCAGGCCCACTCCTGGGAACTGGCTAAGGGCTCATACATATTCAAGGAAGCTCCTCCTCACCTCCACCCATTAGTTCTAGAAGATTCTGCAATATTCTAGAAACAGGGGGAGGCACCAGAAAGCTGCCAGGATGAGTTATCCAGCCCTGGCCTCTAGTAACCCTGACCCAGATTTAATGACTCAGGTCTAGCCCAGAGCCAGATATGTTTTTCCTACTTTCACTGTCAGGGAAGGCATGTCTGTAGTGCAGATGGATTTTCTCATTCTCGTACATATGCGCAGACGGGACGAACTCGTGCATCAATGTGCACATCTGTCACTAATGCTGTCACCAAGCTATTTAAACAGGCTTTAGTATGGGCTCATTAATGTTTGGTGTGCAGCTTCTGTGTGCTGTTTCCTGATTGCTGTGTTGACCTCTGATCCTGATCCGGCTTACTTCTGACCTGCGTTTGTCTGCTACCTACCCCGACCTCGGCTTGTCTGGATTCTGTTTCTGCCTCCTGTTTCTGCTTGATCGATCTCCTGTTGCTGACTTGACTTGTGACCTCACCAACCTGCTGTCTAATGTCTATGCCTGATCTGTCCGACTGTTACCGTCCCGGCTTGTCTGACCCTGCATCTTGCTCATCCAACCTGCTACAGCTTACAGCCCAGCAAGCTCTCATCTGGCTCCTGCTTCCAGCTGCCTACCACAGCCTGCCACCAGTCAAGCTCCGTACCAGCTCATCTGCCATCAGCCTGCTCTGCTGCCACATCCAACTGTTGACTGCTACCATGCAGACTACTGGACTAATTACAGGCACACATACCTTGCATGCTCCTGTGGCTGCTGTGTCACTACCAGTGGCCCCTGAGCTGGAGCTGTACAAGAGGCCTTCCTCTGCACGTCAGGCTCACTGGCCAGGTATGTGACACTCACTACTAGTAGCATACACCAGAAGGTGCTACAAGTGCATTCTTGGTAATCACATGTAGGTAGGTGAAGTCTATTTTCTCCACTGTAGGTGAGGCATTGCAGTTGGAGGAGAAGTCAAGAGGAACATGGTTCCTCTATGGGTCACTGGGGAAGCTGATTGGATGCTGCCACCTCATGTGACTTTCGTGGCCATCTTGGGTCAGGAAGTAGGAAGTTATGAAGTGAAACTTAAAAAAGGTTTACATGCTGTTCACTGCTGGCTGGGAATAAACAAGTTCTCTACAACAGTGGTTCTCAACCCTGCCCTAAAGTACCCCCAACAGACCATGTTTGCAGGTTTTCCTTTATCTTGCACAGGTGCTTTAAATCAGAGTCAATGGCTTGGTATTTTGAACAGCTATTTTAAGATAAGAGAAATTACCAAAACATTTCCTGTTGGAGGTGCTTGAGGACAGGGTTGAGAACCACTGCTCTACAAGATTCATCTGACTATTCATTATTACACAAAATCTACATGTGACAGAAGTGAGATTCCTGAAACATCATGACTCAGAATCTACGTGACATACAACTGGCTGGTGCAAGGATTTTTGACGCCCTAGGCGGAAAACCTAATTTTGCTCCCCTATGGCTCCACCCCTGACTCCACCCCCTTTTCTCTGCCCATGTATACCCCACCTTTTTAATGAAGCACCCATCAAATACAGCCTCGCCAGTGCACATCAATGAATGTTTGCTTGCTTCCATTCATTCGGGGAGTTGGGACACAGACATAGTCCTCCGCCGCAGCTTCGCCTCTGACACTATGTGCGAACGGAGCGGCGGCTGCCTGCTGATGCTGAAACTTATTCGCTTGCTGCAGAGAGAAGAGAGTAGGAACACCAGTGGCTGGGCGCCCTAAGCAGCAGTGCACCCTAGGCAGCTGCCTAGTGGTATCACCGGCCCTGCATACAGCCCCTATTCTTTGATATTGACATTGCTAACAACTTGCTGAAATTCAAAAGGGAAGGAGATGTGTACAGCAAAGCAGGACTCTCAGACAAGTCAAAAAATGTGCAAGCTTACACTCTTCTCAATTTTGCTGGTTCAGATGCACTAGATAAATATGAGTCATTTAATTTTCATGACAATGAGGACAGAGAGGACCCTGATGTCTTAATCAAGAAATTTGGTGACATATGCTTACCACATATAATGTGATAATAGACAGACATGCATTTAACATGATGGCTCAGAAACCTGATAAAAGGAATACAATCCTATGCAGCCACACTGAGACTGATGGCTAAAAAATTTGATTTTGGTGCACTAACAGATGAACTGATACGTGACAGGATTGTATGTAGTAACTACAATCATGCAGTTCGTGCTCAGTTGTTCAGAGAGGAAGATTCAACAGTGCAATCAGCCATTAGAATATATATATATATATATATATATATATATATATATATATATATATATATATATATATATATATATATATATATTTAAACATTCTGAAAGGGCCACTAAGGAACTAAAAAGAGAGGCGGAAGTGTTTGTGGTGCAACAAAACAAAAAAACAAAAGGCAATGCAGCAACTGTGGTAGTGAACACACTGCTGAGCTAAAAAAGAAGAGAAGCAGCGCCAACCTAAGTGCAGTATTGAAGCACAAACATTTTATTACAAGTTGAAATGCACTCACTCAGATTAAGGTAGATACAGGCACATCAGGTAAAAAATCCGTCCGGGTAAGCTGTGTGGTGGGCAGCAGGGCTCCACAGGGGCCGATCCTATGTGCTGGAGTGTATCACAATTGTCTCTTGTCCCGTCTGGCGGCGCCAGTGGTAACCAGTGTCACAGGCTGGATTGAGACAGGCACAGCGTGGATTGTCTTGTTCGTTGTCGTATTTCCTGGGTTACAGTGACGCTGGGGGCGTGCACACGTTCGGAGCATGCGTGCTCCTTCATCAGGCATTTACTGCAACACACTGCTGAGCGCAACAAGTGTCCGGCTTTTAACAAAAGGTGTAACTCATGCAACAAATGGAATCATTTTGCAAAATGTTGTAGGTCCAAGCCTCAAAATAGAAGTGCGTGGATGACACCATCTAGTGACACTAAACAACAAAATGTGCACAAAATTAATGAAGTGGAAAGTGATGATCACCAAAACTGTTTTCAAGCGTGGACCTAATTGCAAATAAAGGAGAACTATTCACTTCCTTCTCAACTGCATGCAACAATATATCAAGTTATAAATTGACACTGGTGCCAAATGCAATGTCATGTCCTTATCCACATTGCACAGCATTGACCCCAAAGCTGAAATTGATCAGTCAAATAAAGTAAACCTGATAGCTTATGGCGGTCAAACAATTCAGACACTGGGTACTTCTACCTTGGATCTATTAGGGCAGCGGTCATCAACCCTGTCCTCAAGGCCAACTAACAGGTCAGGTTTGCAAAATAACTGAAATACATCACAGGTGATATAATTTGCTGCTCAGTGATTGCAGTATTCTAGTCTGCATCTCCCCAAGGTAATACATAAAACCTGGCCTGATAGTGGGCCCTGCAGACAGGGTTGATGACCACTATATTAGTGGACAAGCTGCTATTCCACATTGTGGATAGAAATGTTAAGAGCCTGCTAGGCTTACCAAACAGCAAGCATTTAAATCTAATCCAATTCAGTCCAGAAGTACATGCAGTACAACAACAGGCTCCTGAGATGACCACTTATGTGGACTTATTTCAAACTGACACTGTTGGTAAACTTCCAGTCAGAGGCGTAACTAGAACCTTCAGGGCCCCGCTGCAAGAAACCATGATGGGCCCCCCTTCCGTCCGAGCCCCGGGCTTCCAATTTTGGGAGGGTGTCCATGGACATCCTCCCAAAACCGTGCTTCCCACATGACCCCTGGGACATGCATCCAGCGCAATCACATCGGCCCTTTACCATGTGATCAGCTGATCAGTGCTGCCTATCAGTGCTCATTAATGTGGCCTATCCGTGCTCATCAGTGCCTCCTATCAGTGCTCATCAGTGCCCATAACTGCCTCCTATCAGTGCCCATTAGTGCCGTTTATCAGTGTCCATCAGTGCCTTCTATCAGTGCCCATCAGTGCTTTCTATCAGTGCTCATCAGTGCCATCTATCAGTGCTCATCAGTGCCTTCTATCAGTGCTCATCAGTGCCATCTATCAGTGCTCATCAGTGCCTTCTATCAGTGCTCATCAGTGCCTTCTATCAGTGCCCATCAGTGCCTTCTATCAGTGCTCATCAGTGCCTTCTATCAGTGCTCATCAGTGCCATCTATCAGTGCCTTCTATCAGTGCTCATCAGTGCCTTCTATCAGTGCTCATCAGTGTCTTCTATCAGTGCCCATTTGTGTCTTCTATCAGTGCTCATCAGTGCCTTCTATCAGTGCTCATCAGTGACATCTATCAGTGCTCATCAGTGCCTGCTATTAGTGCTCATCAGTGCTCATCAGTGCCTGCTATTAGTGCTCATCAGTGCCTTCTATTAGTGCTCATCAGTGCCTGCTATTAATTTCAATCAATGCTGTCTGCCTTCTCAGGACAGCACAGCTCTGAGCGGAGATCGTGTGTCATAGAACAATAGCACAACAGAGACACCATCGGCATTAATGTTCTATTTGTCTGTCCTCTCTGGCAGGATGAGAGAGGACACACAGCTGATCTCACGACTCCCCCTTCTCCCCCCTCCCCTCTCCTGTGTGCTCCGCGGGAAATGTGAGCTCTTTAGCTTTACACTTGACTGCCCGCGAAGCACACAGGAGAGGGAGGGGGAGAAGGGGGAGCCGTGAGATCAGCTGTGTGTCCTCTCTCATCCTGCCAGAGAGGACAGACAAATAGAACATTAATGCCGCCAGTGTCTCTGTTGTGCTATTGTTCTATGACACACGATCTCCGCTCAGAGTGTGTGAAGATCAACCCCGCTGGGCCCCCCCACAGTGGCGGAATGCTGGGCCCAGTCGCAACTGCGACTGTTGCGACCCTGGTAATTCCGCCACTGCTTCCAGTCATGTATCACATGCGCTTAGATGAAACGGTACAGCCTACTGTGTGTGCCCCTCGAAGGATCCCATTGGCTATAAAAGACTAGTGCAGGAGGCTACCCCCTGGGTGTCTGCTATGGCAGCAGTAGTGAATAAAGATAGCACTGTCTGCATATGCATTGATCCTGTGCACCTCAGTAAGGCTCTTCTGAGGCCTTATCACCCATTAAAAACTGTAGAACAAGTTATTGCTGAAATTCCACAGGCAATGGTCTTCAGCATTCTAGATGCAAAATGTGGATTCTGGCAAATCCCTCTGGATGAGGAATCATCATTACTCACAACATTTATGACCCCATGTGGGAGATACAAATACTTACGGATGCCATATGGAATTTCAACTGGAAGCAAAGTCTTTCAGAGATGTATGGAACAGCTCTTTGCTGGATAGCCATGTGAAATAGTCGTGGATGATAACAGGGCCGTTTTTAATATTGATTGGACCCTGGGTAAAAAATTTCTTGCCACCCCCCATACAATTTCACTCTCCGCCTGCTCTGAGACATAAAATAAATAGCAGCTAGACTTAAAATCAGTTTACTGTATCAGATCAGGCAGCAATTGCGATTGGTTGCCGGCGGTTACAGCATGTCATTACTGCTTACTGACTGGTTGCTAGAGGTTACAGGACACATTACGGCTCACTGATTAGCTGCTAGAGGTTACAGCAAATGATTTCTGCTTGTTAATTGGTTGCTAGAGATTACTGTACAGTATCACTGCTCACTGATTGCTTGCTAGAGGTTACAGCACATCATCTCCTCACAGGGTGGCATGATATACATATGAATGCCGCCTTTATTTACATATCAATGCTGCAGCTATTTAGTTATGAATGCCGCCGCCTTTTACATATCAATGCCGGTATTTACATGTAAACACAGGTCTGCAGGTGAGTCATCTGTACACAACAATAAGGCAGAGCTGGGCAGCATTAGTACGAGCACTTTACAATGAGATATTGGGACACAGCACAGGATTAAAACTTCAAAGGACAAGGGAATTTAAACTGGGATAGTTGGCAAGTATGAGGCAGCTGCTTTGGGCCCCACAACAATGACAAGGCCCAGGGCAGCTGCCCCTTTTGTCCTGCCTTAAAGACGGTCCTGGATGATATCTTGATTTGGAGATCCTCTGTTAAGGAACATGACAAATGACTTAAATGCGTAATAAACCGCGTCAGAGCCATCAATATGCAGCTCAGCTCTACCAAATGTCGCTTCAGGGTCTCATTGGTGCCATATGTTGGACACCCAAATACTTGGGGGGCACACCCTAACAATGCATTACATTAAAGATGGTGCTGCTATGAGACCATACAAACAGAACAAAAGATTATAGTGCACACACATTACATTTAATTCCTACAAGGCTATTTAAAGCACCCGAACAAATTAAGCAAATAGGCAAAAGTATGGGGATTTGGTCACACCATATGGGCATATAGTGCTTATGCCTATAGCGTCAAAGTACCCCATTTTCAGTGGGTCCTACACTATTCATAGAATGAAAGATCCCGCTTCTCAACCATAGGAGAAATACACTCTTCTTTATGGGAGAACTAAAAGGACTCCTCCTTTAACTCAGGTGGACACTGATTAGAAGTACTGGTGGGAGAGGATCGGGTGCTCCATCCCACGGGGTCCTACTGAAAATGGGGTACTTTGACACAGTAGTGGGCTTAAGCACCGTATGGCCATATGGTGTGACCAAATCCCCAATTTTTTTCTTATTTGCTTAACCACTTAACAACCAGCCCATAGCCGAATGGCGGCTGCAGGGCGGTTGCTTAACTCCCCTCTCGCGCACCCCCTGGGGCACGCACCCGAACACATCCGTCACGGATCCCGGTAAATGGCCGCTGATCGCGGCTGTTTACCATGTGATCGCTCCGTCAAATGACGGAGCGATCACATGTAAACAAACCGGCGTCATCTCATGACGCTGGTTCCTTTCCTTCCCTCTGTGTACAAATCTGTACACTGTGAGCAGAGAGGGGATGGATGGATGGCAGCAGCGCTGTGGGCTGGATGTGTAGTGCCCACAGCGCTGCTCAGTGACATCCAGCCATCCATCCATCCATGCTCAGCCATCCCTAATGTTCTGCAATGCCCCACAACACTGTGCAATACCCCACAATACTGACCAATACTCTGCAATGCCCCACAATACTGTGCAATACTCTGCAACACCCTGAAATACTCTGCAATACCCCACAAAACTCTGCAATACCCTGCAATACTGTGAAATAATCTGCAATACCCCACAATACTGTGCAATACTCTGCAATACCCCGCAGTACTCTGCAATACCCTGCAATACCCCGCAATACTCTGCCATACCCAGCCATACTCTGCAATACTCGGTGATACCCAGCCATACCCAGTCATACTCGGCGATACCCTGCCATACTCAGCCATACCCAGCCATGCTCAGCCACACTCTGCAATACCCCGCCATACTCTGCAATACCCCGCAATACTGTGCAATACTCTGAAATACTCTGCAATACCCCACTATACTCTGCAATACCCCGCAATACTCAGCAATACCCCACAACACTGTGCAATACCCCACAATACTGTGAAATACTCTGCAATGCCCCACAATACTGTGCAATACTCTGCAACACCCTGAAATACTATGCAATACCCCGCAATGCTCTGCAATACCCCACAATATCCTGAAATACCCCACAATACTCTGCGATACCCCGCAATACCCCGCAAAACTCTGCAATACCCCACAATACTGTGCAATACTCTGCAATACCCCACAATACTGTGCAATACTCTGCAATACCCCACAATACTCTGCAATACCCCGCAGTACTCTGCAATACCCTGCAGTACCCCGCAATACTCTGCCATACCCAGCCATACTCTGCAATACTCGGTGATACCCAGCCATACCCAGTCATACTCGGCGATACCCTGCAATACCCTGCCATACTCAGCCATACCCAGCCATGCTCAGCCATACTCTGCAATACTCCGCCATACTCTGCAATACCCTGCAAAACTCTGCAATACCCCGCAATACTGTGCAATACTCTAAAATACTCTGCAATACTCTGCAATAGCCCGCAATACTCTGCAATACCCCGCAATACTCTGCAATACCCCGCAATACTGTGCAATACTCTGCAATGCCCCACAATACTGTGCAATACTCTGCAATACCCCGCAATACTGTGCAATACTCTGCAATACCCCGCAATACTCTGCCATACCCTGCCATACCCAGCCATACTCTGCAATACTCGGTTTTACCCAGCCATACTCTGCCATACCCAGCCATACTCAGCCATACCCAGCCATGCTTAGCCATACCCTGCCATGCTCGGCCATACCCTGCCATACTTGGCTGTACTCGGCCTCTCTATGTGGCCAGGCTATGGAAGTCTCACACATGTGGTATCGCCGTACTCAGGAGGAGTAGGAGAATTTATTTTGGGGTGTCATTTTTGGTATGTACATGCTATGTGTTATAAATATTGTATAAATGGACAACTTTGTGTTAAAAAAAAAATGCGTTTTAACCACTTCCCGCCCGCCGGCTGTCATACGATGTCCTTGATTTTGTGCGGGGATATCTGAATGATGGGTGCAGCTACAGGCATCATTCAGATATCAGCTTTTTTAGCCAGCGAATCCCTACACCATAAGAATTATCATAGTGGTTGTTCCATTGCTTGATCGTTCTTACGGGCCCCCCCCCCCTCCCGCTGCCCTCTGGTGCTTCTACCAACTCACCGCTACGATCGAAGCCAGGATCTTTTTTTTTTTTTTTTTTTAATTACAGGCTTTCCAGCCTAGAGGTGAGATGTGGGGTCTTATTGACCCCATATCTCACTGTAAAGAGGACCTGTCATGCTATATTCCTATTACAAGGGTTTGTTTACATTCCTTGTAATAGGAATAAAAGTGGTCAAAACATTTTTTTTTTTTTTGGAAAAAAGCATCAAATTTAAAGCGCCCCTGTCCCTGTGTGCTCGCATGCAGAAGCGAACGCATATGTAAGTCCCGCCCACATATGAAAACGGTGTTCAAACCACACATGCGAGGTATTGCTGCGATCGGTAGAGCGAGAGCAATAATTTTGGCCCTAGACCTCCTCTGTAACCCAAAACATGTAACCAGTAAAAAATTTTAAAGCGTCGCCTATTGGGATTTTTGAGTAGCGAAGTTTGGCACGATTCCACAAGCGCGTGCAATTTTGAAAGGTGACATGTTGGGTATCTATTTACTCGGCGTAACATCTTTCACATTATGCAAAAACATTGGGCTAACTTTACTGTTTTGATTTTTTTAAAAGCACAAAACTGTTTTTTTTCCAAAAAAAAACGCGTTCAAAAAATTGCTGCGCAAATACCGTGCGAGATAAAAAGTTTCAATGACCATCATTGTATTCTCTATGGTCTTTGCTAAAAAAACATATATAATGTTTTGGGGTTCTATGTAATTTTCTAGCTAATAAATGATGATTTTTACATGTAGGAGAGAAATGTCAGAATTGGCCTGGGTGCTCCAGAACGCCTGAAGGTGCTCCCCTGCATGTTGGGCCTCTGTATGTGGCCACGCTGTGTAAAAGTCTCACACATGTGGTATCATCATACTCGGGAGTAATAGCAGAATGTGTTTTGGGGTGTAATTTGTGGTATGCATATGCGGTGTGTGAGAAATAACCTGCTAATATGACAATTTTGTGAAAAAAAAGAAAAAGTAAAAAAAAAAACTTGATTTTGCAAAGAATTGTGGGAAAAAATGACGACTTAAAAAACTCACCATGCATTTTTCTAAATACCTTGGAATGTCTTCTTTCCAAAAAGAGGTCGTTTGGGGGGTATTTGTACTTTCCTGGCATGTTAGGGTCTCAAGAAATTAGATAGGCCTTCAGTACTTCAGGTGTGATCAATTTTCAGATATTGGCACCATAGCTTTTGGACTCTATAACTTTCACAAAGACCAAATAATATCCACCGATTTGGGTTATTTTCACCAAAGAAATGTAGCGGTATAAATTTTGGCCAAAATATATGAAGAAAAATTACTAATTTGCAAAATTTTATAACAGAAATGAAGAAAAATGCATTTTTTTATAGATTTTTTGGTCTTTTTTCTTTTATAGCGCAAAAAATAAAGAACCCAGCGGTGATTAAATACCACCAAAAGAAATCTCTATTTGTGTGAAAAAAGGACAAAAATTTCATATAGATACAAAGTTGCATGACTGAGTAATTGTCATTCAAAATGTGAGAGCACCAAAAGCTGAAAATTGGTCTGGTTATTAAGGGGGTTTAAGTGCCCAGTGGTCAAGTGGTTAATATGTTCAGGTGGTTTAAATAGCCTTGCAGGATTTAAATGTCATTTTTGTATGTGTGCGCTATAATCTTTTGTTCTATATGTTGGACACCTTCTCATGGATAAAGGTGTCAAGTCTGACCCAGAAAAAACCAAAGCCATCCACCAATCCCTGCTCCAGAGGACAAATATGGATTGCAAAGGTTTCTTTGCATGACCAATTATCTCTCAAAGTTTGCTCATCACTACAGTGAGATAATATCTCCACGCCGTCAGCTTCTGCGCCAAGATGCTGACTGGTGTTGGATTGAACAACATGCTGTTGCTGTAGATACATTGAAAACACAATTAACCAGTCCACCTGTCCTACAGTATTTTGATGTGCATAAGCCACTGGTATTGTCTGCTGATGCTTCCCAGCATGGTCTTAGCGCAGTCTGTCTTCAAGATGGGAGGCCTGTGGCTTTTGCATCAAGAGCCCTCACTGAAATTGAAGCACACTATGCTCAAATTGAGAAGGAATTATTGGGACTAGTATTCCCCTGTGTAAAATTCCATGATTATATCTATGGCCATAGGTAGCAGAAAAAGAAATAGCTCCTGCGCACAAGTGCATGACCAGACAGGAAATGCAACGACACAGGCCTTGCTGCCCTCAAGGATGGGGAATCCTATTAGACAACGAGAAAGAAAGAAAAAGAAGGCGCACCAGCCATGTGCTTTATCTTTTGTAAAAGTATTTATTGAATAAATGATAAAAAGAAATTACTCACAAGCAGTAGTAGAGTAAGGCGCAATGTAAAAATGCACCAACTAGCAGCATACAGTTCTATGGTGAGCGAAACCTTTCAAGGGTCATGGAGAAACACACAAACATCACTACCAGCTGACGCGTTTCGGAGGGAACGTCCCTTCTTCATCAGAGCTCAGCAGTGATCACTCCTTCAGCAGTCCCTGTATATATAGTGCCTGAGAGCACCATCAGTGGATCAGGGTGGGGCCCCATGCGCCTCTGGTTTAGATAACTGAAGTTAAAGGAAAACTATAGCGTGTAGCACAACCCCTCTAGGAGTTGCTGAAGTCAGGGTTCCCCAGGCACACCACATTTCCTTCTTTCATCCAGACACAGAAAATCAGTTATTTTATTAGGGAATGATAATGTGGATGGGGTAAAGGATTATGGGATGCCCAGTGGGACAACAAACAGAACTTCAGGGACAACTTCCTCCCTATATACAGACTCCTCTTCTTACTTCCTCCTGCACACACTTGATTCCTCTATGTACAGCTCCTGCTGGCTCACTCTTGGTGGAACTAACAGTATATTGCTGGTTCAACAAAGGCCCATTACAGGCAGGAACGCTTAGTCCCTTTGTCAAAGTACTTAAATAGAGTGAATAGCGCGACACCTCTCCTTCTGCTTTCCCGTGAGCACTGATCCCAGCTCCACTTGCTTGCAGAATGCTAGCCCACCTGGCTGCCACCAGCCTCAACTCACTGCTTTTATTCCCAGTCTTTCTGACTGACTCTCTGCACCAGTCCTGTCCGACTGATACACACACACACATGGAGATTTCCCAGAGCAAGGTTGGCTGAGAGCACCATCAGTGGATCAGGGTGGGGGCCCCATGCACCCTCCCTGATCCACTGATGGTGCTCTCAGGCACTATATATACAGGGACTGCTGAAGGAGTGATCACTGCTGAGCTCTGATGAAGAAGGGATGTTCCCTTCAAAACGCATCAGCTGGTAGTGATGTTTGTGTGTTCCTCCATGACCCTTGGAAGGTTTCGCTCACCATAGAACCGTATGCTGCTAGTTGGTGCATGTTTACATTGCACCTTACTCTACTATTGCTTGTGAGTAATTTCTTTTTATCATTTATTCAATAAATACTTCTACAAAAGATAATGCACATGGCTGGTGCGCCCTCTTTTTCTTTCTTTCTCGTTATTTCTATGGCCACCCGGTGACTGTGGAGACGGATCATCTGCCACTCATAACCATATTGAGAAAACCCCTGCACACAGCATCTGCGCACATCCAGCGAATGATGCTAAAGCTTCAATTCTACCACCTGAATGTAATCTATAAATGAGGCCGTGAACTGTTTGTTGCGGATGCTCTTTCACGTCCACACCTCCTCACTTCTGATAACTCTGAAGCTATTGAGGATTATGATGTGTTGGCTCTGGATGGGGTGTTGTCATCCAGAAGGATTCAGGAACTAAAGCAAGAAACACAGGCGGATGCCACCTGTTAGCGTCTCTTGGACATCATTCTCAATGAGTGGCCTGGCTCCTTTAAGGAAATCCCACATGATATCCTACCATTCTACTCTATGAGGGATGAATTGACAGTGGATGATGGATTCATTCTGCATGGTCAGGGACATGTCATCCCTCACTCTCTCCAGAAATACTATTTGACACACTCCACCAAGGTCATCCTGGCATTCATTCCACTAAACCATGTTTTACCCTACTATATACACTAACATTGAAAGAGAAGTTTCCAGATGTACCCCCTGCAATGCTCTATGACAGCACCAGATGAGAGAACCTTTAACTCTTCACCAAATATCTGACAGACCGTGGTCTATCACAGCAGCTGACATATTTGAGTGGTCAAACAAGGATTACCTGGTCTTGGTAGATTCATACTGTGGCTGGTGGGAATTTGATGTCCTCCCAAACACTTCCAGTAACACAGTGATCAGGACATTAGAGCAGGTATTCTCCACACATGGAATTCCCTATCAATTGATGACTGACAATGCAACATCATTTTCAAGTAGAGAATTCAACAACTTTTCTCACCAATAGGATTTTCATTGTGTCACTAACAGTCCTAATTACCCTAGATCCAATGGTCTTGCAAAGCGTAGTGTAAGGTCGGCCAAGCATCTCCCAAAGAAATGTGCATGTGATGCTTCTGATGTTTATGCAGCCCTACTCAACCTCTGGAACATAACTAGGGATTGCATGCCTTTTCCAGCACAATGTTTACTATCACGACGAACAAGGACTCTGATTCCCATGGTCCCATCCCAGCTCCTGCCAAGAGCTGAGACTGATGTTTAAGGATGGAGACAACCCGTGGGTTTGACAAACTGACCACGGTTCACAGAAAGGCCTGCCAACCAAACAGCTATGTTGTCCATTCTGATGGTAGGACCTATGTAAGGAACTGCCATCGCCTCCTACAGGTACCTGAACCATACTGTACTGCCACTGCCATTTGCCTATGATCACTTCAGGACCCCAAGCACAGCCATCTGCTGCTGTGCCAACTGACCCTTCCAAAAATGGATGTAACAAACAACCACAACAAAATTTTGCTTCCACAAAATCTACAAGTCCTTATCTCCAGGTGATATTTGTGAGCTTGGATTTTTTTTAGTTTACCCCAGAAAAGTGTGTGTGTTCTGATAACGAAAGAGAAACCAGCTTATCTAGTTGCTGGCACTGACCTACCCTCTACAAACTTGCATGGCCATTTAGCTATGTAGTCAGGCTTGCAGAGCAAGGAGCAGAAAATCACATTTTTGAAAAAAGTTCCACTTAAAGACAAAATTAAGTAGCTGGAAAACCACTCTTATTGGCAAATGCTAACTATCAAAAGGCAGACTGCTTAATCATCCAGAAGATGCAACAGTTAACTGTTGCTCACCAGGCCTCCACCACCAGGAGAGGTTAATACTAGAGATGACTTACATGGGAATATGACATTGGAAACCCTGCAAACAAGTGAAACCAGAGGTGCTTAGGCCTTCTTAGATTATGGAGCATGTGTCCTGAGACTGTTATATAAGAGCCTTGCATGTTAAGATATGTCAGCGCCTCAGGCATACAATCCCCAAGAGTGTGGATGAACTGGTGCTTCTTGAGGAGTGGCAAACTGCTACCAAGGACTATCTCAATGATCTGCCCTTCAAGACAATATCCTTTGAAAACAGGAAAACATTATCCTCAGGTAGCACTGTTCCTTTTTTTATCAAAGAATAGGTTCCTAGAAAGAGGGGCAAGGCACCCATGGGCTCCTAAGAAGAGGGTGAGGCACCCATGGGTGACACATATGAAAGGCCTCCTAGCCCAAATGGAATCTCTTCCTTCAGAGAGACATGGCACATTAAGTGCTGGTGGTGCCAGGGTGTGATAAAGCCTTCATTCCTAGGTCCACATCTTACCTAAAAGCCAGGTCTGAAAATGAGTCTCAGCTGTCCAAATGCCTCTATATTTGCTAGCTTACTGATGTTCATGGCTCTCTCTCTCTGCTGTGGGAGCCAGCAGCTGTATGCTTACAGAATGCTAAAAAGGTACAAGTATTGCCTGTTTGGTTTGGGGATCCAATTGATGAGCAGATGTTTTGTTGTTTTTTTTTTTTGCTATGGACTTGCAATACAAAGCCATTTTGCATTGAAACGTTGTGTGCTGCCTTGCTAAATAAAAATTCAGAGCAAACCCTCTTATGCAGTTCTTGGGTATCCCTGCCTCACACATGGTTTGATCGTCACCGATCCGTAATCCAAACGGGTCAACCTGTTCGGATCGGCACACCACGCGATCCGAGGAGCGCTCCGCTGCCTCGGCCTTAGGAAAGGCCGCGGCTTCGGCCTAGCTCCGGAGCGGCAGCCATCTTGGTACACCCAGCGGCCGTTTACCACGCGATCGCTCTGTCAAATGACGGAGCGATCACTTGTAAACAAACCGGCGTCATGTCATGACGCAATACTCTGCCAATACTCTGCAATACCCTGCCAATACCCCCTGCCAATACTCTGCAATACTCTGCCATACCCTGCCAATGCGCTGCAATACTCTACCATACCCTGCCAATACTCTGCCATACCCTGCCAATACCCTGCCAATACTCTGCCAATACTCTGCCAATACCCTGCAATACTCTGCAATACCCTGCCAATACTCTGCAATACTCTGCCAATACCCTGCCAATACCCCCTGCCAATACTCTGCAATACTCTGCCATACCCTGCCAATGCACTGCAATACTCTGCCATACCCTGCCAATACTCTGCCATACCCTGCCAATACCCTGCCAATACCCTGCCAATACTCTGCCAATACTCTGCCAATACCCTGCAATACTCTGCAATACCCTGCCAATACTCTGCAATACTCTGCCAATACCCTGCCAATACCCTGCCAATACTCTGCAATACTCTGCCATACCCTGCCAATACTTTGCAATACTCTTCCATACCCTGCCAATAATCTGCAATACCCTGCCAATACTCTGCAACACCCAGCCATACTCTGCAATACTCTGCCATACCCTGCCAATACTCTGCAATACCCAGCCACACCCTGCAATACCCAGCCATACTCTGCAATACCCAGCCATACCCTGCAATACCCAGCCATACTCTGCCATACCCAGCCATACTCTGCCATACCCAGCCATACTCTGCCATACACAGCCATACTCTGCAATACTCAGTGATACCCAGCCATACTCTGCAATACCCAGCCATACTCTGCAATACTCGTTGATACCCAGCCATACTCTGCAATACCCAGCCATACTCTGCAATACTCAGTAATACCCAGCCATACTCTGCAATACTCGGTAATACTCAGCCATACTCTGCGATACCCAGCCGTACCCAGCCATGCTCAGACAATATTACAGTGGGGGAGATGTCCATTACAGTGGGGGAGATGACGTGGATATTACAGTGGGGGAGGTGACGTGGATATTACAGTGGGAAGATTGTGGATATTACAGGGATGAAATTGTGGATATTACAGTGGGGACTATATGGTGGTGGAATTTTCACAGGTTTTTGCAAATTCAATTATTATTTGCTGATCCGAAAAATGATCCGATCCGTGACTCTGATCCGAGGAACGATCCGATCCTTGAGTTTTTTGATCCATTGCACCCCTATGGTTTACTGCTGCCAATTAAGCCTGCCCTGCTTACAATATCTATATATACACTTATTGTAGATATACACAGCAAACAGTTTTTTGTAAATATACATCCTTTTTTTTTTTTTTCTTTTACGGTTGCCAGGAATTTTTTAACCGCTTTTGGAATCATGCATGGAAAATACCTAATACACACAGAAAGTCTGTTCCCAGTGTGGATGAAGTCCAGCAGATTTATTTTCCAGGCATGATCTTCCTGGTCTGCTGATCCTACTAATGCAGGAAATAATTGGTCAGGATCACAAGGGAAAATCAGGGCCATTCAATGCGAGCTCTCTTCTCTGTGACTCAGACCTGCTGCTTTAAACTACAATTATACTTGGCTTTATTAGTTTAAGGCAAATCACATAAAGCAGAACAAATGATTGCATGTGCTTTGTTTAATGTCTCTCTTCCATATCATATGAATTATGCTGTTTCCATTGTCGAGAAAAGATCTGCAGCTCAGCTTCCATTGCACTGAAAAATGTTTAATTCAATTATCAAACAGGCCAAAGACAGTTGCATTGATAAGCGTGCTCTATTGTGTAACACGATATAAAAATAAAAATAGCAGCATGTAAAAAAAAAAAAAATGTAGCGATGCACAGTGATGGATTTTTACTGCCTGCCTCCTGAGCTAACTGCAATGAGCTCCCCCTATTACCCCAGTGACTGGCTTGGTATCACACTAACAGGATGAGGCATCATTGTATCTTGAATTTGTAAATTTTTCTCCCCCTGGACCAGCTATTTTATGCCTGCTTGCAAAGTGCATACAGAACCAAAACTAACTTTACAAGACTGGCACCAGTGGTCTCTGCTCTCCTCTCTCCCCCTTACCCCCTCCCTGCCTGTCAGCTCCGTGTTCTGTGTTTCTGTCTCCGACGCCCCTCCCTCTGTCGCTATTATTATAATCAAAAACTTAAAATGGTCACTGCCAGCCCCTCTATTATAGGCAGGCATATCATACTATGTAAGTCTTTTATTAAAACGGAGATTGGAAATACATTTTTAGAGCTATCTTCAGGCCGGTCACGTGACTCACATCTCTGAGACAGGGTTTCTCCAGGAGGGGCTCAGTGGCCACGTGACCTCCCAGCTGATGTCAGAGGGAGATCTTGGCCCCTACTGCAGAAGCCATGCATAAGAGCTGTAAAGCAGCTGTGAGTAATGTGACCGGCCTGAAAATCACGATAAAAAGGTACAAAATTACATGCCTCATTTTTAGAAAAGCCTTACACAGTGTGCCAATGTCTGCCAATAATAGAGGGACTGGCAGTGTTTTAATATTTTGCCTTAACAAACACTATAATATTCTCCCACTAACACCAATGATGGGATTTATTTTGATCCCACTTTCTCCAACAATGAGACTAATTTTTATTCCCACTGACACCAACAATGAGACTTATTTTACACACACAATGATACCAACAATGGGGCTTATTTTACTCATACTGACACCAACAATGGAACTTAAAGAGGAGTTCCACCCGAGGTCCAGTCAAAAAAAAAAAAAAATTAAAAGTCAGCAGCTACAAATACTGCAGCTGCTGACTTTTAATTGGACACTTACCTGTCCCAGGGTCCAGCGATGTGGGGGATCGAAGCCCCGCTCGTCTCCCCCTCCATTCAGCAGCGCCGGCATTGCAACTGTGGGCGCCGGGCTGTGGCTTCACAGCATGGCACCCACTGCGCATGCGCGAGCGGCGCCGCGCGCCATGATTGGCCACTCAGTCACCTGGGACCTGTAATGGGTCCCAGATGATTGACAGGAGGGAGGGAGCAGAGCTGAGCCCTTCCTGTGCCAAGGGGGAAGTGATGTCACCAGCCCAGGCACTGGAAGAGGCAGACTACGAGGGACCACCTAGCAACAGGCATTTAGAGGTAAGTTAAAAAAAAAAAAATCCAAATTTTTTTTGTATTTTTTTTTAGGATTTTTCATGTAGTTTTTTTTTTTTGGGTGGAACCCCACTTTAATCTCCTTCTACCCAATGACATGTGGCTTATTTTATTTCACTGACAACAACAGAATTGTGTCTATATTATTTTTTTTAACACCAATGATGGGGCTTATTCCCTTCCATTGATACCAAAATGGCACTTTTTTCCTTCCACCGACAATGATATGGGACTTATTTTACTCCCAGGGACACCAATGACGTGGGGCCCATTTTACTCCCACTACCACCAACAATATGGATGTTATTTTTTTCTTCCTGACATCAGTGACATGTGACTAAGCGGTTTTTAGAGTGTTAGTATGCATTTTTTTGAACATTTGTGTACAGCCTTTTTAAAGCATTTTTTGAGCTTTGGCAGTTTTAATTAGCCAGTAGAGAAACATATAATTTGTTTCATTATTTGTTACTATGTTTTTCAGCCTTCTCATCCACTTTTCCACAGTGTTGTAAGGTTTTTTACCCTCATGCATTCTATGCATGAAGGTAAAAACCTGCAGTGTGCAGCTCCCACCTCAGCCCCCAACTACCAAGCCCATTCTCAATCCAGCAATGTGCCCGAGAGCAGCGGCTCTCCCAGGTCTCTCCCTCCTCATTGGCAGACACACAGCAGTGGGAGCCATTAGCTCCCACTACTGTCAATCACAGGCAGTATGGAGAGAGCGGGGGGGCGGGGTGAGGCAGGGCTGAACTGTGCTCTATGTGTCTTATGGACACACAGAGTGGGCTCGGTAGCGAGTATGCACAAGCAGCTGAGTAAATAAGTAAATACAAAATGCAGTGGTTTCATTTATTAAAGCAGAGTTCCACCCATTTAAAAGTCAACAGCTACGAAAATAATCAGACACTCACTTGTCCCACAGTCCAGCAATGCGGGCTCACAAAGCCCCGCTCCTCTCCCCCTCCCTTTCGATGCGCCGACATTCTAGCATGTGAGAGCCGCGCTGCGTGCTGTGATTGGCCGGGCAATATTCTGGAACCTGTGGCGTGTCCCAGAAGATTGCAGGGAGGGAGGGGGGAGAGGTGAACTTCCTTCCGATGCCGCGAAGCCTGGGGAGGAAGTGGGAGCTGGGTGCCCATAAAAATATCCACTCCCCCTCCAAAAAGAAGATGTGGCATGTCAGGGGGTCACCATCACTTAAAGCGGAAGTTCAATTTTTGCGTGGAACTCCACTTTAAGGCAAAAAATCTGTCCAAACCTGCCTGGCTTTATGTGAAAAGTAATTGCCCCCTAAACCTGATAACTGGTTGTGCCACCCTTGGCGGCAACAACTGCAATCAAGCGTTTGCGATAACTGGCAATGAGTCTTTTACATTGCTGTGGAGCAATTTTGGCCCACTCTTCTTTGCAGAATTGCTTTAATTCAGCCACATTGGAGGGTTTTCCAGCATGAACGGCCTGTGTAAGGTCATGATACAGCATCTCAATTGCATTTAAGTCTGGGCTTTCACTAGGCCACTCCAAAACCTAAATTTTGCTTTGTATTTGAACCATTTGGAGATGGACTTGCTGTTGTGTTTCGGATCATTGTCCTGTTGCATAACCCAAGTGCACTTGAGCTTGAGGTCACAAATTGATGGCTTAACATTCTCCTTTAGGATTTTCTGGTAGAGCTCAGAATTCATGGTTCCATCAATTATGGCAAGTCCTCCAGGTCCTGAAGCTGCAAAGCAGCCCCAGACCATCACGCTACCACCACCATGTCTGACTGTTGGTATGATGTGAAATGCTGTGATAGTTTTATGCCAGATGTAATGGGACGCACACCTTCCAAAAAGTTTACATTTTGTCTCATCAGTCCACAGAATATTTGCCTAAAAGTCTTGGGGATAATCAAGATGTTTTTAGGTAAATGTGAGATGAGCCTTTGTGTTCTTTTTGATCAGCAGTGGCTTTGGCCTTGGAACTCTCCCATGGATGCAATTTTTGCCCAGTCTCTTTCTTATTGTTGAATCATAAACATTGATCTTACTTGAGGCAATTGAGGCAATTGAGGCCTGCAGTTCTTTAGATGTTGTTCTGGGTTCTTTTATGACCTCCTGGATGAGTCGTCAGCATGCTCTTGGAGTAATTTTTGTAGGCCGGCCACTCCTGGGAAGGTTCACCACTGTTTCAAGCTATCTCCATTTGTGGATAATGCAGTGCTTGCAGTGCTGTCTCTTGGCCTAGGCCAACAAGGATCGTTAGTGCTACTCTCTCACCATATAGTTATGTGTGTAAGTATCTCAGAGAGTGGGGGTTTCTATAGCCCAATTTATATTTTTATTTTTTCATTTTCTTTCTCCTTGATAGGGTCAGACCATACAGAAATCTCTTTTATTCTATTACCTCATATACCCAACCCACGTGCATGCTCCTGAAGAGTGAATCAATTCACGAAAAGCATTGAGCTATCAATAACGTGTCTCCAGTCATCATAGGTCCTACTAGATCAATTTCAATACATGTTTTATACGATGTTACTGTCTGCAATAATGTGGTATTTTACCTCTAAAATACCTCTGCATGTATATGTGTGTATATATATATATATATATATATATATATATATATATATATATACACACACACACACAGTGGGGACGGAAAGTATTCAGAACCCCTTAAATTTTTCACTCTTTGTTATATTGCAGCCATTTGCTAAAATCATTTAAGTTCATTTTTTTTCCTCATTAATGTACACACAGCACCCGATATTGACAGAAAAACACTGAATTATTGACATTTTTGCAGATTTATTAAAAAACAAAAACTGAAATATCACATGGTCCTAAGTATTCAGACCCTTTGCTGTGACACTCATATATTTAACTCAGGTGCTATGCATTCCTTCTGATCATCCTTGAGATGGTTCTACACCTTCATTTGAGTCCAGCTGTGTTTGATTATACTGATTGGACTTGATTAGGAAAGCCACACACCTGTCTATATAAGACCTTACAGCTCACAGTGCATGTCAGAGCAAATGAGAATCATGAGGTCAAAGGAACTGCCTGAAGAGCTCAGAGACAGAATTGTGGCAAGGCACAGATCTGAGCCAATGTTACAAAAAAAATTCTGCTGCACTTAAGGTTCCTAAGAGCACAGTGGCCTTCATATTCCTTAAATGGAAGACATTTGGGATGACCAGAACCCTTCCTAGAGCTGGCCGTCCAGCCAAACGGAGCTATCGGGGGAGAAGAGCCTTGGTGAGAGAGGTAAAGAAGAACCCAAAGATCACTGTGGCTGAGCTCCAGAGATGCAGTCGGGAGATGGGAGAAAGTTGTAGAAAGTCAACCATCACTGCAGCCCTCCACCAGTCAGGGCTTTATGGCAGAGTGGCCCGACGGAAGCCTCTCCTCAGTGCAAGACACATGAAAGCCCACATGGAGTTTGCTAAAAAAACACCTGAAGGACTCTAAGATGGTGAGAAATAAGATTCTCTGGTCTGATGAGACCAAGATTTTGGCCTTAATTCTAAGCGGTATGTGTGGAGAAAACCAGGCACTGCTCATCACCTGTCCAATACAGTCCCAACAGTGAAGCATGGTGGTGGCAGCATCATGCTGTGGGGGTGTTTTTCAGCTGCAGGGACAGGATGACTGGTTGCAATCGAGGGAAAGATGAATGCGGCCAAGTACAGGGATATCCTGGACGAAAACCTTCTCCAGAGTGCTCAGGACCTCAGACTGGGCCTAAGGTTTACCTTCCAACAAGACAAAGACCCTAAGCACACAGCTAAAATAACGAAGGAGTGGCTTTACAACAACTCTGTGACTGTTCTTGAGTGGCCCAGCCAGAGCCCTGACTTAAACCCAATTGAGCATCTCTGGAGAGACCTAAAAATGGCTGTCCACCAACGTTTACCATCCAACCTGACAGAACTGGAGAGGATCTGCAAGGAGGAATGGCAGAGGATCCCCAAATCCAGGTGTGAAAAACTTGTTGCATCTTTCCCAAAAAGACTCATGGCTATATTAGATCAAAAGGGTGCTTATACTAAATACTGAGCAAAGGGTCTGAATACTTATGACCATGTGATATTTCAGTTTTTCTTTTTTAATAAATCTGCAAAAATTTCAACAATTCTGTGTTTTTCTGTCAATATGGGGTGCTGTGTGTACATTAATGAGGAAAAAAATGAAGTTAAATGATTTTAGCAAATGGCTGCAATATAACAAAGAGTGAAAAATTTAAGGGGGTCTGAATACTTTCCATCCCCAATGTATATATTATAAATATGAATTATATTGAAGATTTATAATGACTCATGATTACTACTATGTATTATATTATTCATTTATACAATAAATTTTACTATTTATACCCCCCTCCCCCCCCCCATTTTCAAATAAATAGGGATGGAGGCATTGGACCTTACCAGGTCACCCCCTCATTTAAAGTCCCAAACCAACCAAATGTTTCTTTCTATAATTTATTTATAATAAATATATTATAATATAATCTGTTCTTTATTTTTTTTAGATTGTGGCATGAAGTGTGGCTTTTGTGATCTGTTAGCGTGCTTCACTTTGTCAGACAGCTTCTATTTATGTGATTTCTTGATTCAACAGTTCTGGCAGTAATCAGGCCTGGGTGTGGCAAGTGAAATTTAACTCAGCTTTCCAAAAAAGTATGGTTAATCACAGTTCATTCATGATTCAGCATGGGAGGGGGCAATTACTTTTTCACATAGGACCAGTCCCTTAATATATGAAATAATAATGCATCTTGGATTTACTCAGGTTATCTTTGTGTAATATTAAAATTTGTTTGATGATCTGAATCATGTGAGAAATATGCAAAAAAAATAAAAATCAGGAAGGGACAAATACTTTTTCACAGCACTGTAGTGGATATTAAGGGTGCGCCTGATGAGCATAATAAAATACTCACCAACACCCCCAACACACCTCTCTGAGCTTTAGATTCGTATCTATGCAATCTATGCTAAAATGTGGTGCTCAAGAGTGGCCACTATGGCCAAAATGATTTAAGTAGACGACTCCTGCCAATCTTTAGACAAACTACTTTGGGCGCCTCTGTAAATCCACCGTTGGATTTTTTGATAGACTCTTCTGACCTTCTTTTTTTGTATTCTTTTTTTTAGAAATTGTGCATTCACAAACGATTGTGCCATTACTACAATACACAATAAATGTAAGCATCTACAATAAAACAGCAATAGCCACTTTCGAGGGACAAGAAACAGCAGCTGCAGTTGGCAACTGGAGCTCTCATCTTACACCACAACTATTAAACAAAATTAAAAAGTAATTTGTGAGAGCCAGTAACTGTCATTTGCAAGTGACCCGGACCCTGCACTAAACCAAAGATCTGGTGGACTTTACTTTATTTCCGTTTTAAAACTCATATTTTACTGTTGCTTATGTCAGTTTTTTATAATATATTTACTTTAAATATTTCTTACATTATTTTTCTTGCCATTATAACATTATGTAAAAAGTGTAAAGTAGAATCTCTGAATCATGGCGGTGGTTAACCTGTGTATGTAAAGAGTGAGCTGCTTGGTTAACCTGCCTTAGTAATGATCAAATCTGCTAGTGCTTAGATTGTTGTCCTGTAACTGGAAAAATCTCTACAAGGGGCAGGGGCGTTGCTAGGTATACAAAAGATCTAGGGCTAGAGCCCATAGCAGCGAAGTAAAGAAAGTCAATCACTTTCGTGGCAAACACATGTATATAATATACGTGTGTGTGTGTGTGTGTGTATGTATATATATATATATATATATATATATATATATATATATATATATATATATAAAACATTATATATTATCATTAAATCAGGGTCCCCAAAGCCCCCCTCATTACATCAGGGTCACCAGAGAGCCTCCCCTTTACATCATGGTGCCCAGAGAGCCTCCCTTACATTGGGGTCACCACAGAGCCCCCCCTTACATTGGGGTCACCAGAGAGCTTGACACTTTACCTGCCACAAGATGCAGCTTGTCACTTGCCACGTCACCTGCCACCAGATGCAGATTGTTACATACAGAGAGGCTAGGGTATACAGAAGACAGGCTAGGGTATATAGAAAAGAGGCTAGGGTATACAGAGAGGCTAGTGTATACAGAGAAGCTGGGTATACAGAGAGGCTAGTGTATACAGAGAGGCTGGGTATACAGAGAGGCTGGGTATACAGAGAGGCTAGGTATACAGAGAGGCTGGGTATACAGACATACTGGGTATACAGAGAGGCTAGTGTATACAGAGAGACTGGGTATACAGACAGGTTGGGTATACAGAAAGGCTGGGTATACAGAGAGGCTGGGTATACAGACAGGCTGGGTATACACAGAGGCTAGGTATACAGACTGGGTATACAGAGAGGCTGGGTATACAGAGAGGCTGGGTATACAGACAGGCTGGGTGTACAGAGAGGCTGGGTATACAGAGAGGCTGGGTATAAAGAGAGGCTGGGTATAAAGACAGGCTGGGTATACAGAGAAGCTGGGTATAAAGACAGGCTGGGTATACAGAAAGGCTGGGTAAACAGAGAGGCGCGGTATAAAGAGAGGCTCGGTATACAGAGAGGCTGTGTATACAGAGAGGCTGGGTATACAGACAGGCTGGGAATACAGAGAGGCTGAGAGAGGCTATGTATACAGAGAGGCTGGGGATACAGAGAGGCTGGGTCTACAGACAGGCTGGGAATACAGAGAGGCTATGTATACAGAGAGGCTGGGGATACAGACAGGTTGGGTATACAGAGAGGCTAGGTATACAGAGAGGCTGGGTATACAGACAGGTTGGGTATACAGAGAGGCTGGGTATACAGACTGGTTGGGTATACAGAGAGGCTGGCTGTACAGAGAGGCTGGGTAAACAGACAGACTGGGTATACAGAGAGGCTGGGTATACAGACAGGCTGGATATACAGACAGACTGGGTATACATAGAAGCTGGGTATACAGACAGGCTGGGTATACAGAGAGGCTGGGTATACAGAGAGGCTGGGTATACAGAGAGGCTAGGTATACAGAGAGGGTGGGTATACAGACAGGCTGGGTATACAGACAGGCTGGGTATACAGAGAGGCTGGGTATACAGACAGGCTGGGTATACAGACAGGTTGGGTATACAGGGAGGCTGGCTATACAGAGAGGCTAGGTGTACAGAAAGGCTGGGAATACAGAGAGGCTGGCTATACAAAGAGGCTGGGTATACAGAGAGGCTGGGTATACAGACAAGCTGGGTATACAGACAGGCTGGGTATACAGAGAGGCTGGGTATACAGACAGGCTGGGTATACAGACAGGTTGGGTATACAGGGAGGCTGGCTATACAGAGAGGCTAGGTGTACAGAAAGGCTGGGAATACAGAGAGGCTGGTTATACAGACAGGCTTGGTATACAGAGAGGCTGGGTATGCAGAGAGGCTGAAGAGGCTAGGTAAACAGAGAGGCCGGGTATACAGACAGGCTGGGTATACAGAGAATCTGGGTATACAGACAGACTGAGTATACAGACAGGCTGAGTATACAGACAGGCTGAGTATACATAGAGGCTGTGTATACAGAGAGGCTGGGTATACAGAGAGGCTGGGTATACAGAGAGGCTGGGTATACAGAGAGGCTAGGTATACAGAGAGGCTGGGTATACAGAGAGGCTGGGTATACAGACAGGCTGGGAATACAGAGAGGCTGAGAGAGGATATGTATACAGAGAGGCTGGGGATACAGAGAGGCTGGGTATACAGACAGGCTGGGAATACAGAGAGGCTATGTACTGTATACAGAGAGGCTGGGGATACAGACAGATTGGGTATACAGAGAGGCTGGCTATACAGAGAGGCTAGGTATACAGAAAGGCTGGGTATACAGACAGGTTGGGTATACAGAGAGGCTGGGTGTACAGAGAGTATGGGTATACAGACAGACTGGGTATACAGAGAGGCTGGGTATACAGACAGGCTGGGTATACAGACAGACTGGGTATACATAGAAGCTGGGTATACAGAGAGGCTGGGTATACACACAGGCTAGGTATAAGACAGGCTGGGTATACAGACAGGCTGGCTATACAGAGAGGCTGGGTATACAGACAGGATGGGTATACAGACAGGCTGGCTATATAGAGAGGCTAGGTATACAGAGAGGCTGGGTATACAGAAAGGCTGGGTATACAGACAGGTTGGGTATAGAGAGAGGCTGGGTATACAGACAGGCTGGGTATACAGATAGGTTGGGTATACAGACAGGTTGGGTATACAGACAGGCCCCTCATTACATCAGGGTCCCCAGAGAGCCTCCCCCTTACATCATGGTGCCCAGAGAGCCCCCCTTACATTGGGGTCACCACAGAGCCCCCCCTTACATCGGAATCACCAGAGAGCCTGGCACGTTACTTGCCACAAGATGCAGCTTGTCACTTGCCATGTCACCTGCCACCAGATGCAGATTGTTACATACAGAGAGGCTATGGTATATAGAAGAGAGGCTAGGGTATACAGAGAGGCTAGTGTATACAGAGAAGCTGGGTATACAGAGAGGCTAGTGTATACAGAGATGCTGGGTATACAGAGAGGCTAGTATACAGAGAGGCTAGGTATACAGAGAGGCTGGGTATACAGAGAGGCTGGGTGTACAGAGAGGCTGGGTGTACAGAAAAGCTAGGTATACAGAGAGGCTAGGTATACAGATTGACTGGGTATACAAAGAGGCTAGTGTATACAGAGAGACTGGGTATACAGACAGGTTTTGTATACAGAAAGGCTGGGTATACAGACAGGCTGGGTATACAGAGAGGCTGGGTATACAGACAGGCTGGGTATACACAGAGGCTAGGTATACAGACAGGCTGGGTATACAGAGAGGCTTGGTATACAGACAGGCTGGGTGTACAGACAGGCTGGGTATACAGAGAGGCTGGGTATACAGAGAGGCTGGGTATACAGAGAGGCTGGGTATACAGACAGGTTGGGTATACAGGGAGGCTGGGTATGCAGGGAGGCTGGGTATACAGAATAGCTGGGTATACAGAGAGGCTGCATAAACAGAGAGGCTGGGTATACAGAGAGGCTGGGTATACAGACAGGCTGGGTATACAGACAGGCTGGGTATACAGAGAGGCTGGTTATATAGACAGGCTGGGTATACAGAGAGGCTGGGTATGCAGAGAGGCTGAGAGAAGCTATGTATACAGAGAGGCTGGGGATACAGAGAGGCTGGGTATACAGACAGGTTGGGAATACAGTGAGGTTGAGAGAGGCTATGTGTCAGTACTAGGATCCCTTTAGAACCCAGCACAACTCACCTGACACAGCCTTTACCTGGGAAACAACAATGATTGGCCAGCTCACCTTTAAATAACTTGCATCAGCATTCAATCATTGCTCGTGTTAGAGTTTACCTTGTGTTTGATCCAGTTGATATCTGCTCTGTGTATTTTGTGTATGACCCGGCTCGTTTGACCCTGTTTGCTTGCTTCTGATTCGGTACCGTTTGGACTCTGATCTTCCTGTGTATGACCCAGCTTGCCTAGACTACGTTTTTGCCTGATACCACTAGTACCTTCATCTGCAGCGGTGAACTACAAGCACCAGACATCTATCCTCATCTGCAGCGGTGAACTACAAGGTCCAGCAAACATCTACCTACATCTACAGCAGTGAACTACAAGTCCCAGCTGACCTGCTCTGCTCAGACCTGCTCATGGTATGTGCTCTTGTTCTTTGAACTCTTTGCATAATCAGAACACCTGAACTGTTACCTGTTATATGCTCTAGCCTGACATTAACACGAGCCATACATAATAAAGGAAACCTATCATGGATCCTGAGCAGGCTCAGTTGTTTGCACAGGAACTTTGCCGCTTATCCCATCAAGTTCAGGAAATGGCCACAGAGCTCACCAAGGTGCAATCTCCTTCTATTACCACTGCTACAAAAACTCCATCTGAACCAAAAATTCCTTTGCCTGACCGGTTTTCTGGTGACCGTAAAGAAGGTCCCGGAGCAGAGAGGAGCAGGGGATCAGCGCAGGGACAGCATGACTTGTGTGGACTGCACAGTCACGCTGTTTAAGCTGGTCGCTTTCCCCTTTAAGGATAAGGGAGGGGCTGGAGCAGAGGAGGAGGCAGAAGGAAATGTAGAGCGAAGGAGGGGGGAAGTGACGTCAGTGGAGAGCGACGGGGAAGAAGATTAGACACGCTCCCACACCGCTCCACTGAAATCGTCTATCATGTCAGCTTTAACGGCGGCGGCAATGCTCGAACAGCTCCGAGCAGTGGCCGCAACTCAAGGGGCAGACTGGCTGCAGGCTCAGGTCGCAGCCATCATGCAGGAGGACAGAGCGGCACCGAGCGGGGGGGGCAGGAGGCTCCACGTGGGCGCCGTTCCAGGCCGCCACATCGCTTCAGCCCTGACTCTGCTCCTGGGAGTCAGAGGCCCAGAGACCAGCCCAAAGGTAGATCGAATCAGCCGTCCCCCAGTGCACAGCTAGCTCGGGGAGCCAGTAGAGGTGATGGACAGCGTTCGCAGCGCAGAGGACGAAGTGCAGGGATGGGGGAGACCAGCGCAACCCTCGGTTCCCCCCCCTCAGCGCGTCGCAGGCGGCAAGAACAACCGGATGGAGAGTCGCAGGGGTCAGCAAGCGGTCAGTCGGACCGGCGATCATCGTCAGTTGATCGGGGGGCTGGTCAGGTGGTCCAGGCGGCCAGCAGCCCTACGCCAGCCAGAGGTAGAACCGTGAGAAGCACAGTGTCGGTGGTGAACAGAGGCGGAAGGAGACCAGCCGAGGCCCAGCACGGTCAGAGGAACAGAAGTCCGTCTACAAGGCCAGGACACGGGTCCGGTGTTGCGGCGCAGCGTGCAGGGAGAGAGCAACAGCGGAGACCCCCGGCAGCCAGAGCGGGAACCTCTGGAGTGCAGGCATCGGTCGTTCGCCAGGAGGAAGTCAGCGACAGGTCGGAAGGTGAACTGTCTGGGTCAGAGAGGGACGAGGACCAGGGACAAGCGGCAGCGGTGGATTCCGGAAGGGCGGCTGTTGGGCCCAGTCCTGGGCAGCCCGGTGAGTGCAGCTCTAATCTTACTATTTCTTCTTTATTAGAACAATTGTTAGAACAGGGTAGAAAAGGGGCTCCCTCCGGGGGGGATGGTTCCGGGGGGGCGAGTGGGGTTAGGTCACCGGTAACACATCCTAGGGAGGCAAGTGAGAGGGCGAGTAGTAAGGGCTTGCAGGATTTATTGGCTGGTTTGCGGGACTTGGTACAGCGTTTTGATCCACCCACGGGGGACAGATTGTCACCGGCGCGGGTGTGGGCCACAACCCCAGAAAAGGAGACGGCTGGGGTAAGTACACCGGTGCCGGCGGTCATAGTTGGTGGAAGTGCGGAGACAGCGGGTGCAGGCGCAGGGTCGGCGGCCGTTGAGTCGCCTGGGACGTCAAGTGGCGATTCCGTCACGAACAGCCAGGGTAAAACTGGGGATAAGAGGGCCGAGTCAGTCAGATTGGCTGATGCGGCAAAAAGTGAAGTGTACGTTTGCTTTGAAGGCCCATTGGGAGCACATCTTAAAGTAGAGGTAAAAGAAAAAATATGGAAAGGGGAATATGTGGAGATATTCACGTTATTGCCCTTAGAGAAATTCAATCTGGATAGATTGAAACCAGAAGAACGCAAAAAAGAGGATGAGGAAAAACGCAGGTATCGGCTGATTCCGCGTACTTTTTCCAATTGGTTGCAGGCGTTCGCTATCCTGGCGAGTGTGGTTGGGGAGAAGGCTCCCGAGCACTGCTCGGCCTTGTTTGTGTACTTGGACGCGATTAGCGAGGCTCATCGGACGTACGGCGGAGTGGCGTGGCTGCGGTACGATGAACAGTTTAGACAACGGATGGCCGTCCGACCGTCACTACGCTGGGATCATAAGGACATCAGCCTGTGGATGAAGCTTATGACGGCGGCGAGGGCTCCGAACCAGTTTTTTCAGGCAGGGGTCGGAGGTAGCGCAGCTCCAGGACAGCCGACCAACAAAAAATGGGGCTTCTGCTGGCAGTTTAACGAGGGCACCTGTAAGTTTGGTGCAACCTGCCGGTTCAAGCACACGTGCTCGGGTTGCGGGGGATCCCATGCCCTGTCCAGATGCTTTAGACGGGGAAAAGGTCGTGGAGGAGAGCCTTCGAACAAAAGGGAAGACCCCAGTACGGGTGGAAAGGATGCGTCCTTTTCTCAGTAGATATCCCGACCGGGAGGCAGCACAGTTATTAGACTCGGGTTTTGAGAGAGGTTTTAAAATACCATGTTCCTTGGAGACGGCACCCCCCTTAGCAAAGAATTTACGGTCGGCTCTCATGCACCCATCGGTGGTTGCCGAAAAATTGGGAAAAGAGGTACATTTGGGGCGCATGGCAGGTCCTTTTACCTCTGCACCACTGCCGGGATTGGTGGTTTCTCCGTTGGGAGTAGTTCCTAAGAAGGAGCCCAACAAATTCCGGTTGATTCACCACCTTTCCTTTCCGAAGGGTGCGTCGGTCAACGATTCAATTGCGCCGGAAATGTGTGCGGTGACGTATACTTCCTTTGATGCTGCAGTATCATGGGTGCGGCGCTATGGGCGGGGGGCGCTGCTGGCTAAAGCGGATATTGAATCTGCTTTCAGGCTTTTGCCGGTTCATCCGGATAGTTTCCATTTGCTTGGGTGCACATGGAATGGGGCGTTCTACGTGGATCGCTGCCTTCCAATGGGATGTTCTATCTCATGCGCCTTTTTCGAGAAATTTAGTTCATTTCTAGAATGGGTGGTCAGGGACGTGTCGGGGATCCAAACGGTAATCCATTACCTTGACGATTTCCTTTGTGTTGGCCCAGCGGGTTCCAACGTTTGTGCGGTCCTATTAGGGACTTTACAGCACATAGCGAACCGTTTCGGGGTCCCGTTAGCACCGGAAAAGACGGAGGGCCCTACGTCCAACATTGTTTTTCTGGGTATCGAGATAGATTCCATGGGGATGGAGTGTCGGTTACCGGTGGACAAGCTTGAAAATCTCAAGGCGGAAGTATGTGGGACCATTGGCAAGCGTAAGGTGCAATTGCGGCAGCTACAATCATTATTGGGCAAGCTGAATTTTGCTTGCCGAATAATGCCAATGGGCAGGGTGTTCTGCCGACGGTTGTCGGCAGCGACCGCAGGGGTCACCTCCCCCACTCACTTTGTGACGCTCAACAGGGAGCACAGAGAGGACTTAGGGGTATGGCACGAGTTTTTAGACTCCTTTAACGGGCGGGCCTTGTGGATGTCAGGTCCCATCAGTAATTGGGATCTCGAACTATTTACTGATGCGGCAGGTTCTACGGGCTATGGGGCAATTTTCCAAAGAACTTGGAGCGCAGCCCGCTGGCCCCCAACTTGGGTGGCGGCAGGGTTCTTGAAGAACCTGGTCCTGCTGGAATTGTTTCCAATTGTGGTGGCAATGGAAATATGGGGAGAGTCTTTTCGGAATTTGAAGGTGCGGCTGAACTGCGACAACCTAGGCGTGGTTCAGGTGATTAATCGTTTGTCGCCCAAGTCTTTGCCAGTGGTCAGGTTGCTGAGGCATTTAGTGTTGCGCTGTTTGAAACTGAATGTTTTCATCTACGCTGTACACTTACCTGGAGTGGACAACACCTTAGCTGATGCACTGTCTCGTTTTCAGTGGGACAGGTTTCGGGAACTTGCACCAGACGCGGAGCAGCAGGGGGTTACCTGCCCGGACTGGATATGGACCGTTGCCTTGGGAGCGTGGCCAAGTGGATCCAAAACTCCGTGAGTAAGGTCACTTGGGACGCTTACTCTAAGGTATGGCAAGAATGGTTGGCATGCTTAAATAGGTTAAACATCGACCCTGTGAGCCGGGAGATACCTCAGGCGATGCTATACTTTCTTAATTTAGGCTTCGAGCGGGGCATCTCGGCAGCCGCCATCGATAAAAAAATGGCGGGTTTGGCCTTTCTTTTCAAGTTGCAGGGGCTGCGAGACCATACAAAAGATTTTTGGGTTAGGCAGGCTTTGAAAGGTTACAGAAAAGGTCATAAGAGCAGTGATGGGCGACGACCTGTGTCGTTTGAAATGTTGCACGGGCTATTTAGCCAGATAGAAGGCATTTCCACCTCTAGTTTTGAAAGCGCACTTTTTTGCGCGGCTTTTGCTTTAGCGTTCTTTGGGGCGCTACGGGTGGGCGAACTGGTCAGCCCGTCCAAACGTGCAAATGGGGGACTGCAATGGGATGATTTGGTGTGTACACAGGAATCAGTTAGGATTTACATAAAACGGTCAAAAACAGATCAGGCGGGGAAGGGAGTACAACTGGAGGTGTTCCGGATTGCGGGATCACAGTTATGTCCGGTAGCAGCCGTGACAAAATTTAGAGATTTGCGCCCGCGTTGCCCGGGCTCATTTCTGATACATGCGGATGGGTCATCTTTGTCCAAATTCCAGTTTGTTGCCGTGTTCAAAAGGTGTTTATCGGCAGCCGGTTATGACCCCATTAGATACTCGTCCCATTCCTTTCGTATTGGGGCTGCTACTGAAGCGGCTAGGGCGGGCCTGGGTTCTGAGGCAGTGAAGCGTATTGGCAGGTGGGACTCAGATAGGTTTAAGCTTTACATCCGCCCACATTTATTGCAGGCTTGTTGAAGAAAGGGGGGGTTTCTTCTTGCATTTTGGGGGGTCAGGGTTAAAGTTTTGGTGATTTATTGTTGTGTTCTGTTAACCTTACTTTACAGGTGACTCGGTGGCTCTGGTTTGGATATTGGGCCACTCATTCGTGTTCTGGGGTGCCAAGCAGGCCGACGTTCGGCCGAATGGTAGGCAGCTGGGTATCCCAAGGCAGGAAGCACGGGTAAGGTGGATTGGGTTGTCAGGGATGATGTGGAACAGGGTAAGGTCAGAGGTTCACAAGTTTGCTCGGTGGGACAGGGCTCCGGATGTCTTAGTTTTACATGTGGGGGGCAATGACATGGGGGTCAGGTCTATGAGGGACCTCATCCGGGATATAAAATGTGATGTTTTACGTTTACAGGCGGCATTCCCTGGGATGGTGATAGTATGGTCGGACATGGTGGGTAGGAGGTCATGGCGCTGGGCTTTGTCCGATAAAAAGGTTGATAGGGCCCGTGTAAAGGTAAACAAGGAGGTCAGCAAGTTTGTTATGAGGAATGGGGGAGTGACCATACGGCATAGGGAGTTGGAGGTGGATACCTGGAGGTACCTTAGAAGTGATGTGGTGCATCTTAATGAGGTGGGCACTGATCTTTGGGCGCTTGGTTTGCAGGAGGGGGTACAGCGAGCTTTGAGGGTGTGGAGGTGCTCGCAAGGGTAAGGTTTTACCCCTTGTGAGCGGTGGCAGTGGTTTGGGTCTGTGAGGAGGAGGAGATTGATGGTATGGAGAGTTTACACGGTTTGTACCCATATATAATATGGGCTGTTTTATGTACCTTCCGGTTACGAGGGGTTAACCAGGAAGGGAAAAAGTTTGGTCACTGAGAAGGTTGGGTACTGTCTCACAGTCTGGGGTTAGCGACTGGAGGCCTTAAAAAGTTTAAGAGTTCCTATGCAGTGACCTGTGGGTGTATTCCCCTCCTAGACTCCAATAATTTCTGAGAAGTTATTATTAAAAGTTATTTAAAAGTTATTTATAAAAATGTTTTTTATTGGTTTTATATTTTATTAATAAAAGGCCGGCAAGGCCATTTACTCCACCACCTTGTCGCGTCATTTGTGGGAGGTATTAGAGGTTAATGGTTTTAAGGGGTAGCTTCTAGGACTGAAGTTTAGTCCTTCACAGGTCAAGGGTTTTGCAACTTTAAAAACAGCTGCAAATTATATTTCAAGTTAAGGCCATCCTCGTCTGGCCCTGAAACTCAGAGGGTTCAAATCATTATCTCTCTACTACAGGGTGACCCCCAGGCTTGGGCCTTTAACCTGGAACCAAACCATCCAGCCTTGCTAACAGTAGATGCCTTCTTTGAAGCCCTAGGGTTGCTTTATGATGATCCAGATCGTGCTGCTACTGCAGAATCAACCCTGCGTAACTTAAAGCAAGGAACTACCACAGCTGAAATGTATTGCTCAGAGTTTCGCAGGTGGGCCCCGGAATCTGGCTGGAATGATGCAGCACTCCGCAGCCAGTTTAGAATGGGCCTTTCAGATGCAATTAAGGATGCTCTGGTCAACTTCTCCTACCCAGCCTCACTGGAGGAGGCTATGAGTCTAGCCATTAGAATTGACCGCTGCCAGCGAGAGAGGAGACGAGAACAAACTACAGCTGTGGCAAACTATATACCTCCCTTGCCGCCTGACTATTCCACCTCCAGTGCCAAATCTGAGGAAGAACCCATGCAGTTAGGCTCCACCTGGTTATCTGCCCAGGAACACACGCGCCGGCGTAACATGGGACTCTGCTTGTATTGTGGCCTCAAGGGTCATATGCTCCGTTCGTGCCCTACACGTCCGGGAAACTCCAGGACCTTTGTAATTGCGGGGAGGTTACCTTAGGTCTGCTCTCATCTCCCCAGGGGGACAATCGTATTCTTTTACCCGCTGTCATTCACTTTGGGACAGGGGCTCATGAACTGCTGGCCTTGGTAAATTCTGGAGCCGCTGAGAATTTTATTGATAAGACTCTGATTACCTCTTTGTCCTTGGAAACTCATGCTCTAGATTGCCCAGTCCGCCTGATTTCCGTGGATAATCGTCCTCTCTCACAAGATCTAGTGCTCCAAGCCACCAAGCCTTTCCAGTTACAATTGGGGGCTTTGCATTGGGAGAAGACTTCATGTCTTGTCATTGACTCTCCATCCACTCCTTTGATCCTAGGCCTTCCTTGGCTTCAGAAGCACAATCCTGTAATTGACTGGCGAACAGGAAATATTCTGGCTTGGTCCAATCAGTGTAAAAAGAACTGCATCCAGCACCCTGTTCGACTGGCTACCTGTCAAGTGGGAATGGAACAGATTCCACTTTGTTATAAGGACTTTTGGGATGTGTTTTCTAAAGGGATTGCTGACACTTTACCACCTCATCGCTGTTATGATTGTCCCATTGACCTCTTGCCTGACACTACACCTCCTCGAGGGAGAGTCTTTCCACTGTCTGAGCCAGAGAATCTTGCCTTGCAAGAATACATCCAGGAAAACCTAGCTAAGGGTTTCATCCGTCCCTCCACTTCTCCCGCAGGAGCAGGATGCTTCTTTGTCTCAAAGAAGGATGGGGGACTGAGACTTTGTGTTGATTACAGAGGTCTAAATAAAATAACTGTTCCCAATCGGTATCCTCTTCCTCTCATCACAGAATTGTTCTCTCAAATCCAGGGAGCCAAAATCTTCTCCAAACTGGACTTAAGGGGAGCCTATAATCTGGTGCGCATACGTGCAGGCGACGAGTGGAAGACAGCCTTTAACACCAAGGATGGTCATTATGAATGTCTTGTCATGCCTTTCGGTCTCAGAAATGCACCAGCTGTCTTTCAGAACTTTATGAATGACATTTTCCGTGACATGTTGGGTCGCTTCATGCTTGTATATTTAGACGACATTTTGATATATTCTCCCAATCTTGAAACACATCAGAAACATGTCTGCCCAGTATTGGCCCGATTAAAGACTCACTCCCTTTTTGTAAAGCCTGAGAAATGTTCATTCCATGTTAAACAAGTACCTTTCCTAGGCTACCTAATTTCTGACACAGGCCTCACCATGGATCCAGCCAAGATTCAAGCCATTTTAGACTGGGCACCACCTTCAGACCTGAAGGCAGTTCAGCGCTTCCTGGGCTTTGCAAATTTCTATCGAAAATTCATTAAGAACTTTGCCACCATTGCACATCCCATCACCTCTCTCACCGGGAAGACTCCAACTACCTTTAAATGAACTACTGAAGCCCAGGCAGCCTTCACTCAGTTAAAGAAAGCCTTTACCTCTGCACCAATCCTACGCCATCCTGTTCCTGAGCTACCTTTTATTGTGGAGGTAGATGCATCTGAAGTAGGGGTGGGGGCGCTTTTGTCACAAAAGGATCCTGTAAATGCCGCCATCCACCCCTGTGCCTTCTTGTCTCGGAAATATTCCCCAGCAGAGCGCAATTATGATATAGGCAACAGAGAACTTCTAGCCATAAAGCTCGCTTTGGAGGAATGGAGACATTGGCTGGAGGGAGCTCGCTATCCATTCATAGTTCTGACTGACCACAAAAACCTTGAATACATCCGTTCTGCTAAAAGACTGAACTCACGTCAAGCCAGGTGGTCATTGTTCTTCTCCAGATTTGACTTCACAATTTCATATTTACCAGGACCAAGAAACATTAAGGCTGACGCCTTGTCTCGCAGCTTTCTTTCAGAGTCTCCTCCTCCGCTTCCTCCACAACCCATTATCTCTGAGGATAGGATTTTGGCTTTCACCCAGACTGACATCTCTGAGGCCTTGTTACCTGCACAGGCTGAAGCCCCTCCCTCCACTCCCTCCGGTATGCTTTTTGTGCCCCTGGCTCTTCGTTTGCAGGTATTGCAGCAGGTACATGCATCAAAACCTGCAGCACATCCGGGGGTTAGACAAACTTTTGAGATTATCTCTCGCAACCTCTGGTGGCCATCGATTAGGCAGGATGTGTTAGCCTTCGTCCAGGCCTGTGAAGTTTTGTGCCAGAAGCAAGAGCAGTACCTCTAAGCCGCCTGGTCTCCTACGTCCTCTACCAATACCTACCTGTCCCTGGACCCATTTATCTATGGACTTTATCACTGACTTGCCTCCGTCCCAGGGATGTTCCACGATTTGGGTGGTGGTAGACAGGTTCAGTAAAATGGCCCACTTTGTTCCGCTTCCGAAACTTCCATCTGCTAAAGAACTGGCATCTTTATTCATTAAACATGTTTTCAGGCTCCATGGGGCACCAATCAACATTGTCTCAGATCGTGGCTCTCAGTTTATAGCCCAGTTTTGGAAGGCCCTTTGCTCTCAGCTGGGGATTAAGTTATCATATTCTTCAGCATATCATCCTGAGACAAACGGCCAAACAGAAAGGACTAATCAGACTCTAAAGAAGATGGTACATTGTCTGATGGCCAATGATGAGGTGGAGTGGGTCAACGTCCTGCCATGGGCAGAGTTTGCCTTTAATAACTGTGCCAGCACATCTACAGGGACCTCTCCTTTCTTCTGTGTTTACGGGTTGCATCCTCGTGTGTGCTCCTTTGATCTTCCACCCTCTGATGTGCCAGATGCCAACACCACAATAGAAAATTTCTCCAAAATCTGGTCCGATGTTAATCATGCTATTTCTCGCTCTGTGCTGGCTTTTAAGAAAATGGCGGACAAGAGGCGCTCAAAGGCACCAGGATATAAAGTTGGTGACAAAGTGTGGCTATCATCCAGGAATCTGTCCCTGCATGTTCCATCTAAAAAACTTGGCCCAAAATTCATCGGGCCCTATGAAATTTCGGAGATTGTTAATCCTGTATCCTATAGATTAAAACTCCCCCCATCCATGCGCATTCCAAATGTCTTTCATGTTTCATTGTTGAAACCTGTTCATTCCAGCCTCCAAGTAAATGAACCAGAACCTGTGGATGTGTTGGACAGTCAGGAATATGAAGTGGCATTTATTCTTGATTCTAGACGAGTGCGCAATTCCTTACAATATCTCGTTCATTGGAAAGGTTTCGGCCCAGAGGATTGATCTTGGGTCCCAGCTTGTGATCTTCATGCTGACCGACTTAAGAAGAAGTTTCATCTTCGTTATCCAAGTAAGCCCTCGAGAAAGGGGGGGTACTGTCAGTACTAGGATCCCTTTAGGACCCAGCACAACTCACCTGACACAGCCTTTACCTGGGAAACAACAATGATTGGCCAGCTCACCTTTAAATAACTTGCATCAGCATTCAATCATTGCTCGTGTTAGAGTTTACCTTGTGTTTGATCCAGTTGATATCTGCTCTGTGTATTTTGTGTATGACCCGGCTCGTTTGACCCTGTTTGCTTGCTTCTGATTCGGTACCGTTTGGACTCTGATCTTCCTGTGTATGACCCAGCTTGCCTAGACTACGTTTTTGCCTGATACCACTAGTACCTTCATCTGCAGCGGTGAACTACAAGCACCAGACATCTATCCTCATCTGCAGCGGTGAACTACAAGGTCCAGCAAACATCTACCTACATCTACAGCGGTGAACTACAAGTCCCAGCTGACCTGTTCTGCTCAGACCTGCTCATGGTATGTGCTCTTGTTCTTTGAACTCTTTGCATAATCAGAACACCTGAACTGTTACCTGTTATATGCTCTAGCCTGACACTATGTATGCAGAGAGGCTTGGGATATAGACAGGTTGGGTATGCAGAGAAGCTAGATTGACAGACAGGCTGGGAATACAGTGAGGTTGAGAGAGGCTATGTATGCAGAGAGGCTGGGGATACAGACAGGTTGGGTATGCAGAGAGGCTAGGTATACAGACAGGTTGGGTATACAGGGAGGCTGGGTATACAGAGAGGCTGGCTATACAGACAGACTGGGTATACAGAGAGGCTGGGTATACAGAGAGGCTGGCTATACAGACAGACTTGGTATACAGAGAGGCTGGGTATACAGACAGGTTGGGTATACAGGGAGGCTGGGTATACAGAGAGGCTAGGTATACAAAAGGCTGGGTATACAGACAGGCTGGGTATACAGAGAGGCTGGGTATACAGAGAGACTAGGTATACAGAGAGGCTGGGTGTACAGAGAGGCTGGGTATACAGACAGACTGGGTATACTGAGAGGCTGGGTATACAGACAGGCTGGGTATACAGACAGACTGGGTATGCATAGAAGCTGGGTATACAGAGAGGCTGGGTAACCAGAGAGGCTGGGTATACAGAGAGGCTGGGTATACAGAGAGGCTAGGTATACAGACAGGCTGGGTATACAGAGAGGCTGGGTATACAGACAGGCTAGGTATACAGAGAGGCTAGGTATACAGAGAGGCTAGGTATACAAACAGGCTGGGTATACAGACAGGCTGGGTATACAGACAGGCTGGGTATACAGACAGGCTGGGTATACAGAGAGGCTGGGTATACAGACAGGTTGGGTATACAGGGAGGCTGGGTATACAGAGAGGCTAGGTATACAAAAGGCTGGGTATACAGAAAGGCTGGGTATACAGAGAGGCTGGCTATACAGAGAGGCTAGGTATACAGAGAGGCTGGGTGTACAGAGAGGCCGGGTATACAGACAGACTGGGTATACCGAGAGTCTGGGTATACAGACAGGCTGGGTATACAGACAGACTGGGTATGCATATAAGCTGGGTATACAGAGAGGCTGGGTATACAGAGAGGCTGGGTATACAGAGAGGCTGGCTATACAGAGAGGCTAGGTATACAGAGAGGCTAGGTATACAAACAGGCTGGGTATACAGACAGGCTGGGTATACAGACAGGCTGGCTATACAGAGAGGCTAGGTATACAGAGAGGCTAGGTATACAAACAGGCTGGGTATACAGACAGGTTGGGTATACAGAGAGGCTGGGTATACAGACAGGCTGGGTATACAGATAGGTTGGGTATACAGACAGGTTGGGTATACAGGGAGGCTGGCTATACAGAGAGGCTAGGTGTACAGAAAGGCTGGGTATACCGAGAGGCTGGGTATACAGAGAGGCTGGGTATACAGAGAGGCTGGTTATACAGACAGGCTGGGTATACAGAGAGGCTGGTTATGCAGAGAGGCTGAAGAGGCTAGGTAAACTGAGAGGCTGGGTATACAGACAGGCTGGGTATACAGAGAATCTTGGTATACAGACAGGCTGGGTATACAGACAGGCTGGGTATACAGAGAGGCTGGGTATACAGAGAGACTGGGTATACAGAGAGGCTGGGTATACAGAGAGGCTGGGTATACAGAGAGGCTGAGAGAGGCTGGATATACAGAGAGGCTGGGTATACAGTCAGGCTAGTGTAGTACAGATTCCCCCCCCCCCCCTCTCCTCCATGGTATATACTCTCCTGCCACCTCCCCAGCTCAGGAAATAGTGTGAGAAAGTTCCTGCTGACTCTATGATATGGGCGGAGCAAGGGAGGAGACTCTCTCACACTGATCTCCCTTCTCTGGCTGACAGTGAAGCACGGAGTGCAACGTACTCAGTGAGAGTGCCGCAGTTGTGCGGGACAGCGCTGTGTCAGGCAGCCCGAGACACTCTCGCGGTAGGGCCGGCCCTGGACTCGGGGCTATGGGCCCCAGATTTGGGGCGCTAGCCTCAACAGCACCCCCTAGTGACGCCACTGACAAGGGGGTAAGAGAGCTGACACAGCTCTGTAACACTCACTATAGCAATTTATATCTCTGTAAATCTTCCATTTTCCTTCATTTTTAATAAATGGAAAATTCAGATAGTAGTTTAAAAAAAACCTTCATGATAGCTAGGGTATCTTACCACTGGAGTTCCAAAACTGTAAGATGCCTGTGACTCACTCAATTTCAATGAGCCATCTTCCTGAAACTGAAATATCACTTATGGGTATCTTAAAATTATTTCCAGAGTATGCCTGGAATGGATAGAACTTGAGACTAGAAGAAAGCATGAGGTTTGCAGTTTAGCAGAGTTGAAGATATATTTGTGTTGAGATTCATAGCTCGCAGTTCTGACTCAGGCGTGGGCAGTTATGGGACTTCTACTGGAGATTTAGTTTTAACATAAACTAAACATGGATAGAATCAAATGACACTGTCTTTGTGGAATGTGCTATTGTGAATATGTGATCCTTTCCCACCCAATTCATTTAATATATGTCTTGAATTTTCTTACATCTCGCCTATTCATAGCTGGAATAGCTGCCTTCTGTCCTCTGTCTACTGACTGAAGAGCTGTTGGAATTTAGTTACTAGTTCAAGGCTGAAATGCTGTCACAGTCTCACTTCTCTATTCAACTGTGCATAACTGATGATGGAAAAAAAGCTCAATTTGCTCCTCTCTCTGATTTCTTGTACAAAAGAAAATAAAAAAGCTACTCCAGAAAGTGAGTGAAACCAATTACTTAAGTACTATTTTTATATATAAAAAAACACTACATCAAGTGTATACCCTGACCATATGAGTAGACTGATGTGGGTAAGGCCTCATGCACATGAATAGTGAAAGGGAGAAAATATGCTGGGAGCAAAATTTGGGCAGTTTCCCATGCCCAGAGGTATCAGCTAAAGTGATTTTTACAACTTATTACAAAATTATGAAAACAATTATATAGCACACAATAAGAACAAACCATTAAAAATATGTTCTTTTAACTGCATTATTTTACCTTGTGGCAATTTTCTCAGAATTCACAAACAAGAATATCACATAGATGTTGGGTCAGTATATTTGAATGTGAAATGCACATTTCACGCATGCAAATTTCTGTATTAATAGAATACTATATGTGTGAGAAATATTTTATAAAGTTGACAACTTTTGTGTAAAAAAATAATTTTAATTTTCTTTCCAAAATCGTGTGGCAAAAATTTAAGTCTTCAAAAAACTCCCCATGCCTCTTAAAAATACCTTGGGGTATTTACTTGGTAGTCAGGAAATCAGATGCGTAATTTATGCATCCAGAAAGCCTGAAGGTGCTCTTTGGATTTTGTGTCTAGGCTGTGATATGTGGTATCGCCACATTCGGGATAAGTAGCAGAATGTCTTTTGGGGTGTATATCTAAATATGTCCATGCTGTTTGGTAAAAATATCTTTTAAATTGACAACTTTGTGTAAGAAAAACACATTTTCAGTTTTTTTTCCTACATTTTCCAAAAACTTGTGGCAAAAAAATAGTGCTTGTAAAGGCAGAAGGTTTTTTATCTTAACGCATTCTATGCATTAGGATAAAAAACCTTCCGTGTGCAGCAGCTCCCCCTTAGCCCCCTAATACTTACCTAAGCTCCCTCTTGATCCAGCGATATTGCACAAGAGACTCTGCTCTCTGAACTCTCCCTCCTCATTGGCTAAGACAGCAGTGAAGCACCATTGGCACTAGCTGCTGTCAAAGTCAATGAGCCAAAAAGGAGAGAGAGGAGGTGGAGCTGGCCGTGACACCATGTCTGAATGGGTACATGGAGCTGCGGCTTGGCTCAGGTGCCCCCATAGCAAGCAGCTTGCTGTGGGGGCACTCAATAGGAGGGAGGAGCCAGGAGTGCAGGCGAGCGATCCAAGAAGAGGAGAATCCGAGCTGCTCTGTGCAAAACCAGTATCACTTCAAATTTTCTAAAGACTCATGCCTTTCATTAAATACCTTGGAGTGTTTGCTTTCCAAAATGGGGTCCTTTTGTGGTTGTTTCCGCTGTCCTGGTGCTCCAGGCCTCCCTAAAATATGATAGGTAGTCAGGAAATTAGATGCATAATTTATGCATACTTTATGCCCCTGAAATGACTGAAGGTGCTCCTTGGATTTCAAACCCTTCTATGCATCTAGGCTGCAAAAAAGTCTCACACATGTGGAATCCCCATATTCAGGAGGCGTAGCAGAATGTTTTGTGGGTGTAATTGCAAGTATGCCTTCTCTGTGTGTGAGAAAAATTTGTTAAAATGGCAACTTTGTAAAAAAAAAAAAAAAAAAAAACATTTTATTTAAAGTGGATGTAAACCCGATAATGTTTTTTTTTTTTTTTATGTCATAATGTAGAGTATAAGATTTCCTATCATTTGAACCCAGTCTTGCCACACAGAGTTAATCCAGCTCTGAGCAATCCTCTTTTATTGTTCAGTCAGATAAATCTTGACAAACAGAGATAAACTGTCAAATCCTCCCCCTTGCTGTGAGTGACAGGTGATTTACATATCTTGTGCACTAGCCTAAGACATGCATTGTTTTTTAATTCCCACCCCACTCCTTTCTTCAGCAGCTCTGCAAGGATAGGCTGTTCCACCCACCGAGCTCCAGACAACAGACCCACCCACAGAATCTGCAGTTTTTCGGGTCTAATAACAGACAGAGGGGAGACATTTGACAAGTAAAGAGACATGCAGGAGGCATGTATATCCTTATAGATAACCCTTATGGCAGTAGTTTAGAAAGGATGACATTGGGTTTACATCCACTTTAATGTCCTAATTTTCCAAAAAACTATGCTAAAAAAATGACAACTTCAAAAACTCACCATGCCTCTTACTCAATACCTTGGACTGTCTACTTTTTAAAAAAGGGGTAATTTGGGGGGTATTTGTACTGTCCTGGCATTTTAGGGTCTTAAGAAACGTATCAAGAAATCTCAAAGTCAGTACATCAGGACTGATTAATTTTCAAATACAGTATATATCCCATAGTTTGTAGACTCTATAACTTTCACATAGAATAAATAAAATATACCATTTTGGGTTAACTTTACCAAAAAAAAAAAAAAAAAGTAGCAGCATACATTTTGTAATACATTTATGAAAAAAGATTATTTATTTGCAAACTTTTATAACAAAAACTAAGAGAAAGGTGTTTTTTTTTTTTCCCAAAATTTTCATTTTTTTAAGTTTATATATCAAAAAATAAACAAACCCAGTGATGATTGAATACCAACAAAAGAAAGCTCTATCTGTCTCAAAAAATGATAAACATTTCATATGAGTACAGTGTTGCATGATTTAGTAATTGTCACTCAAAGTGTGACAGTGCTGAAAGCTGAAAATTGGCCTGGACTGGAAGGAGGTGAAAGGGGGTGGTTAAAAAAAAAAAAATAAGCCTTTAGTATAACTTTAATCCGCTTGGTGCAGTCATGTGATCAAGAAGCGGCAGCTTCCTTGTGTCTGGAAATGCTCAACAATGGGGCTGAATTCCTTGAGCCGTGACATCTCCCACTGGCTTCTATTGCCCCACCCAAAGTAAAGGTATTCACACTGATCTCTTTATATAAATGGTATGCAGCATAGGTAGGAGAAAGGGGGGCATTATTTTTATCATAACACACTAAACCTATTCTTCACCTTTAATTAGGTTTGAGTATTTCTTCATTTAAATGCTAACAGGCAGAGAGGAGAGAGAAACAGCTTTATCAGCTTGCTGTGAAGGCTCTGTAGCTCTCTTTAAGTCACTTCTCCATTTTTTTGTTAAGGGATAATGTATTGTGCTCGTCACACAATCATCATTTGACTATATGCATATCCCATAATCCCTTGTGCCTTTAAGCTAAAGCTCATACGTGTCTCAGGTCTCATCAACTGCTGTCCAATTACTCGCTTGGGTATGTAGTTAGGGTGTGGCTTGGGTATAGGATTTTGGTTTTGCCTGTGTGTGCTGGTGCATGGGATAGTTGAGAGTGTTTACACAAGGGAGCTAAGTTGAAATTCCAGGGGGACCCCATAAAGCTGTGTAACCATCCTACAGGCAGAGATGCATAACACTGAATCTTTGATTACTTTTCAGAAGGTGGTATAGCAGCGACTGACAGGCGTTTAGGAAGCACCACTGCTGCCTCATGATGCCTGTTTCTTTTTTTTCCTAAATTTCAGGATGGCAATTTTATATTGTGGAACCACGCCACAGCTGTGAGCCAATCATTTGGATTGATGTTGCAATGCATTAATCTCAAAGGCCAAATCTGACAGGTAGTGCCGCCTGTCAAACTTGAAGCCCAAGTTAAAAATGTGTACAGCCCTGTCAGGGGCACATGGACAGGATCAGGCTCTGATGAAAAGGAGTGGTGACCAAGAAAGGCATCAGCCATTTTTAGCCTGAGCTACAGCCATCCACCATGTTTGGGGCACCTCTTCCTGGGAGTTTTCCAATTATGTCTGACATCTGATACACATGCCATTATTCCCTCTAACCCCATGCTGTTTATATGGGGGTTGGTCTTACACAAGACACCCTCATGGACTTTAAATACCATTAACCACATGTAATGGCCTATTACATAATTTATATGTGGGTTGATTTTATGCTACAGCCCAAAGGAATTATAATACTACTGGCCATATGGGGGGGCGATATTGTTCATATGTGGTTTGGATTTCTGTACACCCATGAGAAAATCTTCTAATAAACTTGGAATAAAATTCAACTTTAAACCAGTCCTGGAATATATTCTACCAAAGGATCCCTTTCAGAAATCACCAAAAACATAAAGTTATAAGCTATACCTTACAATATCACTGTAGCAGAATCTCTGACCTATTCCAGTCTAATGGGACCTTTCAAGGCCAAAGATAACTGACATCCATCTTTTTTTTTTTTAAATATTCTTTTTATTGAGTTTTCTTACAATACATACACAAAAACACAATTATGTATAACACATAACACATCACTAGGCGGGCAACATACCCGTCGCTGATTTGGCCACGCAGAGCCCAAACATTGGAGAACTAACATAGTTCAAACCTGAACTGTATTAAACGGTCCCTAGCAGAGACTAAATGTTTGAATGGTTGATCCCACATATCCTCCCAATCCTCCCCCTGAATGTCCGTAATTTCCCTCTCCCACCGTTCCTTGCATCTAGATATCCCCTGCGGCGTTCTTTTAAATAGGGATTTGTAGACTGTTGATGATGGTATTTCTAAATCCTCCTCCTTTAAGATGGTCTCAAGTGTTGAGGGGAGAAATTCCACCCTTCAGTCACTGAACTGCGTCTGAAAGGCGTGACACAGCTGCAGATATCGAAAGAAGATGGAGTTTGATAGATTGTGTCTTTCCTTAAGTTGATCGAATGTAATTAGATTCCCCTCCCTGGTGATATCCCCCTCCTGACATCTACCTTAACGCCCCTACTGGCCCATATCATGGGATCCGGGAGGGAGCAGAAGTGCGACAGATTCGGGTTTAACCACAGCGGAGCTGAAGGTGTGACTCCCAAATAACTAGGTGATACTAGGGTAGTAGAGACCTCCCAGGCCCGGATGGTAGCTTTCATCAAATTGGTTATAGGTAAGCTTGATTTTGGGCCCCTGTAGAGGGCCAATCTCAGGCTCTCATAGGACCCCATGTGAGCCGCTTCCAGAACTGTGGCAGAGTCTCCACTATGCGCTATTAGCCAGCACCTGGCAAACACCATCTGGCCAGCCAGATAATATTTTTGCCAGTCTGGAAGTGCCAACCCCCCCTGCCCCCACGGTTCTTGGAGGATTTTTATACTAATTCGAGGTGACTGCGGGTACCAGATAAATGATCCTATTATTCCATTGAGTGTGTCATAGAAAGCTTTGGGGATCCACGTGGGAGAGTGACGCAAAAAGTACAATATTACAGATAGAAATTTCATTTTGATCAAGCTAACCCTTCCCAATAGCGAGAGCAGCAGTTTCTTCCAGACCTGAATTTTTTGTTTCAATCTAGTTACCAACGGGAGAAGGTTTAGTGTCATATAATCCTGAATATTAGCAGTTATTTTGACACCTAAAGAAGTTATAGAGGAAACCCATCTCAACGGTAGAGCGTCATCTCTCTGTGCCTGTGCCTCGGGACCCAATGGTAAAATGGATGACTTGCTCCAGCTCGCACGTAGGCCCGAAAAAGAGGCAAATTTATCCAGGATCAAAGGAGCAGCTCTGAGAGAAGGCCCCGGATCTCTGAGGAACAAGAGCAGGTCGTCCGCATAAAGTGCTACACATTCTTTAATCGTCCCCACTTGAATCCCTCCCAGCTCCCCGGACTGTCTCGGCGCCCTAGCAATAGGCTCCATCATCAGGGCAAAGATAAAGGGGGAAAGTGGACACCCCTATCTGGTACCCCTACCAATTGTAAAAAAATCAGAGACTGCCATGCCTAACCGGATTGCTGTCCGAGGATCACTGTACAACATCGTGATCCAACGACAGAAACCAGGACCGAAACCCATCACCTCCAAAACCTTGTGCATGTAGATCCAATCTACTGAGTCAAAGGCTTTCTCAATGTCAATGGAGACAATGACTTTAGCCGGAGACTCAGAGGCGTCCAGTTGGAGATGGGTAAATAATCTCCTCAGGTTCGTGTCCATTGACATACCAGGCATGAATCCCGTCTGGTTGATGTCCACCACGGTGGAAAGAACCTTAGCCATCCTCCGTGCCAGCACCTTGGCCAGGATCTTCAGATCCATGTTCAGTAATGCAATAGGGCGATATGAGGAACATTCCTTTGGGTCCTTGCCCGGCTTCAGGAGGAGCACCATGTAGGCCTCCATCATTGACGCCGGTAAGGCTCCCTGTTCCCAGCAGTATGCGAAAAGTTTGTTTAATCTGGGGGCCAACTGAGACATAAAGGCCTTATAGAAGTCCGCAGGGAACCCGTCTGGACCTGGACTTTCTGGGGGGGAAGGCAAGCATGGCTGCCTCTACTTCCAGTACAGAGATAGGGTCATCTAAGGATGCAGCATCTGTTTCTGATAATTTTGGCACGGACAGGTTACGCAGTAATTCATTTAATTCCAAAGGGTCATAGGGAGGGATGGGTGAATATAGTGATGTGTAAAAACGTATAAATTCATCTAAGATATCCACTGGGTCAGTAATTAGAGTCCCACCCTCCCCTTTTACTACAGGGATACTAACCGGTATCCTCTGTTCAGCAACTAGGTTGGCCAAAAGCTTACCATTTCTATCCCCTTCAGCGAAAACGGTCTCCGTCCTTTGTCTGACTTCAGTGCGAGCTAGATTTGCGAAATGTAATTCAACTAAGCATCTAGTTTCCAGTAGGGACACATAACTGGCCTCTGAAGGAGAGTTTGCATGAGTTTTTGCATCCTCCCGTTCGTTGGCCAGGAGAAGCTCACCCTCCTGATTCTAGTCTTTTTATGCTGATTTTATTGCAGAGATGCACTCTCCCCTCACCACTGCCTTAAAAGCATCCCACTCCAGGGGGGGGTTGGTCAAACCTTCATTTGTCACCCAGTATGTGTCTATGGATTTTTGAACATGAGTAGTCACCTGATCTTCCAACAACCAACCCAGTGACAACCTCTAACCCCCTTTTCAACCCCCTGAGGGGAAAGCAAGTGCGAGCATAAGCGGGTTATGATCTGAGCCTCCTCCTGGCAGGTATTCCGACTCACATACATGTTTTAGGAGAGGAGCATTACCAAACGCCAATTCAATCCCGGCCAATGATTTGTGTGTGGAAGACAGGTGAGAATATGATGTGATGTCTGGATGCTTCCATCTCCATACTTCAGTCATGTCTGCCATAGTTGCCCAGGAGCAGAGGTCCACCGAGGCTGGCCTAGCAACACTGGAGGAGTCTAGCGCCTTGTCCAAGATAGCATTATAGTCTCCCATCAGAAGCATCGGGATATGAAAAAAAGGAGCCAACGTTACCATTAAATCATATAATAATTTTACCTGAAAAGGAGGAGGTACATATATGTTAACCAGTAGGAGTCTAATTTTGTATATCTCCAGTAAGACCACCAAATATCGTCCCCCCAGGTCTGTGATCACCTGGTGGATTGTACATGCAATTGCTTTACTTATTAAAATAGAGACCCCTCGTGCATAAGTAGAATACGTAGAATGGATCGTCCTCTGGATCCAGTGTTTGCGTAGAGATAATATTTTACAGCCCTCCAGGTGAGTCTCTTGTAGGAGAACGATATATGGTGTTACCTGCCTGAGGTATTGGAATACCGCTGCTCTCTTGAATTTGTTATTCAAGCCTCTGACATTCCAGGACAATAATTTGATTCTATTATCCATTATGGAAGTTAATACAGCATAATAACCATAGGATAACTGTTGAGTGAGGAGAAATAGGCGGAAATGTACATTCTGAAAGACATTTGTGCACAGTTTGTATATTTCCTGTGGCAGTGGTCAAACACCCCCCCCCCCGCTATCATACCAGAAACAACAGAACCGTCAAAAAAACCTGCAAGCAAAACCAAAAAAATGAAAAAATTAAAAATAAAAATTGTCCGGTATGCAGCTTGATCCCTGTAACAAACAAACCTGAAGGAGTTCAACCTTATGAATCGACAGTTCGGCATTGGAAGATGTAGATAGTTCAGTGACCTTCACGGGAGACTCCATCGGCTTTCCATGTAGGGAAAGCTTGCAGCTGACCGTTCGTAACAAACCTGAATGCATTCAAACTGGTTGGTGTATGAACGTGGCGATAAAATTCTTAACGTGTAGAGCACATCACAGAGCACAGACTTTGTAATCATGGAGTTGATCTATTTTGGAAACATTGTCATTTGTAAGAGGGAACTGTTATAGTGCAAAAGCTGCAGGGGTGCTGCAAGGTAAAGGGCCAAATGGGACAGTAAAACGGAGCGTGAAGAAACTCCATGGTGCATCAAAAATAGGAAAACACCAACCAACAAAAGAGCAAAAATGAGAGAAAAAGAAAAAGGAAATACCTCACAGAAGTAAGCCTTTATGGGTTTTGATCCAGCCAGTCACATGCATCTTGTGGTGTTTCAAAAAATTTCACTGAGCCTTTATATTGAACACGGAGACGGCTTGGGTATAACATGCTGTATTTCATTCCTTCTCTCTGAGTCTTCTCTTGACATCTATAAAGGAGCAATGCCTGCGCTGTGTCTCCAGTGAGAAGTCTGGTAATAGCATAATACGGGCGTTTTCATACTTTAGTTCCTTGTGCTTCCTCGCCTCAGCCAGGAACATGTCCCTGTCCTTATAGTTGAAGAACCGGACCAAAAACAGACGTGGCGGGGCGCCTGATGGCCTAGCTCCCGTGGGGACTCTGTGCGCTCTCTCAGCTACATATGTAGGGGGGAGATCACCCAAGGCTAGTAACGATTTCAAAAACTGCTCAGCAAAATTTGATGGGGTAGACCCCTCCACCCCCTCAGGGAGCCCCACCACTCTTACGTTATTCCTTCGTTGGCGGTCCTCAGCGTCATCTGCTCTGTGTTGTAGAGACCGGACCATATCTTTCAGCTCAGTTAATTGCGAGCCCTGGGTGTGAGAAACATCTTCCACCTCAGAGATTCGATCCTCCGCAGTGGTCAGTCTGCCTCTGATCTTATCAATGTCATGGCGGATAAGATTGTATTCTGACGCTAAGCAGTCTATGCGACCCACAAGCTCAGTTTTAGAGGCAGCTATAGCCTCCAGGATCGGGCCCGTAATGGCTTCTGTATCTACCTGTGGCAGGATTGGAGGGATCTCCGATGCCTATGGAATAGTACTCGCCTGCTGCGCCATCCTCGCTGTCTGTGTTTTGGCGCACTGCATGTTAGAGACGGGAACCAAGATGGCGTGGGAGGAGCTAGCCGCCATGCTGTCCTGAGAGCGCAGCTGCCTCTGGCCTAACGGGAGTTGTGAAGTCTGCTTACTTTGCTTCTTTGCTGCCGAGGAAGGCATCTTTGCAATCCCAGTCAGTTCCCCCAAGTCAGAGACACAGTTTCGGCGAGTGATAGACGGTCGGTCAGTTGCAAACAGGATAATATATTGGAGATATGCCGGAGCTCTCAGAAGACACGTCCTGCCGTGATCACATCCGGCCACGCTCCTGACATCCTTGTGAGGTTGTGAGGCATAGTGGGTGCAAAGATGTTAAAAGTCACTGGGCGCCAGACACTTCTTGGATGAAAAAGAGGTTTTATTTCTTTGACAGTCCTTTTTATATTTTGTAGGGGAAAGAGGGTTAGGGCCAGGACACCCTTAAGTAGTTGCAATTTAAAATGGCAGACTCCGAGACTTCAATAGGAGAACAGCCGTACAGGGAAAGGCCCCAGCAAGGTGCCACTTCTGCACGTGCAGGATTGCTGTCTCCTATAGTAACAGTACTTAAACAGTTCCTAACTCAAAGTAACAGTCCTCTCAGCTGTAGTACAACTTCTCCTTGTAGTTCTTCAGCCCCTTGAGCTCCTGGTCTCTCCCTGGACCCTCTGATTCACTAACTCTGAATCCCGTGAACTCCTCAAGGCTTTTGCTGTGGTATCTCCCTCAAGCATCACCCGCAAGTCCCTGCTGGGTCCCTAGCTTGGCATTTCGGATATGTTCAAGCTTCACCCCTGCTGACTGGCGCGGTCCCTAGCTTGAAACACAAGGCTGCTCTGTAAGGGTCACCTCCGCTGGTTGGGTCCCTGACTTCATCACCACCTGAAGTTTCCCGATTCTCCACCGTGTCCATTCGGTGAGAATACTGCTCCTGTACTTGCTTCAGTTACTCACTGTTGTCCCTGGTAAAGGCGATTGGTCCCTTCATGGCGACAGCTTTCCTTCTACCTCTGACCACTGACAGATTCTCTGGCCGGCAGAACCGTCACTTTTGGTTGTACTGCAAGCCGCAGTCCCAACCCTGCGCTGCTCTCTTACTTCTGGATAGGTCCTCACACAGCCTGGCAGCCTGATGACACCGGGATAGGCCCAATCTCTGGACTAGCAGACCGGGGTGTATGACACACGTCCACCCAGACGGCGGCTCAGGTGGCACACAAGAACCTGGATCACCTGAATATATAGGCTCTCCCAGCAGGCCAAGGGATTCAACAAAATCACTGCCCATTGGCTGAGATACCCCATATACCCATTACCTGACCATGAGTTGTCCTTCTCAATCTAATACCTTCAAGTGCCCGGCCACCTGGTGGTAGAAGAGGAAAGTACAACCAGGCCAAACTTAGGGAGAAGTCAATGGATCCCTAGTAATTAACTACAGTAGCCACTCCCGACAAGAAGTTTGGTAAGGAACTCCTTGACTAAATCCCAGGGTGCTACATCACAATAGGGAGGATATCATTTTATGTTTTTGATCTGGTCTATGTAGACTGTGCCCTCCATTGGGGCTCATACACTTATGAATACGTGTTAATACTAAATTTTTTTCTCCCTCTTTTTGGGGAGAGAAGGGGGTATGTTTACTTAACTTCCATGCATCTGCCATGGTTGTGTTTTTAATAATTGGCAAATTATGATTTTATTTTTGGGTAGTGGGTTTTGTATTGCTTAGATTATTGGTGTGAAATAAAGTTGTTTTCTATATTGTTACATGTGTCAGACTACTTCACTAGAGCCCCTTATAACACATCTATCTAAGGATACATTGCATATATATTTTTTACCCCAACTGGACCTCTCCTCTCCAGGAAAAGACCAGGAGCTCAGGTGCTCCCTGAACATAAATACAGGCACCCAGCATGCCAAGGGGCACTCCCCTTTCAATTGTCTGGGGCTGCATCTATATTCATGCTGCTCATCTGAATGGTTTCCACGTACAATCCAAAACTTTTCTAAGTTGGTTGGATACAGGGAACTCCAGACAGCATGAACAGCATCAGAGCATCCTGAGCAGGCAGAACCCGCTCCTCTGTTAAGCAGGGGGTCAAAAAATATTCTAACTAGTCTAGCACCTACCTAGGCGGGTGCCACATGTTTTTACCATTTTTTGGAGAAAACTGGAGTGCAATCTTCTATAGAAACCATCTTGAATAAAGCCACTTCTGAGATCCTTGAAGTATACGTCCTAAAGTGTACCTGTGCTTTATCCATACAGGGTAAACCAATATGTTTACTTTAAAGCCAGCCCCACTGCATTTTGTACTTATTTTCCTGTAATATGGACTAATCACCGCTGGTCTCTCTCCTTGTGCAGGGTGACTGGTCTTGTCTCCACCCCCAGTAGTTTTCTACAGGCAGTCTACAGCAGTAGGAGAACTTGCTGGATCCCACACCAAGCTCTGCTATCTATGCAGGTCATGTACAGCACACTGATAAAGTCATAACTACTTTTAAAAGGTATTATCTGGGTCTACAAAGCCTTGCTTTCTGCACTGGTCTAAATAATTTTGGTGGAGGGGAGAATTATAGTGTGGTGTTATTTTTCAGGGGTTGGGTTTGGCCCTTTAGTTCCAGTGAAGGGAACTCTTAAGGCCTCAGCATACCAAGACATTTTGAACAATTTCATGCTCCCAACTTTGTGGGAACAGTTTGGGGATGGCCCCTTCCTGTTCCAACATGACTGCATACCAGTGCACAAAGCAATGTTCATAAAGATAGAGCGCGAAACTTGTCAAGCATGTTTGAACATATTTCCTGAACAATAATCAGAATTGATATGTCCTTGTTTGTCCTTTGTTAACCCCTTATATATTATCTCAGCATGACATCTGTTTAGGTCACTTTGTATATTTAGATATAGAGAAATAATGTGCTTAGTGTATATAGTAAATTAATAAAATTCAATTATAAAATTATTATATTGACAGCGGCACTCACAATATTTTACACGACAACATCCAAATTATTATATAAAAAACATGTTGCGCTGTCACGATTGGATATAAATCAAAATTGAAATAACAATCACAAATAAATATATGAGACACCAAAGTCCATAAAGTAATAATGTGCCACAGGCAGGGCAGGAAATAGCAGTGACGTCGGGATGCTCATGAGTAGGGATGAGCTTTGTGTTTGAATCGAACGCATGTTCGACTCGAACATTGCCTGTTCGGTCGTTCGCCAAATTCCGTTCGTGCCAAATTCGAGTGGCGCGTTACGGCCCATAATTTACTGCAGCATCGCAGTGCATTGCTGGCTGATGATTGGCCAAGCATGCACTATGACCCGCATGCTTGGCCAATCACAGCGCCGTCTGTACAGAGAGCCGTAATTGGCTAAAGCCAGGGTGGCTTTGGCCAATTATGGCTCAGGGGGTTTAGTACACGCCCCACACTATATAAGGCCGCCTGCATGGCGCCCCTGTGTAGTGTGTTCCGGCGTTGAGAGAGAGATAGATAGACAGATAGACAGTGTCATTTGATTTAAGTTAGATAGAGTAGGCAGGCGAGTCAGTTAGCTGCACTTACAGTGTATTGTGTGTATATATATATATATATATATACATCCTAGGTGTTGTGTGTGTGTGTGTGTATATGTATATGTATATATATATATATATATATATATATATATATATATATATATATATATATATACACTGTATTTAGTTTAGCTAGATCCGTACCTGTTATTCTCTTCCTACTACTGACAGGCAGACAGGTGTTTTTACAGTATTTACAGCTACCTGAAGAAAATTGCTGGTGTTCTTCTGATCCTATTAGTCCTATTAGCTACAGTATTTACAGTTAGTGTAGTGCATCCTCTGCACAGTGTGCACCTAAAGCTACCTAAAGAAAATTAGGGGTGTTCTTCTGATCCTGTTAGTACAGTACCACAGGCAGCTGTAGTATTTACAAGTTAGTGTAGTGCGTCCTCTGCACAGTGTGCACCTAAAGCTACCTGAAGAAAATTAGTGGTGTTCTTCTGATCCTATTAGTACAGTACCGCAGGGAGCTGCAGTATTTACAAGTTAGTGTAGTGCATCCTCTGCACAGTGTGCACCTAAAGCTACCTAAACAAAATTAGTGGTGTTCTTCTGATCCTATTAGTACAGTACCGCAGGCAACTGCAGTAGTTACATTTTAGTGTAGTGCGTCCCCTGCACAGTGTGCACCTAATGCTACCTGAAGAAAATTAGTGGTGTTCTTCTGATCCTATTAATACCACAGGCAGGCAGCTACAGTATTTACAGTTAGTGTAGTGCGTCCTCTGCACAGTGTGCACCTAAATCTACCTGGAGACAATTTCTGTTGTTCTGCTCCTATTAATACCACAGGCAGGCAGCTACAGTATTTACAGTTAGTGCACTGTGTCCTCTGCACAGTGTGCACCTAAAGCTACCTGAAGAAAATTAGTGGTGTTCTTCTGATCCTATTAATACCACAGGCAGGCAGCTACAGTATTTACAGTTAGTGTAGTGCGTCCTCTGCACAGTGTGCACCTAAAGCTACCTGGAGACAATTGCTGTTGTTCTGCTCCTATTAATACCATAGGCAGGCAGCTACAGTATTTACAGTTAGTGTACTGTGTCCTCTGCACAGTGTGCACCTAAAGCTACCTGAAGAAAATTAGTGGTGTTCTTCTGATCCTATTAATACCACAGACAGGCAGGCAGCTACAGTATTTACACTTAGTGTAGTGCCTCCTCTGCACAGTGTGCACCTAAAGCTACCTGGAGACAATTGCTGTTGTTCTGCTCCTATTAATACCACAGGCAGGCAGCTACAGTATTTACAGTTAGTGCACTGTGTCCTCTGCACAGTGTGCACCTAAAGCTACCTGAAGAAAATTAGTGATGTTCTTCTGATCCTATTAATACCACAGGCAGGCAGCTACAGTAATTACAGTTAGTGTACTGTGTCCTCTGCACAGTGTGCACCTAAAACTACCTGAAGAAAATTGCTGTTGTTCTGCTCCTATTAATACCACAGGCAGGCAGCTACAGTATTTACAGTTAGTGTGCTGCGTCCTCTGCACAGTGTGCACCTAAAGCTACCTGAAGACAATTGCTGGTGTTCTCATACTAATAATACTACAGGCAGGCAGTTGATTCTGATAGCTGCAGTATCAGTATATATATACATCCCAGCTTTGTGCAGCTACATCTCACTGCAGGCCATTAGTATGTCTGGAAGGCAAACAAGGAGAGGCAGACAGTCACAAGCCAATAAAAGAGGGCAAGCAGGCTCTGTGTCTAGAGGCAACAGTGCTGGTCGTGGTGACAGTGCATCCTCATCAGCACGTGGCCGTGGGACACGCTTGTCCTTTTTTTCGGCAGCTGGCCGTGTTGAGCCACAACATGCGGAAGACTTGGTAGAGTGGATGACCAAGCCGTCCTCATCCTCCACATCCTCTCTCACCCAGGCTCAGGGTACTTTGTCTGGCAAAGCAGCTGCCAACGTGGCCTCTTCCCTCGGCTCAATGGCATCAGTCACTCCTTCCCTAGCTCCACCATGTCCTCCTGAGGAGTCCCCTGAACTGTTTGACCACAGCGTTGGGTACATGCTCCAGGAGGATGCCCAGCGTTTTGAAGGCTCCGATGATGGTACCCAGCTAGAGGAAGACAGTAACGTGAGCCCAGAGGGAGGGGGTGCCCAAGAAGGACAGCAATCTGGCAGTCATGTTCCCCCAGCTGCAGCATACTGCCAGCTTTGCTCCAGTGATGAGGAGGGAGGGGATGATGAGGTCACTGACTCCACGTGGGTACTTGATAGGAGAGAGGAGGAGGAGGAGGCACATCACCAACGAGGCAGGATGCCCTCCAGGGGCCAGCTTAAGGGCAGCACACCGACTACATCACACCGCAGAGCTCCCCATGTGCAGGGCGCTGCTGTCTCTGCGTGTTATTCCAAAAGTTCTTTGGTGTGGGCCTTTTTTGAGACGAGTGCATCAGATCCCACCGCTGCTATTTGCAAAATATGTCTCAAGCGTATCTCTCGTGGCCAAAACATCTCCCGCTTGGGCATCACATGCTTGACCAGACATATGTTGACCTGCCATGCAGTTCGTTGGCAAGCGTACCTAAAAGACCCACACCAAAGAACAAAGAGGACCTCTCCTTGCTCTTCATCAGCTGGGATCTCCAACCCCACTATACCTTCAGTCCTCTCTGAGACCTGCACTGCACTGAGAGGAATGAAGGTGTAGAATTAGGTGTGTCACAGCCAAGTACTTGGGGGTAATCTGCTATCGGTACACCGACATCAGATTGTACCAGGCAAATTTTCCTGCCCCAGCTGCTGTACTGTCGAAAGAAGTTCGCTCCCAGCCATCCACATACCCAGCGGTTGAATGCTAGCTTGGCTAAATTGCTAGCACTTCAACTGCTGCCTTTTCAGTTGGTAGACTCTGGCCCCTTCTGTGAGTTTGTGGAATGTGCAGTTCCTCAGTGGCAGGTTCCCAAACGCCACTTTTTCTCACAGAAGGCGATTCTCTACCGGCATGTTGAAGGCAATGTCTTGGGCAAGCTGGACAGGGCAGTCAGCGGTAAGGTGCATATTACCGCTGACTCATGGTTCAGCAGGAATGGACAGGGACGTTACCTATCTTTCACTGCGCACTGGGTGACTCTTCTGGCAGCTGGGAAGGATGCAGGACAAGGTGCAGTAGTGTTGGAGGTTGTTCTGCCACCACGCCTCCAAAATACTACTAGTGGTGATTCTGCCACACCTCTCTTCTCCACCCCCTCCTCTTCTTCTTCCTCCATGGCCTCTTCCTGTGCTGATTTGACTTCGGAACCAGCGGTGCTCCGTAGGCGTTCAAGGGGCTACGCAAGCACGCAGGCCAAAAGATGCCATGCGGTGCTTGAGCTGGTGTGCTTGGGGGACGGGAGCCACACTGGGGCAGAGATTCTGTCAGCTCTGCAGAGGCAGGTTTAGAGGTGGTTGATGCCACGCCAGCTTAAGGCAGGCATGGTGGTTTGCGACAATGGCACCAACCTCCTCTCCGCTCTCCGACAGGGACAGCTGACCCATGTGCCCTGTTTGGCTCACGTCCTTAACTTGGTGGTGCAGCGGTTCTTGGGCAGGTACCCGGGCTTACAGGATGTCCTGAGGCAGGCCAGGAAAGTCTGTGTGCATTTCCGCAGGTCATATAATGCCAGTGCTCGGCTGGCTGACCTCCAAAAGGAATTTAACCTGCCCAAGAACCGCCTAATCTGTGACATGCCCACCAGGTGGAACTCAACGTTGGCCATGCTGCAGCGGCTGCACACGCAGCAGAGGGCCTTCAATGAGTACCTGTGCGACTATGGCACCAGGACAGTTTTAGGGGAGCTTGTTTTTTTTCCCCACCAATGAGTACCTGTGCGACTATGGCACCAGGACAGGGTCAGGGGAGCTTGGTTTTTTTCCCCACCAATGAGTACCTGTGCGACTATGGCACCAGGACAGGGTCAGGGGAGCTTGTTTTTTTTCCCCACGCCAGTGGGCCATGATCAGGGATGCATGCACTGTCCTGTCACCATTTGAGGAGGCCACGAGGACGGTGAGCAGTGACAGTGTATGCATCAGTGACACTGTCCCCCTTGTCCACCTGTTGGAGCACGCTGCGTGGAATAATGGACAGGGCACTTGAGGCAGAACAGAGGCAGGAAGAGGAGGACTTCCTTAGCTCTCAAGGCTCCCTTTAGCCAGACAGTGTTCCTGCGTGCCCGCCGATCACACAGGAAGAGGAGGAGGAGGAGGAGGAAGAGGAGGATTGTGTCAGCATGGAGGTGGAGCCTGGCACTCAGCATCAGCAGCAGTCTTTAGGGGGTCATTTACAGTCCCAAGAAACTCATGGACTTGTACGTGGCTGGGAGGAGGTGGCTGCGGATCATGCCATCCTTAGCGACACAGAGGACTCCGAACCGAATGCCTCAGCAAACCTACACTGCATGGCCTCCCTGATCCTGCAAAGCCTGCGGAAGGATCCTCGTAGTCGTGGTATCAGGGAGAGGGATCAATACTGGCTGGCAAGCCTCCTTGATCCACGTTACAAGGGTAAGGTTGCGGACCTTATCTTGCCGTCGCAGAGGGAGCAGAGGATGAAACATCTTCGGGAGGCCTTGCAGAAAGGTCTGTGCAACACGTTCCCAAAGATTGGGAGGTTACAAACTCCTATTCCTGGACCATGTGTTGCTGAGGCTTCGGTCAGTCAAAGAAGCAGCGGTGGAGAAGGTGGCCGTCTGATCGATTCGTTCAGACAATTTTTTAGTCCGCAGCCCCAAGGTATCATCGGTTCCAGCAACCATCGCCAGCGTCTGTTTTACATGGTGTAGGAATACCTAGGGGCAAAATCTGACCTAAACACCTTTCCCACCAAAAATCCTCTGGATTACTGGGTCTTGAGGATGGATCACTGGCCAGAGCTTGCACAGTATGCAATTGAGCTACTGGCCTGTCCTGCATCCAGCATTCTTTCGGAACGCACATTCAGTGCTGCTGGAGCTTTTGTAACCGATCACAGGGTGCGCCTGCCCACCGACTCGGTCGATTGACTGACCTTCATAAAAATGAATCAGTCTTGGATCACCACCAGCTACCAAGCACCTGATGCTGATGCAACCGAATAATTTTTTTTGAAATGTCAGATCCCTTCAAGACTGCCTATGCTGATGCTGAGTGACTATCCTGTTATGCTGAGTGACTATCCTCTTCCTCCTCAATGATCATGCTGATAGCTTGTAAGAATATTTTTGGTTCTGGGCGCCGCCCAATTTTTCATCCCCTGGGGCGTGTAATTACAATTTTTGATACAATATTTTGCAAGGAGGGTTCGTTGCTGCACTCAACTAGAGTATTTGTGAGGGGTTGCAGTGTTGTGGCACCAGCACCAGTGCCTAAGGCCCAATTTTTCAGCCCCTGTTTAACAGGGGCGTGTAATTACAACTTTTGATGCAATACTTTGCAGCAGGGCTTGTTCCTGCGCTCCAACTAGAGTATCTGTGAGGGGTTGCAGTGTTGTGGCACCAGCACCAGTGCCTAAAGCCCAATTTTTCAGCCCCTGTTTAACAGGGGCGTGTAATTACAATTTTTGATGCAATACTTTGCAGCAGGACTCATTCCTGCGCTCCAACTAGAGTGTCTGTGAGGCGTTGCAGTGTTGTGGCACCAGTGCCTAAGGCCCAATTTTTCTGCCCCTGTTCAACAGGGACATGTAATTACAATTCTTGATCTAATATTTCACAGCAGGGCCCGTTTCTGCGCCCACCAAGAGTAACTGTGAGGACTTACAGTGTTGTGGCACCAGCACCACCACCACCAAAGGCCCAATTTTTCTGCCCCTGTTCAACAGGTGCATGTAATTACAATTCTTGATCTAATATTTCACAGCAGGGCCCATTCCAGCTCCCACCAAGAGTAACTGTGAGGACTTACAGTGTTGTGGCAACACCACCACCACCACCACCACCAAAGGCCCAATTTTTCTGCCCCTGTTCAACAGGTGCATGTAAATACAATTCTTGATCTAATATTTCACAGCAGGGCCCGTTTCTGCGCCCACCAAGAGTAACTGTGTGGACTTACAGTGTTGTGGCACCAGCACCACCACCACCAAAGGCCCAATTTTTTTTACCCTGTTCAACAGCGGCATGTAATTACAATTCTTGATCTAATATTTCACAGCAGAGCCCGTTCCTGCGCCCACCAAGAGTAACTGTGAGGGCTTACAGTGTTGTGGCAACACCAACACCTAAGGCCCCAATTTCTGCAGAGTATATAGGACAGGCCCCTACTTTCAAACATCCAACTTACAAACGACTCCTACTTGCAAACGGAAGGAGACAACAGGAAGCGAGATGAAATCTACCCCTAGGAAGGGAAATTCTCTCCTGTAAGAGTTAATATGGGAAAAATGTGTCTCCTTTCCACTGATGCTTTATCACCAATCCTTGTTTCACTAAAAACCCCAAATTGTCAAAAAACATTTGTCATTGGGACAGAAAGTGAGGTAAAATCTTCTGAAGAGGTACACAGACAGCAAAACAAATGTTACAGGGGTGATAACCCTTCCCTATGTTTTCCAAAAAGCTTAAAATAGATTTTTTGGCTGGAGATACACTTTAAAAATGTACCAGTTCAAAATTACAAACAGATTCTTCTTAACAACAAACCTACAGTCCCTGTCTTGTTTGCACCGCCTGTATACTGCTGTTCAGAGTATATAGGGCCTGGTGGCCCCACGCCTTTCCTTTTTTTAATTTGGGTGCGGGCTTCCCCTTAATATCCATACAAGACCCAAAGGGCCTGGTAATGGACTGGGGGGTACCCATGCCGTTTGTCTCACTGATTTTCATCCATATTGCCAGGACCCGACATTACATTATAGCCGCAAGCAGTTTTAAACTTTTTTTATGCATTGATACATGTCCCCTGGGGCAGGACCCGGGTCCCCAAACCTTTTTAGGACAATACCATGCAAATTAGCCTTTAAAATTAGCACTTTTGATTTTGAACGTTTGAGTCCCATAGACTTCAATGGGGTTCTAACGTTCGTGCGAATTTTCGGTCCGTTTGCAGGTTCTGGTGCGAACCGAACCGGGGGGGGGTGTTCAGCTCATCCCTACTCAAGAGAGTGTTAGGACGGTTATATTTCCAAATGCCTGTGATTACAGTTTTGTTGTAAGTAGATTTTTAATAAATTACCTTTACCTAAATTATCTAATCTGCACGCTGCGCAATGAGGTTTCCTTTTCTCATATGATTAATGGTTGGATCGGCTTCTGTGGATATCCTGTGGTTATTATCTATGACTCGTTTTCACCAACAGTCCCCCACGAGGATAAGATAAGCTAAGATGACCTGCACCTAAAGTGAGAGGTAATAAAGCTCACAGATGCAAATATAGACCTTGATAGGTCTTTGGATCTGGTAAGTAGACATTTTTGCATTATCTGTCTAAGCACTGAATTCAAGGACTTTGCACATTATGACTTCATGGACTCATGGTGACTCATATATTTATTTGTGATTGTTATTTCAATTTTGGTTTATATCCAATCGTGACAGCGCAACATGTTTTTCATATAACACTTTATATATTTGTATATATGTAACATTTATATGTTAATTTATTGGGGTTATTGTCAAGCCTAGGAATTTCCTGGCTCACCAGCCCAGTTCACTGAGTTCGATTTAACTCTGGACTGATTGGTTGGTCACTAAGGTATGTCTTAAACCACACTCACTAATATAAATGTTTTTTATTTTTGTCCTAGTCTTGAATTTTTGTTCTTGATTTGCAAAATAAATTTTTTTAAAGTATGTCTAAAAAGTAAATTATTCCCAATCCTTCAATCGCTATCCATAAAGACAGAGATGAGCGAATTTGGGGTGGAGGAACTTGACTGACCTGCACAACTTGCGTTCTGACCTCAATCCGATAGAGCACCTTTGGGATGAATTAGAGTGGAGACTGCAAGCCAGACCTTCTCGTCCATATCAGTACCTGACCTCACAAATGCGCTTCTGGAAGAATGGTCAAACTTTCCCATAGACACTCCTAAACCTTGTGGACAGCCTTCCCAGAAGAGTTGAAGCTGTTATGGCTGCAAAGAGTGGGCCAACCTAATATTGAACCCTATGGACTAAGACTGGGATGCCATTTAGACTGGATTCACACCTATGCGAATTGGATTTCCCCGCATCCAATTTGCATAGCAGGAGAATGTGACCAGCTCTCTATTGAGCCGGTTCACATATCTCCGGACAGCCGCAGAGCGCACTGCACAGAAACACTGTGCATCTTTGGCTCCGTTTCAGGGCCGAATTCAGGCAGAGATTCGTCCCTGATTCGTCCCTGAATCGGAGAATGGGGACGCACAGCATTCCTGTGCGATCCGCAACCGGTTCCAGTGTGAACCCAGCCTAAAGGTAATGTGCGTGTAAAGGCAGGCATCACAATACATTTGACAATATAGTGTATATCCGTCGTGTTTAATTCTCTCTCTCCAAAGCCCTGAGCGTTGTTTCTCTCTGGTGCTTCTCTTATACCTCTCTTATTAGCACGAGTCACTTCTGAGAAGTTTTACTGACACATGAGATAAAATTTGTGTCGGGGAAGGAGCTCAGCACGCAGCTTGTCTATTCACAACACAGTTCTTCTGCTGTGTGAAGGGGGGTGTGTTCCTTTCCTCCAATCAGCTCTCACACACAGTAACTGCAGCCTCTTTGCCCCCTCCTCTGTGATACTAACAGATGAAGAAGGATTTTAACATGTTTCTGCCCTTTTGAAGAAGTGTAGGGAAGAGAGGACTGCAGATAAACAAGTAAAACCTATGTTTTAGGATTTATTTCATCTTTGTGTATCATCTGAGGCTGTTCACTTCACTGGGTATATGTGAAGGTTTACATCCACTTTAACCACTTCCCGACTGCCGCACGACGATGTACGTCCTAAGTTTGAAGGGTATATCGTTGTTATGGCAGCAGCTAGCTGCCATAACCCCGGTATCCCCGTTTTCGTGCGGCGGCCGGCTTTCAGATAAAAGTGGTCCCTGCAGCGGATTCGCCGTGAGATCACTTTTATTGGTGGCGGGAGAGGGGCCCCCCCCCTCCCGCCGCGATCCGGTGCCCTCCGCCGCTTACCGGAGCCGTCGGTAGCGGCGGAGGCGATCGCGTCCTGTGCCGTTGTGTGTCTGGAGATGAGTGAGGCCAAGATGGCGCTCACTCGTCTCCATGACACTGCTGGTCGGAAGCGACGTCAAAACGTCACTTCCGTCCACGCCTCTTAAAGGCATATTTTTTCAAATGTCATTTTTCTAAATGACTTTTTTTTTTTTTTTTTTTTTTTTTTATTGCATTTTAGTGTAAATATGAGATCTGAGGTCCTTGTAATAGAAATAAAAGTGACACAATTTTTTTTTTTTTAAACAGTGTAAAAATAAATAAAATATTGTAAAATAAATAATAAAAAAAAAAAAAAAATTTTAAAACCCCCCTGTCCCGACGAGCTCGCGCGCAGAAGCGAACGCATACGCGAGTAGCGTCCGCATATGAAAACAGTGGTCAAACCACACATGTGAGGTATCGCCGCGACCGGTAGAGCGAGAGCAATAATTCTAGCCCTAGACCTCCTCTGTAGCGCAAAATATGCAACCTGTAGAATTTTTTAAACGTCGCCTATGGAGATTTTTGAGGGTAAAAGTTTGACGCTATTCCACGAGCGGGCGCAATTTTCAAGCATGACATGTTGGGTATCAATTTACTTGGCGTAACATTATATTTCACAATATAAAAAAAAATTGGGATAACTTTACTGTTGTTTTATTTTTTTATTCAAAAAAGTGAATTTTTTCCAAAAAAAGTGCGCTTATAAGACCGCTGCGCAAATATGGTGCAAAAAAAAGTATTGCAATGACCGCCATTGTATTCTCTAGGGTGTTAGAAGAAAAACCATATATAATGTTTGGGGGTTCTAAGTAATTTTCTAGCAGAAAAACCTGTTTTAAACATGTAAACACCTAAAATCCAAAACGAGGCTGGTCTTAAAGTGGTTAAATACTGTGAAGGATATTGAGATATGAAATGTCACTAAAATTAATGTAACAGAAACACAAGTCCCAGGACTGTGGCCCTTGGTCAGGTGTAGGGCCACAGTCCCTAAATGTGCATTTGTGTTATACCTGCTCATGGAATGCTGGAATTGCTTTGGATAGCCTTTTTTGTGATGGAGTTGAGCCCATATAATTCTCACACAGTCATGGAAAGTACACACAAACTCTGAGATTTCAGCTGAGGAATGTAAAACATAAAGGCTACATTGATTATGATTACCACGAAGCCACAAAGCATAAACGCAGCATGATAAAATATAACTTACTCGGGCCAGTATACATACAACATAAAAAAAACACAGCTCTGTGATTTCCTACATAATGATTTAGAAAAATATGTTCCTGAAAAATCTCCTGGCAGGTTTAGTTCCAATAATTGTTTTTCAAAAAAGGCAAGGTTGTGAGTGACACTGTGTTTAAATGTGGAGGTAGCTAATTAGAAATCCTGATACACCCTTTTCTGTGCTCACCATACAAAGTTAAATTTGGCAGATAGATTATTTTTCTCCAGAAGGAAAGCATGCAGAACAGCCATAAATAGCACACTGAAATGTATTAGGAAAGTCTTCATGAAATAAGGGCTTCTTCTAAAACTAAATTCTTTGAATATAAACATTTCTGTGGCTGCAGTTATGTTGTTCTCACAAGCAGAGGGTAAAATTATTTTAGCAAAGCCTATAGAAATTCCTTATAGGGTCCACTCCATAGTTTTCAGTGAAAAGAGCAGAGATGGTTTGAATTGGGAATCCAAATCACTGAAATACCCCAATTCCCATCAGATCAATGTTCTGGGGTAGGAACCTCTAAGGTTGAAATATGTGGGGTCTGTATCCATCTATATTCTAGAATCTGAGACTATTTATTCCCACAGTAATGGCGCGTACACACGATCAGAATTTCCGACAATAAATGTTCGATGGGAACTTGTTGTCAGAAATTCCGACCGTGTGTAGGCTCCATGGGAAATTTTTTGTTGGAATTTCCGACAACAAAAATTTGAGAGCTGGTTCTCAAATTTTCGGACAACAAAATCCGTTGTCGGAAATTCCGAGCGTGTGTACACAATTCCGACGCACAAAATTCCATGCATGCTCTGAATCAAGTACGAGACGGAAGCGCTCAGTCTGGTAAAACTAGCGTTCATAATGGAGATAGGACATTCGTCACACTGCAAATTTTTTAATCTTTTAATGCAGCGCATTCTCTTCTTCTTTATAATGCTAGAATAATGAAGTTGTTTTGCTGCTGATATTCACACAGAGTTCTCAAAAACTGATTTCTTTATTAATTCTTGTGATCTAATGAATAATCATTTTTAGTTTTTCGCCAGATCTGGAAATGGAACATAGTTTTAGTTTATTGTTCATCAATCACACAATTTTGAGAAATCTGTTTAACAATGCTATACCTGACTCAAGCTGGGCTCCTCCACATCTTCTTCCTGGGTGGAAGGCCCAGGTTGGACATCAGAAGCCTCAGCTGGGGTGGAAGGAAGAGTAGAAGGAAGGGTTGAGAGTGATGGCCTGATTTCAGTCTGGTCTGACAGAAACTGCAGTCTGTCATAGTACCACAGCCTGGGTACATAAATGTCATCTGCTGCTGCTCCTGATCTCATGGAATCCTGGATCATTTTGCGCTCCCTATTATAAGTGCTCCTCAGGCCACCAATTTTGCACTTTGAATAGTTGATGTCTGCCGTGGGGATCTGCGGCTTCACAAATTCCAGCAATTTATCCAGTGCTGCCTTCCTCTTTAGTCGATTTGTAAAAAAGGGGTGTTTTGTCTGCCACAGACAGGGCAGCTCTCTTTAAAAATCAATGAATTGGGGGAGGAAATCATGATCATTGAATCGATCCATTTTCTCTGCAAGACACAACACAAGACAAACCCTAATGTCAGGCTAAACTCTCCTAATCTTGTCCCAATATAGGCCTTAATCTCTAAGCAGTATAGGCCACTGATGCACCAAGTTAAAATTGTACCTTCGTTAGAATGATTGGCACTTCCACTACTCCTTCCTCCACTCACAGATGGTACACACGACGCACTCGTGTTACGCTTTATACACACTGCGCATGCATTAAACTCCACCCGCCCCTGATCTTCTTTCTAGTATATTGCCCCTTGTCTTTCGGCGCAGTGGGAGAGCACATGGCGGAGAAAGAACAAGTACATGAAGACAGCAGTAGCAACGACGAAAGCCCGGAGCCACGAACGTCCAGATCCCGGAGAAGATTTAAGGCCTCAAATATGTCCGTTGTAGAGATGGTGGAGATGGTGGACATCTTGAAGACGGCCGACTATGATGGGAAGCATGGAACTGTGAAAAGTCTGCACAGGAATTTTGGGGTACGGCGATCCAAAGATCAATTGAGGAAACGCTGGTCAGACCTGAAATTGAGGGAGCATGATCCGTACAGAAGGATCAAAAGAGTTCTGCAAAAAGGTAAGTAGTTGTCGTGTGTTCCTATTATTATTATTACTTGCATGCTGCTCCGTGTGCTTTTCTTTATTGTTGTCCAGTTTAAAATGGCAAGTTTCAGGTTCGTGGGCACAGTAATCGTTCGTAGTAAACATCGTTCGTCCACTAATACGATGTTTTTGGCAGATGCAGGTTAACTACATTTGGTCATGCCTACTGGTCTTAAAAGAAGTTTAGTACATTGTTGTCTAGATGGGTTTGTAACTAGAATGAAATGCAAACTTGATTCAGTGTAAGGAGAGGACACTCAGCAGCTGTTTACACATCTGGATGCAGGAGCACTAGTGTGAGACACCAGAACAAACTTTTTAGGGTGTCCCACACAGGTGCTCCGGTGGATACTAGGGTTGTCTCCATGTGTGAAACGTGACTAAAACAGGTAAGTATTCCAGCTTTAAGAAAGGGGAAAACAAAAGTTCTTCAGCTTGGAACTCTGCCGAAACAGACAATTGTACCACACTTCCAAGCAATGTTTCATATTACTATTTCTGCCCTCAAATATCTGTGTGCTAAGTTTATCGTTTTTTTATTCACATAGGGGAGAAAAAACTGGAGACATCAGAAGACACCAAGAACCCACAACTTCCTAAAGAAGGGGAAATCCCCACACCACAAACTGAGGATGTGGAGGAAGGAGAGGTTTATGAATTGGGCGAATTAGTGACCATAACAGGTGAGTGTCTGAGACCACAGCTTCAGGTAATAGATGTATTGCCTGCATATTTATAATACATGGTGTGTTTTTTTAATTTTAGGTCATGTGGATGTTGTGGAAGAAGAAACTCATTTCACAAGCGCAAGTGCCCAGATCTTCATTGGGGAGATCAAGGAAGACATCAATGATGTTGAAAAAAGACTCAAAAACATCATTGATGTTTTAGGCAGAATCTAAAACACACCAAAATTCTTAAATTTTTTTATATTTTTCTAACTTTTTAAAAAAATCTTGAAAACCATATTTTGAAGATGCACACAGTGTGTCAACATCTATCTACCATCACAGGATATCAATGTACGCGTTTTGTGGATGCAACCCCTTGGTCGCAACTAAAGTAGTTGCGAGGAAGGGGTTGCACCCCCGAAAAACACATCCTTTGATCCCCATGATGGGAGTTAGCACGTGTTGACATCAGGAGGGAAATTTTGACTCCCAATCTGTGTGCATCTTCAAAATTTGGCTTTCACAGAGGTGACATCACCCCATCTGATGAAGGCAATATCAACACAGTTTGGACATACTAATGTCTGATATTGCCTTCAATTTATCAAAGTTGAACTTTGTAAGTTCCTGAGTTGTGTATTGTTTTATGGTTTTAAACATGCCTGTTTACCACAAAAAAGGATATTCCTAATGTTAAAAAAAATAATTTTATTAAAAAAAATGTTGGTTTGTTCAAAAATCCTTTTCTAACGCACATGTGAATGTGCACAGAGTAAAAAGTTCTCTACTCAACAATGTGTGGCTTCTTTTTTCAATGCTCAATAGCAGTTTTTCAGTAAGTTGGTGTTTACATTGACAATGGGGGTTATTTACTAAAGGCAAATCCAGTTTGCACTACAAGTGCAGTTGCAGTGCAGTTTCAAGTGCATTTTTGCAGTGCACTTGTAGTGCAAAGTGAATTTAACTTTAGTAAATAACACCCACAAAGCTTTATTATTTGCCACAATCGGGCCATTTTCGTGGCTCCCAAAAATGAATTCATGGAGCTGAAAATGATGAATATTTTTATCAGTAATGCATTACATACATTAACAACAAAAACAAGGTGTGTGTGTAGCAGACCCACAACATAATAGTTAGCTGAAGAAGACATTGTCACCTCATGTATCAAAGAAATTACGTTTGCACTATTGAAGAAAATGTAAAAAAAAAAAGCCCATTGGATAACCTAGGAGACAGCTAAAAGAAACACAAGCAGTTAATCAAAGGAAATATTATTTCATTGTAAAATAAAAATGTATTTTAAAAATGTTTCTTAAACATTTTCTGGCATATCAATGGCCCCCCTACCCGCAAAGCACTCCATATATTTTAGATGGACCTCGTGGGCACTTTGGGGGGGCGAGCCAGGACGGCCAGCTTCAAGCGCCGTCAGAGATTGGTCTTGAAATCTGGCCTCGGGCCCAACTGAGGCCATATAGTTCATAGAATTTCTCCGTAAAAAGTTGTGGAGAATGCAGCATGAAAGGATTATATGGTAAGGTTTATATTCCGCCATGTTGATTGGCATAAGGAATAGGCAGAACCGGTTGGCCATTATCCCGAAAGCATTCTCCACCACTCTTCTGGCTCTGGCCAGCCGGTAGTTAAAAACCCTCTGGTCCGGGGTGAGGGTCCTCATCGGGAACGGCCACATCAGGTGATCACCCAGCCCAAACTCTTCAACAGCGACAAAGACGAACGGCAGACCAGCCACGTTGTCTCAAGCCACCACTCTGGAGCCGTCCATAGAACTCGGTCTGGGCGATGACTCCACCATCCGACATCCGGCCATTCTTCCCCACGTCCACATAGAGAAACTCATATGTCACTGACACCACTGCCAACATCACAATACTATTAAACCCCTTATAGTTGTAATAGTATGACCCCAAGTTGGGGGGTGGGACTATGTGGATGTTTCCCATCAATTGCCCCTCTGCAGTTGGGAAAGTCCCACCACTGGGCAAATTGGGAAGCCACAGTCTGCCATTCCTGTGACGTTGAAGGAAAATGTGGAGTGAAACAAACAAAAATAGTACTTTTGCACATAACATTATTATATAACATTTATTTGAAGGAGTATTTAAAGAAAAAAAATCTAAGGTCCACTTATCAGATTTCTCACCCCCTCTGATGGCCCATTGTAAAAATTTTAGTGGGGGAGGGAGATGTTTTGGATAGGTAACCCTCTCCACTTCATTGAGAGCTGAATGCATAAATAATGTGTGTTACTTTGGCCAGCCCCTCCTTACTTACACTATTGGTAGCCCACTGGACAGGTAAGAAGGGTCCTAATACAATATATGAATACACACTGTACAAATTGAAGCACATTTTTACATTCTGCAATTCCCTATCAAGATATTAGGAGAACAAAACTTATATAAAATATAAATATGACCACAAAAGAGGTAGGTATAGTGTGTATGGGTTTGGCAAAGTCAGCAGATAGAGTATTGGTATCGGTTGACTTAGCGGTTGGGGGGAGGGAGGGTTCCAAATGATTTTGGGAACCCCCAAAAAAGCCTCTGGCACTCTGCCTGAATTTAAGCACACAAATAACATTTGGACACATTTTAGGGGGTGTTTAGGGTAAAGCAGTACAATGGAGCTGACAAAATGCATTGTTAAGTGACTGGGCTAGGTGTGTATGGGCCCAGGATAGCATGCTGGGGAGGTTAGTGAAGGCAAATATGCATGAAGGACAAAAAAGGAACTTTAAAAACTTCCAGCATGCATGAGGACAAAGGGGATATTCACAGCATATTACAATCATGGTAATTAGGGAATGATGAAAGAAATACAATACATTAGCAAACATTAAATACATAGAATGTAATGTTAAAGGAAAGAGAATTGGTCATGCTGGAGCAACCAATTCTTCGTCCATGAACTCCTCCCTGCCCTGTTCATGGACTGGGCTTGGGTCAAAGTAAGAACCCCAACACCAAGCCCCTGCACAGCACGAACTCTAGGATGAGTATGTGCAACATAACTTCAAAACAGTCAGCTGGTCAGAACGAACTAACAGAACGTACTGAAAATCAGAAAGGCCTGAGACGAGCGAGCTGAAAATCAGAAACGAGTGGACAAGAACGCACTGAAAATCAAATACATAGTATAAAAATACGCACTGAAAACCAGATGCGAACTGACTACATGCACTGAAAACCAGATACGAGCCCACAAGCACAAACTGAAGAGCAGTAACGATCTGAACAGCATGAGGCTGAAAAGCGCGAATCGTCTCTCACCAAACTTCTACTAACACGAGATAAACACGAGATTAGCAGAAGGAGCCCAAAGGGTGGTGCACTGGCTGTTGAACTTCCTCTTTATTGTGCCGTCGTACGTGTTGTACGTCACCGCGTTCTTGGCGATCTGAATTTCTGACAACATTTGTGCGTCCGTATGTATGCAAGACATCGTGTGTACACGGCATAACAGTTTTAATGGGATTGTCCCAAATCTTGGGTTCCAAAAGTGCAGGGATTTTTGAAAGTTAGTGCAACACACTCAGATATTAAGAGATTGAGGGATGGATGGCTAAAACATAACTGGGTTTGTGTTAAGCACCTTGTACAATCCTTCATGTGATTTATGGTGTCATTCATTGTGGTCCATCAGGTGGACCCAACAGACACACCTATAGTGATACATGTGTTATTTTAAAACAGAGATAAGCCCTGTAGAAAGCACTGGTTAAATAGGGTTGAAAATAGTAAAGACAACAGATCGATAACAGTAGAATTATGCAATGGTACATTGAGGTAAATAGGGCTAATGTTCATCTCTTCACTCTTGCCAGTGAAAGACCTTGCCTCAAAGGCACTAGGTGAATGGAGAGAGAAACTGAATGCAATAATAAACAGCCAATAGTGCAACCAATATTGCCATAAGTGAGGATGATGTAGCTAACTATAAAGGCCTAAAAGCAATTTACCAGAACCCAGCTAACCACTGGCCATGAAATAATGTGTATAAGGTCTGCTCTCAAAGAAGGATTGCTTAAAACTAAGACATTTGTAATCCACAGGGCATGGACATGTTCCCCTAGTGTCCTAAGGTAACTGAAGGCGGGGGTCTCCCTCAAACAGAGTTCCCTTGGTGGCAATGAGGTCCCAGCAATAGTAGACAAATTCAACACATACAGAGGTGGCCAAAGGCCTCTCAAGTGAGAGGCAGGTGAGAGGCCAGATGGCAGGTGAGAGGTAGGCCCCTCTGCTTCTGGGTGCAGGTATCTCTCTAGTGGCCTCTGAACTGCTGGCATGTCTCTGGGGGCAACAGGTGGCTGATTTGCCCTGGGCCTCCCCTTTCTGTCCTGCACCCTCTTTCCTGGTGGCCTTATGGGTGGCTACCTTATTGGATCCCTAAATACAAAAGGAAAATGGCTAATCTACTGCTACCATCCTAGAGAGAGCACAAAATGCAGCACTTTGAGGATCCCCCTCATAATCAACATGTCTCCGATACTTTCATCCTTGAAAAGAGGACCAGTGATGGCAAAGGCTGTCTCAGTGATGCTTTTAAGAGTTTTTTTATCCATAGCTGGCAGGCAACACTCAAAGGTAGCACCATAACCCCGTAACATCTGACTACATCAGGTCAAAAGCCAATATAGACACTGTTAGTAGTAAAGACCTCATGGACTAATAGGTGTCCAAGCTGGATGACCACTGACTGAAGCTTGCACAGTATGGGCTGGATCTTCTGGCTTGTCCTGCAGGCCATGTGCCTGCCTGTGAGGGTCTTCAGCACAGCAGGACATGTTGTCACTGATATCCATCAGTCTCTTGATACTGTAGACCAGCTCATTTTCATTCAAATAAACCAGTCCTGATTACCAACGAGTGAAAACTCCTTTCAGCTGAAGCTACAGGCTAAAAATTTCAGTAACTTCTGGCCTCAAAAACAGTTTCTGTCACCTTTCCTTGACCTATTCCAGAGGTCTGGCATTGTAAAGGTACTACTCATAATATTTCCACAGCTGAACTTCAGCTGCCAAATTTGTAATGTTTAAAGTTTGACGTTTACTGGTGCTCTGGTACCGTAAAGGTGTCACACATTGCCTCCTCAGGTGGACCTCACCTGCCAAATCTAATGTTGCTGCAGGGTAACAGCCTAACCATGCTGCTTACATTATGTCCAGCCACTGCATATTATTTGTGGCTACTGTCTTTTAGATAATACCCTCTAATGTTTGTTTTAGGTTAAAGCCTACCTTGTTCCTCTTATATTGCGACCTCAAGATGGTTGGAAGAAGCTGGCGAGAGGATGTTGGTGCTGGCGAGGGAGATCACAGACAGTGCATCGCTGGAACAGAAGTGCATATAGTTTTGTTTAAACGCAAACCTCCCTATCAACTGTTATAGAAACAGGATCTACCAATATTTAAAAAGGGCCCAAAATACATCCCTGGGAATTTGAGACCAGTTAGCATAACATCAGTAGTATGCAAGCTCTTGGAAGGGATGATAAGGGACTATATACAAGATTTTAGTTATGAGAACGTTATTATTAGCATTAATCAGCATGGATTCATGAAGTATCGTTCTTGCCAAACCAATCTATTAACCTTCTAAGAGGAGGTAAGTTGCCATCTAGATAAAGGAAGGCCGTGGACGTGGTGTATCTGGATTTTGCAAAAGCATTTGACACAGTTCCCCATAAACGTTTACTGTACAAAATAAGGTGCGTTGGCATGAACCATAGGGTGAGTATATGGATTGAAAACTGGTTACAAGGGCGATTTCAGAGGGTGGTGATAAATGGGGAGTACTCGGAATGGTCAGGGGTGGGTAGTGGGGTTCCCCAGGGTTCTGTGCTGGGACCAATCCTATTTATTTTGTTCAAAAACGACCTGGAGGATGGGGTAAACAGTTCAATCTCTGTATTTGCGGACGATGCCAAGCTAAGCAGGGCAATAGCTTCTGCACAGGATGTGGAAACCTTGCAAAAAGATCTGAACAAATTAATGGGGTGGGCAACTACATGGCAAATGAGGTTTAATGTAGAAAAATGTAAAATAATGCATTTGAGTGGCAAAAATATGAATCCAATCTATACACTGGGGGGAGAACCTCTGGGGGAATCTAGGATGGAAAATGACCTGGGGGTCCTAGTAGATGATAGGTTCAGCAATGGCATGCAATGCCAAGCTGCTGCTAGCAAAGCAAACAGAATATTGGCATGCATTAAAAAGGGATCAACTCCAGAGATAAAACCATAATTCTCTCTACAAGACTAAAGGGTCTGGAGGATATTAGTTATGAGGAAAGCTTGCGAGCACTGAATTTATTCTCTCTGGAGAAGAGACACTTGAGAGGGGATATGATTTCAATTTACAAATACCGTACTGGTGCCCCCACAATAGGGATGAAACTTTTTTGCGGAAGGGAATTTAACAAGACATGTGGCCACACATTAAAATTAGAAGAAAAGAGGTTTAACCTTAAACTACATAGAGGGTTCTTTACTCTAAGAGCGGCAAGGATGTGGAATTCCCTTCCACAGGCGGTGGTCTCAGCGGGGGGGGGCATCGATAGTTTCAAAAAACTATTAGATAAGCACCTGAACGACCACAACATACAGGGATATACAATGTAATACTGACATATAATCACACACATAGGTTGGACTTGATGGGCTTGTGTTTTTTTTCAACCTCACCTACTATTTAACTATGTAGGATGAAAAAGAATTAGGTAGTTTGGGTGAGAGGGGAATGGAGGGGATCTTTAGGGTAAATAATGGGAGATAGTAGGGTTTTGCAGTCAGGGCACTGCAATATTCTATAACTCATCATAGGTGTTAAAGTGTAAAAGATGCATTAACAATGCAACCTTTACACTCCAGAAGTTCATATGCACTGTTTTAAAAAATAAAATAAAAATGTGAATCATTTAGAGCATGCTGCTTTGGTTGCAGTTAGTGCAGAAAATCAATACTATTAAATTTCACTCTATATTTAGGCTGGCTGGTCATAACAGGTCTAGTACTGATTGATGAAAATGCACACATCTCTGCTAAAACTATCTGCCAAAACTTTTTGCTGAACTGCTGCCCAAAACTGGATTGGATATTCAAAATGAGGTCCTACTAAAGCTTTGTGGGGGGCAAAATTGTGTCGCTGGTGTCTATACCTCTTTTATTGCAAGAGTATTCTGTTTTAGTTAGAAATAGGCACATATTTCCGATTCGCCAAAGTTTGTGCTCAACTTTCCAATCACCATGTGAATTGGTTTTGTTTCCAAAAGACAAGTTGAAAGAATAGAAAATCATAGGCAACAGTTGCCACTGTTGTAACATATCTGGAATCTTGTTTTTTACAGGAGACACACTGACACCTACAGGACATAATATGTAGTTAACATTAGAAAACAAAATAGCATAATGGCAAGGTAACCAGAAGTTTTCAGAAGAAAGTTGTGAATTGTAGGATTGTATTTATCTTCAAAAAAAGTGTATTTTACATAGCAACTTGAAGTATGTATTTTAAAGCAAACCTTTACCCAAATTATATATCATCAATAACAGAAGCAGAAAACCTGAAAGAATTTGACAAAATGTTTATATTCCACTTAAATAAATTTTCAAAGCCTGACACTTGCTCTGCTATCACTTAAAAACATTTGTTTGGGCTGCTGTCAGCGTAATATAAACTGCATGAAGCCTCAGCTACATACAGTATACAGCACTGAGTTCCAACAGTGTGACAAAACAGTGGTCAAGGAGGGTTGCCAACCAATAATGATCCTTATCCTTGATGCCACGAATTCTTGGGTCCTTTCGCAGGCTTTGAAGAAAAAGGGAGCACATGCACTGCAAGTTTGCGGAGGCATGAGAAGCAGAGTCCTCAGGGTCACTAAGGATTACAGTATCTGGAACTGCCTCCTCCCAGCCACGTATTACTCCCAAGGTTTCTGGGGACTGAAAACCATCTCTTAAGGTTTGACGTATGTCTTTCTCTGCTTCAATGCCTCCAAAATTGCCATAACTCTCCTCCTCCCTCTCCTTATGTGTGTTCTGTGGTATCGCAATAAAGCAGGTCTTGAGAGGAAAGGAAGTCCTCCTTTCCTCCCGCTGCTCTGCCTCGAGTGCCCTGTTCATAATGCCACGCAGAGTCTGCTCCAGCATGAACACAACAGGGATTATGTCACTGATGCATGCATTGTCATGGCTCACAATCCTTGTTGCCTCCTAAAATGGTAACAGAACAGTGCATGCATACTTTATCAGCAGCCATTGTGTGGTGGAAAAAAGCAGGGCCACCCTGAGCCTGTCCTTGTGCCATACGCACACAGTTACTCGTTGGCGGCCCTCTGCTGCATGTGCAGCCGCTGCAGCATTGCTAAAGTTGAGCTCCACCTGGTGGGCATGTCATAAATCAGGTGGTTTATGGTTAGGTGGAATTCCTGCTGAATTTCAGCCAACCGAACACTGGCCTGCTTTAGAAGATCTTGCAAACTTGGGTACATGTTTAAGAAATGCTGCACCACCAAATTTAGGGCATGTGCCAGTCATGACACATGTGTCAAATTTCCCTGTGGACAGAAGTTTGTGCTATTATCGCACACCACCATTCCTGGCTCAAGCTTCTGTGGCTTGAACCCCCTCTGAGCCTGCCCATTCAGAGCTGAAAGATTCTCTGCTCCGGTGTGGATCTTGTCCCCTAGACAGACCAGCTGAAGCACTGCATGGCATCTTTTAGTCTGACTCGTTGAATGGCCCCTTGAACGCTCAGGGGGTACTGGTAGCTCATAGGATAATCTAACAAAGAAGGGCATGGAGGAGGAGAGGGTGGAGCTGACAGATCTCACATCATCACCACCAGCTGTATGGAGACGTAGCAGTAAAACAAGCTTCAGCAGTGAACCCTCTCCTGCATTCTTCCTAGTTGCAAGCAGAGTTACTCAGTGTGCTGTGAACAAAATGTATCGTCCCTGACATGCTTATTGGACCACAAGTCAGCAGTGAGGTAGACCTTGTGGCTGACTGCCTTGCCCAATGATGCCAAAACATTACCTTCCACGTGATGATACAGAGCTGGAATGGCCTTACATAAAAAGAAATAGCGACTGGGAACCTGCCTTTGTGGTACAGCACATTCTGCAAATTTATGGAAGGGAGCAGAATCCACCAGATGGAAAGGCAGGAGTTGTAAAGCCAGCAATTTTGACAAGGTGGAATTTATATCCTGGGCATGTGGGTGGCAGGGAGTGTATTTTTTTTGCGCTGCAGCAGCTGGGGCAAAGAGATTTGCCTGCTGTACTCTACAGCTGGTGGTGTGCTGGTGGCAGATGTGCTGCAAGGACCTGTGATACCCTTTGCTATACCATCATCCCTTGCAGTGGAGGCTGCTGAGAGGTCATGAGATATAGCGAGGTTAGACATGAGTGGTGAGGAGTGAGGAGAAGAATTGTGTCCTGAAGAATTGTGTCCCTTGTGTGTGGCTTTAAGGTGATCTTGCCAACGGGCTGAGTGGTGGGAGGTTAAATGCCTTGTCAAACATGTGGTACCCAAATGGCTGGTATTTTTGCCATGCTTGATCTGCTTGCGGCAGAGATTGCAAATTGCAACAGTGCGTTCGGCTGCACATGTGCTAAAAAGGCCCACACAGGTGAGCTCTGGGACGTGGGCCAGAAGATAACAGCTCCGCAATCTGATGGCATAGGGTGGCTGCTCTTTACTCTTCCATGATGGCTGCCTCTGGAGGACATCCTGCCTTGTTGGGGTTGTTTCTCCCCCTCACCTTCCTCCTCTGCTCTATCCAGCACCCAAGTCGTATCAGTGACCTCATCATTAGCATCCCCTCTGTCCTCATCATCACTGAAGGCAAATTGGAAATACGTTGCAGCTGAGGGAACATGACTACCAATTTGTTGTTTATCAGTGTTCTCCCCTCTCTGTAGGCTCATGTCAGTCTCTTCTTCTATCTCAAAACCAACATCAGAATCAAGTAATGTCTGTGCATCCTCAAGCAGCAAGTGGTTGACACTGTGTTTAAATAATTCAGCTGACTCCTCCATGCATGATGCTGGGGCTATGGCAGGAATAGTTGTGGACAAGAAGCCAGAATAAGCCACTCTGGCAGCTGCGGTGGACTGCGCACTAGTGCTAGCTTGGGTCATAGAGGAGGAGGATGAGGATGTTTTAGTAAGGCAGTCCACCACCTCCTCTACATGCAGCACGGCAACATCACTATACAGAGACAAATGTGCCCTGCCTGAGGATGGACCACGTCCACCTTTGTCTGTGGACACAGACACTGGCCCACTCATATTGGCATGGGAACGTCTGCCTCTCCTTTTTGGCCTCCCAGACATGATGGTAGGGCTTATTACTCAAAAACATGTGGCTAAATGACTTTTCATCGGTGGTCTCCTTTATTTAAAAAAATTAAAAGAAAAAAAATGTACACAGTAGTGTTTTTTTTTTTAACAGAAATAGATATTTTTCAGGACTCTGATATATCCGTTATTTCCTCAGGGTGTCACTGTTGCTCTACATATGGCAGCAGCAAGCAACCCTTGTTTTTACTGTTTACAGATAATCTCAGATATAAAATGCACGTCAAAAAATACAGCAGGGATTATACTTGTAGAATAAATCAAATTCTAAGAGTGCGCCAAGATTTTATTCATTTGAGTCAAGGCAGTTGCCTGATCTTCTAATTCAGGGGATGCATAAACACCTGTATTTAAATAAATAAATAAAAAGCTTTTTTTTCAGTTTTTACTATTAAATGCCTGATGCTTAGAGCCTGCTTTATTATGTGCAACATGTGTGGTCACATAGGGCTTCATCCTATGTGGGTCCCCACAGCTGCATTTGCTTTATCAAGTCATAAACAGTTTTAAGAATGAAATATAACATACAGCTGGCACACTTCTAGAAGCCTCTCTGACTGTTAATAGGGATTGTTGCCACACATATCTTCCCTTGCTTAATGAAATAGTCTCAGTGCCTCAGAAGTTTGTGTCTTTCTCGTTTGTTGGGTACAGAGGATTGGGTTGCTGTAGGTTTCTGTTTCTCCTGGTGAAAATTGAGCAGACGCAAAAGTGTAAATATCCAAATTTCTCTAAAAATCTGAAAGTTTTAATTTTTCTCTTACAGCTTTCAGAATTTGTAAAAGACCCCTAAAATCCATATATTTTCTGAAAGCATATGACCTCTAGAAAAAAAAAGAAGGTGCTACTGATTTTTTAGACCCTGCAGGATTTGTGCAAATGTTTATCAAACCAATATATTCGCCAAAAATACACTAAAACCATTATTAGCAGATAAAAACTTTACAAAATTCCGGCTAAATTCCTACTAAATATAAGCTTAACCTGTATGGAGTTAATAAATAACAAATATTTGTAAATTTTAAATTGCGCCTTTTTGCAAAATGGTGAAAATCTCAAAAAATCTGGAGGTTTTAATTTTTCACTCACAGCTTTCAGAATTTGACCCCTCAAAAGACCGCTCAATCTAGACTTTTTCTGTCCGAGTGTCCGCCCGCTGATTGCTGAATGACTCATTATTGAGTGGCAGTCTGTCAGGTGACATCGCATGACGGACGCCGCTGTTGTTTTTGGGAGTTGTAGTCCGCGGCGGCGGCTGCGTGCTCAAGCTCCCTGCCCCGGGGGGTGGAGTCAGTCTGAGGAGAGCAGCACAACCAGCCTACCGTGTGCTACAACTCCCATCGTCATGGTCGGAATCCAGGATATTTTGCCTGCCCCAGTGCCTCTGCTTGGCTGGACACTGTGTAAAAACACCACGTGACGTGGCTGCCCTGGGCGCGCCGCTGCTGGCTGGTGGAACAGTAACAGTACTGTGGAGTAGATGTGACCCCCGGCCAGGAGCAACATCACCCACCCCCTAGGACTGGAGGAAGCCGTGGAGAAGGAGGAAGAGAGGACCTGTCCTGCTGCTGCTGAGGACTGAGTCTGCTGAGCAAGCTGAGGTGAGAGGCCCTGACACCCCCACAGGATCAATCATCCTATCGATATGCCCCCCATACACCTCATTTACCTTGCCCATGGCCTGTGAAACCTGCTGGGAGCTGCCCACGGCCTACAAGCCAGCAGGACCCACATGCCATGGTCCGCTCCCAGCAGGACCCATAGACCATGGCCAGAAGGACCCAAAGGCTATTGTCCGCTCCCAGCAGGACCCACAGGTCAGTGGCCAGCTCCCAGCAGGACCCACAGGTCCGCAGCCAGCTCCCAGCAGGACCCACAGGTCAGTGGCCAGCTCCCAGCAGGACCCACAGGTCCGCAGCCAGCTCACAGCAGGACCCACAGGTCAGTGGCCAGCAGGACCCATAGGTCCACAGCTTGTGGGTCCTGCTGGGATCTGGCCACTGACCTGTGGGTCCTGCTGGCATGTGGGTCCTGCTAGCCACTGACCTGTGGGTCCTGCTGGCCACTGACCTGTGGGCCCTGCTGGCCACTAGCCTAGGTTGACCAGAGGTCCCCAGCACCGCCAGATTACAAATAACCCCCCGCTTACATGCTTACACATAATTAGGGCTTTTGTACTGTTCCATTTCAATCTGTAATTTCTTGTGTGCTGAATTGGTGAAGGATGCACAGTGACACCATCTGCAGCAAGTTGATGTTGCAGGTCTTTGGAGGTGGTCCATGGGCTGGTTTTGACCGTTTTCACCATCCTTCGCCTTTGCCTCTCCAATATTTTATGTGGCCTGCCACTTCTGGCCTTAATAAGAACTGTGCCTGTGGTCTTCCATTTCCTCACTATGTTCCTCACAGTGGACACTGACTGCTTATATCTCTGCGATAACTTTTTGTAGCCTTCCCCTAAACCATAATGTAGAACAATCTTTGTTTTCAGGTCATTTGAGAGTTGTTTTGAGGCCCCCATGTTGCCACTCCACAGAGGAGAGTCAAAGAGAACAACAGCTTGCAATTGGCAGCCTTAAATACCTTTTCTCATGATTGGATGCACCTGTCTATCAAGGCTTAATGAGCTCATCAAACCAATTGTGTGTTCCAATTAATCAGTGCTAAGTAGTTACAGGTATTCAAATCAACAAAATGACAAGGGTGCCCAAATTTATGCACCTGTCTAATTTCGCTTTGATACATATTGCGCATTTTCTGTTAATCCAATAAACCTAATTTCACTACTGAAATTTTACTGTGTCCTTCAGTTATTTGATAGATCACAATGAAATTGCTGATCCAAACACCCAAATATTTATAAATGACAATCATGGAAATTGTCAGGGGTTCCCAAACTTTTGCATACAACTGTATGAGTGACCCCTTAGCCGACCTAAACACAGATGACAGAGAGGCCTACAACTCCCCTCTCGCCCCCACTGACTTCCCCTCTATGATGGCAGCCTTCTCCAAAATGCTGTCCAGGGGTTTAGCACAAAATGCGTCTCAAATCACCTCTTCCATACATGCTGACCTGCAGCAACCGGGCATGAGGATTGAGCTCATAGAAAAGAAGGCTGATCAATCCGTAGCCAAGATCAATCAAAATTCTGCCAGGATTCAGGATGTCCAGGAATAACTAGAAACCCCAAATTTTCAAAATTGATGACCTGGAAAACAGATCCAGACGTTATAACTTTAGGAACAGAGGACTACCAGAATCAGTGAAAGAAGTCCAGCCAACAGTTCAGGCCCTCATCAAAGATCTCATTCCAAACATACCCGAACACCGCCTGGAACTCGACAGGGCTCATAGAGCTTTGCAACCCCCCCTCAGACAGCTTTCCCAGGGACATTATAGTCAAACCTGATTTTTATTCTGTTAAAGAAGATGTGATGAAAAGGTCTAGAGCAACTGATCACCGTTCTACACAGGGCCATGCAATACAGATTTTTGCTGACCTCTTGCCCTATACTGTTCAGAAACGAAGATCACTTAAACCGCTTCTCCAAGTTCTGCAACAAAAAGAGATTTCCTACAGATGATCTTTCCCACTCCGCCTGAACTTTTGCTATCGGAACAAAGGCTTTGGTTTCTCTTCTTTCATGGAGGGAGAGTGTCTCTTTCTTCACCTAGGAATGATTTCACAGGAACTCCAACCACCCACCCTCAACAAGGGTCCCCCTTCATCATCACAATGCCCACCTCCTGCAAGCCCTCTACAATCTGCCTGGTTGACGCAACATTCCAAGAGGTCTAAGGAGTCACAACCGACATTTATAAACTGCTGGGACGACCACACCAGACACTTGGTATGGCCTTTCTCCCTCTTTATCTCTCCCTGAACTAAGTCCCCAGGGTCCTGCACCCCAAAATGAACAGATCCTATTCCTCTTCCGTAATAGGAGGGATGATCTCTTGGGGACCTTCCTGGGGGGGTGGGTAAGGTAGAAAGGGCTTGATTCAAAGTCCAATTGTCTGCCACAAGTTCATAGTTTTATGGTCAGATTTTATTTTTAATTTTTTTTTTCTTTCTCACTGAAGTATGTTATAGTCTTTCCAATATCGGGTTTAGCGATGACCAGTCTGCTTCAGTCTGCCATTTTTATAACAGGATCCCTCGGACCCTATTCCACATTTAGGGGATAAGCGGTCTGCTGTTAAGCATCATTTAGTATAATTTCCTACAGTTGTAGGTTTTGGACGGGATCTCCTCAGAGGTTCTGGTTCCTTTTGGGGGGTTCCCGAATTTCTCAGAGACCCCTGATGAGGGGATCCTGTTCCGAAGGGGGATCTCTGTCTGAGCTTGATATTTCTAACATAATAGTCTGTCGAGTGTTCGGTTAATTTTACACTGTTACTGTTTATTACCAACGGGTGGACCGTAGTGAATGCAGTGCGCCCATATTAGTCTCTGTGGTAAAAGTTTTCACCTTCCAGAGATGGGTTGAGGATCCTAGTTTTAGGCTTCTTCAAATCTCTTTGATTATGGTGTGGGAATTGGCAGGTCTTTTTCTATTCTGGGTGGGGTTAGGCCTGTTATGGCCTACTCCAACAGATATTTGTATGTCTCCACTTAAACTTATTTTTTCCTGTTCTATCTTTCTCTTCTTCCGCTTTGACTTTGTTTAGGTTCATCAGGAGTTTCCATATTGCCTGCTCCCAGGACCAGGCGGTGGATCGTGGACTTGACTGGCCGCTTTGTCAGGAGACATCTCTCTGTTGGGTGAGATATATAATTTCTTCAAGATATTCCGACCTCTGATCCATGGCTAACTCGAAACCCCCTAAACCCCCATTAAAAATTATTTCCCATAATACTCCTGCAAGAAACACATTTCCCCTCTACATTTCACCCCACCTTTCTACACCAATGCTACCCACAATTCTTTCTAGCAAACGTGGATAACAAAATGAAGGGAGTAGCCATCTGCTTCTCCAAACACATAAACTTTTACCAGACAAAGGTAATCACGGATACTCTAGGCCACTACATTCTGGTGACAGGCACTATAGATTGTGAGACCTACACATTTATCTCCTACTACACCCTCAACAAGGGCCAAGCAAAGTTCTTTGAATCGCTAATAAGTACACTGAAACAACATTTCAGGGGCACGGTTATTATTGGGGTGACTCGAACATTGCCTTTGACCTCTTGCTGGACAAAACATCTAAAGGGATACCCAGATCCAAATGCCCAAATGCAATTTTTAAGCTCTGCCCAAATTAGGCAGAGCTTAAAAATTGCAAACTTACTACACTCGGCGGGACTGGATGATATCTGGAGGGAACTTAATCCCCATAAACAGGATTATATGCACTTCTCAGCACCACACAACACTTACGCCAGGATAGACCTGACATCCAAAATTAGGGACACACCCCTATCGAACCATTCTTTTATGACATTATTCGCCTAATAGTCATTAGGAGCAGAGAGCCCGTTCAAAAAGTGACTCAATGAAGCTTTGCTCAGTGACCCGATGCAATGTATAATCTTGGAAAAAACCTTGAAAGACTACTTTCTTGACAACGACAATGACTCAGTTACCCCCGCTACTCTGTGGGCTGCCCACAAAACAGTTATGAGAGGTAGGCTTATTTAGCTCTCCTCCAAGCTGAAGCTGAAACATAGAGCAGATCTGCAGCGGCGCACAAAACATAACCCCAGCCCTACAACCTTAGCCCAGTTGGATATAGCCTGAACTAACCTGAATCTGGTTCTTACTACAGCCGCTGAGAAACATCTCAGATGGACAGGAGCTAGATTTTACTCCCAAAAAGATAGAATCGGCTCCAAACTTGCCACGAAACTGAGCCTTAAACAACGCACTCTAGCTTTCCTGAAAATTTGAACCCCACAGGTGACTTGACCCAGAACCTGACTAAGATAATGGACGCCTTCCTAAAGTTTTACTCAAATCTTTATGAAGCCGATTCCCCCCCTTTCTCCCAATACCAAAAACTCTTTCATCACTGACCTTCCTGTACCTATGATTGCTCAATGCCACAGAGACCTTCTAGAAGGCCCCTTTTCCTCTGAGGAAGTCTTAGAGACGAATAAGTCTCTCAAATTAGGCTCGTCCCCAGGTCCAGATGGATTCTCAAACGGTTATTACGAAAAGTTTGGCCCCTCTCTATCACCCTATTTAACACGGTTCTTCAACTCTCTCAGGGATGGAGCCCCCCTAGGTAGAGACCTCAACTCTGCGTATATTTCTGTTCTCCCCAAACCAGGTAAAGACACGAGCGAAGTCGACAACTATCGCCCGATCTCTCTTATCAATAATGATCTTAAGATTATGACAAAAGTCTTAGCATTCAGGCTAGCGAGTTTCATTGCAACATACATTCACAAAGACCAGGTGGGCTTCATCCCAGGGAGACAGGGCCCGGAACAGATCAGGAGGGCAATCAACGTTATCTCATTGCTCAACTCCCAATGGGATGGTGGACCTCCCCAGAGGGGTTTCCTCCTCTCGATAGACTTACAAAAAGCTTTTTGACTCGGTCTCTTGGACATATATCTTTGAAATCCTGGAGCGATGGGGATTCAGCCCAAACTTTAGAGGTATCATCCACTCAGGTGCGCTTGCTGGGCAGATATTCTGAAACCCGCTATATTAGAAAAGGAATTAGACAAGGGTGCCCCCTTTCCCCATTCATTTTCGCGATAGCCATCGAAACGCTGGCTATTGCGATCAGATCTAACACTGATATCAAAGGAGTCCTCTGAGGTGCTCAGGAACACATATGCGCGTTGTTCCCAGATGATTTACTTTTATTCCTTACCTTTTCCTTAACTTCCACCCCTAACGTTTACAAAGTACTCCGGGAGTTTGGCTTAGTAACGGGTCTAAACGTTAACGTCGCCAAATCAGTAACCTTAAATGTCTCAGTACCTCCAGAAATGGTTGCGCAACTGAAGCAACATTTTACATTCACTTGGGCAACTGACTCAATACCATATCTGGGCATTAGACTTACACATAACATAAGCAAACTCTTCCCTACCAATTATCCCCCCATGTTTTGTAAATGTGGTGAGGACTTGGCGAGCTGGTCAAGGTGTGATCTGTCCTGGCTGCCAAAATGACCCTTCTACCGCGCATGTTATACTTATTTAGGTCCCTCCTGATACCTTTTAAGAAGAATCTTCTTCTTGCAGTGCAGTCCCAAATAATACGATTCATCTGGGGGAAAAAAAGGCTATAAATGTACTAAGGAGGTCCTTTATCGGGTAAAATCATCACAGTGGCTTAGGCCTTCCTAACCTGTGGTGGTATTACCAGGCGGCCCAACTAACCCAAATCTCAATAGTTTACTCTAGGGGACCTAAACCCGATTGGGTATCCATGGAAAGGCAAGCAGTACCCTTAAACACACTTGACTACCTCCTGTGGAGCGACCTGAAATCCAGACAGCCTATTATGTTCCCTACTTTCTCACTCGGTAGCACTTTGCTACACACTACACAAACAATATTCATTGGTTTCTTACATCCGTCGACACTTTCACACTTCTTCCACAATCCATCCTTCCCTCCTGGCATGAACATCCAAGTGTTTCGCTGGTGGATGAACAAAGGCCTATTTCGCATCTGACACTTCTTTATTTCTTCAGGTCCTATTACACTGGGATACTGCATAAATACTTTAGAGATGCCCAACTCAGAGAAATTCCGACTCTCCCAAATTAGACACTTTCTTAACTCTATTAAGGTCAGCTGAGAAAGAGCCACCCCAAAGCCACCCCTTATGAACAATGGTGCGCCAACATCATAGATCAGAGGGGGAGGCATCTCATTGATCTACTCCTCCTGTGCACGTAAGGATAAGATACCTCCCTACGCCCGAGCCTGGGAGATGGACACGGGGCACTTGTGGGACCAAAATCTTTGGTCTCAGGTCTTCCAATGCCCTTATAAAGGTATCTTGAACATTTCCCTAACTGAAGCTAATGTTAAATTATTAACTACATGGTACTACGTCCCTTCCAGATTGGCAACGATTTACACAGAAGCTTCTCCTTTGTGCTTTAGAGAGTGTAATATGGTAGGCTCAATGTTCCATATCTGGTGGAGGTGGACATGTCTCCAAATAAGGTCATACTGGAACAAGTTTATTGCATGTTGAGGAAGATAACAGGCACTGCAATCTCTCAAGATCCCACCATAGCCCTCTTGAACCACAAAATTCTGATGATCTCGAAACATATGCAAGCTCTGACTTTTTTCATTCTCCTGGGAGCCAAGATCACGCTCGCAGGGGCTTGGAAAAAGCCCTCCATATCATTTAGGGTGGCTAAAAAGAAAATATACTGGATCATATTGCAAGAGCACATATTTGTTAAACTACAGGACAAACTAGAAAAATTTTAAGCTATCTGGGAACCTTGGGCATCTTACAGTAACATTTCCCGTCCGGGTATTGCAAGTATTGCAAGTAGTGGTTAAAACCACCTGGTTTCCTACTCCTTCCTTCCTTCGTACTCTCCTTTCACTCTCTCTCACGAGAATCCCTGGATTCCCTGCTTCAATTTCACTCTCTACTCACCAGTCTACCTCTGTGAGGGAGGCCACTTACACCCCCCTCAAAGGAAGCGGAAAACTCTCCAAGTTGACTAGTTAGGTTTAAGTATATAAGGATCAGTTTTGAACTATTATATCCTCTTGGAGCTCCTAAGTTACACATCTCTGTAGCTCTTATGTACTGAATGGAAGACAGTTAACCTCTGGATGAGAATCGAGGGGGCTGGAGTCCACTGATTTGGGTTCCGAGAGTGACTAGGCACACCTACAGTTAGATCCCACAGGGTTAGTGTGCTGGTGTCCTCTCGGGGGGGAGAGCTGTCCCTTTTAAGTCTCCCAGATAATTACTACGGTTCAGGGTTCCTTAACCCTGGTTTGTGGGCGAAGTGACACACTCATGGCTATAGAGATAGTCCCTTTTCATACCAATTTCTACTGTTTTTATTTTTTAGTTTCTTGTATAATGATGTCTTCCATCCTATAGATTAGCAACAATGTCAACTGACATTCTTACATGTTTGTAACTGTTACATTCTAAGATCGAAGGCCATGTGGGCCAATGCAATAAATGTTTTCATGTGTTTTTCTTTCTTTATTCAAAATTCAGTAAATATATTGAAAGTTAAAAAAAAAAGAAAAAAGCTGTATCCTAGTGCCTGTGCTTTATAAAAAAACAAACAGATTTCTACCTGTTTTAACAGCATCTCTCAGCGATCACATGACACCAAGCTCTCTCCTCCTCTCCTCCCCGCCTCCCCAGCTGACATCAGCAGGGAAATCTTGGCCCCGTTTGCTGGAGCTATCAGATGGGGAGAGCCTGAAGTCCCGTGATCGCTGGGAGATGCTGTGAAAACAGGTAAAAATCAGCTTTTTTTAAATAAAAGACCGACACTAGGATACAGCTTTTTATCCGATCGAGAGGATGATATAAAGATAAGATAGTGGCTTAACAACCACTTTAATTGGCAACATCGGCATCAGGGGCTTGATAGCTGCTGCTAATCTTGAAATGATTAATTTGGAAAAATGTCAGCTGGTCAACAGAGTCTGGGGACAGACGCGATTTTTTATCTGTCACAGAACCTCCAGGAGCACTGAATGCATGTTCGGAAAGGATATAGGGCAGCCCAGCAGCTCTATTGCATACTGGGCAAGTTCTGGCCTGTGGTCTATTCTCATGACCAGTGGATCATCAATTCGAAAGGTCTCCATGTCTATTTTTGCCCCTAAATAATCTCCCAGCATACAATGCCGATGGGATGTGGAAGCAGACAGCCCTGAGCATTGAGGACTAAAAAATGTTGAAATGCATCACAGAGGCTGCCCCCTTATCCAATGCTCCTCTCTTGACCAACAAAAGCCTTAAAAGTAGCTTTACCATGTAACTGTAACCTACTAGGACCCCTACCCATTCACCAAAAAAGTGTAAAAAAAGTAAAAATGACAGGAGACAGTTTTTGACAATTCCTATATTAAACAAATTTTAAAAAGCGTCCTGCAATGTAAATCCATCAACAATCATGGCGCCAGCGGTTCTCCGGAAAAAAATCTATGACAGGCGTCCCGCCGACTGCTGTCTTTTCACTTTGACAGCTGTTATATAGCAAAGGGCGGGGCCACCCGGTGATGTAAACGGGTGACCCCGCCCCCTCTGACATCACATGCAGGGGCGGGGTCACCCACTTACATCAGCGGGTGGCCATGCCCTTGGCTATATAACAGCTGTCACCACAAAAAGACTGCAGTCAGCAGGATGCCTCCCACAGAGGCAGAGCTTTTCCATTTTTTTTTGTCTGGTCTGTCGGCGCCTGGATTGAAGATGGATTGACATCGCGGGACACTTTTTTTTTTACTAATAAAGAAATTGTCAAAAACTGTCTCTTGCCGTTTTTACTTTTTTGACACTTCTTTGGTGAATGGGTAGGGGCCCCCTTGTTAAAGGGAGCTTCCAGATTCCGATAAGCCCCTGCCCGCAGACCCCCACAACCACCAGGCAAGGGTTGTGGGGATGAGGCCCTTGTCCCCATCAACATGGGGACAAGGTGCTTTGGGAGGACCCCCCTTTTCCTGCAGCCTGCCAGGTTGCATGCTCGGATAAAGGTCTGGTATGGATTTTGGGGGGGCCCCCACACCATTTTTTAAATTTTGGTGTGGGGTTCCCCTAAAATCCATACCAGACCTGAAGGGCCTGGTATGGATTTTAGGGGGACCCCCACGCCATTTTTTAAAATTTTGGCACGGGGTTCCCCTAAAATCCATACCAGACCTGAAGGGATAAAGGTCTGGTATGGATTTTGGGGGGACCCCCACACCATGGCGCAGGGTTCCCCTTAAAATCCATAAGAGACCTGAAGGGCCCTTTTCAGCCATTTTCCTTCCCCGGGGTGCCATGTGACTCGTTAGTGTTACAAGGTCTCAGGTGTGAATGGGGAGCAGGTGTGTTAAATTTGGTGTTATCACTCTCACTCTCTCATACTGGTCACTGGAAGTTCAACATGACACCTCATGGCAAAGAACTCTCTGAGGATCTGAAAAAAAGAATTGTTGCTCTAGAGAAGAAGATTTCCAAGACCCTGAAACTGAGCTGTAGTACGGTGGCAAAGACCATACAGCAGTTTAACAGAACAGGTTCTACTCAGAACAGGCCTTGCCATGGCTGATGAAAGAAGTTGAGTGCACATGCTCAGCGTCATATCCAGAGGTTTGGGAAATAGACGTATGAGTGCTGCCAGCATTGATGCAGAGGTTGAAAGGGTGGGGGGGCCAGCCTGCCAGTGCTGAGACCATACGCCACACACTGCATCAAACTGGCCTGCATGGCTGTCGTCCCAAAAGGAAGGCTCCTGTAAAGATGGTGCACAAGAAAGCCCACAGTTTGCTGAACACAAGCAGACTAAGGACGTGGATTACTGGAACCATGTCCTGTGGTCTGATTAGACCAAGATAAACTTATTTGGTTCAGATGGTGTCAAGCGTGAGTGGTGGCAATTGGCCAATAGAAGGAGCTGATGCTCCGAGCGCGTAGCCTGCCAGTACCTCTTCCTCCCTTGTGATAACTCCTCCGGATGTGATCCTGTGACCCGTTAAGTCATTTCCATGCGCTCCACACTGGTTCCGGTTTCTCTCCTGTGGCCACAGGATGTGCTGTGGACCTGCTATCAACACAGCCACGCACCAGGAACCCCTCCCAGACATGAGAAGCCCCCGGGACTACTAATACAGATGAGCCTATATTTTTCTTACCTCTTGTAAGTGTGCTTGTTTGCCTTGCCATTAAAATCAGCTTTTAATACTGCACTTAAGTGGCGCTTCTGGTGTTCTCTCTTTCTATTTCTGTGTACAGAGTCAGCTCTCTGAGGACAGCAGCCGCCCTAGTCATCTCATCACTACCTTTATCCTTGGACTAATGTTTTTCCTATGGACTAATGATCTCCTTATGATATATACCTATTAATAGTGATTTTAATATTACTATTATTACCCTTTCTATTACACTGTACCTTGCGCTCACAATTACTGTTACCATTGATAAAAACAGACGGATGGGGATCTGTTTTGATCAGATCGGATGGCAGTCGGCTGACAGACAGACCATACAGGAGAGCGGGCTGTGTCTGCTTTCTAAAAGTGGAGTGGTCATGGACCCGCCATCTGCCTGCTCAGTGGGGATCAGCACACAGATTCCCTGCTGAGCAGGTGGATTCCAACGGAGCCCGCCCCATGTGGAAGGGGCCTTAAAAAAAATGATTGAACTACCTAGTTTCTTCAAGGAGAATATGGGGAATAAAATAAACATTTAGGGTCCATTCACACTGAAGTAAACGCATGTGCGCTGACATGCTGTGTTGCATTTTAACATGCACCTTTCTCCTAATTTCCTGAAACAAGCAAAGAGTTTATAGCATGGCAGAGGAGCCAGACTTGTCCTGCTATTCTTACTGTGCCTAGATGCGCATTGCACTGACATGCGTGACATTAACATGCTACATTGAATTGTGCTGAAAAAAGTAGGGCTTGTTCTACTTTTTTCCACTGCAAACTAGCGCATATCAGCGCAATGCACCAGTGTGAACTGCTCCCATTAACATACCTTATTTTTTACAGATCCTTGTGTGGGCATACATTGAAAAAAATTGTGTCAATGCATCTGGTTTGAATGGACCCTAAATCACGTTTAGAATAGACTTTTGAATTCGACATAGCTTGTATACAACTGTGCAGTCACAAACATCTGTGGGCATAGAGGGCTGCACAAAGAAGTGGCCACAGAGATGCCAAACTGAAGTTTAGCCTGCTAATAAATGGAGTGAAATTCCCATCATTTGTGTGTCTATCAACTCCATGTGCTGCACAGCATTGGCACCACTGACCAACCTCATTGGAAGGTACATTTATTAGGTTAACCCCTAAAGCACTGTTCTGTTTGTACTAATGGGCTGCAATGAAGATGAGCTCGGCTCCTCCAAGGGTTTGTTAGTAGTTATAGCAATTTACCTACTTGATGCTTTGCGGAAATTGGCTTTCATTTGCAGCCTGTGTTAAAGGTCATGTCATTATGATGGACGAGTGACTGATAAAGCATTTTAATAAAAAAAAGTACTTCTCTACCTGCAGTTCTTCTCTTCTATTAAAGCATAGCTATCAAGCATTGTTGAAAACGGTCTCATTCCTACAGCCTGAGGAAAGGGCAGACGTAGGGTAAAGAGGCACACAATCTGTTTAGGCAATGAGGATGAGCTGAACACCTCCCGGTTCGGTTCGCACCAGAACCTGCGAACGGACCGAAAATTTGCACGAACGTTAGAACCCCATTGACGTCTATGGGACTCGAACATTCGAAATCAAAAGTGCTCATTTTAAAGGCTAGTTTTCATGGTATTGTCCTAAAAAGGGTTTGGGGACCCGGGTCCTGCCCCAGGGCACATGTATCAATGCAAAAAAACTTTTAAAAACGGCCGTTTTTTCGGGAGCAGTGATTTTAATGATGCTTAAAGTAAAAAAAAAAAAAAAAGTGAAATATTCCTTTAAATATCGTACCTGGGGGGGTGTTTATAGTATGCCTGTAAAGTGGTGCGTGTTTCCCGTGCTTAGAACAGTCCCTGCACAAAATGTCATTTTTAAAGAAAAAAAAGTCATTTAAAACTGCTTGCAGCTTTAATGTAATGTCGGGTCCTGGCAATATGGATGAAAATCAGTGAGACAAACGGCATGGGTACCCTCCAGTCCATTACCAGGCCCTTTGGGTCCTGTATGGATATTAAGGGGAACCCCGCACCTAAATTAAAAAAAGGAAAGGGGTGGGGCCCCAAGGCCCTATATACTCTGAACAGCAGTATACAGGCGGTGCAAACAAGACAGGGACTGTAGGTTTGTTGTTAAGTAGAATCTGTTTGTAATTTTGAATTGGTACATTTTTAAAGTGTAGCTCCAGCCAAAAAATCTGTTTTTAAGCTTTTTGGAAAATATAGGGAAGGGTTATCACCCCTGTGACATTTGTTTTGCTGTCTGTGCTCCTTTTCAGAAGATTTCACTTCACTTTTTGTCCCAATGACAAATGTTTTTTTGAAAATTTGGGATTTTTAGTGAAACAAGGATTGGTGATAAAGCATCAGTGGAAAGGAGAAAAGTTTTCCCATATTAACTCTTACAGGAGAGAATTTCCCTTCCTATGGGGTAGATTTCATCTCACTTCCTGTTGTCTCCTTCCGTTTGCAAGTAGGAGTCGTTTGTAAGTTGGATGTTTGAAAGTAGGGGCCTGCCCTATATACTTAGCAGAAATTTGGGCCTTAGGTGTTGTTGTGGCCACAACACTGTAAGCCCTCACAGGGCCCTGCTGTGAAATATTCCATCAAGAATTGTAATTACATGCCCCTGTTGAACAGGGGCTGAAAAATTGGGCCTTTGGTGGTGGAGGTGGTGTTGGTGCCACAACACTGTAATTCCTCACAGTTAATCTTGGTGGGCACAGAAACGGGCCCTGCTGTGAAATATTCAATCAAGAATTGTAATTACATGCCCCTGTTGAACAGGGCCAGAAAAATTGGGACTTTGGTGGTGGTGGTGGTGCTGCTGGTGGCACAACACTGTAAGTCCTCACAGTTAATCTTGGTGGGCGCAGAAACGGGCCCTGCTGTGAAATATTCGATCAAGAATTGTAATTACATGCCCCTGTTGAACAGGGGCTGAAAAATTGGGCCTTTGGTGGTGGTGGTGGTGTTGGTGCCACAACACTGTAAGTCCTCGCAGTTAATCTTGGTAGGCGCAGAAACGGGCCCTGCTGTGAAATATTCAATCAAGAATTGTAATTACATGCCCCTGTTGAACAGGGCCAGAAAAATTGGGCCTTTGGTGGTGGTGGTGGTGGTGCTGGTGGCACAACACTGTAAGTCCTCACAGTTAATCTTGGTGGGCGCAGAAACGGGCCCTGCTGTGAAATATTCGATCAAGAATTGTAATTACATGCCCCTGTTGAACAGGGGCTGAAAAATTGGGCCTTTGGTGGTGGTGGTGGTGTTGGTGCCACAACACTGTAAGTCCTCACAGTTAATCTTGGTGGGCGCAGAAACGGGCCCTGCTGTGAAATATTCAATCAAGAATTGTAATTACATGCCCCTGTTGAACAGGGCCAGAAAAATTGGGCCTTTGGTGGTGGTGGTGCTGGTGGCACAACACTGTAAGTCCTCACAATTAATCTTGGTGGGCGCAGAAACGGGCTGAAAAATTGGGCCTTAGGCACTGGTGCTGGTGCCACAACACTGCAACCCCTCACAGACACTCTAGTTGGAACGCAGGAACGAGCCCTGCTGCAAAGTATTGCATCAAAAATTGTAATTACATGCCCCTGTTAAACAGGGGCTGAAAAATTGGGCCTTAGGCACTGGTGCTGGTGCCTCAACACTGCAACCCCTCACAGATACTCTAGTTGGAACGCAGGAACGAGCCCTGCTGCAAAGTATTGCATCAAAAATTGTAATTGCACGCCCCTGTTACACAGGGGCTGAAAAATTGGGCCTTAGGCACTGGTGCTGGTGCCACAACACTGCAACCCCTCAGAGATACTCTAGTTGGAACACAGGAACGAGCCCTGCTGCAAAATATTGCATCTAAAATTGTTATTACACGCCCCTGTTAAACAGGGGCTGAAAAATTGGGCCTTAGTCACTGGTGCTGGTACCACAACACTGCAACCCCTCACAGATACTCTAGTTGGAGCGCAGGAACTAGCCCTGCTGCAAAGAATTGCATCATAAATTGTAATTACATGCCCCTGTTAAACAGGGGCTTAAAAATTGGGCCTTAGGAACTGGTGGCGGCGCCCAGAACCAAAAATGTTCTTACAAGCTATCAGCATGATCATTGAGGAGGAAGAGGATAATTACTCAGCATAACAGGATAGTCACTCAGAATCAGCATATGCAGTCTTTGAAGGGATCTGACATTTCAAAAAAAAATTATTCGTTTACATCAGCATCAGGTGCTTGGTAGCTGGTGGTGATCCAAGACTGATTCATTTTTATGAAGGTCAGTCGATCAACCGAGTTGGTGGACAGACGCACCCTGTGATCGGTTACAAAGCCTCCAGCAGCACTGAATGTGCATTCCGAAAGAACGCTGGATGCAGGACAGGCCAGTAGCTCAATTGCATACTGTGCAAGCTCTGGCCAGTGATCCATCCTCAAGACCCAGTAACGCAGAGGATTTTCGGTGGGAAAGGTGTCCAAGTCAGATCTTGCCCCTAGGTATTCCTGCACCATGTAAAACAGTCGCTGGCGATGGTTGCTGGAACCGATCATACCTTGGGGCTGTGGACTAAAAAATTGTCTGAACGCATCGGTCAGACGGCCACCTTCTCCACCGCTCCTTCTTTGACTGACCGAAGCCTCAGCAACACGTTGTCCAGAAACAGGAGTTTGTAACCTCCCAGTCCCTGGGAACGCGTTGCACAGACCTTTCTGCAAGGCCTCCCGAAGATGTTTCATCCTCTGCGACGGCAAGATAAGGTCTGCAACCTTACCCTTGTAACGTGGATCAAGGAGGGTTGCCAGCCAGTATTGGTCCTTCTCCTTGATACCAGGAATACGAGGATCCTTACGCAGGCTTTGCAGGATCAGGGAGGCCATGCAGCGTAGGTTTGCTGAGGCATTCGGTCAGGAGTCCTCTGGGTCACTAAGGATGACATGGTCCGCAGCCACCTCCTCCCAGCCACGTACAAGTCCATGTGTTTCTTGGGACTGATCCCTTAAAGACTGCTGCTGATGCTGAGTGCCAGGCTGCACCTCCATACTGACACAATCCTCCTCCTCCTCCTCGTCCTCTTCCTGTGTGATCGACGGGCACGCAGGAACACTGTCTGGATAAAGGGGGCCTTGAGAGCTAAGGAAGTCCTCCTCTTCCTGCCTCTGTTCTGCCTCAAGTGCCCTGTCCATTATTCCACGCAGCGTGTGCTCCAACAGGTGGACAAGGGGGACAGTGTCACTGATGCATGCACTGTCACTGCTCACCATCCTCGTGGCCTCCTCAAATGCAGTGCATGCATCCCTGATCATGGCCCACTGGCGTGGGGAAAAAAAAACAAGCTCCCCTGACCCTGTCCTGGTGCCATAGTTGCACAGGTACTCATTGATGGCCCTCTGCTGCATGTGCAGCCGCTGCAGCATGGCCAACGTTAAGTTCCACCTGGTGGGCATGTCACAGATTAGGCGGTTCTTGGGCAGGTTAAACTCTTTTTGGAGGTCTGCCAGCTGAGCACTGGCATTATATAACCGTCGGAAATGCACACAGACTTTCCTGGCCTGCCTCAGGACATCCTGTAAGCCCGTGTACCTGCCCAAGAACCGCTGCACCACCAAGTTAAGGACGTGAGCCAAACAGGGCACATGGGTCAGTTGTCCCTGTCGGAGGGCGGAGAGGAGGTTGGTGCCATTGTCGCAAACCACCATTCCTGCCTTAAGTTGGCGTGGCGTCAACCACCTCTGAACTTGCCCCTGCAGAGCTGACAGAACCTCTGCCCCAGTGTGGCTCCTGTCCCCCAAGCACACCAGCTCAAGCACCGCATGGCATCTTTTGGCCTGCGTACTTGCGTAGCCCCTTGAATGCACCGCTGGTTCCAAGGACAAAGCACAGGAAGAGGCCATGGAGGAAGAAGAAGAGGAGGGGTGGAGGAGAGAGGTGTGTCACAATCATTAGTAGTGGCATTTTGGAGGCGTGGTGGCGGAACAACCTCCAACACTACTGCACCTTGTCCTGCATCCTTCCCAGCTGCCAGCAGAGTCACCCAATGCACCGTGAAACTTAGGTAACGTCCCTGTCCATGCCTGCTGGACCATAAGTCAGCGATAATATGCACCTTACCGCTGACCGCTCTGTCCAGCGAGGCCAAGACATTGCCTTCCACATGCCGGTAGAGAGCCGGAATCGCCTTCCATGAGAAAAAGTGGCATTTGGGTACCTGCCACTGAGGAACGGCACATTCCACAAACTCACGGAAGGGGGCAGAGTCTACCAACTGAAAAGGTAGTAGTTGAAGTGCTAGCAATTTTTCCAAGCTAGCATTCAACCACCGGGCATGCGGATGGCTGGGAGTGAACTTCTTTCAGCGGTGCAGCAGCTGGGGCAGGGAAATTTGCCTGGTACAATCTGACGTCGGTGTACCGAAAGCAGATTGCCCACAAGTACTTGGCTGTGACACACCTAATTCTACACCTTCATTCCTCTCAGTGCAGGTCTCAGAGAGGACTGAAGGTATAGTGGGGTTGGAGATCTCAGCTGATGAGGAGCAAGGAGAGGTCCTCTTTGTTTTGGTGTGGGTCGTTTAGATACGCTTGCCAACGAACTGCATGGCAGGTCAACATATGTCTGGTCAAGCATGTGGTGCCCAAGCGGGAGATGTTTTGGCCACGCGAGATACGCTTGAGACATATGTTGCAAATAGCAGCGGTGCGATCTGATGCACTCATCTCAAAAAAGGCCCACACCAAAGAACTTTTAGAATAATGCGCAGAGACAGCAGCGCCCTGCACATGCAGAGCTTTGCGGTGTGATGCAGTCAGTGTACTGCCCTTAGGCTGGCCCCTCAAGGGCATCCTGCCTCGGTGATGTGCCTCCTCCTCCTCTCTCCTATCAGGCACCCATGTTGATGCAGTGACCTCATCATCCCTCCCTCCTCATCACTGGAGCAAACCTGGCAGTATGCTGCAGCAGGGGGAGCATGACTGCCAGATTGCTGTCCTTCTTGGGCACCCCCTCTGTCCGTGCTCACGTTACTGCCTTCATCTAGCTCAGTATCATCATCAGAGCCTTCTAAACGCTGGGCATCCTCCTGGAGCATGTACCCAACACTGTGGTCAAACAGTTCGAGGGACTCCTCAGGAGGATATGGTGGGGCTAGGAAAGAAGTTACTGATGCCACTGAGTCGAGGGAAGAGGCCGCGTTGGCAGCTGCTTTGCCAGACAAAGTACTCTGAGCATTAGTGAGAGAGGATGAGGAGGATGAGGACGGCTTGGTCATCCACTCGACCAAGTTTTCCGCATGTTGCGGCTCAACACGGCCAGCTGCCGAAAAAAAGGCCAAGCGTGTCCCACGGCCACGTGCTGATGAGGGTGCACCGTCTCCATGACCAGCACTGTTGCCTCTAGACACAGAGCCTGCTTGCCCTCTTTTATTGGCTTGTGACTGTCTGCCTCTCCTTGTTGGCCTTCCAGACATACTAATGGCCTGTAGCTGCACTAAGCTGGGAGATATATATATATATATATATATATATATATATATATATATACTGATACTGCAGCTAGCAAAGTCAACTGCCTGCCTGTAGTATGAGAACACCACCAACATTCTACAGGTAGCTTTAGCTGAACACTGTGCAGAGGTCGCACTACACTAATGTGTAAATAATTTAGCTGCCTGTGGTGGTGATAGGATCAGGAAAACACCACCAACCTTCTACAGGTAGCTTTAGCTGAACACTGTGCAGAGGTCGCACTACACTAACTTGTAGCTTATTTAGCTGCCTGCGGTAGTGATAGGATCAGGAAAACACCACCAACCTTCTACAGGTAACTTTAGCTGAACACTGTGAGGAGGACGCACTACACTAACTTGTACCTTATTTAGCTGCCTACGGTAGTGATAGGATCAGGAAAACACCACCAACCTTCTACAGGTAGCTTTAGCTGAACACTGTGCAGAGGTCGCATTACACTAACTTGTAGTTTTAGCTGAACACTGTGAGGAGGACGCACTACACTAACTTGTAGCTTTAGCTGAACACTGTGCAGAGGTCGCACTACACTAAATTGTAGCTTTAGCTGAACACTGTTCAGAGGACGCACTACACTAACTTTTAGCTTTAGCTGAACACTGTGCAGAGGTCTCACTAAACTAACTTGTAGCTTTAACTGAACACTGTGAGGAGGACGCACTACACTAACTGTAAATAGTCTAGTTGCCTGACTGTGGTACTAATAGGATCAAAAGAACACTAGCAATTTTCTTCAGGTAGCTGTAAATACTGTAACAAGACAAGCCTGCCTGTCAGTATCAAGATAACAGGAACGGATCTAGCTAAACTGAATACAGTGTGTATATATATATATATATATATATATATATATATATATATATACACACAACACCTGGGATGCATATATATACACAATACACTGTAAGTGCAGCTAACTCACTGACTGTCCTGCCTAATCTATCTAACTTAAATCAAATGACACTGTCTCTCTGTCTATCTATCTCTCTCTCAACGCCGGAACACACACTACACAGGGCCGCCATGCAGGCGGCCTTATATAGTGTGGGGCGTGTACTAAATGCCCTGAGCCATAATTGGCCAAAGCCTCCTTGGCTTTGGCCAATTACGGCTCTCTGTTCAGACGGCGCTGTGATTGGCCAAGCATGCGGGTCACAGTGCATGCTTGACCAATCATCAGCCAGCAATGCACTGCGATGCCGCAGTGAATTATGGGCCGTGATGCGCCACACGAATTTGGCACGAACGGCCCATATCGTTCGCAATTCGGCGAACGATCGAACAGATGATGTTCGAGTCGAACAAGGGTTCGACTAGAACACAAAGCTCATCCCTAATAGGCAGCTATTATGCCAACTCCATGTTGTAAACTCTTGTCCAGTACATGGTGCAGGTCCATGGTACTATAATAATATCCACCTTGCAGTATGGCTATTTTATTATGAAGTCAGAGACTCCTATTATCTGAGGCCACATGTAATTTCTGTAGGCATTTAAAGCTGAGCTCTAGGCACATATAAAAACATAAATTAATGCAGTTTTATAGTAGTTTTTACATCATTAAATGTATTTTTAATGCAAGCAGTGTAAATGCCTAGTAATAGCCCCTGTACAGCAGGACTAGAATGTGGGAGATAGAAGCAGCACAAGGATCTAATCATTTTATGCGCTGACAAGAAGCATGCTGATAGAGGGAACAAGCAGAGTGACAGAGAGAGACAAGCTCATCACTATGCTGCTTCTGTTTTAATGTACATGCATTTGCATGCGCTTAGGCGCATCCAGAGCCTCTAATCTGGCCTAGGACCTACAGATTTCTATTTTCTCTAAACACAGCTAAACTGAATGAAAATGTTTGTGAATGTACTCCTTTTATTTTCAAATATGATAGTGTTGCTCAGGATAGCAAATCAATGTTTGTAGTAGTAACTCCACTACAGGTAACACTCCCTTCTCCAATGGAATGGGACTCACCTTTTATGTTGGATCTCTACTAACCTATATAAACAGGGTCAGTCACACTTATCCTCAGGGTATATTATAATATACTACCTTACCAGTGTTGCCAACCTACCAGATTTACATTATATCTTTTCATGTGACAACACTGAAGAAATGACACTTTGCTACAATGTAAAGTAGTGAGTGTACAGCTTGCATAACAGTGTAAATTTGCTGTCCCCTCAAAATAACTCAACACACAGCCATTAGTGTCTAAACTGCTGGCAACAAAAGTGAGTACACCCCTAAGTGAAAATGTCCAAATTGGGCCCAAAGTGCCTTAACCCTCTTGGGCATGGAGTTCACCAGAGCTTCACAGGTTGCCACTGGAGTCCTCTTCCACTCCTCCATGACATCACGGAGCTGGTGGATGTTAGAGACCTTGCGCTCCTCCACCTTCCGTTTGAGTATGTTCCACAGATGCTCAATAGGGTTTAGGTCTGGAGACATGCTTGGCCAGTCCATCAACTTTACCCTCAGCTTCTTGGAGGTCTTGGAGGTGTGTTTGGGGTTGTTATCATGTTGGAATACTGCCCTGAGGCCCAGTTTCCGAAGGCAGGGGATCATACTCTGCTTCAGTATGTCACAGTACATGTTGGCATTCATGGTTCCCTCAATGAACTGTAGCTCCCCAGTGCCGGCAGCATTCATGCAGCTCCAGACCATGACACTCCTACCACCATGCTTGACTATAGCCAAGACACACTTGTCTTTGTACTCCTCACCTGGTTGCCGCCACACACGCTTGACACGATCTGAACCAGATAAGTTTATCTTGGTCTCATCAGACCACATGACATGGTTCCAGTAATCCATGTCCATAGTCTGCTTGTCTTCAGCAAACTGTTTGCAGGCTTTCTTGTGCATCATCTTTAGAAGAGGCTTCCTTCTGGGACAACAGCCATGCAGACCAATTTGATGCAGTGTGCGGCATATAGTCTGAGCACTGACAGGCTGACCCCCCACCCCTTCAACCTCTGCAGCAATGCTGGCAGCACTGAACTTCTTTGAACGACCTGTTCTGAGTGGAACCTGTCCTCTTAAACCACTGTATGGTCTTGGCCACTGTGCTGCAGCTCAGTTTTAGGCTCTTGGCAATCATCTTATAGCCTAGGCCATCGTTATGTAGAGCAACAATTCTTTTTTTCAGATCCTCAGAGTTCTTTGCCATGAGGTGCCATGTTGAACTTCCAGTGACCAGTATGAGAGAGTGAGAGTGATAACACCAAATTTAACACACTTGCTCCACATTCACACCTGTGACCTTGTAACACTAACGAGTCACATGACACCGTGGAGGGAAAATGGCTAATTGTGCCCAATTTGGACATTTTAACTTAGGGATGTACTCACTTTTGTTGCCAGCGGTTTAGACATTAATGGCTGTGTGTTGAGTTATTTTGAGGGGACAGCAAATTTACACTATACAAGCTGTACACTCACTACTTTACATTGTAGCAAATTGTCAGTTCTTCAGTGTTGCTGTTGTTACATGTTACATGAAAATTTATAATAAAATATTTCACAAAAATGTGAGGGGTGTACTCACTTTTGTGAGATACTCTATATATTTTTGTTTTTTTTTATTCTATTTTTTATGTAGATAAACATATTGGTTACCCTACTTTTCTATAAATCAGGCAATCTTTTGTTATATAGACATTGCTTTTGCTACATATAGTATTTTTCTACATTTTAACTTGCTTTTACTGTTTGTAAGGTAGTTATTGGTATATTATAATATGCCCTGAGGATAAGCGTGACTGACCCTGCTTATTTAGGTTAGTAAAGATCCAACATAAAAGGTGAGTCCCGTTCCACTGGTGAAGGGAGTGTCACCTGTAGTGCAGTCACTACTACAAACATTGATTTGCTATTTTGAGTGACACTATCCAATTTGAAAATAAAAGAAGTGCATTCACAAACATGTTCATTCAGTTTAGCTGGGTTTAGAGAAAATAGAGATCTGTGTAACCTAGGCCAAATTAGAGGCTCTGGGTGCGTCCAAGCTTTACACTTACTACTTTACATTGTAGCAAAGTGTCATTTGTTCAGTGTTGTCATATGAAAAGATATAAAAATATTTACAAAAATGTGAGGGGTGTACTCACTTTTGTGAGAGACTGTATATGTATAATTGTAAGCTTCATATATGGTGAACACCAATCATATAATCAATAACTATACATTAAGGCATCTATTTAAAAAAAAATGTATTGAATATTTGCACAGCAATCATGAATAACCTCTGTAATTTGCCTAATACATTAATTTCCTATGACTGTCAGTTCCATCTAGTGGCCATAATGGGGTATTTTCTCAATCACTAGATGGAGCTGACGAACCAAAGGAAACAAGCATAATAGACAAATTATAGGAATTATTTGTGGTGGCATAGCACATTTTGTTTTATAAATAGACCCCTAAGTTTCATAAAAGTTCTGCTAGAAAGACAATATTTACTAATAAAACAGTTCAAGTCTAATTTAACATTTAACATTAAATTTTTAATTTTTTTTGGCCCCTCCTATTATGACTGATGTCAATCATTTCTTTGCATTTGTTGTTGTTTTGGTGAGATTATTTTCACTGAGATTTCCTTTTCTGATGGCCTTCTCTTCTTTCTTCAAGACCTACAAAAATTCATAAGAATGAATCAGTTGGTGGCATTGCTGTTAGATGTAGGTTTTCTTATGTTATGTATTTATTTAAAAAGTTTTAAGTGTAGTTTTAAAGAATACTTGTATCATTAAAAGCTAAGTTAATGTACCACCAGTGAACAACACGTACCACACGAGAGGCTGGCTCTCTAACCACAGGACATGGTTTTCTACCCAAGGACTTGGTTATCTAATCCATATATTACCTTTAGAAGCTTCAATGTATGGTTCCCTCCCCCCAGTAACGGCTTTGTTTCAGCGTTGCACTTTGGTTCTGTATAAATCCTATGGTTGGATCTTTGTTGGTGAATTCTGCAATGGTCTGCTTTCCGTATGTTACAGGATACCCATGTCTCCTATATAGCTAGGTACCCCCCAGTCAGGCGCTCCCGCCCCCTCTTGCCTTTTTTTATCGACCACATACACCTACATGTGGGTTAGTGTGCCATCAATAGTCCCAACCAACACTTTCCACAAGGGGGGCCTCTCCTACATTGTCTCAAACTATTATTCCACACTATTTTCATTATTTCACCACCTTGGTATAAGACACTATCTTATTATACACACTTTGGAATGTATATCCCACCTCAGCTCCTTGGAAAATTCAATATACTCTCAGTCACTACGAGCTTGGTTATTTGTCATTACATTTTTGCTCATTGTTACCTAGCTTTTTTGTAGTTGGTTATTTCCTCTTGTATTTCTTGTGCAAATATTTAATTAAATATATTTGAAAAAAAAAAAAATACAAAAAATAGAAATAGAAAAATAATAAATGCACATACACTATATTACCAAAAGTATTGGTACGCCTACCTTTACGCGCACATGAACTTTAATGGCATCCCTCTTAGCTCATCCGAGTCTTTATGGACCTTGCTTTGTGCACTTGTGATCAGAGCTTGTTGTCGGAAGTTCTGACCGTGTGTGGGCTCCATCGGACTTTTTCCATCGGAATTTCCGACACACAAAGTTTGAGAGCTGGCTCTAAAATTTTCCGACAACAAAATCCGTTTGCGTAAATTCCGGTCGTGTGTAGACACAAAGTGCCACTCATGCTCGGAATCAAGCAGAAGAGCAGCACTGGCTATTGAACTTCATTTTTCTCAGCTCGTCGTACGTGTTTTACGTCACCGCGTTCTTGACGTTCGGAATTTCCGACCAACTTTGTGTGACTGTGTGTTTGCAAGACAAGTTTGAGCCAACATCCGTCGGAAAAAATCCATGGATTTTGTTGTCAGAATGTGTGATCGTGTGTACAGGGCATAAGGGTTCCCTTCACTGGAACTAAGGGGCCAAGCCCAACCCCTAAAAAACAACCCCACACCATAATCCCCCCTCCACCAAATGATTTGGATCAGTGCACAAAGCAAGGTCCATAAAGACATGGATGAGCGAGTTTGGGGTGGAGGAACTTGAGTGTCCTGCACAGAGTCCTGACCTTAACCCGATAGAACACCTTTAGGATGAATTAGACTGGAGAGCGAGACCCAGGCTTTCTCGTCCAACATCAGTGCCTGACCTCACAAATGGGCTTTTGGAAGAATGGTCAAACATTCCCATAGACACACTCCTAAAACTTGTGGACAGCTTTCCCAGAAGAGTTGAAGCTGTTATAACTAAGCCAACTCAATATGGAATCCTATGGACTAAGACTGGGATGTCATTCATGTGCGTGTAAAGGCAGGTGTCCCAATACTTTTGGTAATATAGTGTATTTTGCACCCCTCACTGGGGTGGTGATGGACAGTCACAGTTCAATGAGCAGGTTGGAGGAAGAGCTGCAGTGACTAGTGACCGAATAGTGTTGTCTGTCACCATCTGGCTGTACATAGTGGAAGGGGCTCATGAATCAAACGTTCCTGAACTCAATCAGCAGTATCTTGGCAGGTAAAACCGTTCATGGTTATGTATTCCAAATATGTATTTCGTTTTTTTTTTTTTTTACCAGGCGTTCTGCTTCACTACCCAGCTGTTCATATTGTTTCTTTTAATATCTTGTTTTGTTTGAAATGATCAAGGTGGTCCTATTGTATTTCTGTCAGTATAATACACTCATCACTAAACGTAATTCTCGTTTTATAAACAAATGGTAAGAGATAATTAACACAGTCGAGGGCCCAGCGCCTGCATTATAACCATTTCCATACACGGAGAGGAAGGAAATGTAAATAATGGGGACCTTTGGCTTAGTATAAGCTAAGAATAGCATCCGTTCTCCTACAGCAAGCAGAATAAAAAAGTCTTCTGTGACTTGAAATTTAAAAATGATCTGGTGCCTTATGTATACCAATATTATTTGTTTTAATATTAATGTGTATGTATCTTTTGATCTGTGAAATATACCATTGAAAGAGTTTTATTATATTTGTTAAAAAAATACAGAAATCTTGTGATAACGTCCTATATTCTCTGTCTCTGGATTGTTATCACTGAGCATTGTTCTCTGCTATATCTATGGACTACTAAACACCTACCCTTGTTATGGAGATAAGAGGGAGGTGTTATGTATTCCTGACACTTTCTGTCCTAGGGACACAACACTGCTCAGTTAGGTTGGTACCCTAGGACAGGTAATATGTCCTAAAGGGCAGGATGACCAGGTTAAAATAAAGGAAACATTTGCCAGGTGAAAATAAAGGGAAAACTAATGCAGCCACCACATTTAGGGCCGGTTAGCTGCAATACTATCAGTTTTGATCTTGGATTTAGAGATGCTTTAAAGTGACTGTTGCCCTTTAAAAGAAAAAAAAAAAAATCCAGCAAAAGAACACGGTTTGTAGTCACCTGTCCCACCAGCTATTGCTGGAATATTCAGTCTCATGTAGAACCAACCTGCCCACAGAATGTTCAGATTCAACATACTTCTTAAATAAGCAGTGCACGTTTGTTGCAGTCATGTCCACTGTTCTATGCACACCACACCCCTATAGTCCATAATCCATCTTGGGAGTAAGCAAAAGAGAGTGGCTATATTCCTACAGTGGACCATGGAAAATAAACGTAGTCACCTTTCAATAGAAAGTTGGATCACAGCAGCAAAAAATAAATAAAAATAATTTGGATATTTGGTGAAGGCTGAGAGCAATAGAAAGTATGTTTTTGAGACACTGTACTACTATGAGAAGGTGATCTGGACTTTTTTTTTAACTGTGATTGCTTGTTACAGTGATGATCACTGTATTAGTATTCGTTTTACCTGTCATGAATGGCTTTCACTCATGATAGCTTGCTTACTATTGTGATTGCTGTGATCAGCTACAGCTACCATATGGTACATGTAAATGACCCTGTACTAGGTGATCACTATCACTAATCACAGAGAATAGTAAGCAAACTGTCCATAAAGAAAGCCAATTATGACAGTTGTGTTTACATGTCATCATGTGATCGCTGTGATTGGTCACAGCAATCACATGATACCTGGGCCGCTCACAGTGCCCAAGTGAGAGAACGCTCCTGGAAGCCTCCCGGAACTGGAAAGCTCCCACCTGGCTGTATTATTATAATATGCTGGACGGAAAATAGTTAAGAATACATATTAAATAGATTTTTTCTTTAACCACTGCAGCCCCGGAAGGTTTACCCCCCTCAATGACCAGGCCATTTTTTGCACTGTGGCACTGTGTTACTTTAACTGCCAATTGTGTGGTTGTGTGACGCTTTATCCAAATAAAATTGATGCCCTTTTTTTCCCACAAATGGAGCTTTTTTTTGGTGGTATTTGATCGTGGTTTTTATTTTTTGCGCTATAAACAAAAAAAGACCAACAATTTTGAAAAAAATAAATAATATTTTTTACTTTCTGCAATAAAACATATCCAATAAAAAAAATTTAAAAAATCGAATTTCTTCATCAATTTAGGCCAATATGTATTCTGCTACATATTTTGCGCAAAAAAAATCCAAAAAAGGGTATATTGATTGGTGTGTGCAAAAGTTATAGCGTCTACAAACTATAGGATATTTTTATGGAATTTTTTTATTTTTTATTTTTTTTTACTAGTAATGGCGGTGATCAGCGACTTATAGCGGGACTGCAACATTATGGCAGACAAATCGGACACAAGGGGACACTTGACACTAATCGGACACTTGACACTTTTTTGGGGACCAGTGACACTAATACAATGATCAGTGCTAAATAATATGCACTGTAACTGTACTAATGACACTGGCAGGGAAAGGGGTTAACATCTGGGGCAATCAAAGGGTTAACTGTGTCCCTAGGGAGTGCTTTCTAACTGTGGGGAGGGGGGGGGTGCTGGTACTGTAAGAAGACAGAGATCTGTGTTCCTGCTTAGCAGAAACACAAGATCTCTCTCTTCTGTCACAGAACAGCGATCTGCCTTGTTTACATAGGCAGACCGCCATTCTGTCTACCTTGGGAACGATCAGCAGGTCCTGGCGGACATCAGGTCCACCAGCGTGTACCCGCTGGTTGGCTCCCTCTGTCTACATTCACAGCGGGAGCTAGTCGCCGGCAGCGTTCGTGCTCGCCCTAAACCAGGAAGACCGAAATCACATACAGGTATGTGATTTCGCACAGAGAGGCCGCCCTGCTGCAGTAAATGTACGTGGGGCATTCCAGAAGTGGTTAAACCGGTTTAGTGTCACTTTAATGCATCCAGATTGTAGGCTGGAACGGGTAATATTTATAAAGAAAAATAAAATATACAGAAAAAAACTATATATACAAAAAAATGCCCTTTGATCACTTCAGAAAACTTTCACAGAAGATAAAAAAAAAAAAGTATTGAATGCTGAAAAGAATGATTTGATGGTGTAGTTTGAAATGTACAACTTTAAAAAGCAGGAAGATTTCAGGGCAGCGGGGCGACTGCATTACTTGTGTAAATGTGGAGCAGCAAGTCTTTGTAGGTAGAGAAAGCAGCCCTTACACACAGCTGTCTTCTACAAGTAATGTGCTTCAAAATTACATTAGAAAACTATAATTGTGCACAAGACTCCAGCAGAGGCAACATAAAAGAATTTGTTTCAAACACAGCAAGGGCGATCGCAGGCTACAAACACAGTTTTACTTTGATGCGCTCTCCACCTAAGGATAATTCTAATTCTAAGTCAAGCTTTGAAATGACTTTATATTACGTGACAAAATGATGAAGAATCTAAATTCGACTGCAGTGTTTCTAGGATCGCGTAATCAAGCTGTGAAAGAATTGTGCTGCGGGCTTTCCTCGGGCTACAAGGCAACAGATAGATAACGCTTATCAGCCAGCTCATCTGTGTCATTGTCACATTAATATCGTATGACAGGGTGAATTGTTAAAAGGGATAAAATAAGCTACAAGGCTAAAAATGTTATGCTACATAATCCCAGGGAATTTAGAGCTTGATAAGGAAGATCTTAAGAGATGTGCAGCTTTCACCCTGCCTCTAATTTGTGGGATTGCGCAGCAGGATTGTAGAAATGAAGGTGCCTGCTCATTAATATTTCAAACCAAAGAAAGGTAACCTTATAATATGAACCCATCGCAGGATTTTATAACAAACTGAATCATCTTAAAATGAAATATATTTTTAGGGTTATTAAGTGTTCTTGCATAGAAAGACCACTTACTGTTATCTCACATATATATTATTATTATTATAGCCAAATTTACCACCCTAACTCCTCCCACAGCTTTTACACTACATAGACAAGTAATATACTGAAACGTGCGGATTGTTCCCGATTGGTGTGTTATTACTTTGTAGAACGTTTCGCCAAATGGTTCACGAAATATCGTTGTTTTTGCGGCAAAATTGGTCCCATAGGAATGAATAGCGAAATGTTCAATGTCATTTAATTGGTGTGCTATTACCTTGTGGAACTTTGTGAATAGGTGAAAAATAACAGTGTGAATCCAGCCTCAATGTCATTTAATTGGTGTGCTATTACTTTGTGGAACGTTTCCCCGAATGGTTCACGAAATATCGTCGTTTTTGTGGCGAAATTGGTCCCATAGGAATGAATGGCTAAATGTTCAAAACTAGAGTGGGAGGTGGCAAAAGCTGACAACCCCATGATCAGCCAAAACATTATGACCGCCCCATGATCAGCCAAATCATTTATGACCACCCCATGATCAGCCAAAACATTATGACCACAACATGATCAGCCAAAACATTATGACCACCCAATGAAAAAAAAAAATAATATTTTTTTTTTAAAAATCATTTTTGAAAAAAAAAAATCATTTTTGAAAAAAAAAAAAATCATTTTTGAAAAAAAAAAAAATCTTTTTTGAAAAAAAAAAAAACAATCATTTTTGTAAAAAAATGTTCAGCTCTTTCAGCTAATGATGGGGCTTCTTCAACTTTTTTACTACTATTTATACTTTTTAAAATATTAAGCTTTTTAACACTTTTCACAGTTACTCAAGCCACTCCATCCAGTTACTCCACCCACTCCAGTTGTAGAGGCAAGAGCACTTCACACAATTTCCCCAGAAATTGTAGCTTTTCTAGTTATAAATTGTCAAGGTCCATTCAGTCCATAAGTGATATTTTAATTATAGGTTGGGCCTGTAGTGCTAAATTAGCCACTGGCTTCCGAAATGTGTTGGACCATCTAACACAGGGGCCTCCAAATTGTGGCCCATGGGTTGGATGAAACCTTTTTGTTGCCTTTATCTGGCCCTTGATAAGAGACATTATTTATCCTACTTACACCAATGAGGAACTATTTCTCCCACTGACACCAATAATGGGGCACTATTCCTCCCACTGAACTAATGATGAGGCACTATTCCTCCCACTGACACCAATGATGAGGCACCATTCCTCCAACAAACACCAATGATGGGGCAATTTTCCTCCCACTGACACCAATAATGAGGCACCATTCCTCCAACAGACACCAATGATGGGGCACTATTCCTCCCACTGACACCAATGATGAGGCACCATTCCTCCAACAGACACCAATGATGGTGCACTGTTCCTCCCACTGACACCAATGATGAGGCACCATTCCTCCAACAGACACCAATGATGGGCCACTATTCCTCCCATTTATATCAATGTTGGGGCACTATTCCTTACATTTATATCAATGATGGGGCACTATTCCTCCCACTGACACTAATGAGGAGGCACCATTCCTTCCACTGACACCAATGATGAGTAGAGTTGGGCGAACAGTTTGAGCCAAGCAAAAGTCTGGGCCCGAACATCTCCTGTTTGCCAGTTTTTGTGGGGCGCTCGGCAGGATGTTCGCTTGCCGAGCGCTCCACAATGCACTGCGCGCTGCACAGTGCATTCTAAGTTCTGACTGAGCAAAACTTTGCCCAATCAGGGCACAGTGAATAGCTGGTTGTTAAGGAGTGGGTCAGGCCGCAGCATACTTAACAATGGATGAGTCATCAGCTGTCAAAGGGCTTCCCCGCTGACAGCTGAATGAATAAAAAAAATTGCCGGCAATAGAAAAATGTTTTTAAAAACGGCGTGGGGCCCCCCTCAAAATACATATGGTCTGGTATGGGTTTCCGGGGGGACCCCACGCGTTTTTTTTAAACACTTTTGCTAAATATTTTTTTAAAAAACGGTGTGCCTCCCCCCCCCCAAAATCCATACCAGACCCTTATCCAAGCATGCAGCCCGGCAGGCCAGGAAGGGGGGGAGCGAGCACACGCCCCCCTCCCTTCCTGAACCATATCAGGCCACATGCCCTCAACATGGGGGGTGTGATTTGGGACACATTAGATTATCGTATCCACAAAAATGAAAACTTGGTTTACATACAAATGTATGAACTTTGTTTACACTAAAAAAAAAAGTATGTATTTATTACAGGTACTTATATAGCACTATCAATTTACCCAGTACTTATACATATATTAAACATTCACATTGGTCCCTGCCCTCAAGGAGCTTACAATCTAAGGCCCTTACTCACATTCATTCATACATACTAGGGCTAATTTAGACAGGATCCAATTAACCTACCAGCATGTCTTTGGAGTGTGGGAGGAAACTGGAGTACCTGGAGGAAAGCCACACAGACACAGAGAGAACACGCATAGTCCAGGCAAGTAGTGCTGTAGTTGTAGAATGTTTTTCTATCATGTTATACATCTCTTAAAAATCACCTGAATTCAATGTGTTGTCATTTCACAAAAAAAACAATACAATATTAGTTAATTTTTTTTAAAAAGGACACATTCCAAGCAAGCAAGCAGCAAGAACAAATTATTTTTACAAATTTTCAGTGAGTTCCTGAAACCACTAGATGTCCTCAGCACACCTGCAGAAATGTGGTAACCATCAATGAAAGCAAGTTGATACAAATAAAATACAATAAATGATATTACTTGTTGCTATGTTAAAGTGACTCTGTTATTATTTTTTAAGATGAAAAAAAGCAATCCCTGCAAAGCAAACGATTCACAATCACCTGTCCCTCTGTCCCTGTCACTGAATCCTGCTGGAGTGAAGAGAAAAACTTCAAAAGCTGGTACAATTCTGGGTGTGTCAGATGCCTGGCCCCCACAATGAGTTCCTTAAACCACATTCTAAAGGTTCTAGTTGTGCACCTAACATCCAATAGTCCAAAAAAAGTAAGAAAGTGACCTCACAAATGCGTTTAGGTCTCTGTAGAGGCCAAAATGATCCAGTTTGTGAAGGGTCCAATCTTTTTCACAATAGGGAAAATATTGATTTCCAGTAGTAGTGCTTCTTTGTAGTAGAGGATTGGTTAATTTGTTTACTGTAGACAAATAACTGTTTATGATTTTACCTTTTCTCCCCTCCCTCCCCTACATTGGGGTCTTGTCCCTATAAAATGACAGGGTTGTATCAAGGGTATGTAATATGTTTCCGTGCCTCTGTCTATAGGACTGCATATATGCGTATATATACCTCTGCCAAGACTATACCGTACCTATACTGCATGCAGGTTAAGGGTCCCAACAATAGCTGGAAGAAGAGCATCTCAAAGGACTGCCTCTCCCGCTATCATTGCCGCCATAAATGCACTATAGTAGGCAGTATAGTTCCACCACTTGATAGAATAAACTTTACTACTGCTCACTGCTGCACTTCAGGTGGCCTTGCTATTGCTTATGCTGATCTGGACTCAAATGTCATCTTATGCCTAGTCCTTACTGTTAATCACTTTGTATGCTAAATTGTGTTTAAGAAAAAAAAAGTTTGTACGGAATATTATTTTACATTATGGACCCATCTTGCTCATATCTAGCTTAGCTCCTAAACTTCAAGTACCCAAAAAGAATTACACACAATGACCTGATATACATTGTCATTACTACCCAATGTAGAAAAGGGAGAATCATTCCCCAAACTCCTTACCAGTCTCAGCAGTTTTATCTTAATCTTTACTGTCCACCCCCCAATTCCTCTACCTCCTTAAAAGCGGGCGTTCACACATTACAAGAGCTTTTTCTCCTCTGGTACCTCCCCTCACCCTCTTACAGAATTGGAACATTTTTCATTGCCTGCCCATGTGTGGGAAACCACCATGCATGGGCCGTCAATGCTGCAGATCTGCGCACACATGGGATATTTAATGATGGTGGCATAGGAGAGGAGCGGCAGAAGATGAACTTTACAGGGGTGAAGCTCTTCTCTTTACTTTTTTTTTATTGTGCAGTTGGCTATTGACGTTGATAGCTATCGTGGGTTTAGTTGATTTATTTTTAGGGTCCATTTTTAGAGCTTTAAGTGTTTTTTTCTGCCTGAAAGCTCCTCTTAAAAATGCGATCCAGAAGGGTTTTGTTGTTACCGCCTCTAAAGGCTGAGCTTAAAATATGCCTGTAAATTGCCTAATGTGCATGGACACATAGGATAACACGGAGCTGCTTCTACAGGCAGGAGAAAAAAAAGCAAAACTTTTGCAGAAGCAGCATTTTTTATCCTAGTGTGCATGGACCCTTACTGTGAAGATTCACAGCATTCTTTCCCTACAGAATTCAGAGGCATTTTAGTAAAAACATAACAGGAATATACAGTTAATTTCTGTCTGTGCCTGAGATGCTATTCCTTTAAGGGATCCTTTGGGGAAACATTCAAAAGGCTCTGTGAGTGGAGAAAATTTTAGATTTTCTATTGGGATTGTCTGACCCACAGTGGGCTAAATAAGGAATTAAAGGACCATACAGTACTATTACAATAATTTGGTCAATTTCTCTTGCACTGACGTTCTTTTAACACCGTAACACATGCATTTGTACTTTCCTTGTAATAATTATGCTTTGTTTGAGTGTTATGCTCTGCAATTTATTAGATATACTGAGGCCATCTAGTGGCTTTTTGCTTTTACTGAAAAATTGTAATTCCCTCTTGCTTTGCCACTATTAAATCAATGAAGACATCCCTTTTAATTATACAAACATATATCTAATAATATGTTTTGAGAAAAAAAAATTGGGAAACAGTGAAGCACTGAATCCAACTGATTTTAGGACATTATATAGAGACACACACAATAAATATTTATATATATATATATATATATATATATATATATATATATATATATATACACACACTATATTGGCAAAAGTATTGGAACACCTGCCTTTACACGTACATGAACTTTACCCTTTGGGACACCTGCCTTTACACCTTTGGGATGTATTAGAGTGGAGCCTGTGAGCCAGGCTTTCTTGTCCACATCGGTGCCTGAGCTCACAAATGTACTTCTGGAAGAATGGTCGACCATTCCCATAGACACACTCCTAAACCTTGTGGACAGCCTTCCCAGAAGAGTTGAAGCTGTTATAGCTGCAAAGGCTGGGCCAACTCAATATTGAACTCTACGGACTAAGACTGGGATGCCATTAAAGTTCATGTAAGTGTAAAGGCAGGCATCCCAATACTTTTGATAATATAGTGTATATTATCAAGGCTGGCAGGATTGTGGATGGCGTATTTGCGTGCCTAGATTTCTCACCTACATATTGTGAGGGGGCCCCAGGATTTATGAATGTTGTGGATGAAACAAACCTTTTTGATTTCCCAAAATTTTATTAAAGCAGAGATCCACTCAAAAGTGGAACTTCCGCTTATCCCTGCTCCACCCCCCCTCCACATTTGGTAACTTTCAGGGGGAATGGGTACCTGTTTTTTGACAGGTACCATGGAGATGTGGCGGAAAGTCTGACAGCAAATGTTTGATGGAGCATACACACTGTCTGAATTTTCGACAACAAGCTCACATCCAACATTTCCCATCGGAAAATCTGACAGTGTGTACGCGGCATAATAGTTGTCCTGTAGACAGATTCTCCCACCTTAGCTGTGGATCTCTGCAACTCCTCCAGAGTTACCATGGGCCTCTTGGCTGCTTCCCGGCCTGTCAGCCCATCTTGGTAGGTTTGCAGTTGTGCCATACTCTTTCCATTTTCAAAAAAGTGATTGAACAGTGCGCCGTGAGAAGCTCAAAGCTTGGGATATTTTTTTATAACCTAACCCTGCTTTTACCTTCTCCACAACTTTATGATGCTGTTTGTTCTCTAAGGCTCTCTAATAAACCTCTGCGGGCTTCACAGAACAGCTGTGTTTATACTGAGATTAAATTACACACAGGTGGACTTTACTTACTAATTAGGTGACTTCTGAAGGCAATTGGTTCCACTAGATTTTAGTTAGGGGTATCAGACTAAAGGGGGCTGAATACAAATGCACGCCACACTTTTCAGATATTTATTTGTAAAACATTTTGAAAACCATTCATCATTTTCCTTCCACTTCACAATTATGTGCCACTTTGTGTTGGTATATCACATAAAATCTCAATAAAATACATTTACGTCTTTAGTTTCAAATTTCAAGGGGTATGAGTTTCAAGGCACCTGGTATCTATGCATACATTAAAAAGGTTTAGTGTTTTAAAAGTACAATCATCTTTTAAACTGCTTGCACATACAAGGATCCAGCAGTTTAACAGTTTAATTCTAATGAGGTTCAGTGTAGGTGGCTAAATGGAGATTCTGTAATACACATCTACGGATAAATATGATGCATACAAGCTAATCCGAACTGGATTATCCAGGGACATACAAGGGTGAAATTGGTGGCTTTATGAGCAGATTTCCTATGTCAACTGTTTGGTGTCCATACAAGCCAATTACTGCCGGACTAAATCACTTTAGCCCTAATCTGACAAATGTCTGGTCTGCATTTGTGCCCCTTTACATATGTCGTATTACACACATTCATTGTACCATATAGCAATAATGGATAAGAAATGTCAAACTTTAGAAAAAGAATGAGGTAATTAAAATACTTTCATTTCACCAGGTTCTTCTGCATTTGGACATAAAGCAATTTTTATGTGTCAGTCTGATCCTACAATAGAGATTTGTTCAGGGTGAAACGTGTCAGACTAAGCTCCATTCACTGAGGCCGTCGGTTACTAATGAGACAGGTTAGCATGAAGTCATATCACCGCTTTGTCACTTTTCCTGTCTCGCAGTAGAAGTATACCGACACTAAGGCTTGCATGATGACCTTTGATTTCTCCTTATTACATCAACTCCATTCTCATTTCACCTTTTCAGATAAATTATAGATAAGTGCATGTCCCAAATGATAAACTAGTCAAGGACCTATTCAACATTTTTCCCACAAGTGATCTGTAAGCATATTTGTGTGATATGTTATGAAGAAAAGTTGGTTTTAAAAAGGGCAAAAATAATATTCATTATTAGTGAGGGGAAGAACACAAGCTTTGTATCGATCATCTGCTTTTTACTTGATCAGTAACCTAGCGGAAGTTTGGGGTCTTAGAAGAGGTCTTCTTTTATTTAACCTCTTGCATTTGCATTTGCAGGTTCTGTGTCTGGAAAGTAAGAATATTAGAATAAAGAATATTTAAAAATGGCTTTTGTTGAAAGATCTTAGGTCTGCCTTAGAAGAACCTAATTCTTCCTGGGGATTCAATGAACAGAATTAGCATTAGTCATTCAGAGTGCAGTTAAGGTAAGTTTTCTTGCCTGATAATCAGCCTGATTATGGGCACATTAATACTGTCACTAAATGGATAAAGTAAGAATTCAACAGGCACTAATATAGCCTAGAATCTCTTTGAATGTTTGTGGCCATTGATACAAGTGCTCTAATCCCAACTAGGCCATTGCTATGAAAGATAACTAGCACTGCTCTAGCATGCTTTCAGTGAAGGGCATTACAACTGAACTCCAGGAAAACTGCCTAATAAATGGTTTAAATACATATATGGAGATTGTTTTATCTGCAAAATGATTTAGAATCCTTTGTGATAGATATCCATGCAACTGAGCTCTTGTATGAGCAGCTGATATGGGATCAGCCGGGGGGCATGAAGTCTAAGCACCAGCCACTTTTCACCAGAGCTCCTGATGGCAGAGATGGGTTTCGCTGTGTGCTGGTGCCAGGTCACGACTCCCTGGTTCCCCCCTTACAGGTATGGAGACAAATCCGTGTGGATTCAGGAGCCAGCAAGAGTACAGGCAGGCAGAGACCTACAGAAGATCCAGAAAGTAGGCCAAAGATTAGGGCAGATGGCAAACAGATGAATCTAGGAGATGAAGTTTGGATTGGCAGAGAGAAGATTAACCCAATGATACAACAGGTAGGATGAGGAGTATCAAGAGGGAGCACAGAGGCAAATGGGAATAGTACTCCCTTAAAGTGTTACTAAATCCACAGCAGTAAAATCAGTCTGTATATGCAGTAAAGTATGCTTGTTATACTCACTGTGGAACCTAAGGGGTTAATTCTGTGCATTGTGTAAAAAAGCTGATTGATCTTGTCTTTTCTGATCCTCCCCTTCTTTTACTGTCCCCAATCCATCTGCTGATAGAACAAAGCCCTAGGAGGCACTCTGCACATGCTCAGTTTGGTGTGTATTGTTAGAGAGTTATTTTTGGGGAGGGTGCATGTGATCAGCACAGGGCCAATCAGCACTGTCCAGACAGAGGTTTAGGGGTCCTGCAGCCTCATAGGACAGTCAGAGGAGAATGAAAACTCCTCCTACAAGCCTTAACAAGTGCTCGGTCAGAGACTGCTCAAAGTCATAAGATTGCTATATACTGCTGATGAGAAAAGGTATTTAGTAGTTTATGTTTACTAAAATAATTGCATTTCTATGTTCTGTGTACTGTGGGAGACCAGATACAGTGAATGCAGGGTCCTGGGTTTAGTAATACTTTTAATAATCATGGCCCCATTAAGAGGCAGACACCAATGATGACGGACTGCGCATGCGCGGACTTTCTGATTCATTGGAGCTGTTTTTAAACTCCTTGCAAGGAACTTTTATATATGGATGCTTGTTGGCGATTTAACTAATAAAAAGAAGTTAAACTTTTTACACTATTGGAGTTTCTTCTTCCCCTTCTTTTTTGGATTTTAACCATCGCTGAGAGGGGATTCCCCCTCTCCCCTCCTCGCTTTGCTGAGGCTCGATTTGGAAACCACCAACACAGCGCTCACAAACAGGAACCATCTACAGGGAGGACAACAGCCATAAGGGGAGGATATCATATGCTGTCTCACAAGGGCTGTCTGGTAAGCCTCCATCTTTCTCTGTGGTGACGGTTTCTGTCAATGGTGGATGTCACGGATTTACCCAGCGGAATAATCACATATGTTTTTCATGGACACTATATTATAATTAAGCACGTCCTTATGACATTGGAATTTGCATTTAATACCCACTGATCCCTATTTGATAATTAGTGGAATATTTATGAGCACGGTTAATAGCACTAATGTTTTTGTGATTACAAACTTTATTTGTCTACTGTTGTGGTAGTCTTCCAGCGCTGCACTGTTTGTATATATACCAATGATGTAATCGCCATGATTACAGCTGAGCACGGTGGGCCATGGGGAAAGTAGCACAGGAACGAGGACGGTGGTAACTGACACTTTTCATTCAGTCCTGAGATTTACACAGCCCTTCCAAACAGAAGTGCCAGTTTTAGTGACCTGACTTTCCTTTAACTGCTTGCCGACCAGCACACGACGATGTACGTGGCTTAGTGGGCGCGCATGTGCCCGCTGTGTACTCCGTAGACGTGCCCGCAGGTCCCGCAAACTCGATGTCCGCTGGGGGCCGCGAACGTGACACGGAGCGGCAAAACGGTGAGATGCCTATGTAAACAAGGCATTTCCCTGTTCTGCCTAGCAACATGACAGGGAGCAACTGCTCCCTGTCATCGGGAGCAGTGATTTCTGTCACTTTGTAGTGAGCCCCCCCCCCCAGTTAGAATCACTCCCTAGGACACACTTAACCCCTTGATCGCCCCCTAGTGTTTAACCCCTTCCCTGCCAGTGTCATTTACACAGTAATCAGTGCATTTTTATAGCACTGAGCGCTGTATAAATGACAATGGTCCCAAAATAGTGTCAAAAGTGTCCGATGTGTCCGCCGCAATGTCGCAGTCGCAATACAAATCACAGATCGCCGCCATTACTAATAAAAAAAAAAAAATAATAATAAAAATGTCATAAATCTATCCCCTATTTTGTAGACGCTATAACTTTTGCGCAAACCAATCATTATATGCTCATTGCGATTTTTTTTTTTACCAAAAATATGTAGAAGAATACATATTGGCCTAAACTGAGAAAGAAATTAGTTTTTTTATATATTTTTTGGGGGATATTTATTATAGAAAAAAGTAAAAAATATTGTTTTTTTTTCAAAATTGACAATTTTTTTTGTTTATAGCGCAAAAATAAAAACCGCAGAGGTGATCAAATACCACCAAAAGAAAGCTCTATTTGTGTAAAAAAAGGACATCAATTTTGTTTGGGTGCAATGTCGCACGACTGTGCAATCTGTGCAAAAAAGTGTTCTGGTCAGGAAGGGGGTAATTTCTTCCGGGGCTGAAGTGGTTAATGCAGTTATAGGATATGGCTAGATCACCTCATTGCTTCTCACTGCTCACTTTGCTCTCTCCTCATGTTAGTATGTTCATTGTCAACACATGTACTAGAGCAGTTCTTTTTGGCTCGCGACACAGCCAGCTGTAAAGCTGGCCATAGATGGAGCGATTACGGTTGCAGGAAAGAAAATCGCTTGATTCCCCCATCAACACAGGCAATGTCCTGCGGAGCTATTGGGGTTGATTTACTAAAGGCAATTAGACTGTGAACTTTGCAAAGCGAAGTTGCACTCTGCAAGAGCAGTTGCTCCAAAGCTTAGTAAATGAGGAGGCGCTCTGCTGACTCCCATCGTCCAATCATGTGCAAGCAAAAATGCTGTTTATTTTACTTGCATGTGATTGGGTATTCTTTACAAAGTGAAGCTTTACCTAATTTACTAAGCTCTGGAGCAACTGCCCTTGCAGAGTGCAACTGCACTTTGAAACGTGCACAGCCTATTTGCCTTTAGTAAATCAACGCCACTGTGTTCTCTCGGCAAGGGGAGCCATCCAGGCCAGGAGAACACACAGTGATTATTGCTTGTGGCTAAAGCTGCTGCCAATAATCCAGTGAAAAATCTGACAGGCTGGTTGTACAATCAGCCTGCCCATACATGGTTCAAATCTCTGCCGATCCCTACTGAATCGGCCAAGATTCGAACCGTATATGGCCGGTGTTCTGTCAAAATAGCCAGTTCATCGAGACCTCCAATTACATCACTTCCGGTTTCTGTAATTGGAGATTTTGATGAGTTGCTGTTTTGACACAACACTGGAAAGCGTTTACACTCCGGTAGATGAAGAGTTTGTTATTTTGATAGAACAGCGGATAGGGAGTAAAATGTTGTTGCCACTATGGAGGCGGCCATTTTGTTGGTTAGTATCAGAGCAGACTAACAATGTCCGCTCATAATACCGTGTACAGGAGTGTACACGCTTTTCAGTGCTGTGTCGAAACAGCTTTGACAGAACACTGGCTTAAAGATGAAACAGGAAACAATGATACTTCCTGTTGGCTATACAGTGTGGTGTGTGCATCCAAACTGGCTAGACAAATTATGGAACAATAAATGTACATCACATATATTTCAGGTTGTATTTACCCCACCGCCTGATATTCTGCTGGCTTAGGTGGTTTTAAAGCTACAAACCTTTTTGGCTCTAAGTCCCACTCTGTCTTAGCAGCTGACGGCCATGCTGGGGTTTGCTTTTTGGACAAAGACAGGTTACCAAAGCCTGACCTAACCTCAGCAAATCAGTCTGCCAATCATATTGAAACCTGTTTGCTGTATTCTTTACTACCAATATAACACGTCTGCCTGAAATCTGCTAATAAATGTTACATGAATGCAAGTAGGACAGCCCTGCGGCTTCCTAAACAGCCTGAGGCTAATGCGAGTTGTAGGAGGGCTGATTTGTTTTACTTGATAAGTTTCCAAGTCCTTTCCCGTTTCCATGGGATATTCAGGACAACGTGCCCCTAAGAAATCGAAACAAAAAGGTCAAAAAGACACACAAAGGACCTTCTTACAGGAGCTGACAGCAGCATACAGAGCCCTAGGCTCTCACTTTTGGGATTGTAAAAAGACTTGACTTGATGCTCTGCTCCTTTTCATGTGCACAGGTTACTATAACCACACCATATTTATGTCTTCGTGCTATGAAATGTTAAAGTGCCTGTAAAATAATTCTTCTGTATCAAAGGTTGACAAATTCAGATGACTAGAAAGGTTATTTAAGATCCCCATATACAATGTTGTTGATTCAGTTGAAAGGCAGTTGTTAAGAGCGCTAGGGTGCAAATACAGTTACCTCTGGGGGAAATAAATCATTCACTGAGGACATGTTGGCATAAACTGTATAGATTTACCACCACTCTGAACACATAGATGGACAGTAAGATTTGTGCTCTGACAGGTTCAATACAGAATTCTTGTAAAATCTTGGATTTTTTTAGGAGTATAACGTTTTTGGCTTGATTTATAAAAAGTAACAACCAAAATGCTCTGAGTGGTTGTAATAAAGCCCAAATTATGGATGTAGTGAAAAGCTGGACATAGACATTTAGTGTTCTCTCTTCAGCTAGCGGGTGAGAGAAAAGCACTCAATTTGTCCAACCACTCTAAACTGCATAGATGGACGAATGTCCTGATGTCGGCTATTGCAGGAGTCAGCTATCAGAATACCCAATAAGTGACTGCAGCCAATCTCTTTTCAGTCTACAATTTTCTGCCGAGCAAATTTTTTCAGTTGATGGTGTTGACAGGGCCCTCCATGGTTAGAATTTCAGCTGATTCAATGGAATCATCCAAAATTCGAACAGTGTATGGTCAGCTTAGGGTACATTGGTAATTTTATCTCTTGCTACAAAACCATGGGGGCAGTTTTAATCTAAAGGCTAACTCCACCTTTTGCAAAATTGTTGCACTCGTATTTAGGGTTTAAAGGAGTTGTAAAGGCAGAAGGTTTTTATCTTAATGCATTCTATGCATTATGATAAAAAAAAAACCTTCTGTGTGTGGCAGCCTCTCCAGCACCCCCTAATACTTACCTGAGCCCCATCTCTCTTCAGTGATGTCCACGAGTGTCTTAGCCGTCCGTGACTCTCCTCTCGATTGTCTGAGACACAGCAGCGGCACCATTGGCTCCTGTGGCTGTCAATCAACGTCGCTTAGCCAATCAGGGGAGAGATGGAGCAGGGCCGGGACTCTGTGTCTGAATGGACACACGGAGCTGTGACTAGGCTCAGGTGCCCCATAGCAAGCTGCTTGCTGTGGGGGCACTCAACAGGAGGGAGGGGCCAGGAACAGCGAAGAGGGACCTGTGAAGAGGAGGATCGTGGCTTCTCTGTGCAAAACCAACTGCACAGAGGAGATAAGATAACATGTTTGTAATTTTTATTTTTTTACTTTACAATCAATTTAACATGTTACACACACACAAACACACACACACACACACACACACACACACACACATACCCCCTGGGATAGTGTGCAGAGGTTTCCTTTCACCCACAGAAGCTATCACTTTTGAAATGACCAATTTCCAAATGACTACTGGTGTAGGATGATGGTTACTTTGGTAGTGAAGGGATGTTGTGCTTTTCCTCTTCATTATCAGGTGGCTCCTGGCATTTTGGGACCACACCAGTGCCACAGACTACCTAGGGACCTAGCCTGGGAGTCACGGGAGAAATGGAGGGGCCCCTGAGAGAGCACATAGTTACAGAATGAGATGACAGGTATTTCTGGGTTGGTTGATGTCAGTTCAGGCTCTGCAGTACTGGGTTCTAAATGCTGTGCACCAAGGAGTTGGTGTTCTCTAACTGTGGTAGTGTCTGTAGTGCTTAGTGTAACAGTACAGTCAGTTAGTCTGGGGTTGCTAGAGGGTTACCTGTGTTCATTATGGTTCGCTTCTAGGTCTGGAGTTATGCATTAATGCTGATTTTCGCATAAAAGCAAACTCCTGCCCAGATGCTAAGCATTTAGGGAATGTAGTTCTCTTGTCCCCTACATGGGCGCCTAAGTGCTGTCCACACTAGAATCCAGTCAAGTGTGTTGCATGCACATACAGTATGTCAGCAAGGAACACACTAACAGGAGAGAAAAGGAGTGATAAACCCAATATTCCTCCCCTGCTTCTTCACTGTCCAATCACAGCCTGGGGGCAGGGAGGTGACTTAGCTGTGCTGCTTAAATGCAGCGGAATAAAATCAGGTCACCAACCTTGCCACTTGGCAATCAGTTAATCTGCAGTGCATTGACATTACATTATAAATATGTGATTTTCAGTGCACTCTGCTCTAAAACGATACAGCTTCTGTGTTGGCCTTGACACTTTTTCACTTTGATTTGTTGCCAATTAGAGTTTACTTTGAACAGTAACTTCCTGTACTGTAATGCTTTGTACACACGATCGGACTTTCCCCCAACAAAACCGTGGAATTTTGTCCGAAGGGCGTTGGCTCCAACTTGTCTTGCATACGCACGGTCACACAAATGTTGGCCAACAATTACGAACGTAGTGACGTACTAGACGTACTACGTGGTTTTTCAGCCCTTTAGCGACAACCTTTGGGCTCCTTCTGCTAATTTCCTGTTAGTAGAAGTTTGGTGAGTGTTGATTCGTGCTTTTCTTTTCGCGTTTTTCATTTAGCGCTTTTCAGTTCGGGCTTTTCATTTTGTGCTTTTCAGTTTGTTTCTGAATGGCCGTTCGTCAACCAGACATGTTGCGGAATCGGTGGGGATATTTATTATTGGCCTTGGAGTTATTGCTTTGACATTTTTTTTTGGTTGAATAATGATTTGATTTGGTAAATTTTCTATATTTTTGGATGCATAGAATGCACTTTTTGGTTAAGTTCTATTGGTAGATAGCATGTCTAATTTTATTTTATTTTATTTTTTAATGCACAATAAAAAAAATGTGTAGAATACTTGGCTATGTGTTTTACTTCAAATGACAGTTTGGGAGTAGGGAGTTACATTTTAAAAAATAAAAAGTAAAATTGACAAGGGACACCAACATAGTTGTATCTTTGATCTTGAAAACGACGGGATAATGGTGTTATGGTAACTTACCCAAAAAAAAAAAAAAAAAAAAGCACAATAATATTATTCTTGATATCACTAAAAAAAAAAAAAGCCTTTGAAAATTTGTTTGCAATAACTCCATCAGTATCGCCAGCAAAGCAGCTTCATTATTATCCCATTAAAGAAGAAGAGAATTGTGCGCTGCATTTTTTTCTTTTTCTTTTTTTTTTTCATAATTTGCCATGTCACAAATGTTAATTCTCCATTACGAACGCTAGTTTACAAGACCGACCGCTTCTGGCTCATCCTTGCTTCCGAGCATGCGTGTTTGTACTTTGGACTTTTGTCCGACGGACTTGTGTACACACGCTCGGAAAATCCGACAACACACATTTGTCCGCGGAAAATTTGAAAACCTGCTAGCCAACATTTGTTGGCGGAAAGCAGAGGTGGGGGACTCGAGTCACATGACTTGACTCGAGTCAGACTCGAGTCACCTGTTTGAGGACTTGCGACTTGCTTTACAAAATTAAATAAATGACTCGACTTGACTTTGACTTGTCACTAATGACTTGCGACTTGACTTTGACTTGGGCTATTTGACTTGCAATGACTTGCAATGACTTGGCACCACCAGTTCTGTGTCTTGGCCTAGGCAAAAAACGCCGCCAAACCCCCCCCCCCCCACAATAGAAAGCTCCCCCCGAGTCCCGGCTTCGGGGTAGATCAGTATTTTGACTTAATTTGTGACTTGACCAAAATAAATGACTTGACTTGACTTGCTTGACTTCTGGCAGGGACTCGACTTGACTTGCTTGCTTTTCGCCACAGTAACTTGGGACTTGCTTATGACTTGAAGGTTAAGACTTGAGACTTGCTTATGACTTGCATATGTGTGACTTACTCCCATCACTGGCGGAAAGTCCAACAACAATTGTCCGTGCATACACACGGTCGGATTTACCGACAACAGCCTGTCATCGAACATTTCCAGTCGGAAAGTCTGATCGTGTGTACGGGGCTTTAGAGCTTCAAATTGTGACATCTAGTCTGGTTCGTCCCCAATCTGATAAGCAGAATCAATGATTAGGCAGGTGTACAGAGTTGCCACAAGGTGAGAGCAAGCACTTCTGAAAGCTGGGAGCGCTAGCTAATACACAGGAGACTTTCCAATTTATGAAGAACCTTTATTCCCCGGGATCGGTCATTCTCTCTCTTTACACAAAAAGAAAGGAGGATGTTAATGGTGTTCTGCTTGGCCAAGCCATGGGTTACAAGCATGGAAAGTCCCAGAAGGTTTCAGGACAGGCAGGCAGGCATCATAGGGCCCTTTCACACGGTATGCTTAAAAATGCTGTATGCAGTGTTCAGAAATGCACGTGTGTTTAATGTGCATTTCTTGAGCGCATTCTGATTTCCTCACTCTCAGCATGCACCTGTGAAACATGAACATGTGACTAAAAAAAACACACCACAAATGCCATTGCACAGAGCAGGTAGGTATAACATGTTTGTTATTTAAAAGAAAAATAACGTTTACAATCACTTTAATTGCTAAGAGTAGTGATTGGTCGCTAAACAGATAGAACAAATGTCTCTCTATGGAGTAAGAAACACAAGTAACATGGAGCAGCAACTTCCAGTGATCAATGACAGGTGGTTAGACAATGCATCATCATGTCGGACTGATTACTCCTACATACAATTTGTGTAATTTATTCCATAGAAAGCCATTTGTTTGGTATGTTTAGCAATCAATTGTCACTCCTAGTAATTAATCAGCAATTTTAATATCAGAATTGTTACTACTAGCAAGTAGCTAAATCCCTCAGTAGCTTCGAGTGATTGAAAACCTTTTTTTAAATTTTTTTATATCAAACATGTTTTACTTACCTGCAGTGTTCAATGGTTTTGCACAGAGCAGCCCCGATCCGCCAATTCTTGGGTCCCCTGCCAGTGCTTCTGGCTCCTCTCCCTGCCAAGTGCCCACCATAACAAGCCGCATGCTATGGGGGCACTCATGGGGGCTCAATGGACACACAGAGCGTGGCTCGGCCCTGCCCTCCTCCCTCCTCACTGGCTCTGATTGACAGCAGAGGGAAGCAATGGCTCTGGCTGCTTTGTCTGAGCCTATAAGGAGGGAGAGAGCAGAGATAGACGCTGCTCTTGGGAACAGTGCTGGATTAAGGTTGGCTAAGTATAAAGGGGGGCTAGAGGGGGGGGACTGCACCCAGAAGGTTTTTTTACCTTAATGCAGAGAATTAATTAAGGTGAAAAAAAAGCCTTTAGAACCACTTTAAGATTAAAATTGTGTGTGGCTTAGAGTGGCCATGCATGGAACGAGCCGACAGCACTGCTCAGTGTACTCTGATTTACAAACAAATGGCCACTGCCCCACCTATATGCGTTAAAAACAGGGGTTTAGTCTGCACACATTTGCAAATACATACGTAAGCTACAGGCCCCATCAAGGCACCCCATTTTCTGTAGCCCTACTTCTAAATTGTGAGAGCCTCCACAGTGGAAGCACATGCATTATAATGGATAGGTAACGTAGAGGGCAGCTGAGCCTGAAGGGAGGCCACCCCTCCTTAAAGACACAGGTGTACACTGGACACCCAGCACACAGCACTATGGCAGCAAAGGTGTCCAGTGCATTGCCTCCCCAGTATATTAACAGTATGAACAAATGGCCACTGACTCCACCTATAACCGGCCTTTACAGCAAGGAGCACTGGAAGGGCGATGCATGTCAAACATTTCCAAGCTCAACTTACTGCGATGAACCAATTTATCCTGTCTAACAATATGCGTTAAAAACAGGGCATACTTGCCAACTGTCCTGAATTTCCCGGGACATTCCCGGGATTTAGACCTTTGTCCCAGTATTACCGTTTCCCGGGAAATGTCCCGGGAAATCGCTGTTTTCCCATTTTTTCCCGCCGCTAGAGGCCGACGACTGGCACTGGTTAAATGTCTCCGGCAGCAACCATTTTACGGAAGACCAGCTATCGTGAGGAAGATGGCTGGGGACACCTGATGTAAGGAGGGACTCTGCTGGCAGGGGACACCTGGTGTAAGGTGGGACTCCGCTGGGGACACCTGATGTAAGGAGAGACACATATTTCTATTGTGGTGTAGGATCTGGGCCTGCTGTCCCTCCATCCCTCTTTCTTTCCTTCTTTCTCTTTCCTTCCCTCCCTATTTCTTTCTTTCTCTTTCTTTCGTTCTCTCTTTCTTTCTTTCTCTCTCCCTTACTTTCTTCCTCCATCCCTTGTTCGTCTCAGACTCTAACCACACCCCCTTTAAACCACGCCCCATTTAAGCCACGCCCATTTCCCTTTTAAACCACGCCAGTTTTTTGCCACGACACGCTTCGCACGCCACATTTCTCTTTCCTCGATCTGTCCCGCCTTCAAACTAATGCCCCGCCCCCTAATTATAGCAAGACTCTGCCTACAGACAAGAAAGTGTCCCTATAAATATTTTTGCAATGTTGGCAACTATGACAGGGGTGTAGTCTGCTCACATTTGCAAATACATGCGTAAGCTACAGGCCCCGTCAAGGCACCCCATTTTCTGTAGTCCTACTTCTAAATTCTGAGAGCCTCCACAATGGAAGCATATGCATTATAATAGTTAGGTAGAGGGCAGGTGAGCCTGGAGGGCGCTGTGTAAACTACAGGCCCCGTCAAGGCAGCCCATTTCCATTATAATGCATGTGCTTCCATTGTGGAGGCTCTCAAAATTTACAGTTAGGACTACAGAAAATGGGGTGCCTTGACAGGGCCTGTAGCTTATGCATGTATTTGCAAATGTGTGCAGACTACACCCCTGTTTTTAGCGCATATTGTTAGACAGGATAATTCGGTTGGTCGCAGGCTGGTCGGTAAGTTGAGCTTGGAAATTTCTTTGGTTTTGTTTGTCAGTGTATTCTGATGGCAGGGAAATCTCCATGCTGTGAGATTACAATAGCATAGCGAGAGTGATTCCCCCATCCACCTGCTGGTTGAAGAACAAAAAATGATTAATGCATTGCCAGCTTTAGCCTTAAAATCTGTGTTAAGCTGGCTATACACTGTTAGCACACAGACAAGTGGATAGAGGAATCACCCACGCCGGAACACTATATTCTGCAAGCAGGACTTGTCGCTGTCAGAATCAGTCACACACTGATTACATTTCAGCCAGTCTCTGCTGAACCAGACAAATTTCAACTAGTATATGACCAGTTTTAGCCTGGGGATACTACTACATTTTAAAAATGTAATAGCAAATAAAATAAGCCCTTTCCTTTACCTGTCTGGGTTAACATCAATATATTGCATAACAAAGCAAATGTCAACAAGGCATTGGGACAGTACAATGGATTAGTGGTTAGCACTTAAGTTTTGCAGCACAGGGTTCCTTGGTTGAATCTCGACTAGGATGCTACGCATAGAGTTTGCATGTTCTCCCTGTATTTGCATGAGTTTCCCTCCACACCCCAAAGATTTCTTACCAGTTAACTGGTTCCTGTCTTAATTAGCCCTAGCATGTGTATACAAATTGGCTATGAACATGTGTTATCACATGCTTGCAAACAAAATTCTATGGAAAAGGCTCTCAAGCGTACTAGACATGGTGGCTACAGAGCTGGCCCACAAAATCACAGAGAGCCGAAAATGACTACATAGATATCACAACAAGGAATTAAATCTTTTGGTAGCAGGTACAATAACTAGAATTACAGATATAGCCCCAGCCAGGTTTTCTGCTATAGGTCAGGAAATTGACAAGTCCCTTATATGCAATATTAATTTCAAATATGACCACTGGCAGCAAGAGGTTAAGTCTCATACTACCAAACTGTCAGTTGTAGTTGAACCCTAAAGGCTTGGAAACATGAGCTTCTAACCCCCCTGTAGGAAGTTTCACATCTTCCTTTTCTTCAACTGCATTTTTAATTGTATTTGAGATAGTTGTCAATAAGGGGTTACATCTCCTGCTTCAGGAAATTAAAATTTCATACATAGCCCCAGATTTTAACAGTCGACAAAAAAACTCTGCAACTATTTTTTTTTTCAAATCTCTGTCCATCTGGAAACTGTGAAACAGGTGAGGTGTTGTTGCCCGTTTAAACATTTATTGATAAGATCAAAATCTGACATCAATTAAATTGTCATCAGTGTTAATTTCATAGACAAATATATTTTTGTCATAGTTTTCGTCAGCTGCATGTTTTCCGTGATGAAAACTAAACGAAAAAATAAAATTAGAATTAAGTCAATTGACGAAAACTTTGACGAAAATCAATTCCAATTTTCATTTAGTCAACTAAAATCGAATGGGTTTAATTAAATTCTAAAGCATTATTTAAGCATTTCTATAGAATTTTCAGACTAATTATTTACTCCTGGAGTAAAAAGCTAATAACATATTAAGGTTGTTTTACTAAAGGCAAATATACTATGCACTGCGAATGCTGTTGCTCTAGGTCTGAGGGGAAGGTCTGAAAATGAGGGGAAGCTCTGCTGATTTTTATCATCCAATCATGTGCAAGCGAACATGCAGTTTTTTTATTTTCCTTGCATGTCCCCCTCAGATCTACAGCGACTGCACTTTCAAATGCACTTGCAGTGCACTTTTAGTGCAGGTGGATTTGCCTTTAGTAAATCAACCCCCATTATTATTTATGGTATTAAGGTTTAACCTCCCTGGCGGTTTTCCCGAGTGTGGCTCGGGGTTAAAATTTAGTACCATTAGCGGTAACCCCGAGTCACACTCGGGATCGCATTGCAGGATCCTGGGGCGGCGTTACTTACCTTGTCCCCGGGATCCTGCGATGTCCCCCACAGTGTCCGAGGGCTCCGTCCTCCTCCGAAGCCTCTCCGTGCCAGGCTCCGTTCCCTGCGAGCGGCGCGACGCACGGGGGCGGAGCCTGGCGGCAAATTCAAAAAACTGTCAAAATCATAACACATACAGTACTGTAATCTTACAGATTACAGTACTGTATGAAATGATTTCACATCCCTTTTGTCCCCAGTGCTTTGGCCCATGCCCTGCATGCAGTTTTACATGATATACACTGTTCTTTCTGCCTGGAAACTGGAGATTGTCCATAGCAACCAAAAAGTGTCCCTTTACGTCAAAAGTGGCTTTAGACCAGCTAGAAAACAGCGATAATAAATTAGAACACTTGCAGAATTGAGCGATAGTGAATTGTGGGGAAATTTATTTTATTACTATTTTTTTTAATTTTTTTTAATTATTTATTTTTATTTATTATATTATAATTTATGTTTTTGTGTTTCAAACTTTATCATACCCGGGATATCTACTAGACTCTGGTTTGGACAGATTTAAGTGTGTTATTGTTAAGATTTACAGACCTACAATATAAAACGCCAAATTTCCATGCAAAATAATGGTACCGCTTTCAGCACCTAAAATCCGAAATAATCATACCGCCAGGGAGGTTAAATATGCACTACAGACACAGATTAGCTATTGTAATATATAGCATCTTTATAAATAAAATCAAGTTTCAGAAACAAACAAAAACATTTCTTTTTGAATAACAAAAGTGCAACTTTAAAATATATATATAAAAAAAATGCAAACTATATTGGCTGTAATGCCGGGCTGCTAGTGGGGATGGGGAAGTAAATGGGAGTGAGGGAGTGCACAGGGCAGGGAACTGGATGGTCTGGGGAGGCTGTTATTTTACATAGTGATAAGCACTGCTACCATGCTGGGAGGGGAAACACTCACCACGTCACATCCAGACAGACACAAATTCGACGGAGGAGTTCCTCTTCTGTGGTTTGCAGGGCATTGTTCCAGAATTCCCAGGCAGCAGGAAGACAGAGGGAGCCTGCGTCTTTCAGCCTATACAGCTTGCTGATAGAGTCAGAGGGCTGGGGCTTTAATGGAGAGGCAGAGCTCAGAGGAAAGCGGAAGTTTAGGTGGGTACTGGAGGTTTTAGTCGACTAAAATATGACTAAACTAAAACAATTCAGATGACTAAAATACAACTAAAACCAAAATGGTCAAAAGACTATGACTAAATCTAAATCAAAATTTGACGTAAAAATAAACAGTGGTTTACACTGGTGGTTGTGGGGGTGGTAAAACCATGTAATTCCGCTATGCTTTTACTGCCCCTCCATTGCTCCCCCTTTAGTTGAAAAGGCAGCCGCACAGGGGAAAGACCTCATGCACAGAGGCAAAAAATACTGCTTGTAGAGGGATTTCATTTTTTTTTTTCAATGCCTCGGAACTTAGCTTTATTTTAGCCAATGCATCCATGCCGATTGTTGTGTATTATAAAACAGTGCTCGGGGGAATAAAAAAAATGCCCCAAACCTGTTTTTGGACAGGCATACAGTACCTTGAAAAAGTATTCTTACCCCTTGAAATTTTCCACATGTCATTTTACAACTAAAAACGTAAATGTATTTTATTGGGATTTTATGTGATAGACCAACACAAAGTGGCACATAATTGTGAAGTGGAAGAAAAATGATAAATGGTTTCCAAATTTTTTACAAATAAATATGTGAAAAGTCAATACTTGGGGGTTATTTACAAAAGGCAAATCCACTTTGCACTACAAGTGCACTGCAAGTGCATTTGGAAGTGCAGTCGCTGTAAATCTGAGGGGAAGATCTGAAATGAGGGGAAGCTTTGCTGATTTTATCATCCAATCATGTGCAAGCTAAAATGCTGTTTTTTATTTTCCTCGCCTGTCCCCCTTTTTTTACAGCAACTGCACTTCCAAGTGCACTTGTAGTGCAAAGTGGATTTGCCTTTCTTAAATAACCCCCATTGTCATTATCTTGGTCTGATCAAACTACAAGACATGGTTCCAGTAATCCATGTCCTTAGTCTGCTTGTCTTCAGCAAACTGTTTGCGGGCTTTCTTGTGCATCATCTTTAGAAGAGGCTTCCTTCTAGGACGACAGCCATGCAGACCAATTTGATGCAGTGTGCGGGGTATGGTCTGAGCACTGACAGGCTGACCCCCCACCCCTACAACATCTGCATCAATGCTGGCAACACTTATCACACCTGATACCCATTCACACCTGAGACCTTGTAACACTTACGAGTCACATGACACCAGGGAGGGAAAATGGCTAATTGGGCCCAATTTGGACATTTTCACTTAGGGGTGTACTCAGTTTTGTTGCCAGTGGTTTAGACATTAATAGCTGTGTGTTGAGTTATTTTGAAGGGACGGTAAATTTACACTGTTATACAAGCTGTACACTCACTACTTTACATTGTATCAACGTGTCATTTCTTCAGTGTTGTCACATGCAAAGATATAATAAAATATTTACAAAAATGTGGGGGGTGTACTTACTTTTGTGAGATACTATAAATGCATTTGAGTGGCTAGAATAAATTAATATTATAGCCAAAAGAATGAGTATAGTATTTTTAAGCTGGATTTTTCTGCCAGCTCCTGGCAGGCAGACCCAGCGTGCATAGGGGTATTGTGATACACCCATGAGCATGAGACCTATGAAAGAAAAACTGCGCGGTGGACCAAGCTTGATTTTTAAAAGAAAATTAAAAGATATGCTTTAAACATGTTTTAATCTATACTGATCATGGTGACATATGAATTTTACTGAAGTCATGCAGTCTGTTTCCATCTGATCGCCCCATAGAGAACAGCGGGCTGTTTCCGTGTCCACACTGCATAGCGGAGCGGACGCAGACCCGTCATTCGCCTACTCAGCGGGGATCAGCGGAGAGATCCCCATGCTGAGCAGGCGGATCCGCTTGGATGAATTCCACCCTGTGTGAAAGGGGCCTTAGCTATTGCCTCTTGCTTGTCCTATTTGTTTTTTTTTTTTTACTTGTCTCATGAATGGAGAACATAAAATGAACCTGTGGGAAGCCTTGAAAAATTAAAGTGACACAAGCTGTGAGCACTGCTTATTGTTTTACAATCTGTCACTCACCTACAGACTATTGGAATTCGACTGGTGGCTATGAGTGACATATACTGTATATTTATTTTAATGTAATGTTTATGGCACAGTATGACATATTTTCAAATTCTTCTTTCAGTGAACTGTAACAGGTATTATGGGTTGAATTTAACTCCTCATTTTTGCTTTTTGTGCATTTTACTAACTATGAATATGTCAATCTGATTACTCACTAGGGCTTATTTATATAATTGGAGCCATATAAAATTACAGTCTAGCACAGAGAAACACTTACAGAAACAGATTTATCCCCAACCTCACTAGAATTACAACACATGGAATTGTTACTGGAAACACACAGTGCTCATACACAGCCATCAAATGCACATAAATAAAATCTCATCCCTCAAAAATACATGTAAATTGCTGGTTATCAGTTTGTAGTTTTCATCTAAAAATTAGAGCTTACAGGCCATGCAGAGGATTCTCTTCTCAGGCATTTGCTAAAAGCACAGCCCCACTCCAGCCAAAACATCTCATTAAGTTTTGAACAGACTGAAGAAGGGTTAGAGCCTGTATCAGATTTTTGTGGCCATCTACTGGGGAGTTTTACCCTAATTTCCAAACAGGATGTGTTGGAAAATCTCTTCAAAAACAACAAAAAAAGACCACTTTTTTTGTACAGAAATGGTTAAGGAAAATCTCTCCAGAAACAGAATAGAACTGAGAGGAGTTTAAATTCCTCTCTTAAATTAGCTGTAGCCAGGTGATGGGCTACAGCAATATGGAGAAGGAGACATTGAAGTTGATTTACAAAAAAACTGGAGAGTACAAAATCTGGTGCAGCTCTGCATAGAAACCAGATTCCGTTTTTTTTTTTGTTAAGGCTTAATTGAACAAACTGAAGTTAGAAGCTAATTGGCTACCATGTCAAGCTGCACCAGATTTTGCACTCTCCAGTTTTAGTAAATCAACTCAATTTCCTTTGATTCTTCTCTCCCTCTACTGAGATATTGATGTTATGCTGCACCATTCTCCCCTGGCCAGCAGGGGGAGGGCTCAAGACAACTTTGAGCTGTAGTTTGAGATGGCAGCCATATCATGGGCACAATTGACTCCTTACTATACAGATCCCACTAATCACTGTAGAAGGAGTGAAAGATGATTTTAATAAAACTGTCAGGGAAGGTTCTCCCTCTTGGAGCTGAGGGAGTTAGAGAGAGAACATCTGTCTGCCTACCAGTGGGAGACCATACCAGCGAAGATGCAAGGCTGAGACTGGTAATGAGGACATCCGGGGGCAGCACAGTACTGCCCACCTCACAGCACCTGCACTGCTTGCGCAGGGGGACTAAGGTATCCACTCACTGTTTGCTTCCCACTGCTGATCAATGGAGGCCTTCAGGGAGAAAACGGAGGGGGGGCCCCCCTTCTACAGCGAGAGGTCACTACAGCATCACGGGGACTGGTGAGAGGGCTATTTGCCCATTGCTGATACTGCTAGCAGAGACTGAGAAACTGAGAGCAGGACACCAAGTGTACCCAATCCCTAGTGCACCAATACTGCATTCTATATCTCACTTATTCCAAACCTTGATTGTACCTATACCAATACCATATTGCATCTGAACCACATCTACCCTGCACCTTGTCACCTTGCCGTGACTATACTGCACCTATACTACATACAGGTTAACTGGGACTGTCGTTAAGTGCACCAACACTCTTAAAGGCCCCAATGATAGCTGTCAGGAGAACATCTCAAAGAACTGCCCCTCCCATAATAATTATTCTGCAAGTCCCTTTGTTCCCCTGCCTCGCCCCTTCTTTTGGACAGTGCTTACCCAGTTGGTCTAGGACTAGCATCACCTCCATACATGCACTCTGGCAGTTTAGTTTTAGCACACGGTAGATTAAACTTTACAACTGCTCACTGCTGCACTTGAGGTGGCCTTGCTAATGTTTATGCTGATTTGGAGGCCAAATGTCATCTCATGCCTAGTCCATACTGTTAATCATTTTGTATGCTAAATTGTGTTATGACCATGATGATTCCTTTTTTTGTTTGCCTAGTTACCAACCATATTGTGTGACAATATATTAAGTTTGCCTTTATTACCTGGATTGGTGCCTGTTTTCTTTGATATAGCTACCCAGCTACTACTGGGTACTTGTAATGGTCATGCCTACTGGGCTAACACATAGTAGTGTGTGTAGCAGACATCTTGTCATGTCTTGGCTCATCTCAGCCATGTTGTCATATGAAGGGCATACCACAGTGACCTTGCCCCCCCCCCTTCCTTTTTTCCTTCAGTCATACAATACACAAACTGTTAACTAAGGCCAGGACCTTATCAATCTATTGATCAGACACACAGACCTTTCCATTACCCAAACCACAATTTAAGTCTGGAAACCCTAATAAAACTGTCACCCTCTCACAAGCTGAGCAATCCAGAGAACTAACAGATAGCGGTCGTAAATAGCTCAATCCACATAAGTGCAGACAGTTTAGCAGTTATAACTCTGAATCTTCAGCATGTTTCATAACTCCTGAAATAATAATAGCACAGCCATAATATGGACATATTTATCTTCCTCAGATAATTTGTAACGTTTCAAGTCCAGACACCCCTATATCAAACCATATGGGGAACCACTGGCACCTCTTATTCCTCCTAGGTAAAGTAGACATCGGAAACCTGTCATATTTATATATTGTTTTGAAGCAAATTTCACACTGGATAATAATCTGCTGGTTCGCAAGCTGTAAACTGGAGATATTCAGAGGTATGAATACTTATCGAAAATTGTATCTCAAACATGGTCATGAACGTAGAGACCTCCCAGCACTCACCCCTCAGGTGCTTAATTGGTCAGATTGTCTCTGTCAACACCCCTTCGATTCCAAATAAAAAAGGAATGCCAGGACAGTTTGACAGTTTTCATGTACCATCAAATCAGGAACATCTGTCAAGTTTTAGAACCTATAATACCTGACTCATCAACTGAACTCTGCTAAACCCAAGGACATTGCAAGTATTCTCCTTCTCAACTCTGTTTTATTTCTCTGTTGCTGTATTATCTCTTTATTTCTTTAAAACACCCCTTTTTTCTGTAAATCTTTTATTTGCACCAATTTGACCTTTTCATTATTAAAACCTTATTCTGAAAAGTGTTAAAACTGCATTTAAGACTTTTTTAATGCAAGCTAAACAAATCCCTGTCTATTGAAGAGCGCTACTGTATACAATAAATTTCTGAATATAGCTGTCTGTGGTGACAGTGTGTGTTACAGATGTTTATTCTAAAATCATAATTAAAATTACGAGTTTCCTTCTGCTTGGTCCGAAGGAGATGGTGGTAGCTTAAAGGGTTAATTGCTTGATTAACTTAACCCAGTTACAATCCCACTCAGTGACCTGGGAAAAGTGTGTGGGCCGCTCAGGCTCGATAGGGAGGGGGTGCGTGGACAGTGCATCCGCAGCTGCTGCTAGAGTGCTGACAGGGGATGGAGCCCATCCTGGCTCCTGCAAAGGTTCAAGAAAGGAAGGGTAACCCCTGGGATCTTTGGTGTCCTACTGCAATGAATGGAGTGGCCATAGGCGGGCGCACAGGGTGTGCCAGGTGTGCCTGAGCACACCCTAATCACCCTGTGTGGTGCATATTTACAATGTTTAGACCACTGATATTTCACCAAAAAAAAATCTCCTTTTTTCTTATTTCTCCTAAAAAAAAATAAAAATAAAAAATAAAAATAATATTGTAACTGCCCTACTAAATTGCAACTACCCTACTAACACCAATCTCTGCCCTTATGACACCGTCTACTTCTCTACTGACACCGTCCATTGCTCTACTGACACTGTCAGTATATACACATGCACACACATGTATATGAGCTTTGGGGTGCACACCCTAATGCAATAGGCTGCTCACACCTATGGGAGTGGCAACCTCAGCCTGGACTCCAACCAGGCCACACCTGCAGCCTGGTCGAAGTCCAGGCTGGGAGTCCAGGCTGAGGTTGCCATTCCATTCATCGCAGTAGGACACCATAGATGTACGACTTCCAGGGGTTACCCTTCCCTTCTTGACAATCACTCTCAGGCTGCTGGCACCTACTAACCTTACTAACATTTATAGGCAAAGTAGATCCAGGGAATATCCGATTGCCTCTCGGGGAATCAGGAAGGAATTTTTTCCCCTGCTGCAGCAAATTGAATCGTGCTTTGCTGGGTTTTTTGCCTTCCTCTGGATCCACTGTGGGTATAGGATTGTGTATATGGGATTGTATGATATTTATTTTTTCTTTCTTTTTCCCGTTTATAGGTTGAACTAGATGGACCTTTTTCAACCTGACTAGCTATGTAACTATGTAACCCTGATTGGGTCCTGCAGTCACTATCAGTGATTTCCTGTGATATTGTGTGTTTGTGCACTCAATCTGGTATAGAAGAGGGGCTGGGGTTTTTGGAAAAGGTTGAGGCAAAGAACAGAGGACCCATCCTAATCAGTGTCTCCTATGGGGGTAGCCCTTAATAAGAAAAAAATAATTGTTTGCAGTTGGGCTTTATAGTCTGTAGTTATATGGGTTTCGTCCCAGACTCCAGGGAACCCTCTATATACTAAAGCTGACTGTAATTGCTGCAAGAAGATGGATATAAATATAGCTGCTGGTTGCTCCTAGGGGACATTCTATATACAAACATTTGATTTTGAATGCAGCTAAGTGCTTAGTAATCTTGCCTTGCTGCTCTAAAGTCCAGGGTTAAAATCCCACCAGAGACAACATCCACATGCAGTTTTTATGCTCTCTTTGTGTTTGTTTCCTCCTGCTACTTTGGATTTTTTTCAGCATGCTTAGGGGGTTGGTTATTTGGCATCCACTCAATTTGATGAGAGCCCGGATATATGTCTGTATGACTGTAGTAGGGATACTAGTACAATATAAACTAGTATAAATAGGGGAAAGAACTCATACAGTTGGACAGTTTGGCATTCTCGGTAAAGCTCTGTAAATTATGTAGATGATATAGAAATTAACAAAATGAATAAATATGAGTAATCCAGTGATAAACTAAAAAGTGCATTATATCAACAAAATCCAAGAACAGGTATGGAAAATGACTGTCCCCCACTGCTTTTCTACTAATCTCTTTCCTGACAACTTGTAATGGCAGGTGCTAAATTACCAATTACTGATCTCATAACCTCCTGCAACTAGGGCATTCCAGACATTTCCTTCATTTTTCTCAGAACATATTTTTGTCTAGGAGCAGCGACAGAAAGATATGACTGCCAGACTTATTCGCTAACTCCTTAAGAAGTCTAGAGATATTAGGCTGGTCACCAATCTTATTGTATATCCAAAAATTGTTGCACAATCAGAGGAACTTGCATGATTGTGCTAAAGGATAGGGGAGGGGAACCACTACTGGTGCCAGCTTGTCAAAAAAGGAGGCAAAGTGACTGTCCAGGAAAATCTACTCCAGGTGATGGAATGTTCCCTTGAACAAGCTCAGCAATCAGTCAGCAGGGAAGGCCAACAAACCTACCTACACACCTTGATTTAACTGTAAATGGTATTGGGTGAATGTTCTTTATTGTCTGTATGTACCATTTGTGAAAAATATTTGATCTGCTGCAGGGAGAATGGAAATTATAAATAAATTCTGCTTCAGAAGGTCTGGCCAACAGTTCAAGGTCCATAAAACTCAAAATGAACATAGACTTCAGACCAAGGAAAATTAATTGTAGTTCTAGATATTATACTGTATACTTTCAGAGGTTCAGGTTAAAAGCAGAAAAACTAGCATCTGTGATGGAAAGTTGGTTAGTGCCTTGATCCCTAGTGGGCATGGTCCGAACAGACCCCTGTTCGGTTCGACCAGAACTTTCGAACACAGCGAAAGTTCGAACCCGGATAAAGAACCCCATTAAAGTCAATAGGACCCGAATGTTAAAAATCAAAAGTGCCCACTTTGAAGGCTTATATGCAAGTAATTGGGCATACAATGGTTATAGGGGTCCGGGTCCTGCCCTGGGGGCATGTATCAATAAAAAAAAGTTTGTGAAAAACTTATTTTTAAATGAGCAGTGAAAAACATTCAATAAAATCCTCTTTTTAACGTGTCCTCAAGAGATTTTATCTTCTGCACTCTCTGTGGGGACAGGATGAGTTCTGAGACCTTCCCCTTATAAGGGTGGTCAAGGAGTGTTGCCAACCAGTAATCACCCTTCTCTTTTATGCCACGTATTCTTGGGTCCTGTCGCAGGCTTTGAAGCATGAGGTTGCCCATGCGCCTCAAATTTGCCAAGGCTTGAGAAGCAGACTCCTTGGGGTCACTCAGGATGACAGCATCTGGAACTTCCTTCCTTTCCCAAGGGTCCTGGGGTTGGAAAGCCATAGCTTACAGATTAATGCATGTCTTCCTCTTCTTCAAAGCCTATGAAAGTGCCAGAATCCTTCTCATCCTCCTCCCCTCTCTCCTCCTGTGTGTTCTGTGACATAGGAATGATTGTGTCTGGATAAAGTGGGCCTTCAGAGGAAAGTAAGTCCTACTCTTCGTCCTGCTGCTCTGCCTCCAATGCCCTGTCTGCAATGCAATGCAGAGTCTGCCCCAGCAGGAACACAACAGGGATTGTGTCACTGGGATTGTGTCACAGCTTGCCATCCTCCTGGCCTCCTCAAATGGTGACAATACAGTGCATGCATCCTTAATGATCAGCCATTGGCGTGGGGAAAAAAAGCCGAGGCAGCCCGAGCCTGTCGCCGTGTCGTATTCTCAGAGGTACTCGTTGACGAACCTCTGCTGCATGTATAGCCACTGTAGCATTGCCAAAGTCGAGTTCCACCTAGTGGGCATGTCACAAATCAGGCGGTTTCGGGCAGGTGGAATTCCCGCTGAATATCAGCCAACCGAGCACTGGCTGTGTATGACCGCCTGAAATGGCTACAGACTCTTCTGGCCAGCTTTAGGACATCTTGCAACCCTGGGTACGTATTTAGAAAATGATGCACCACCAAATTGAGGACATGTGGCATGCATGATACATGTGTCAGCTTTCCCTGTCTAAGAGCGGACAGGAGGTTTGAGCCATTATCGCACACAGCTATTCCTGGCTCCAGCTGGCGTGGTGTGAACCACCTCTGGGCCTGTCCCTGCAGAGATGCAAGAATCTCTGCTCCGGTGTGGTTCCTGTCCCCTAAACACACCAGCTGAGGCACTGCATGGCACCTTTTAGCCTGACTCATGAAATAGCCCTTTGAATGCTTAGGGGATACCTGATGTTCATAGGACAATTATGCAGAGGAGGGCATGGAGGTGGCGGTGGAGGAGGAGGGGGTAGAGCTCACAGGTCTGGCATCATCACCACCAGCTATATGGAGATGTAGGGGGCACAAAAAGCTGCAGCACCGAGCCCTGTCCTGCATCCTTTCGAGTTGCAAGCAGTGTGCTGTGAACAAAATATATCGTCCCTGCCCATGCTTGCTGGACCATGTGTCAGCAGTAAGGTGGATTTTACGGCTGACTGCCTTGCCCAACAATGCCAAAACATTCCCTTCCACGTGATGGTAGAGAGATGGAACAGCCTTACGTAAAAAGTAGAAGCGACAGGGAACCTGCCATTGTGGTACAGCACATTGTGCAAATTCATGGAAGGAGGCAGAATCCACCAGGCTGAAAGGCAGAAGTTGGAGAGCCAAAAGCTTTGACAAGCTTGCATTTAGACGCTGGGCATGTGGGTAGCAGGGACTGTATTTTTTTTCCGCTGCAGCAGATGGGGCAGAGAAATTTGCCAGCTACAGTCTACAGCTGGTGGTGTGCTGCTGGCAGATGTGCTGCTAGGACCTGGGACACTTTGTGCTTTACTATCATCCCTGTCAGTGGAGGCTGCAGAGAGGTAATGACTCTATTGCAGGGGCAGACTGAAGTGGGTAAGGAGGAGGAGGGACAGATTTGTGCCCCTTTTGTGTGGCTTTTAGGTGTACTTGCCTTGCACTTGGCTGAGTGGTTGGACATTAAATGCCTTGTTAAGCAGGTGGTACCCAAATGGCTGGTGTTTTTGACACATTTGATGTGCCTGAGACACAATTTGCAGATAGCAACAGTGCGATCTGCTGCAGATGTGCTGAAAAAGGCCCAGACAGCTGAGCTTTGGAGAGTGGGCCGGGAGATAACAGCTGCAGAATGTGATGGAATAGGATGGCTGCTCTCTACTCTTTCTTGATGTCGGCCTCCTTGGAGTTGTGCCGTCTCACCTGCTCTATCTGGCACCCAAGTCGCATCAGTGACCTCATCATCATCATCTCCATCTCCTCCATCTTAATCATTACCACTGGAGACAACTTGGCAATACGTTGCTTGGGGAACATGAATGCCAATTTGTCTACCAGTGTTCCTCCCCCTCTCTAGGCTCATGTTCCTGTCATCCTCAACCTCAGAACCAACATCTAAATCCAGTCATGGCTGGGCATCATCAAGGGGCAAGTGGCTGACGCTGTGGTCAAATAACCCAACTGACTCCTCAATGGCTGACGTTGGGGCTATGGCAGGAATAGATGTGGACAAGGAGGCAGGTTTATCCACTCTGTCAACTGCAGGGGACTGCACACTTGTCTCTGCTTGCGTGCCAGAGGATGAGGAGGATGAGGAAGGTTTAGTAAGCCATTCCACCACCTTCTCTGCATGCTGTGGCTGGATAGCACGGGCAAACTCACTGAACACATTTGTTGCTGGCCCCCTTACAGTGCCAAGGGAACGTCTGCCTCTCCTTGTTGTCCTCCCAGACGTTATTGGGAGGGAGGGGGCGGTGCTTATAAGAAAATGTAAAGAAGAAGTGGAAATCTGTACGTAGATGCACTTTAATCAATGTAAAGTGGTGTTTGGTGCACTTTAGTTTGAGTACTCACACTACACAGACACACTTCACGGATACACTATAATATACTGCAATATAATGCGCCAAACATACAGTGATGCACAAAACTATATGGCATTAAACTGGCAGTAACGCACACAGAACTATAAGGTGTTAAACTGGCAGTAACGCACACAGAACTATATGGAGTTAAACTGGCAGTAACACACAAAACTATATGGCGTTAAACTGGCAGTGATGCACACAGAACTATATGGCATTAAACTAGCAGTAACAAACACAAAAAATATATGGTGTTAAACTGGCAGTAACGCACACAGAACTATATGGCGTTAAAATGGCAGTAACGCACACAGAAGTAAATGGCATTAAACTGGCAGCAACACACACAGAAGTAAATGGCTTTAAACTGGCAGTAAAACAATCAAATAGATGGTGTTCAACCGTCACTACACTGACGCTTTCTGAACTGTCTCTACTCTAGCTTTACACTAATGTAAAGATTACTGACACAGTCTCACTACACTACAGTGAAACTATCTGAGCTGTCCCTACTCTACACTAATGTATGTAGAATGACACAGTCTCACTACAGTGAAACTATCTGAGCTGTCCCTACTCTAGCTGCACACTATGTAAAGCTGAATGATGGTCTCCCTCACTACACTCACACTATCACTAGACAGAGGTAGATACTAAACTAATATTTTACACTGACAATTGAAGCAAAATAGCACAGTACAGCACACTAACTAATAGCACTGAACAGAGCCCTGTTCTAGCTCTCTCCACGCCGAAATCACACTGAAAATGGCTGCCACTGAAAGACTACTTTTATACTGTGGGGCGGGAATGAGCCATGATTGGATAAAGTCATGATGACAGTGTCCAATCATCACTCTGACAGTGATATGTGCCCTGATTGGCTGAAGCTTTCACTGCTTCAGCCAATCAGGGCTTGCAATGCACTGTTCAGCGCCGCAATGCATTGTGGTTGGTTCGGGGGCCAAACAAACGGTCGAATGACCCGTTTGTTCGGATGTTCGCCGAACATCCAAACAACTAAAGTTGAACCGTTCACCCACCCCTGATCCCTATGCGTAACACTGATATCTGTGTACTTGTTACTACTCCTTTGTATAATTATTTCTATCTGTATATGTTATGTATAAATGACTCAATGACTTGGCAGCTGCGTCCGCTACTCTAACTGCGTTTTTCTATATTTTTAAAACCAAATAAACATACTGAAAAAAAAACAGCATCTCTGTTTTCCTGAGTATATTAATGGCACAGTGGCACTAGCATCTGCAAGCATAAGACATATAATTCAATGTGTGGGTGCAAGTAACAGAGGTATGTTCCAAAAACTGTAGAACATAAGAACATAGTGGGGCACTCAAAGTATGAAAGCACTGTTATAAGAAAACCATGAAATGTCCAGTTCATGATGCTAAAGTGTTGTCTGCGGTGTGCCATAAAATTCTAAAATTCTGCATGATGATATGTGGGACAAGTGTTTTACTGTATACTCCAGCTATGGCGGAACTACAAGTTCCAGGAGGCATTGCTAGGCTGATAGTTACAAGCATGACTCCCAAAGGCAAAGACATGATAGGACTTGTAGTTCTGCAATAGCTGGAGGGCCACAGGTTGAGCACCCATGCTGTACAGGATATTAATATCCACTATACCTTCCTTCCTTATAGAACGCCCCCTCCCCATATTTCCTAATCCTGGCTACTCAGATATAATGGGCATTTTTCTTACAGTAATATAATGTGCTTTTGAATAGTTAGAGGCATTTTTCTTACATAAGTAAGAAGCATTTATTCCTCTTTCATATACTGTAGCCTGGAAACACTTTTATACATTAAAACAAATGTGACACTAAAAGCCAAGGCCCACATATTACATCAGGAAACCCTCTTGCTCAATCACCGCATGATACATGTAAGAATACACACCTGAGAAAAAAGTTAGGAAATATACTTACCTAGTTTACGTGCATCCACAGTGCCTAGGAGAAATCTATGCCTAAACCTATGCAAAAATCTGCGACACTCAGAATTCCCAGGATCTTACCAGATGGCGAAGTCACCCTCTTCAGTGCGGTAGCATTGCCAAGGTAAGTACAGTATATCAGGTGCAATTTCTAAAGTGAATGGGAGACCTGATGTACTAAGTGGAACTTGATTTTATGGAAAGGTCTGCTTTAAAACCAATGTACCAATGTTAAACCTAACATACTTTCTTATCCTCCTTACATTATAATTTATTACACTTTCTATATGTTTAGCACATTGCAAGATTTTCCTTTTGTTTCAAAACCCTCGGGGATCACTATAAAATGTACATTCATAAATGACATAAAACAGTGTGATCTTGTTATGAACCTTACATTCACAAAGCTGTTTTATTTTTAATTGTGGGTAACCTGTGGGAAATGTGATGTTTACATAATGCATCTTACCCTCCTCGTGATTTTCTCTCGCAATTCTACCACCGTCAGAGGTCTCTCTTCTTCATCTGCGGTTGGGGACTCGCTGTCACTGTCATATTCATCTCTGGATAGACAGGCAGAAAGGGACAAGCATCAGCTGCATTCATTGTAAACAGCAGTGCACAGAAAGTGCAGCTCAATTAACATCACTGACAAATAAATCATTTTTGCACCTTTCTCCACCACCTGGTGCAAAAAGTCCACATGCTAATAATTTATGTAGCATTTAGTAAACTCATATCTTGAGACCTATTAGCAAAATTCACACTTTACATGAAACAGTAGGGGATATGTCAGCATAACCAAATCATATTATTCACTGAAAGAAAATGTACCTCTTTCTTTCCATTAATAATAACCACTGCTAGCAAGGTGCTTCCAACCTGCCATGGTTTGTGGCTACCAAGAGCACTGTGGGTGTTAAATGTAATTAGAGACAACAGAGAGCTTATGGTTTTAGGACAGATTCTGTCTAGTGGAATTGCAGAAAGATAAGAGGATCAGCAAGACACAACCATTACAGCTGCCCCATGCACATTTATATATATATATATATATATATATATATATATAATTACAGACTATGCATAAAAATACGTTTTTTAACCCTAGGCAAGCAATACATAGACAGCTGAAATACATACATGAACATCTGAATGTTCCTCAGGTAGCATTGCTTCAACTTTTGAGTGGATTTACTTAAAGTATAACTAAAGGCAAAAATGTTTATTTTAGTTTTAGATAGAATGCAGAGTGATTACAACCTATGTCAGTTTTTATTGCTGCCTGTGTCCCCGTTACGGAGATTCATCCTCTCTATTTGCCATTTTTACCATTATCATTGAAAGTGAAACTAAAACAAAATCACAAATTTTGAGTTGTCCCCAGAAAAGTAATAGAGGGGAAATCTTCCAACGGGGACACTAGTTCTGGTGACCTGGGGGTCCCAAGGAATTTCCTTAATTTGCAGGAATTTCCTCTCACTTCCTGTTTGGCTATGTGACAGGAAGTGAAGGTAAATCTCAGCAATGGGACAGATTTGTCTATAGTTCTACTTTATCCACTTCAGCCCCGGAGGATTTTACCCCCTTCCTGACCAGAGCAATTTTTGCGATTCGGCACTGCGTCACTTTAACTGACAACTGCACGGTCGTGCAACGTTGTACCCAAAAAAAATTGGGGTCCTTTTTTTGCCACAAGTAGAGCTTTCTTTTGGTGGTATTTGATTGCCTCTGCGGTTTTTATTTTTTGCGCTATAAACAAAAAAGGGACAATTTTGAAAAAAAAACGCAATATTTTTTACTTTTTGCTACAATAAATATCCCCCAAAAATACGGTATATAAAAAAAATATTTTTTTCCTCAGTGCAGGCCGATATGTATTCTTCTACATATTTTTGGTAAAAAAAAAAAAAAATCGCAATAAGCGTATATTGATTGGTTTGCGCAAAATTTATAGCGTCTACAAAATAGGGGATCATTTTATGGCATTTTTATTTTTAATTAGTAATGGTGGCGATCTGCGATTTTTATCAGGACTGCAATATTATGGCAGACAGATCGGACACTTTTGACACTATTTTGGGACTATTGTCATTTATACAGCGATCAGTGCTATAAAAATTCATTGATTCATGTGTAAATGACACTGGCAGTAAAGGAGTTAACCACTAGAGGACGGTGAAGGGGTTAAGTGTGTCCTAGGGAGTGATTCTAACTGTGAGGGGGCTGGGCTTCAACACACAGGACAGTGATCATTGCTCTCAATGACAGAGAGCAGTGATCTCTGTCCTGTCACTAGGCAGAAAGGGGAAATGCTTTGTTTACAAAAGCATCTCCCCGTTCTTCCTCTCCGTGGCACGATTGCGGGCACCCGGTGGACATCGAGTCCGCAGGACTTGCGGTCACGGTCGCACGCACACCCGTGACACAGCTTCTTAAAGGGGACCTTTTGCCTACCAGTGCCATTCTGCCGACGTAAATCGGCGTGCTTTGATCAGCAAGCGGTTAAAGCAGAAATTCACCCAAAAGGGGAAGTTTTGGTCCATCCCCCCCCCCCCCCCCTTTAACATCTTCAGATGCCAATTTTTTGGAGGGAGGGGGTACCTGTCAAAACCAGGTGAATCGAGCAGAAGTTTGGCTCCTCCCCTTTCCGTACAGCTTTCTGGGACTTGTCAAAGGTCCCAGAAAGCTGCAGGACCATTAACAAATTGCAACGCGGCTCGGGGCTTGCATAGTAGGAAGGCAGCTGTGAAGCCACTGGGACTCACAACTTCCCATAGTAAGGATGCCAGCGTCCAGAACCCAAAAACTGGTGAAAAAACGGTTTGGGTGAGGATGGCGTTGGATACCTGGACAGATAAGTGTCCTTATATTAAAAGTCAGCAGCTACAGTATTTGTAGCTGCTGACTTAAAAAAAATTTTGGGGCCACTGAAGATCCTCTTTAACATCGCTGAGACCCCTCAGTTTCCCTAATTTCACATACAACACTTTGGGGCTCTCTGAGTGGCGGTGCCATAGCTTCAATCCTTGCAGAACATCTACTGTGCATGTCTTCAAGCTTATTCTGAAAAGTCATTCTTATCCTTCTCCAGAAGTCTAGGTCACACATACCTTATAACCTCATGGCAGCACCCAGGTGTAGAAAGGTGCAACAACCTCTCTTGTTGTAACCACTGTTATGTAATTGCATCACAATTCACCCTCTTCTACCAATACACACAGTCCCTAAGTCCCTAAACTTTGCACTCAAAGACTTTCACTCTGCAGCCAGGTGCACTCTTACTTGCTTATCAGTACTTGGCCTCATTAGGGGACATACATATATCCTCCTTCCCTCTCTGGAGAATCTTATTCTGGTGAATAAGAGTTATTCCTGGGGGGGATATAACAAGCACTACCATGTTTCCCAAAATGAATAAACACCATCATTCTCACTCACATAGTGCGCCTAGATCAGTGGTGGTCACTGGTCAACATATAATATAGGGGACCTCAAATGAGGCCCTGGCATCATCAAAGGGCTATACATAATATTTATAGATAGTAATGCTACAGAAAGCTGTCAGAAAGTGCAGAAATGCAACAGGAGATAGGTCAGAGACTATGGGCATGCTACAAAATATAGTCAGAGTCTCAGAGACAACAAAACATGATACAGGAATTGTTGAAGACGGGATAAGTTTCATAAGACAATCAGACTGGAGAAAAAAGTTCTGGGCTACACTCTTTAGAGCATTTTGACCGATGGAGCTACATGGTGCTTATAATAACTGCAGTCACCAGCACTCTTAATAGCTTCACACGTATTTATTTGTGTAACGTCACATAGGTCAAATACAGTCAATGTTTCAGGGCTGCCCAGAGTCAGAGCCTGTCATTGCGAGGAAGAAACCCTGTACAGCCCCAAAATGTTGGCTGTTTTTAAATTTTGTAAACAAATATGTATGTATCTGTAATCTACAATGAGTGCTGGTGACTCTTGTTTCTTATACTGATACTGGAGAAAGTTACATTAGACTACTCAAGATCACTGTTTTTACCAGCCTATTACAAACAAATGCTTCCACATGTATGCTGCCAACCCTAGAAATTACTTGTACCACATTTGATATTTCTCTCGCCTAGTTCCATTAAAAAAGATCAGAGATATAAGAAAAAACATAAAATAGAAAAGAAATAGACAGCAGAAGTAGAGTGAAAGAAATAAACCAAACCAGCCAGTGTAAAGAATATTTTCTTTAACTACTTGATGTCAAATCACATACATATACGTTATGGGTTATGGCTGCAGCTGTATGCCATAACCACAGTCATTTTTTTTTAGCCGGCGATGCTGTTTCATCCAAAAAGCAATCTTAGCAGCTGATTATCTGCTGGATTGCTTTTACAGGTGGCAGGAGGGGACGCCCACCCCTTCTACTGCCCACTGGCACTTTTCATGTCTCTCCAGTGCAATCGAAGAGCCCGGTATCTGATCCAGAGTGCCACCAGCTTATCATCGAGTTGGCCAAGGACCAGAAGGTCCCCAGCTGTCTCTTTTGTCTAGGAGGCCAAAAGCAACGTCATGACGAGTGTCATGAGATGCAGCTGTTCCACACTGTCTCTAAGACTGAGAACTGAGCGATCACATGACCCCTGATCACTCAGTTCTCCGTCTACTGTCAGTCACTGCTCTCTGCTCTGCCCTCACTGGAATGCCAGGAAGCCTCCTCACCTATAGCGGCAACAACCCTCTGGTCAAAGGAGAATGAAAGTAAATGTACTCCTGTGACCCACAAGAGAAGTATGGCCAACAAAGTTTTGCCCATACTTCTCTTTTAACTGGCTTAAATAAGCACAAAACATAGCTTACTGTCAGCACAATACCAGCAAAAGGGCCACATGTTGGAAGTAAAAGATTTTTCGGGGGTTGTAGCACAGGCAAGATAAAACTGGTATTTCAAAGTGATTGTAAAGTCTTGTTTTTTTCCTATACAAATAACAAACAGTTGCAGTAGATTTGCACAGAGCAGCCGGGATTCTCCCCTTCTCGGGTCCCTCGTTTGTGCTCCTGGCCCCTCCCTCCTGTTCAGTGCCCCCACAGCAAGCGGCTTGCTATGGGGGCACCCGAGCCGAGTCACAGCTCCCTGTGTCCATTCAGACACAGAGCCCCGCCCACCCCAGCTCTGCCCACCCCAGCCCCACCCCTTTCTCCCCTGATTGGCTAGCTGACTTTGATTGACAGTAGCTGCAGCCAATGGCGCAGCTGCTGTGTCTCAACCAATCAGGAGGGAGAATCTCGGACAGCTGAGACATTCGTGAACATCGCTGGACAGAGTTGGACCTCAGGCAAGTGTTAGGGGGGGGCTGAGCGGGACTGCTGCACACAGAAGGCTTTTTATCTTGATGCATAGAATGCATTAAGATAAAAAACCTTCTGCCTTTACAAGCTCTCTGCTATAAAGTTTCTGCATTACTTTCATTACTTTTTTCATATAGTGGAGTCTCTTAAGTAACCCAAAAAGACCCTAATGTAAAAAATCAAAGAGAAGTTGCATAGCAACCAGTAAGCATTCACCATAACATTTCATCTCTCATCAGCAATAATTGAATACAATTGCTAATTGCAACAGCATTTTTGCAAGAAGTTGGCCAGTCTTTAGCTGCACCAGTGAGCAAGTGTAAAATACCATAAAAAATTGTGAATACTTACTTTGCGATAACCATGTGCAAATTACTCTCAATATATTTTTACTTACATTATAAAGAGGCAGCGATGTACAAAATTAATGTAATTAATTTCATAGACAGCTACGATCCACAAATGTGCAAGGCCTGAACATAAACTATAATTATGTTGTGTCTACACAGCAATAACTTCTAAGCTTCATAAATCATTACTGCCGGACCATCAAACACTGCAGGATAATGAACTCTTTCAAAGGCTAGCACAATATTTTATCGTTGCTCATGGCGAAGTATCATTCACATAACATAAACATGGTATGTGATAAAAAAGAAATAAAACTGCTGTGTCCAGACAAGTTTTTTACAATTCGAAGTTAATAATGATCTGGCATTGCTTCCATTGCATTGATTGATCCTTGGACTCTAAATGGGTATTTTTTTAGTTTACATTACTTTGTGAATGTGTAATGTATGAGTAGGGTGCTTAATAAGAGGTAACTGGTAGCCAGAGGTTTTGTCTTGCAAGCCTTTATTAAAGTGACCTTTGCTATTCTTTTTGCTATCTCACTTAACAGTATCTGTGCATACCGCATGATGGGAGTGGTTGAGGATAGTATGGTGTTGGGATGGTGAGAGCAGCACATTGTCTGCTTCATGTGATGGATGGATATGGTAGACACGTTTGTGAGTATATTTCTTGTTATTTTATGAATAAATGTTATCCTTGGTAATGCACAAGATCGGTGCGCCCCCCTGTTCTTTTTTGTATGTTATAGTTTTAGTTATGCCATAATAGCAACAGTGGACTACAGTTAAATTATGGTACAGACCACCCTCATCATTCTTCATCATTTCTGATGTCCCTCTAGTGCTGGGCACCAATAACTGTGATCATATCTGTGAGCCAAGCCAGAAGGATGCAGGGACCGGTAGTCTTTTAGATCAGCGAGTCTGTTATTGTGATATTACTCCCCGACTACACATCCCAGAGATCCCTTTGCAACACGAACAAATCACTGGGAGTAAGGATAAAAAAGCCAGCAGACCTGCCGCCAAAATTTCTTCTCATTGGGCCTTGGGGAGTGCACACCTCTCTGTGGCAGATTTAAATATACATAAATGAAATTACTTGAAACAAGCGCAATATAATAGACAATATCACTCTACATATACTACATATTCTAGAGGAGTATCTATATTGATAGCAAATGAAGTAGATTTCTCCTGCAGATAGGATTGCTTTAGGTTGCTTTATTTTCCTATTTTTCACATTGTACAGAAAATCTTATTTGCTAGCTAACATATATATACCCCCCCCCCCCCTCCATATTCCTTAGAGGTACTTAAAGAGCTATTGAATTTTACATCTGACAAAACAGATGTTCCCTGGCTAATAGTACAAGATTTTAATAATTATCTTGATCCTTCCTTAGATAGATATAGCTTGGATACAACGCCAGTAATTTCTGCATGCACTCCTTTTGCTGGATATACCTGGGAGATTGGCCTTATGAATGTCTGGAGAATGCTACATTCTAATGAGAGAGTGTTTTCTTGCTTCTCTAGCACCCATGGGACTGTCTCTAGAACAGACCTGGCATTGGTTACATCTATGATGCTACCAGTCATATCTGAAGCTACATATGCACCTAGAGGGTTGTCCGATCACTCCCCATTAGTCCTTAAGTTGACTTTAAATTTAACTCATACCTGTACTTTATGGAAAGTCAACCCTTACTGGTTTGACCTTTTTCCTTCAAAGCAGAAAATAAAGCTAGATATTATGGCCTATGGTACTATTAACAAGTCTACTGTATCCTCACAGATCTATTTAGATTCATTAAACGCTTATATGAGAGGTCTGTTTATTTCTCAAATTTCAAGAATAAAAAAAGATCTAGGACCTGGGAATATTTAGTGACTGAAGATGTCGTAAAGGCTGAACTTCAATATATAGCGAACCCTACTATAGAAACACAGCAGAAATGGATACAAAAACAACAGATATATTCTGGTATCTCTCGTAAAAAAGCAGAACAGAAACCTTTTTTCCTTCAGCAACCTTATTTTGAGGATGGGGAAAATACGGGTCATCTTTTGTCTGCAATTGTAAAATCCCCGAAACCAATGTCACAAGTAGTAGAATTACAAATTTCTTCTACTGAACTTGAGTGAACAACTTTGGAGATTTCATCAGTGCTTCTTGATTTCTATAAAAACCTGTACAGTAGCCTATATCCTATAAGGAGACTGACTTGCAACTTCTCTTGAATTCCATTACATTAGTAGAGCTATCAGAGTGATAGGGAGATGATGTACTAACCTCTGTCACTAGAGGAGCTTCAAATGGCCTCTGCTAATTTGCCTAATAACAAAGCCCCAGGTGCAGAAAGATTTTCGGAGATGACTTGTCTGAATTGTTGGAGGTCTTTAATATAGCATTTGAAAGTGGTTATCCCCCATCTTCCATGAATGAGGCAATTATAGTGTTGTTAAAACCTGATAAAATTCCCTAATAACCCTGAATCATATCGTCCAATCACTTACTTCAGATGTGAAGCTATTGGCAAAAGTGTTAGCCACTAGATTGACGAAAGTGATATTGAAGATAGTGCATAAGGATCAATCAGGTTTCATCCCAAATAGATCTACAGCAGTGAATATAAAGCGCTTATTTCTTAATTTACAGGTTCCGTCTGAAAAGTTGGGCAATAGAGCTATATTGTCGCTTGATGCGGCTAAAGCTTTTTTATAGTATAGAATGGGACTTTTTGTGGCATCGTTTAGAAAAAATTGGTTTTGTACCCCAGTTTATAAGATGGATACAACTTCTCTATGCTGCCCCCAGCGGCACTGGTGCAGGTAAATCGACATATGTCGGCACTTTTTTCACTGCAACAAGGAACAAGACAGGGATGCCCAGTATCACCTTTGTTGTTTGCTTTGACCCTTGAACCTTTGGCTGCCTCTATTCGTCAATCAAAGAATATTATCATGTTTTGTAGATCTATGGGAGAGGACAAAATTGCCTTATATGCTGATGATACGCTTTTATTTTTGGGAGATACCTGGTCTTCATTGGAGGTAGTGATGTATTTAAGCATATGGCTCCTTTTCAGGCTTTAAGATAAATTGGGACAAGTCAGTTCTTTTACCAGGGGACCCCTTGGTGACCAATCTGCCAATCTCTGCTTCGCAAATTGCTGTAGTCTCTACATTTAAATACCATGGGGTGCATGTTACATCACAAGTGAGTACATATGTGGAGAGGAATATGGCCCCATTACTTAAGCAGCTTGGGCAAGTGGGGAAAATTTGAAGTAAATTGCCTTTAACAATAATAGGTTATAGCCAATCTGATAAAGATGATTTGGATGCCACAATTATTATATTAGTTACATAGCTGCCCCATATGGCATATACAGAAATTCTTTAACCACTTCAATACCAGGCACTTATGCACCTTCCCGCCCAGACCAATTTTCAGCTTTCAGCGCTCTCACACTTTGAATGACAATTACTCAGTCATGCTACACTGTATCCAAACAAAATGTTTATCATTTTCTTCTCACAAATAGAGCTTTCTTTTGGTGGTATTTAATCACCACTGGGTTTTTCATTTTTTGCGATATAAGCAAAAAAACAGCGAAAATTTTGAAAAAAAACGTACTTTTTTTTAGTTTCTATTGTAAAATTTTGCAAACAAGTCATTTTTCTTCATAAATTTGTGCCAAAATGTATACTGCTACATATCTTTGGTAAAAATAACCCAAATTAATGTATATTATTTGGTCTTTGTGAAAGTTAGAGTCTACAAACTATGGTGCCAATCACTGAAAATTGATCACAACTGATGTACTATCTCACCTGAAGGCCTATCTCATTTCTTGAGACACTAACAAGCCAGGAAAGTACAAATACCCCCCAAATGACCCCTTTTTGGAAAGTAGACAGTCCAATGTATTTACTAAGAGGCATGGTGAGTTTTTTGAAGCTGTAATTTTTTCCCACAATTCTTGGGAAAATTAAGATTTTTTTTTTTTTTTTTTTTTTACACAAACTGGTCATATTAACAGGTTATTTCTCTCACACAGCATATGCATAATTGCAACTACACCCCAAAATACATTCTGCTACTCCTCCTGAGTATAGCGATACCACATGTGTGAGACTTTTACACAGCCTGGCCACATACAAAGGGCCAACACTGAAGTAGCACTTTCAGGCGTTCTACAAGCATAAATTGCACATATCCTTTCTCAACCACCTATTACACTTTTGAAGGCGCTGGAGCACCAGGACAATTGAATTGTCCACAAAATGACCCCATTTTGGAAAGCACACACCCCAACGTATAATCTATGAGGCATAATGAGTCTTTTGAACGGTTCATTTTTTTCCAGAAGTTTTTGGAAAATGTGGAAAAAAAATGAAAATGCATTTTTTTTACACAAAGTTGTCCATTTATAAGATATTTCTAACACATAGCATGTACATAGCAAAAATGACACCCCAAAATGCATTCCTCTACTCCTCCTGAGTATGGCGATACCACATGTGTGAGGCTTTTACACAGCCTGGCCACATACAAAGGCCCAACATTGAAGTAGCACTTTCATGCGTTTTACAAGCATAAATTGCACATATCCTTTCTCAACCACCTATTACAGTTTTGAAGGCCCTGGAGCACCAGAACAATGGCATTATCCACAAAATGACCCCATTTTGGAAAGCACACACCCCAACGTATAATTATATAGTTACATAGTGGGTGAAGTTGAAGAAAGACACAAGTCCATCAAGTCCAACCTATGTGTGATTATGTGTCAGTATTACATTGTATATCCCTGTATGTTGCCGTCATTCAGGTGCTTATCTAAGACTTTCTTGAAGCTATCAATGCTCCCCACTGAGACCACCACATAGTTACATAGTTACATAGTTACATAGTAGGTGAGGTTGAAAAAAGACACAAGTCCATCAAGTCCAACCTATGTGTGTGATTATGTGTCAGTATTACATTACATATCCCTGTATATTGCGGTCATTCAGGTGATTATCTAATAGTTTCTTGAAGCTATCAATGCTCCCCGCTGAGACCACCGCCTGTGGAAGGGAATTCCACATCCTTGCCGCTCTTACAGTAAAGAACCCTCTACGTAGTTTAAGGTTAAACCTCTTTTCTTCTAATTGTAATGAGTGGCCACGAGTCTTATTAAACTCTCTTCTGCGAAAAAGTTTTATCCCTATTGTGGGGTCACCAGTACAGTATTTGTAAATTGAAATCATATCCCCTCTCAAGCGTCTCTTCTCCAGAGAGAATAAGTTCAGTGCTCGCAACCTTTCCTCATAACTAAGATCCTCCAGACCCTTTATTAGCTTTGTTGCCCTTCTTTGTACTCGCTCCATTTCCAGTACGTCCCTCCTGAGGACTGGTGCCCAGAACTGGACAGCATACTCCAGGTGCGGCCGGACCAGAGTCTTGTAGAGCGGGAGAATTATCGTTTTATCTCTGCAGTTGATCCCCCTTTTAATGCATGCCAATATTCTGTTTGCTTTATTAGCAGCAGCTTGGCATTGCATGCCATTGCTGAGCCTATCATCCACTAAGACCCCCAAGTCCTTTTCCATCCTAGATTCCCCCAGAGGTTCTCCCCCCAGTGTATAGATTGCATTCATATTTTTGCCACCCAAATGCATTATTTTACATTTTTCTACATTGAACCTCATTTGCCATGTAGTCGCCCACCCCATTAATTTGTTCAGGTCTTTTTGCAAGATTTCCACATCCTGCGGAGAAGTTATTGCCCTGCTTAGCTTGGTATCGTCTGCAAATACAGAGATGGAACTGTTTATCCCATCCTCCAGGTCGTTTATGAACAAATTAAATAGGATTGGTCCCAGCACAGACCCCTGGGGGACCCCACTACCCACCCCTGACCATTCTGAGTACTCCCCATTTATCACCACCCTCTGAACACGCCCTTGTAGCCAGTTTTCAATCCATGTACTCACCCTATGGTCCATGCCAACGCACCTTATTTTGTACAGTAAACGTTTATGGGGAACTGTGTCAAATGCTTTTGCAAAATCCAGATACACCACGTCTACGGGCCTTCCTTTATCTAGATGGCAACTCACCTCCTCATAGAAGGTTAATAGATTGGTTTGGCAAGAACGATTCTTCATGAATCCATGCTGATTACTGCTAATGATATCATTCTTATTACTAAAATCTTGTATATAGTCCCTTATCATCCCCTCCAAGAGTTTACATACTATTGATGTTAGGCTAACTGGTCTGTAATTCCCAGGGATGTTTTTTGGGCCCTTTTTAAATATTGGTGCTACATTGGCTTTTCTCCAATCAGCTGGTACCATTCCAGTCAATAGACTGTCTGTAAAAATTAGGAACAACGGTCTGGCAATCACCTGACTGAGTTCCCTAAGTACCCTCGGATGCAAGCCATCTGGTCCCGGTGATTTATTAATGTTAAGTTTCTCAAGTCTAATTTTAATTCCATCCTCTGTTAACCATGTAGGTGCTTCCTGTGTTGTGTCATGAGGATAAACACTGCAGTTTTGGTTACTGAAGCCCCCCGATTCACTCGTGAAGACTGAGGAGAAGAATAAATTCAATACCTCTGCCATCTCCCCATCCTTTGTAACCAGATGTCCTTCCTCATTCTTTATGGGGCCAATATAATCTGTGAGGCATAATGAGTCTTTTGAATGGTTCATTTTTTTCCAGAAGGTTTTGAAAAAAAGTGAAAAAAAAATGAAAATGCATTTTTTTTACACAAAGTTGTCCATTTATAAGATATTTCTAACACATAGCATGTGCATAGCAAAAATGACACCCCAAAATGCATTCCTCTACTCCTCCTGAGTATAGCGATACCACATGTGTGAGACTTTTACACAGCCTGGCCACATACAAAGGGCCAACACTGAAGTAGCACTTTCATGCGTTTTACAAGCATAAATTGCACATATCCTTTCTCAACCACCTATTACACTTTTGAAGGCGCTGGAGCACCAGGACAATTGAATTGTCCACAAAATGACCCCATTTTGGAAAGCACACACCCCAACGTATAATCTATGAGGCATAATGAGTCTTTTGAACGGTTCATTTTTTTCCAGAAGTTTTTGGAAAATGTGGAAAAAAAATGAAAATGCATTTTTTTTACACAAAGTTGTCCATTTATAAGATATTTATAATGCATAGCATGTACATAGCAAAAATGACACCCCAAAATACATTCTGCTACTCCTCCTGAGTATGGCGATACCACATGTTTGAGACTTTTACACAGCCTGGCCACATACAGAGGCCCAAAATCCAAGTAGCACCTCCAGGCATTCTAGCAGCATTAATTACACATATCATTTTCTGACTACCGATCACATTTTTGCAGGCCCTTCATATTTCTAACACATAGCAGGTACATACCAAATAACAAAAGATTACCTGTGGTTTTAGAAGTGCAGTGGTCCACAGAGGAGAGCATCGGTCCAGGCAGCAGGCAGGAATGAGGTCAGCGACAGCAAAAGCAATCATCCAGGCAGCAGGCAGGAATACTGTCCATAGTTCATACAGGCAGAGATACTGTCAGCACAGCCAGAGCACAGCCAGAGCACAGCCAGAGCACAGCCAGAGCACAGGTCCAGGTAGCAGGCAGAGGTGTCCCGGCAGAAATACTGTCCAAAGTCAGTAGAGGCAGCAGGCAGATATATGGTCAACACAGCCAAAGTATTGGTCCAAACAGCAGGAAGAAACATGGTCCATAATGTCATGGGTCTTTACAGGCAGCAATATGGTCAGCACAGCCAAAGTATTGGTCCAGGCAGCAGAAAGGACCATCAAGCTTAGGGCCAGGGGGACAGGGGTAGAGGCTTCTCCCACCCAAATCGCTTTGAAGCCTCCGGGCAACCAGACCCTGTTCTGGGAGCACAGAAAACGAAAAACTGGTTTTCTCTACTCAGAACGCTATTCTGAAGCCCCTCACATATGTAAGACCCCTGTGTACTAAAGTAGATGGCCAAAAGATCAGTCCAAGTGGCAGGCAAAAACATGGTCGATTAACAGGCCAAGGTCGGTACACGTGGAAGTCAGAAACGTGGTTTAAATCGGCAGGCAGAGGCATCGTCGGTAAACAGGCTGAGGTTGGTACACGTGCAAGTCAGAAACGTGGTTTAAATCGGCAGGCAGAGGCATCGTCGGTAAACAGGCTGAGGTTGGTACACATGCAAGTCAGAAACGTGCAGAAACGGCAAGCAAAGACATCGTCGGTAAACAGGCCAGGGTCAGTTAATTAACATGGTAGCAGGCAAATGGGAAAATGGCAGTCTGGTAATAATACAGGGAACTAATAGTGGATGAATGCATGATAATTTCTGAAGCAATCTCCGATGCACAGGCCAGGTTGGGAGGGACATTGGGGACAATAATAGCTGGAATCTCTTCTTACTCCTCCTCTGCTGCATACACGGCATTTCTTTTGGCGTCTTCTTCCAGATTCTGTGGGGGGAATGCTATAGGGAAGGTGTTGCTCGTGAAGTCTACTCACAGCATCCGAGCGAATGCTTCCTGGGGCAGGACCTTGTTGGTAAATGAGGGCAGTGACGATCGATTCAAAATACTTGAGGTAGGTGACTTGTTGGTTTTGAGTTGCTTTTTGGTAGCAGACAAACGAATTAAAAAGGGCCATGTGAAAAAGGTGAAAGGCAACTTTCTTGTACCAGTAACGGGACTTTCTGTTTGATAAGTAGGGCTGTAGCATCTGATCGTTTAAATCCACCCCCCCCATATACATATTGTAGTCGTGGACACATTCGGGCTTTACAATGGGGCCGCGTCTTCTTTGGATCTCCACCACGGTGTCATTGTGGATGGTAGAGAGCATGTGGACATCTTTCTTGTCCCTCCACTTCATGGCCAACACCTCCTCGTTCCTCATGAATGCCGATTCTCCTTTTCTTAATTTTTTTGCCAACAGATTTCGTGGGAATCCCTTACGGTCTTTTTTTGAAGGTACCACAGGCCGGGGTTTTTTTATTATAAAGGTGACGAAAAAGGGGCAGGCTGGTATAGTAGTTGTCGACATATAAATGGTATCCTTTGTCGAATAGGGGATATGCCAGCTCCCAGACAATTTTCCCACTGGTTCCAATATATGTGGGGCAATCATGGGGCTGGAGCTGGGAATCTTTGCCTTCGTAGATCCGGAATGTGAAGATATATCCAGTGGCTCGATCGCATAATTTATTTAACTTCACCCCATACCTGGATCTCTTGCTTGGTATATACTGCTTGAAGTGCAGTCGGCCAGTGAAATGTATGAGGGACTCGTCCACACAAATTTTTTGGTCTGGGATGAAAACTTCTTTGAATCCCTGGGAAAAAGAATTGATTAGGGGGCGTATCTTGAACAATTTGTCATGGTTGGGATGATCTCGGGGAGGGCACTGGGAATTGTCACTGAAGTGGAGAAAACGCATAATCATGTCCTATCTTGTCCTGGACATGACAGCGGAATATATGGGCATGTGTTGGATGGGGTGGGTGGACCAATATGCATGGGCTTCATTCTTTTTTGTAAGCCCCATATTAAAAGTTAGGCCCAAAAACATTTTAAATTCATCCAGTGTGACACATCGCCACTGGAACATGCGGGCGTAGGAAGAATTGGGGTTGGCAGCAATAAATTGGGATGCATATAAATTAGTTTGATCCACCATATTCTGCAGAAAATCTTGGGGGAAAAATAAAGAAAAATAATCGAATTCAGAAAAATTCGTAGTGTCGGGCTGCACACCTGGCTGCGCGGTGAAAGGGGGGATGATAGCAAGTCCTGAGTTGGCAGGCAACCATAAGGGGTTTGCCAGGGCATCGGGAAGGTAGGACTGGGGCGGGGTTCTTCGGGTTGGGCGGGTAATTCCAGTGCTTGTACTGGGCTCCTCTTCCTCTTCCTGGGGTCTGGCGCTGCTGGTGGTAATTCCAGTGCTTGTACTGGGCTCCTCTTCCTCTACCTGGGGTCTGGCGCTACTGGTGGTGGGCAGATCTCCTGATCTTGGTCCTGATCTTGGTCCTGATCTCAATCTTTTGGGAGGGACGGTTTCCTCCGCGGACTCGGACTCTGATCCACTATCCTCCACTGGCTCGTATTCCGAACCAGATGATGTGAGCTCCCCGCTGCTCCCATCATCCGACATGGTAAGAATCTCATATGCCTCCTCAGGTGTGTAAAGCCTTTGGGACATTATGGCAATTCTTATTGGCGGGCCTGTGTGGTGGTACAGATGGCGGTATGGGTGGTGGTACCGATGGAGGTACGGGTGGTGGTGGTGGCGGTACCGGTGGCGGTACGGGTGGTGGTGGTACCGATGGCGGTACAGGTGGTGGTGGCGGTACAGGTGGTGATTGTGGTACCGGTGGCGGTACAGGTGGTGGTGGCAGTACCGGTGGCGGTACGGGTGGTGATGGTACCGATGGCGGTACAGGTGGTGGTGGTGGTACAGGTGGTGGTGGCGGTACCGGTGGCGGTACAGGTGGTGGTGCTACCAATGGCGGTACGGATGGTGGTGGCGGTACAGGTGGTGATGGTGGTACAGGTGGCGGTATGGGTGGTGGTGGTACCGATGGCAGTACTGACGGTGGTACGGGTGGTGGTGGTACCGATGGCGGCACTAGTGGCGATACTGGTAGCGGCCTGTGTGGCAGTATAGATGGTGGGCCTGATAGAGGTACTAGTGGCGTTACTGGTGGTGGTACCGATGGCGGTACTGGTAGCCTGTGTGGCGGTACCGATGGCGGTACCGATGGCGGTGGGCCTGTGACAGATGGGCTGGTTGACAGATGGGCTGATTGGCTGGGCTGTGTGACAGGTCCTCTTTATTGGGGGGGCCGTGTTGTGCACAGTACAGTATAAACAGTATTGTCAGACAGACACTGAATAACTCACTGATCCCTGCTCTCTCCTCTCACGATCGGTGTGTGAGGAGAGAGCAGGGATCAGATAGTAACAGCAACTTTTTTGTTTACATTTGTGACAGGCTGTGATTGGACACAGCCAGTCACCTGGTAAACAGCCAATTTCATTGGCTGTTTACCGATCGGGGAAGCGCTGTGTCCAAGGGACACTCGCCTTCCTCGATCACTACTCTGGATGCCTTCGTTTTTTCGAGTTTATTGTGACAGGTGATCGGCTGTGACTTTGACACAGCCAATCACGGGGTAAACAGCCAATAGAATTGGCTGTTTACCTAGATCGGGGAAGCTCTGTGTCCGAGGGACACGCGCAGCCGCCGATCGCCGCGCTGCGCGCTCCCGCGGGCACGCGCCGGCATGTTATCCTGCTGGACGTCATATGACGTCCAGTCAGGATAACTCAACCACTTCCCGGACGTCAATATGCTATTGACCGGGCGGGAAGTGGTTAAACAAATAGAGAACTTATTTGGAGATATAAACATCCTCCGAGTTAGTTTGGAAACTTTGCAGCTGCCCAAGGATGAAGGAGGTTTGGCTGTTCCTAACACCAGGTCTTATTATCTGGAATCCCAACTCCAGCAAATAAATAGATGGAATACTATAGATTGTGAGGATTCCATACGACAAATTATATTCTCTCAATTGCCGATAGATCCATTACTGCAGTCAAAAGTCTCTTACCATTTTTATAATAAACGTAGATATCCAACATTCTATTATTTATTAGGATTTGGACCACTGTTCAACAAGATACTCAGTATACACAATATAGGTCCATATGGAATAATCCACAACTGCCTGAAGTCACAAAACGTCAAAATTTTGATTTGTGGAAAAAGTCTGGTATTCTGTTTCTTAGCCAACTTTATGATAATGGTGTTTTGCAATCATTTGATAAATTGGCAGCGAAATATCATTTGTCCAATAAATTATGTTTTCAATACACAGTTTCGGCATGCCTTGCAGAGCCAAGCAAAGACCTATTTATTAAAATGTAAACCTTCATCAACTTTAGCTTTGGCAGTTATTACAAGACATGTTAAACAGGGACTAATAGGAAAGATATATTCCTCTATTCAAATGAATCAATTCACAAGAGGGTAGTTTTGGACGGTGGCGCAGAGAACTAGAGACACTTAGTGATGAGGAATGGGGCAAGCTTTGAAAAATGTATTTAAGGTATCCTTATCCTCCGCACAGTGCTTGACTCAACTATTTATCATCCATAGACCTCACTATACTCCTTTAAAACTGTATTCCTAGGGTAAAGTAATTAAATCTAACTGTCGAAGATGCACTATTGGTACAGGTATACTTATATATATGAAGTGGCGCTGGACCAAATTGCATCGCTACTAGGAGTTCATATTCGACACTAAATTCCTTGAGCTCTACACAAGTACAGCCTGATCCAAAAATAGCATCGCTAGGGGTTATACTGGAAGATACTCTCCCAGTTGAAGTGCATGTGATGTGGTTGAGAACTATGTATATGGCATGTAAACTTATTCTGCAAAAATGGATATCAAACTGTCCACCTATGATAGATCAAAGGATTAAAGCAACTAATCTTAAGAAAAACTTACAAACACAGGAGATGTCCTAAGAAATTTGAAAAGATCTGGCATTGGTGGTTAGTGTCTAATCTGGTTGAGCAATCAGATGAATATATTCATGATATGGAAAATGAATAAGGTAATATAATACTGGAGCAAAATTAATATATAATAAAATCTGTAACATCTTGGAAAAATGTGAAGGAGGGAATTGAAATAGGGTTTGATGAATGCAGATAGGTAAGGGAGTTTTTTTTTTTCCTCCCTTTTTTTTGTTGCTATTTTTATTGCACTGATGTTGGGTGGGGTAATGTGATAGAAATACTATATATGTGTCTTTCATTTTTGTTTTGTTGTATAATGTAAAAAAAACAATAAAATGATTTGATTAAAAAAAATGTTGCACGTCATTTCATTTATATTTGCAATCATATAAAGAGATAGCTTTTTGTTAGGGACCATATAAATCTACTTATTAATGATCATTTACTAACTGTTATTAATGATCTAGTAGCCCCAATAGAGACACACATCACATGTGCTGACAGTCAGGTACATTTTTAGGCCAAAGTCCAGCGATAATGAAGTTTTTAACAATCTCCTCCTTGGTTTTCAGTGATTCATCCTGGAAAATGATTATGTTATCTTTGACAGACTTAGCAAAACTAATACAGGGCCAGCTATGCCTCTTCACCAGACTTGGTTTTAGGAGGTAGAAGCAGGGTGTAAAAGAAGCTCAATATGTATTGAAACCAGAAAGCTATTCCATGCTTATGCTCAATTCTGAGCAAAGGCTCACTGCAAAACAAGCATTATCAAATATATTAGCGTGCGTGCAATTGCACACGCACGCTTGGTACTGGCACTGGTGCCAAACGGCCTATTTAAAGAGTAACTCCACATTTGTTGAGAAAATGACATTCCCCTCTGGGTGATAAATGTACATTGCAAGGATTTTAACAAACGTTGTTGCAGATTCCTACCTTTTGTTATTCAGAAGAAATAGCTGTTTGTTTGTGTCCATCTGGAAGTGAATATAATGGGAGTTTTTTTTTATAATTATCAATCAGCTGCTGCACCTGCAGAGCTCTAATGAGGAAACTTGCAGGGTCTGCATCCCTTTAGACGTGATTTCCCTTTGGAAGTATCTCACCAAAAATGTAATTTTTGTTGCAGGGTATGCTCAAAATCTGGTTTGTATTTTAGTGCAGACTTCTGGGAAAATCAGTAAGCCAATCACACAAGCAGGAAATTACATATCTGGGGGGGGCGTTCTGTATACCATCTGTGTACAGAATGCCTCTAGGTTGCCACATTGTATTGCATTTTACAGAAAATGTCAGCTTAGCTGTTGCAGATTGAAAAGAAAGGTAAATTTTAATAACATTAATTTTTTAATTTTACAATATGACTTGCGTCACAATTGTATATACTATATATTTTTTTTTTATTTGCTAATTTTTTTCCCATGAAGTGGAGTTACCCTTTAAGCTGGACAATGGGATGAACAGATTGCTGAGTGGTCTTCAGCTAGTTTCTGTTTAACCTGCGCCTTGACCTGCTATATCTGCCTACCCATGCAAGACCCAATTTGTCCCTAACCTGTCTCCGGATTCCTGCCTGCCGGCTGTGACCTTGGCTTGTACTCTGACTCTGCTTCTGTCTAGTTCTCCTGTACCTCATTGTCCAGCTGTGTACCAATCCTGGCTTGTGTTCTGGGTCTGCTCCTGCCTAAGTGTTAAGTGTCACTGTGTTCTAGTTCCTTGTTCCTGCCTGGTCATCTATGGTCATTTGCTTCCTGCAAACATCAGCTGGGATGCCTGTTACACCGATCCTCATGCCTCTAAATACATATGTTCTAAATACATATGTTCTGAGCATTGCCATCTTCCAGCTACTGTTCTAGACTGGTTTTTCTAATAGCCCCCCCTCCCCCCCCCCTCCCCTTTTTCTTTCATCTAGTCCCCCCTTTTTAGACTACCATGTTAAACATTGGGCCATCTAGTTTATCCTCTCCTCCCCTGGTCCCCTTCCAGTTCCCTTATCATCTTTATATTATATATATATATATATATATATATATATATATATATATATATATATTTCTTTTATGTATTATATACATGTATTTATTTCCATCAGCCCATCTCCTTCTAGCCTAAAGTCAGATGGTTTCCGTCTGACTTTGGCCTCTATCTGTGCCTACGGCAAAATGGAGGCCTCTGTTTACCAAATTGAGTCAATCTCGTGCGCTGAAGGGCGCACAGGATATGACATCACGACCGCACTTCCGCCCTGTGGACCGCAACCCGGAAGTAAAATAGCGGCGTGCGTTCCACTCGGTCCTACAGGACATAGGAACGTGCTACTGTCAGGATCTTTCAGCAATAGAAGTCCACACAGTCACAGCCTCCACAGAGACAACGCACTCGAGTAGAGGAGATGCCATCTGATTTATATACAATAAGGTACATCCCTAATTTTATATTGATGAGAGGGGAGAGGAGCAGAACTTCTGGGATGCCTTGGTTTGTCTATAGATAACCACTGGCATGACCCTTTCACCCTTCCTGTTATGGGTTGGATAAAATTCATCAACAATAATAATAATAATGTAAATGGTAGCCAATCAACTAAATAAATAAATAAATTAATAAATAAATCAATATACTATGGCCCTTTAATAATGACAACCGAGTTAAGACCCACCCTCCCTAGAGGGCCGCCCATTAATTAAGGGAGGAGCCCTAGAACCTACCCGACCAGTCTGGTTTAGTTTGACATGTGTATAAGAGGCCAACACGAGATCAACACTATTAAGGCTCTGATGAAGAAGGGTCACCTTCAAAACGCGTTAGCCAGCAGTAGTCCGTATGCCTCCTTCCTGGGACCTGGAAAACTGCTACCACTGGAATAATTGCCTCTGCGCCATTGCTATGCGAATTTTTCTTCGACCTTTGTGAGTAGTTTTTATCTTGCTTTTAATTAAATAAATCTGTCAAGGATAATGCACTAGGCTGGTGCGCTCTCTTTTTTTTTCTTTTTATCCGATCCTCATGCCACTCTGTGTCTTCACGCCTTCTGTCATCACCACCAGGGGTGTTGGACAAGAGGTGCAAGAGATGCCCCCTCTCCAGCTCGATCTCCAACAGATACATGACATGGGGATTTCATTAGTAATATTCTAAATATATATTTTTTAGGTGGTACAAATTAATTTTCTTGAATTTCTGTTTCATAGAACAGTTCCGATGAGCTTTGCTAAGGATTTATTTTTATTCTGAAAAACAACAATTCAAAAATTTTGCAGAAATCCTGACATTTTGACCACTGATTATTGAATTTGAAGCTTACCACAACACATCCCTTTGGACCTTTCTTTTCAAACCCATTGTTAACTGTCTAATGAATTGCTTCTGTTTCCATGGTTATCATTTTGAATGAACAGCTTCCAAAAAATCTGTTTTAATTTGTAAATTATGTTTGCAAAATTCCTTTAAAAATTTAGGGGGGTAAAAAGGACTGTCCCTTACCGAAATGCAAGAGTCAGATCATCCAATAAGAATGAGATTGTATGTCATTAATAAATTGCATGGCCACAATCAATCAGATGCCACAATCAAATAAAGATTTTTTAAAGTTCGGATTTAATTTGTTAGTAAAGTCTATCTAAATATGCTAATATGCAGTACCCATGCCCCAGAAATTAAATGCAGCTGTTGAAGGGTGGAAACACTCTAATGCCGCATACACACGGTCGGAATTTCCGACAACAAATGTTCGATGTGAGCTTGTTGTCCGAAATTCCAACCGTGTGTAGACTCCATCGGACAGCTGGATATCAAATTTTCCGACAACAAAATCCGTTGTCGTAAATTCCGATCATGTGTACACAATTCTGAAGCACAAAATTCCACACATGCTCGGAATCAAGCAGAAGTGCCGCACTGGCCATTGAACTTCATTTTTCTCGGCTCGTCGTATGTGTTGTACGTCACCGCGTTCTTGGTGATCGGAATTTCCTACAACATTTGTGCGACCGTGTGTATGCAAGACAAATTTGAGCCAACAACCATCGGAAATAAATCCAGGATTTTGTTGTCGGAATGTCCGATCGTCTGTATGCGGCATTAGGCTAGGTTCACACTATGATGTGCGGGAACGCTGCGGTCTATGCACGTTTCCCACACCGCAATGCAATCGCACTGCCCTTGTAATCTTCTTCAGGCGTCAATACAAACTTAACAACACCCCAAATGCAGGTTGCAAACGCAGTGTGTTTGGTTGCACCAGATTGCATGGTACAAAACGACTATGCATTCCAGTTCAGTGCAGCTTCAAAAAAGGAACATATACTTTGGTGCAATTTGAGCCTGTTCAAAATGAATGGGCTCAAAACGCATAGCACCAAATTACATGTGAATTGCGCAGAAATGTGGTGCTGGTCCTGTGCAATTCACAGTACACTGTGAACCGAGCCTAAGAGTAGAAGTGTGCTTGCTACTAGCTGGATTAGCAGGTGAAGATAAGAGATAAAAAGCCTAAAAAAGAGAAAACAAATGCAGCCATCAAATTTAAGGGGTGTTAAGCTGCAATATATAACATTCTTATTCTTGTATTTAGAGTAAGAAAAAAACTTTTTTTTTAGTACATAAAAAAATCTGACCACAGTTCTGCCTCATTACCCCTTTATTCAAACAAATGCTAGAGTCACACTTAATTTCAGCCAAAAACAAAGCAGGGGAAATGTTGAGTTTCCTCCTGCAGAGCCACAAAATATATTGTTTTTCATAGTTGGGATAAACGCACTAGAACAACAGTAGAAAAAGTGTGACTGTTTAAAAGTAATGTCGCCAGATTTCTGACAAAGTGCCCTCCTACCTAAAATCACTGCAGAGGTATATGTGTAAGTATATTGTTTCTCTTCACTTTCTCTTTGTTGAATCGGGGTCTGAATGCTAAACTTTGGGCACAACTACTTTCATTTAAATGTATTACTTAATAGCCACAGATGATACCAATCCACTTTTGTGTGCACCAAACATCGTTTTAAACCCAGATATTACCATATAATAGTAGCAGTGACATAATCAATGTGCTGTGTACATGGCCTGTGCACAGAGCAGAGCTGTGAGAACGACCCAGAAGTCTCACCCACTACAAGCTTGATGCAGAGAACTACAGAGGGGGTGGATACAAGACCAGTCACCTTGGAAAAGAACAGGAAGCAGCAGTGACCGGTCTTTATTACATAGTTACATAGTTAGGTTAAAAAAAGACACAAGTCCATCTAGTTGAACCAATAAAAAACATACATTCTCATATACACAATCCCATATACACAAAAAAAGACACAATCACAGTTGATCCAGAGGAAGGCAAAAAACCCCAGCAAAGCATGATCCAATTTGCTGTAGGGGAAAAATTTTACTTCCTGATCCCTGAGAGGCAATCGAATCCCAATTCCCTGGATCAACTTTACCTATAAATGTTAGTACCCAGTTATATTATGTAAGTTTAGGAAAAAATCCAGGCCTTTTTTAAAGCAATCTACTGAGCTGGCCAGAACCACCTCTGGAGGGAGTCTATTCCACATTTTCACAGCTCTTACTGTGAAGAAACCTTTCCGTATTTGGAGATGAATCCTCTTTTCCTCTAGACGTAAAGAGTGCCCCCTTGTCCTCTGTGATGACCTTAACCTCCCTGGCGGTATGATTATTTCATATTTTTGATCCTGAAAGCGGTACAATTATTTTGCATGGAAATTTGGCGTTTTATATTGTAGGCCTGTAATTCTTAGGGATAACTCACTTAAATCTGTCCAAACCAGAGTCTAGTAGACATCCCGGGTATGATGAAGTTTGAAACACAAAATCGTAAATTATAATATAATAAATAACTATAAATAATTATAACAAATAATAATATAATAATAATAAAAATTATTCAATAATGTAATCAAATCAAAAACACTGAAATTTGCTCAGTTGCAGAATTGTCACTGTCACTACTTTCAGTGTTTGACGAATTTCCCCACAAATCACTATTGCTCAATTCTGTAAGTGATTCTAATTTACTATCGCTGTTTTCTTGCTGGTCTAAAACCACTTTTGACGTAAAGGGACACTTTTTGGTTGCTATGGACAATCTCCAGTTTCCAGGCAGAAAGAACAGTATTTATAATATAAAAGTGCATGCAGGGCACTGGACAAACCACTAGGGACAAAGGGGATGTGTAATAAAAATACAAAATATATAAAAATACAGTAATGTAATCTGTAAGATTACAGTGTACTGTACATATTGTGTGTTTTCAATTTTTTGAATTTGGCGCCGAACTCCGTCCCTGTGCGTCGCAACGCTCACAGGGAACGGAGCTCAACACTCGGCACTGTGAATCGAGCGAGATGACAGCTCGCAGACACAGCGGGGAGACATCGCAGGATCCAGGGGACAAGGTAAGTTACTTGCCTGGATACTGCGATGCGATCCCAAGTCTGGCTCGGGGTTACCGCTTTTGGTACTGAAATTCCACCCCGAACCAGACTAGGGAATACTGCCAGGGAGGTTAATCTCCTCTTCTCAAGAGAGGATAAATTAATTTCCTCTAATCTTTCCTCATAGCTGAGCTCCTCCATGCCTCTAATCAGTTTAGTTGCTCTTCTCTGCACTTTCTCCAGTTCCCCGATATCCTTTTTGAGAACTGGTGCCCAAAACTCACCTGCATATTCCAGATGAGGTCTTACTAATGATTTGTACAGGGGCAAAATGATATCTCTCTCTCTGGAGTCCATACCTCTCTTAATACAAGAAAGGACTTTGCTCGCTTTGGAAACCGCAACTTGGCATTGCATGCTATTATTAAGCTTATGATCTACCAAAACCCCCAGATCCTTCTCCACTATGGATCCCCCCAGTTGTACTCCCCGTAGTATGTATGATGCATGCATATTCTTAGCTCCCAAGTGCATAACTTTACATTTATCAACATTAAACCGCATTTGCCACTAATGCTGCGTACACACGAGCGGAATTTCTGACAGAAAGAGTCCGATGGGAGCTGTGTATGCCCCATCTGACTTTTTACGTTGAAAATTCAGACGGACTTAGATAGAGAACATGTTCTATATTTTTCCGACAGAACAAATTGCTGTCGGAAAAACCACTTGTCTGTATGCTGTTCCGATGCACCAAAAACGATGCATGCTCTGAAGCAAGTACGAGACGGAAGCTATTGGCTACTGGCTATTGAACTTCCGTTTTCTAGTCCCATCGTATGTGTTGTACGTCACCGTGTTCTGGACGGTCGGAATTTGGTGTGACCGTGTGTATGCAAGACAGCTTGAGCGGAATTCCGTCGGAACTCCTTCGGAAAAACCTTCAGAGTTTATTCCGACGGCAAAACCGGTCATGTGTACAGGGCATTCGTTGTCCAATGAAACAGTGCACTGAAGTCGGCTTGTAAATTGGAGACATCCTGTAAGGATGTTATTCCACTGCATAGATTGGTGTCATCTGCAAAGACTGAAATGGTACTTTTAATCTCAGACCCTATATCATTTATAAAGATATTAAAAAGTAAGAGTCCCAACACTGAACCTTAGGGTACACCACTGATAACCTCAGACAATTTAGAGTAAGAATCATTAACCACTACTCTCTGAATTCTGTCTTTTAGCCAGTTTTCTATCCAATTACAAACTGATCTTTACAAGCCTGTAGACTTAACCTTACAAACCTTAGACGTGTGTAGGGAACTGTGTCAAATGCTTTTGCAAAATGCACAGCCACAATTATTATTATGATTATTAAGAAGATATTGCACAGAGACAAAGTTTCACACAGAATTACTGCACTGATCTGTTGGATATACAAAGCACACCAAGATTCAAGTAAGGGTACACATGGATATTTTATTTAGACTATATTTACTTATCCTATTTAAATGTATCTTTGCTGTATAGTATCTCTGTAGTAAGCAGGGTCTACTCTGTTTACCGGTAATTAAAAAAAAATTTTGGCTTACATTTTTGGATGCCTTCCTAAGCCTTATTTTGGCCAGTGAATTATAGACTAATTTCTTTGTGAAATGTACATTGGTTTTAATTTTGATTCCATACTTACTTGACTGCATAGGCCTTCATTTAGAAGTCTAGTAGTATATGAGTCTCCACATCTGTCTTGATGTTTTGGGTCACTGTCTTAGTGGTAAATATGTGCTATTCGTTTCATTACAAATCAAAATTCAGACAAAATTTTCATTACTCGGAGATTCATATGTATGTATTCATATGTATCCAAATCTCTGAATCACAAAAGTAATGAATTTCAAGGAATCCTAAATGAATTATGAAGAAACATCGAAATGTATTCATATTCCTTCATTTCATTCAAACTTTTAACCACTGTTAACCACTTCAGCTCCAGGGGGTTTTACCCCCTTCCTGACCAGGCCATGTTTTGTGATACGCCACTGCGTTGCTTTAACTGACAATTGCGCGGTCGTGCGACGCTGTACCCAAATAAGATTGATGTATTTTTTCCCCACGAATAGAGCCTTCTTTTGGTGGTATTTGATCACCTCTGAGGTTATTATTTTTTTGAGCTATAAACAAAAAAAGACTGACAAGTTTGAAAAAAAAACATTCTTTTTTGCTATAAAACACATCCAATATAAAAATGTAAAACAATCTTAACAATTTAGGCCAATATGTATTATGTTACATATTTTTGGTAAAAAAAAATCCCAATAAGCGTATATATTGATTGGTTTGCGCAAAAGTTATAGCGTCTACAAACTATGGGATAGATTTATGGACTTTTTTTTTATTTTATTGTTTTTTACTAGTAATGGCAGCGATCAGCTATTTTTAGTGGGACTGCGACATTGCGGCGGACAAATCTGACACTAAGTGACACTTTTTGGGGACCAGTGACACCAATACAGTGATCAGTGCTAAAAAAAAGTGCACTGTCACTGTATAAATGACACTGGCAGGGAAGGGGTTAACATCAGGGGCAATCAAAGGGTTAAGTGTACTCCTAGGGAGTGCTTTATAACTGTGGGGGGGGGGGGGAGATGCTGTGAGTTGAGGAAAACAGAGATCAACAAGGAGGAAAACAGCAGAAACACAAGATCTCCGTTTTCCTCCCTCAGAGAACAGCGGTCTGCCTTGTTTACACAGGCAGACCGCCATTCTGTCTCTCCTCTTAATGATCAGCGGGTCCCGGCGGCCATCATGGTCGCCGGACCCGCTTATTGGCTCCCACTGTGTATAATCACAGCGGAAGCATGGCTCCGGATGCGCGCGCGTGCCCCAGAGCCGACAACAGTGATCACGTACAGGTACGTGATTTTGCGCTAGTGATTTACTGCCCTAGTAAATGTACATGGGGCAGTCCTTAAGTGGTTGATGTTTGAGGCATCCAAAAAATGTAACAGCATAACAAATGATTCAAATTGATTTGGATCCATTTCATTTTTATGTTGCATTAACCTCCCTGGCGGTATGATTATTTCGGATTTCGGATTTATTTCGGTGCTGAAAGCGGTATAATTATTTTGCATGGAAATTTGACAGTTTATATTGTAGGCCTGTAATTCTTAACAATACCACACTTAAATCTGTACAAACAAGAGTCTAGTAGATGGCCTGGGTATAATGAAGTTTCAAACACAAAATCATAAATTATAATATAATAAATAAATATAAGTAATTAAAAAAAATAATAATATAATAATAATAAAATTAATTTCCCCACAATTCACTATCGCTCAATTCTTCAAGTGTTCTAATTTACTATCGCTGTTTTCTAGCTGGTCTAAAGCCACTTTTGATGTAAAGGGACACTTTTTGGTTGCTATGGACAATCTCAAGTTTCCAGGCAGAAAGAACAGAATATATAATATAAAACTGCATGCAAGGCATTGGACAAAGCATTGGGGACAAAAGGGATGTAACATGATTTCATACAGTACTGTAATCTGTAAGATTACAGTACTGTATGTATTATGATTTTTACAATTTTTGAATTTGCCGTCAGGCTCTGCCCCCAGGCGTCCCGACGCTCGCAGGGAACGGATCCCGGAACGGAGAGGCTTCGGGCGGAGGACAGAGCCCGCAGACAACATGGGGGGACATCGCAGGATCCTGGGGACAAGGTAAGTATACCGCACCAGGATCCTGCAATGCAATCCCGAGTGTGGCTCGGGGTTACCGCTAATGGTGCTGAAATTTAACCCCGAGCCACACTCGGGAATACCATCAGGGAGGCTACCACTTTTCATTCATATAAAAAATGCTCTACATATGAAATGGAAACATACTGCAATAAATACAGTTATTATGTTTGGGTTGGAGTCATAACATAACTATGAATCCTAAATTAATTTAATTTAGGATAATAAAATTAATACATTTAATATTAATGTAATTTATTACGTTAACAGAAACAGAGTGCATAATTAATCCCCAGAAGTAGCAAATTAACACACTAAAACAAATATAGCCAATCTTCCAAAATAAGCTCAGAATAATGAATTGATTCGGAACAAATATATGAAACAAATTCCGAAAACGAGTTTTCTACAGTGGATATAAAAAGTTTACACACCCCTGTTAAGGTTTCTGTGATGTAAAAAAATGAGACAAAGATAAATCATTTCAGAATTTTTTCCACCTTAAGACCCCTTTTACACTGAGCCGCGGGCAGCAATAGCGGAAAAGCGCCGCCAGTTTTAACGGCGCTTTCCCGTAACTTTAGCGGCGCTATTCTGTCGCTAGCGGGCACTTTTAACCCCCCGCTAGCTAACGAAGAAAGGGTTAAATGCGCCCATGTAGCAATACTGCCAAAGCGCTTTGCAGGCGCTTCGGCAGCGGTGCCCGTTCATTTCAATAGGCAGGAGCGGTGTACACACCGCTCCTCCACCGCCCCAAAGATGCTGCTTGTAGGACTTTTTTTAACATTGTGAAAGCATTTGGCTCTTACATTGGGGTGGCAGGGGAGGCGTTTTTCAAGCGCTTTACAGGTGCTATTTTTAGCCCTTTAGCGCCTCAGTATGAAAGGGGTCTTAATGTAACCTATAAACTGTACAACTTAGTTAAACAACAAACTGAAATCTTTTTAGGTGGAGGGAAGTAAAAATAAAATAATATGGTTTCATAGGTGTGCACACCCTTAAACTAATACCTTGTTGAAGCACCATTTGATTTTATTACAGTACTCAGTCTTTTGGGGTATGAGTCTTTTAGCATGGAACATCTTGACTTGGCAATATTTGCCCACTCTTCTTTGCAAAAACACTCCATATCTGTCAGATTGCAAGGGCATCTCCTGTGCACAGCCCTCTTCATATCACCCCACAGATTTTCTATCAGATTCAGGTCTGGGCTCTGGTTGGGCCATTCCAAAACTTTAATCTTCTTCTGGTGAAGCCATTCCTTTGTTGATTTGGATGTATGCTTCGGGTTGTTGTCATGCTGAAAGATGAAGTTCCTCTTCATGTTCAGCTTTCTAGCAGAAGCCTGAAGGTTTTGTGCCAATATTGACTGGTATTTGGAACTGTTTATAATTCCCTCTACCTGGACTAAGGGTCCTTTCACACTGGGGCGGTTTGCAGGCGCTAGTGCGCTAATAATAGCACCTGCAAACCGACCCGAAACAGCCGCTGCTGTCTCTCCAGTGTGAAAGCCCCGAGGGCTTTCACACTGGAGTCATGCGCTAGCAGGACGGGAAAAAAAGTCCTGCTAGCAGCATCTATATACACCGCTCCTGCCCATTGAATGGGACATCGCGGCTATACCGCCGGCATAGCGCCTCAGTAGAGGCACTTTGCGGTGGTTTTTAACCCTTTCTCGGCCGCTAGCAGGGGTAAAACCACCCCGCTAGTGGCCAAATACCGACAGTAAAGCGCCACTAAGGCACCTGAACCAGCTGAAGAAAAACAGCTCCAAAGAATGATGCTGCCGCCACCATGCTTCACTGTGGGTATGGTGTTCTTTTGGTGATGTGCAGTATTGTTTTTGCGCCAAACATATCTTTTGGAATTATGGCAAAAAGTTCAACCTTGGTTTCATCAGACCATAAGGCCCCTTTCACACTGGGGCGGTGGGGGCGTCGGTGGTACAACAGCGATATTTTTAGCGCTGCTGTACCGTCGTTCTTGCAGCGGTATTCGGCCGCTAGCGGGGCGGTTTTAACCCCCGCTGGCGGCCGAAAAAGGGTTAAAATCCCTCGTACAGCGCGGCTATAGCCGCGGTATTGCCGCGGTATAGCCGCGCTGTCCCACTGATTTCAATGGGCAGGAGCGGTGAAGGAGCGGTGAATACACCGCTCCTTCACCGCTCCAAAAAAACGGTTTGCAGGACTTTTTTCACCGCCCTGCCTGCGCACCGCTTCAGTGTGAAAGCCCTCGGGCTTTCACACTGAACAAACAGCGGAGGCTGTTTAGGGGCGGTTTGCAGGCGGTATTTTTAGCGCAATACCGCCTGCAAACCGCCCCAGTGTGAAAGGGGTCTAACACATTTTCCCACATGCTTTTGGGAGACTTCAGATGTGTTTTTGCAAAATTTAGCCAGGCTTGGATGTTTTTCTTCGTGGCTTTTCTTGCCACTCTAAACCAGTGTTTCTCAACTCCAGTCCTCAAGGCGCCCCAACAGGTCATGTTTTCAGGATTTCCCTCAGATGAAATAGCTGTGGTAATTACTAAGGCAGTGAAACTGATCATATCACCTGTGAAAAATAATGGAGAGCCTGAAAACATGACCTGTCGGGGCGCCTTGAGGACTGGAGTTGAGAAACACTGCTCTAAACCATAGCCCAGACATTTGAAGAATATGGGAGATTGTTGTCACATGTACCACACAGCCAATTCTTGCAAGATATTCCTGCAGCCCCTTTAATTTTGCTGTAGGCCTCTTAGCAGCCTCCCTGACCAGTTAATTTCTTATGTTTTCATCAATTTTGGAGGGATGTCCAGTTCTTTGTAATGTCACTATTGTGCCATGTTTTCTCCACCTGGAGATGACTGTCTTCACTGTGTTCCATGGTATATCTAATGCCTTGGGAATTCTTTTGTACCCTTTTCCTGGCTGATACCTTTTAATAATGAGATCCCTCTGATACTTTGGAAGCTCTCCGTGGACCATGGCTTTTGCTGTAGGATGCGACTAGGAAAAGGTCAGGAAAGACCTACTAGAACAGCTGAACTTTATTTGGGGTTAATCAGAGGCACTCTCAATGATGGCAGGTGTGTACTGACTCCTATTTAACTTCAGTTTGAATGTGATTGCTTAATTCTGAACACAGCTACAACCCCAGTTATAAGAGGGTGTGCACACTTATGCAACCACATTATTTTTTATTTTTTTATTTTTACTTCCCCTCCCTAAAAGATTTCAGTTTGTTGCTCAATTGAGTTGTACAGTTTCTACGTCACATTAAAATTGAAAAAAGTTCTGAAATGATTTATCTTTGTCTCATTTTTTTACATCACAGAAACCTGCCATTTTAACAGCAGTGTTTAGACTTTTTATATCCACTGTATCTCTACTGATGGCTTTTGACTCTATAGACCTTAGTTTGCTTCATGTCAAATTAAAAAAAAAAAAAAAAATGTCTCTTATCTTTACCGCTTTTTATTTGTGATACTAATTATAATTTGCTAACATGAGGAACATACTATAACCCCTTCCCGCCGACCGAACGCACATATACGTACTTGGCTTTCCGGGGTTATACCGGGATGATGCCCGCAGCTGCAGGCATCATCCCGGTACCGTTGTTTTCAGCGGGCGATCGGCTACCCGAGTATAACAACCGATGCGGCTAAAAGCCGCTCGGTTGTTATACCGGAGGAGCGGGAGGGGACATCCCCCCCCCCGCCGCCTCCCGCCGCTGTTACCGGGCCTCCCGTGCGATCGGGGAGGCCCGGTGTCCGTTCGGGAATCTCCGGAAGCTGGGGGCGGGCTGGAACGAAGCTGTGAGCGGCTTCGTTCCAGCCTTCTAATTGTAAACGCGGAAGCGACGTCATGACGTCACTTCCCGCTTACTCGGCTGCCAATGGCGCCGAATTTAAAAAAGTATACAGTATTCAGAATCGCCATTTTCGGCGATCTGAATACTTTGAAGTGTAAAGGAGGGATGGGGGGTCTTTTAGACCCCCCATCCCTCCATAAAGAGTACCTGTCACCATCTATTACTGTCACAAGGGATGTTTATGCTTGTGACAGCAATAAAAGTAAAAAAAAAAAAAAAAAATTTTTAAACACAATTTATAAAAGTACAAAAATAAATAAAATAAATAAATAAATAAAAAAAAAATTTTTTAAAGCGCCCCCGTCCCCGCGAGCTCGCGCCCGCATATGTAAACGGTGTTCAAACCACACATGTGAGGTATCGCCGCGATCGTCAGAGCGAGAGCAATAATTCTAGCCCTAGACCTCCTCTGTAGCTCAAACCTGGTAACCGTAAAAAATTTTTAAACGTCGCCTATGGAAATTCATAGGTACCGTAGTTCGTCGCCATTCCACGAGTGCGTGCAATTATAAAGGGTGACATGTTTGGTATCTATTTACTCGGCGTAACATCATCTTTCACATTATACAAAAAAATTGGGGTAACTTTACTGTTTGGATTTTTTAAAATTCATGAAAGTGTCACTTTTCCAAAAATTTGCGTTTAAAACACCGCTGCACAAATACCGTGTGATAAAAAATATTGCAACAATCGCCATTTTATTTTCTAGACTCTCTTCTAAAAAAATATATATAATGTTTGGGGGTTCTAAGTAATTTTCTAGCAAAAAATACGGATTTTAACTTGTAAACACCAAATTTCAAAAATAGGCTTAGTCATGAAAGGGATAAATATATGTTCCCCTTTTCTTCTTCTACCTGGTGAATCACATTGTTTTTTTTTGTTTTTTTGGAGAGTATCTGTCATTTCATGTGTGATGCTCCCAACACACAGTGATAAAATTGTATAAATGGAGCATTCATTAATCTTTTTGATACCAACACTGCCAGCTCATGTGTTTATTAATACATGTCTGGAGGAGCTTGTAGTCATCTGTTGTGAAAAGTCCCACAATGCAGCCAATGCACATAGAAGGAACCTGTCATTTCATGTGTGATGCTCCTAATGCACAATGATAAAAATGTATAACTGGAGTAATTCATATTCTTCTTGATGCCAAACACTTCCAGCTCATTGCGTATATCTGGAGGAGCTTGAAGCCACCTTACGTGAAAAGTCCCACAATTCGGCAAATGCACCTGGACGTATAAACGTGTGTGTGAGCTCTTGTTCCCTCGACTTCTTTACTGACTTTAAGTGGCAGTCAGTGGTTTGATGAATGTATAAAAGGCCACTGTTGCTGTGCACCAAGGGTGTTAGTATATAGCATTTCTACACTAAAATAAATGTAGCAGATTTTAGACATTCAAATCCATATAAAAAAAAAAAATTTAATTTTTTTTTTTTTTTTTTGTGAAGGTACTAGTTTATAGTATAATTTATTTAGTATAGCTTTTTTGAAGATTAGTTCATTAGAGGTATCATTTGATTTACACAAATTTTAAGCATGATTATTACTTGATACTCTATACATTCTTTCAATATACTCCTATCTTATTTATTTTATTAGAAAAAGGCTAGGCAGAAAATTATTTAAAGCAGAACTTTTGCCAAAAATAAAGTCAATAGCCTAATAAAAGATATAATAACACTGATAACATTATTTCCTCGATCGTCCTCATCCTATACTTAATTAATGGTTGGATAATATCCATCTCCTTGTTATGTTTTATATATTACTTTACTTATAATTTTATTTCCATTTTAAATTATAATTATATCCCTATTACTTTTTATTATTACTACCCCTAGTCTCATTATGACTCCTTTTCATCATTACTATATTAACCTTGCTTCCTTCTCGAACCCTTGATATAGAAAATCCTGCCGTCATATATCTTATGTTCTGGACATCTAATCTCTTTGTCTGTTCTTTTTTGTACTGTTTTTTACTCTATTTTGTATTATGAAATTTTTTTAAGCTAAATAAATGAATAAATGAAGCTTTTGCTGCAATTATTTACCTTTAATCCAGAGATTTCCCCTAGTATACTTTTTTAGGCCTCTAGATGTCCTCCGTCTGATGAAAATCATCATTCAACCCACTTTTTCTGTGCCAAGTTTGTTCTGGATCTGCCCCAGCCTGTGACTGGACAGTGAAAGGAGAAGCAGCGTCTGTGGATCCGGGTCTATGGGGGTTATTTACTAAAGGCAAATCCACTTTGCACTACAAGTGAAAACTACAAGTGCAAAGTGCACTTTAAAATGCACCAAAAGTGCACTTGGAAATGCAGTCGCTGTAGATCCGAGGGGGACGCAAGGAAAATAAAAAACAGCATTTTAGCTTGCACATGATAGAATAATACCATCGAAGAGCTTCCCCTCATTTCAGATCTACTTGCAGTGCACTTGTAGTGCAAAGTGGATTTGCACTTTGTAAATAACCTACTATGCACTAGTCAATACGATTTTTCACTCCAATATACGTAAAAACCCATGGGAAGCGTTGCTTCATAAATCTATATGAGACTTGATGAGGAGGCAACGCAGTCTAGCGATCCAAATTTTCATAGCCAGTAAACAGACCATAGCGACAGTGTGGAAAAGGCTTCTCTCTTTTGAGGAGGTAAAGTGGCGGGTGCACGGGACGTTGGTGAATGAAAAGCTCACAGCGACAGTCACAGATACTCAGGACAAATTTCTGTGTGTTTGGAAACCCTGGCTAGACCAGTTCCCGACGATGTGCCCGCCCTCATGTTTTTTTAGGTTCCTACGGGTTGATTTACTAAAGGCAAGTAACTTAATGCATTTGCTCCAGAGCTTAGTAATTGAGGTAAAGCTTCACTTTGCAAAAATATACCTGCAAGAAAGATATAAAAAAACAACATTTTTGCTTGCACATGGTTGGATGATGGACCTAGGGAGAGTTTCTGCTCATTTACTAAGCACTGGAGCAACTGCACTTGCAGAGAGCCACTGCATTTTGCAAAGTGCACACAGTCTATTTGCGTTTAACAAATCAACCCCATAGACTCTTCATTGTGCTCAACTGTGTTTGCCACAGACTACCTCGGAGTGGGGTGAAGGGGGCTCTACTATGAATCCCCTTCCCCTGCTTTCTCCACCCTTTTTTTCCTTTTCTCTTCTTTTCCCCTGCCTCCTGTCTTTCCTCTCTCTTCTTCTCTATCTTCTTCTTAGAATTTGCTTTGCCTATTACTGTTCATTGCCCACATGTTGGGCCAATTTCTTTTGCCTCTTGGCTTTTCTGGGGTGTTCTACTCTGCTCATAGCCACTTTCATTATCCCTGATCAGGTTTTGTTGCTGAATATAGTATAGCTGGGCTGTTGTGATAGTCCCCTTGGTTTTTTGGCCATTCTTGCTGACCAACATCATATGTACACTGGTCAACCTCAGGCTCTTTTTCCATTATTGTATTTGCATTCTATGAATCATTTTGATCTCACATTGCCTGCTCCCTGGGCACTTGAGTGCTGGTGGTTTAACCCCCACTCCTCTTTCTAGTGGAATGTACTATTATATTTACAACCTATCTTTCTTACTATTTGTTTGTTTATTGTATAAACTGGGCCAACTTTATTGTGGCGCGGACAACCTGTCTTTATGATATTCATCACTACTGATTCTGATGTTAGTTTATTGTTTGTTTTTGTTTATGCTAATCTTTTTCTCAATAAAAATATTGTGAAAGAAAGGAGAAGCAGCACAATGATGAGCTCATCTTTCTGTACATTTAAAAATATGGTTTCAAATACCTCCATCTTGAAACGCATATTTTATCAGAGAAAAGGTTTTGCTGTACTGTTGTTATGGTATTTTAGAGTTCCTTTGTAATAAGAAAAAAACTGTCTAAAAATAAAATGGATTGTTGTGCTTTGATAAAGTCCATTACACATGATAAAGTACATTTTTGAAGTTGATTTTAAAATTGACCAACAAATGGCTCTTTAGAGATATATAACCTTGTCTAGAGCCGAAGTGTAAACACGTTGGAATCACACAGACAATCAATGCTTTCTCTGTTTCTCTGAGAACATTGAAATCCCAATAAAGATGTACCAGGAGAATGTCGTCTTCTGGGAATGCTGTAATCTGAGCAGTTTAGAGGTCACTAACAACCTTTCAGAACTATTTTTTTTTCTGTAGTTCAGAGAACATATGGGACTTTTCCAAGAGCTCCGAAAACTGCTTCCAGCTCTTATAACGATCAGAGAGTAGCTGTAAAATTGTCCTGCTTCCTATGCAGCCTGTACTTGGCTCCAGCCATCTCCCCTGCAGTATGACTATTCTTTCCTAAAGTCTCAGACAGATATCTGACATATGTTTAAGCACTCTGATCTCTTCTGTGCAGTCTAAACACATGCCCCCCATTAGCATCAAGCATAATATAACATATTTAGCTAAGGAAGGCTGCATATATGAGTTGTCTCATTCCTTATTCAGCAGCTATCAGTGGTGGGTCATAATGCAAGGCGCAGGGGTCCCCCATCCATGCATCCAGCTCCCTAATCTACATACGGGATGCTGAACACATGGATTCCAATGGGTTTTTTTTTTTTTCGAAGCACGTGATTAGAGCCTGATGTTCTAATAGGCTTCAAAAAAGGGTGGGCACGGGGCCCAGTTGTGTGACAATAGCGAATTAATATTCACTATTATCTTCCCGTTTCTCCTCCCGGTCAATTAGGAAGTGGGTCCTAAAAGGAGAAGCGATCCTATTGGCTGCCTATGGAGGAGGGAGGAGACGCGTGGCTGAAGCAGGCATGATGCTGAGGAGGAGATGCAGGTCCCCCACCCATCACATCATCCGGAGGAAGCGCTGCACCATAGATGAGGTAAGTGCGGGGCTGGTGACCGACCGGGGGTGGGGCAGGGTGCGGGTGAAACGACCGAATGGAGTGTGGCTGTGGGTGCATTTTTGCCCCCTCCCACAAAATATACCACCAGCTGCCACAGGCAGCTACTGTAAGCACTTCCACCACCAGCCTGATTTGTAATTTCAGCCTACAGGCAGATGATGGGAATTTAAAGTGCTGTGAAACCCTGAAATGAAAAACGGCAATAGTGCTGCACAGCTTTGTTGTGTGTGTATATGTTTTAAGCCCTAAAGTTGCTTTGCATTCCAGCTTTAGAAAAGACTCCCCCTTAGTTCCTGCTTTAGTCCCCGTTCACACCGGTGCGACTTGTCATGCAATTTGACAGTTCCAAATCTCATGACAACTCATACCCCATTGTCGGCAATGATACCATTCATATCGCTACAATGTTGCAGCGATTATGAAAAAGGTTCCTGCACTACTATTTACAGATTTCATTTGGGACTTACATAGACTTCTGTTAAATGAAGTCGCAAGCCACAATGAAAATGGCAGTGCAAATTGCACAACTGCCTCTGAAGCAGCCAACGTGGCCGGTGAAACCGGTCAAGCTTCCAGCTTGGTCCCATGCAGCCAGCCTTTGGGATACCTCCTCCCCTACCTCCTCCATTCTATTAAGGGTTTGATATTTTCTTTGGATATGGACTTATATACCTTTATTGCTACAAACACAGCTTGGACTCTTTAAGATCTACATGGATGGCTAAGTACAATTCCTTTACTTGAGTGTTAAATGGCTTTTTGTTTCTCTTCAAATTATACTGATGACTCCCACACTGGGAAATGATATACCACACACTACACAGTTGGAGAAGGTCAACAAAGGGAGGACAGTGGATACCTTGATAACAACAAGAGTACTATATGTGATGACTAAGATATCCCTCTCTGGGAGTTTTCCAGTTGCATTTGATGCTTACTATATAAGCCACTATTTCAATCTCAATCCGAGCTGGCTATATAAGGATTGATCCTATATGAGATACCCTTATAGACTTTACAGGTTACTAACCTCATGTAGTGGCCTATCATATCACCCATGGCATAAAGAATCTATTACAATGTTGGCCACACGGGGCGACGGTGTCTACATGTGGTCTGGACCTTTCCATATCCATGAGAAGATCTCTTAAAGCGGTAGTAAACCGCTGGAAAAAAAAGGATTCCCCTTTAAGGAATCTTTAGTAAGATTCAGCCATGAGCCAAATATTATCACTTTACAACATGGAGGAGGCAATATTATATGTGTTTTTTTACCTAGTTGACATATATTGCACCCCTTATTGGGGCACATACATTTATGAACATGTGTTAATATTTTTTTTTCTCCCCCTTTTTTCTGGGAGAGGAGGTTGGTCATACAACTTCCCTGCAGCTGCTATGGTAGTGTATGTTTTTAATAATTGGACAATTATGATTTTATGAGATAGATAGTGGGTTTTGTATTGTTTAAATATTTGTGTTTAATAAAGCTAATGTCTATATTTCTATATATGTGTCAGATTACTGGGTCTTGTTACATCCACTTATGAATACAGCACATGGTGTGTACAATTGAGGTTGAGCTCAGTCAGGTTTTTATGCCTTTTTTGTTGTTTCTCATATATACACGCACCGACAGCTCCCTCTTTGTAGAACTTTTCTTCAAGTTCACCCTTTTGGAAAAATTTAATAATTTTATTTTCCTCATTCTGTCTTGAGGACACATTTTAAAGTTTGTTTAAATCGCACCGATGTACAGATTTGAAATCGTTCTGAAGTAGTGAGATTTGAAAGCCACACCGGTGGTAACAGGGGCTAAGGGTGGCTCCATCTCCTTGTAGGGCCTCATGCAGCCAACTCTGTATGTGCGCTCCTGGCTTGGACTACAGCAAAGTATTCCATGCATCCAATAGTAGTAAAGCCTGCAGAAGCCCACCATACATGCGTCCGGCCCATTAATGTACATGCAGGGCGCCGGACGCATGAATTTCAATAGAGTTTTTTTTTAAAGCACATGATTAGAAACTGAGGCTCTAATTGGCTTCAATAAAGGGTGGGTTCGGGCACAGAGCACTGCGCCCTGGGCCCACCCAGTTGTGTGACAGTAGCAAATTAATATTCGCTATTGTCTTCCTGATTCTCCTCCCGGCCAATCAGGACCCTGAGACCCAATTGGCCATGGAGTCTTAGGAATCCCAGCCAATCGGGTCTCAGCCAGGACCCAGTTCCTGTTCGGCCTGGAGGAGAAACAATGGCCCAGAGTGAGGAGCTGCAGCCGGAATCCATGTCTGCCTGATCTGCCTCCCTCCTAAGGTAAGGAGGCCTCTGATCGCCACCGCATTCCCTTCCGTCGTCCATCTCCAGTGTCTCCATAGGTGATGCTTTAAAAGCTTCTAATGGCCTCTAAACATCAGATTTTGTAACGATAACTCACATGTGTGGTACAATCACCGTCTACATATGGGTGTGGAACCGACACACGCATTCGCATTTGCACGTGAGCCCAAGGGGTAAGAGGGGGGGTGGGGAAGCTTAAAAAAAAATTATTATTTTTTTTTTTTTTAACACTGTACCTTTTTTTTTTCTTATCAATTTTATTGCTATCACAAAGGATAAACAGTCCCTGTGATAGCATGGACCATGACAGGTCTTCTTTATGGAGAAATCTGGGGTCTATTAGACCCCAGATCTCTCCTCTGGCCTCCAAAGCATCTGATCAAACTGAAATCGGTTTGATCTGATGCATACACAAGCTGGTAATGACTTTACATGAGACCCAAACCGGAAGTGACTAAATCCTTGTCACTTCCAGTTTCTGACATCACACAATGGGAGGAACAACATCAGTTCTTCTCATTGTGTGCCTGAAGCCAGATGGCACCAGTCATATTCTTACTGGGCTCTCTGATTGGACGGGAGAGCCCGGTAAAGGCGGGGGGGGGGGGCTGTAATGTATGGTGTAGAAACGCTAAAACTCATTCGAGATCATAGTCAATAATGTAGAGTACTTAGGGATTCCCCCTAACTACAGGGGTAGTTAGGGGGGAAATCTATCTTTCCATCCACATTCACCAGCTGTATTTATTATGCACATACAGGTTTGAGTTATGCATTGTTGCATTCTTAAATGAAAATGCAATGATTCACCATGGAGACAGGAACCGGCAAATGTGAGGGGGAGTTTGAATGGGAGAACCTTGAAATCTCAACTATAGGAAACTCACGGGTATAGCAGTCTCTCAGGACCCCATAACAGCTCCCCTGAATCACAGAATAGACAACACTCCCAAACTTTGATTTTCTTCATCTTCCTGGGAGCTAAAGTTTTTTGGCAGGGGCCTGGAAGAACCCCAGGGTCTAGATTAAGGCGATAAAACGCAAAATCTCCTGGATCATGACCCAAGAACAAATGACAGCAAAACTCCTAGACAAAAGTTCGGAAATTTGAGGCCATTTGGGAACCTTGGGCGTTATATACCAAGGTCCCTCTCTACCCAGGCCATATTTCTCCCTAAAAAGAAGCCCTACTGGATGCCTCCTTCTTCTTCCTTCTCTACTCTCCCTCCTATACTGTCATTCTGTTCATTTTACTCTCTCCTCTACTCCTCCTACCCCACATGATCCAGTCGTTTTCAGACATTAAGGGGTTATCAGATTTTACTAAAAGTACATTTAGTTATACTTTGACATATTACTGAAGATGCCCATGGGACAAATTTTATCACAACACAAGGAATAAAAGCTCCTCAGGTAACCAGGGTAATGTGATACATCACACCCCTGTTTATAAGAAGGGTGGGCGTTCCGAGAAGCCCATTCGGCCCAGTGTGAGCCGTGCGGGCCACAGCACAGCGTGATCCCTTTGGGGTGACCTGCGGGGCCTTCTGGGGCTGCTTAGATTCGGGAATGTCTTCACCGCCCCCCCTAGAATCACCCCTCCCTACTTCAATCCCTGGATTTTTTCTATAGGGATGCCACATGTGCATCTATTTTGGTAAATATAACAGATAACACTCTGTTCATTTTAAACATATAGTGTTGACTGTACATTTCCTATGCATATGCCCTTCCTGATTGGCCATGTTGGCCCTAGTTCTGAGCTAATGTCTGTATTGTTATCTTATGTACCTTTATTGCAAAAATCTCAATAAACACATTGAAATAGAAATCCCAACTATTTGCCCAACTTTAACCTCTTGCCACCCACTTAACACTTAAGCCTAGTACACACGGGTTGAATGTCAGGCTGAATGTCGGGCCGCATCCACCGGTTTCTATTAAACCAGCCGACATTTGGCCCGTGTGTAGTGCAGGGGGTATGACCAAAAAGAGTCTGCTGATCGGCTCCCAATGAGTGTTGAGCACTGAGCGCTGCTGATGATCACTGACTGGAGTGTTCTGGTGGGGGGTGGTCCCCCTGTCAGAACACAATTGAAAAGCCGGGGAGATTGCTGTACTAACATCGCTTAGTTAGTACAGTCGCTCCTCCTGAGCTGTCAGTTTTTTTCGTTCACCTCTGCTGGGTTGAACAAAGAAAAAAACTACTAATGTGTACCAGGCTTAACAGTATGTGCAGCTTTAATGACCACACACCGCACATATGCGTCAATGGGCAGCCAAGGTTTCTTTGCTGAGAGCAAGCTCACTGCACACTCTCAGCACAGGGACCAAGCTGTCAAAGCCAGCTCTTGATCTGCATTAACAATCGGTAGGCGGTGGAACTAGCTTCAGATCATGTGTCCACTGTGACAGCCAATCACAGTGGTCACATGATCGCCAATCCTTCCCATACATCCAGGTGTACAGACCCTATTAAGGGGGAAGGGCTTAAATTTGCCCCTAAAGTTTTGACAGCATTCATATGCATCAGAAGGTTACATTCTTTTACCCAGTGGCAGGTGGCTGTATCTCAAAGACTGGTCGTTGCATGTCTACCGACTGTCCCAGAAGGAGTCTGGCTGTTTCTTGTGGGTCATACGGCTTGTCATAGTTCTGGAGAAAGAAAATATAAAAATATATTTAGAAATAGTAACAACGTGTAGAAGTGTTATGGTAAAAAATAATTCGTATTTTATGATATTAGGAAACTATGTTTCATCATTCTTCCAACTTGGAAGGTTTGTGGCTGATTAACCCCATATACCCAGTAGAAATTGATGTGGTTAACTCATTTCAATGAATTCATTAGACCACTGAAATGATCATTTTTATTGTAAATGGGAAACTGGTAATTAATGCATGACAGAGTACATAAAATATAAAAATTAAACTATTCCAGTACTTTGTCACCTGTGACATTTCTGTATTCTATATAACATAATATGCCGTTTTATGAGTTTTCAGGATGAAAATGCATATACAACGATGTGTAAATGTACATAGAATACAGGAAGTTCTGCAGTAGGTTCTCTATATATCTTTGCCATCCAGCTTTGCTTTGGACACGTTTTATTGTTCATTAATGTCAACCTCTTGTATCATGGATGGCTCTAATCAGCTAAATCATTGTGCCCAGATTATTCCTAGAACAAAGCACCGATCCATAATCTGCCAAATCTCCCTCCTGAATGAGAAGGCTCTCAGCCTGCAGAAGTGATCAGGTGTTTAATTCACTCACATCCTCATTTTGGCAATAATAAGAGAAGCTGGGGGCTTTGGGAGGATGTGTTTATACACTCTATACTGTTTAAAGTGAACCTGTACTATGGCCATGCAGAGCAAAGGAACTGGTTCATTTTATTTCCAGCTCAGACAACTGCAGTGGAACCGGTCTAATCGGTGCGACTCAAGTCTCTCCGACTTAGGAGTTGATTTACTAAAGGCAAAAAGACTGTGCACTTTGGAAAATGCGGTTGCACTCTGCAAGAGCAGTTGCTCCAGAGCTTAGTAAATGAGCAGAAGCTCTTCTGACTTTCATCAACCAATCATGTGCAAGCAAAAATGCTGTTTTTTTTAATTTTCCTTGCATGTGATTGGGTATTCTTTGCAAAGTGAAGCCTTACCTCATTTACTAAGCTCTGGAGCAGCTGCACTTGCAGAGTGCAATTGCACTTTCCAAGGTGCACAGTCTATTGGCCTTTAGTAAATCAACCCCTTAGAAAAAGGTTCCTGCACTACCTTTGGTGCAACTTCAATACGACTTGCATTAACTTCTGTTAAAAGTGTCGTATGCAAGCTGCAATGAAATCGCACAGGGATGCTGACTTTGAAGTCGCTGCAGTCTGAACCCAGGCTTATTGTCAAAGCTTAAGGCCCCTTTCACACCAGCAGACCGATCGGGTCCACCTGTCCATTTTTAAGGTGGACCCGATTGGGTCACCCATTGTCCTTTATGGGGTGGCATCTGATCCTACAAAATCTGTTGAAAACAGACTATGGCGGTACGTTCGCCATCAGTCCAGCGGGTTGGATCGGATGACAATCAGATGGAAACGAACATGCAGTCCGTTTTCATCCGGAGTGGGCTCTGTCCTTGTCTGCTCTGCATAGCGGAGTGGACACGGACCTGTCATCGATCTGCTCAGTGGGGATCAGCGAACAGATCCCCAGCTGAGCAGGTGGATTCTGCTCGGAGGGATCTGCCCGTGTGAAAGGGGCCTAACTGAACAAGCTGAAGTTAGAAGCTGATTGGCTACCATGCACAGCTGCACCAGATTTTGCCCTCAGCAGTTTTAATAAGTCAACCCTATTATTTCGGGGTATGAGGGGGAGGGGTTTATTTGGCTCCTCCTAACCTATTACAACTCTGAAGCTTGGCAAATGGCTGCTTTGGCACTTAGTACCATTTGATGGGGGTGGGAAGAGAGTCCTGTGTAAGCTCTAAGTGATGGCAAAGCTTCCTCACTTCACTACCAATGGCTGAAAGAAAAGGTGAAGGAGCAAAGAGAAGGTAAGTGAATGCAGTTGGTAAAGTCAGCATTGAAGTCCAATAGAATTTTCAGATTAAATCAGCTAAAGACATTTCAAGGGTATCAAAATCAATGTGTGCAAAATTTTACAGTTTGTCTTATATAGCAGTCACATCCTGAATAGAAAAGCCATTCACCTGCCAGCATGCTGCAGAGAAGGACCCTTGTGCTCTGTGTGGAAGCAGTGGTCTCTCTGTAGAGGTCTAACATGCCTCCTATAGTGATCAGACTTATAACTCTGCAATGTTCAAAGCTTGTGCTCCCTGCTGATTGAAGAGCTCTAGTCTTGACTCAGCATAGAGCATATTGGACCTTCTCTACAGCATGCTGGCAAGGGATAGGTTTTGTACTGGCTGTGGTTGTCTTTGTAAAGAAAACAAACTGTAAGGGCCCTTCCACATCACCAGCAGATCCGCCTGCTTGGCAGGTGATCTCTCCGCTGATTCCTGCTGAGCAAGCGGATGACAGGTCCGTGTCGAATCCGCTGTTGTAGAGCAGACACGGACACAGCCCGCTGTCCTCTATGAGCTGTCAGATGGAAACGGACCGCCTGTCTATTTCCATCCACCTGCCATCCGATCCGCCAGATGGATGTGGAAGGGGAACCGCATCCATCTGTTTTTAGCGAACAGGATCGGATCGGATATCAGCAGGTGTCTGTTGACATCTGCTGCTCCATAGAGAGCAATGGATGGTCTGATCTGGTCCGCTTGAAAAACTGGTAGGCAGACCCGTTCTGTCTGTCCCTGTGAAAGGGGCCTTTAATGCAGGCCATACATGGGTCAAATTCTGAGCAAATTTTTTTTTGAAAATTAAAAATTTAGTACGTTTGTGAGCCGATGGTGCCACCATTGATTTCAAAATTCGACCAACCAAGCCTTCAATTTCACTTCATGTTGCTACATAAAACAATTTTCATGGCCAGGGATTTTCTTTTCTTTGCAGTTATTTTCTTTTCTTGTGCTCATGCGTATTTCTATTTTGATTATATTTCTCACATGATTCCCCATCATTGATTAGAAAATCTTTATTTTTATTTTTTTTTTATTTCCAACATGCCTGATCAGTCAAATTACATGGCCGCATGAAAATCAGCCATTGCTGCAGCCCACTAATGGTGCAAAAATTCTTAGATAGAAATTCTTTTGAAATTCGACCCATGTATGGCCCCCCTAAGACTTTCTCAGCTGTTGATCAGATGTACTTAGAAAGTATTTAGCTGATTTAAAGTGGGCTTTAAAGTAAACATTTTAACGGGTGCAACCGGTATAACACTTGGAGCTACGAACTCATCCTCACGTGACAGCACTGGGTGCCTAAGCGATGAATCTCCAATCACCAGCACTGTCAGATGGGAGGTAAAGGAACTAGTCGCATTCTCCTCCGTACCAGGAAGTACCGGGTGATTTTCTTTACTTCAGTATTTGCTGGTAGGGCCATCATTAAATTGAACCTGTTGCTTGGCTCCACACAGGCAAAGTGTAGGTTCACTTTAAGTCTGGTCTACCACTCTGTGTGTTCATATTGTGCTAAGGTTGTTTTATGCATATGAATGAACTGAAATGAATCAGGATGAAGGGAATAAAAATAAAGGGATTATTTTAACATTGGCAAGGTATAGAAGAGAGTGATTTTTGTTTTTGTTTTTAAGTATTACTCCCAGGATTGAAGAGAGATTTCATTCTTGCTCACTCTCATCCTGACACCATCTCACATGGGGATATATAAATCCGAGTTCAGTCTGTACAATACAGTTTGCTCTCGATGCAGGATTATCCATTCTAACCATGCCTTGCAGTTAGTTATGCTCCTACGTGTAGTGATGAAGTTATTCCACCTACCTTGGAGTCGAGGAAGGATTGAACAGCCAGCAGCTCATTCGTTTTCTGCTCAATGAGGCCAAGGTACTGCATTATGTTTGATTCACGAATGCTGGATGAAGAACCCAACATTTCATCCAGGACAGAGCGGTCACAATTTATCTTCTTGAACAAGGAATCAATTCCTAAGGAATGAGAACCATTATTTAATAGAATGTGGAATGAGCAGCACCTAGTTATTTATACAATAAATAAAAAAATACAAACACAACCTTCTGAAAAGTGAAATAAAAAGTATACACTTGGGAAAACATTAATGAAAATAACAGAAACCCAACTAACTTTTTTATGCAATAAACATTATGTACGCAACACAGATTGTGGTTAATTGTATATAATTGCTATACATGAAAATCCTTAAATTAACCTGTCATTAACCTGTCACAAAGCTGAGCAAAGTAAACTGAGCATATGATAGGAAAACACATAAGCAGGGGTTACCTTCAGTGAAAAATCAGTTCAGCATTGTTTTGCACACATGTTTAAAAAATCATTTTAGCAGGGTTGCACCGATACAAATACCGGTATCAGTGTCGATACTAAGTATTTGCATGAGTACTTGTGCAAATGCTCTGATACCTGAAACCGATACCTTTGCAGTGCAATTTGAGCTTGCACTGCAAAAAATCGCATGTGATTTGAACAGGAATGCGGTGCGATTCCTGTCTGAATCACATGTGTTTCCCCCCCCACCTCTCCTGTGTGAACTCAGGCTTGTTATAGTGACTTCAGGAGTGGTGCGGGAAACAGACAGGAATCACACTCTATTTCTGTTTGGGGGTTACAACCGCCAAACATGATCTATTTTCTGAAAGCAGACACCCTGTAGAATGAAATAGCAGTAGTGCCAATTTTTTTATGTCACACAATATTTTTGGCTTATCAAGCATAAAATGTATGTAAAAAATACACTAACATTATTTCTAGGGCACACAAATGCAATATATTACCTATTTTTTTTAAATAAAATATAAAGGATGAGATTGTGCCAAGTAAATAAATACCCAAAATGTCAAACTTTAAATTTGCAGATGGGCTCAACAATATTATGTATTATAATATTTTTAAGACAGGTTGTCTTTAATGAGGAATGAGGGATCTTTTAGACCTCTCATGTCTCAGCTGCATTCCATTGAATATAATCAAATGCAGATCACATTTCTTTAGCTTCTTCCCTGGCTCTTGACACCAGAAACCAGAAGTGATGTTTTCAATGTCATTTCCGGGTTCATTCTAGCTACGGGAGATCAGCGAATGAATGTTCACTGGTCTTCCTCTCCTCCACTCACCGACACCCACCATATGGGTCCCGGACTCGTAGGTGGAACAGTGGAGCCCAGGAAGCACACAGCGCAGATCATAGTGGAGCCCTGGAGGAACACTCTGTGGGTCACGAAAAGTGATCCGGCGGCTCTACAGCCACGAGATTGCTTTCATTAGAAAGCTGACAGTTGGCTTGTGCAGTGCTGCAGCCACCGGGAGTGGTTGTAAAACCTCCTCACTGCCACCGCTATAAGACTTAAAGCAGTGGCAGTTAAGATTAAACAATCATTGAGGCTGCTTTACTAATGCAAATAGGTTATTCACTTTGTAAGGAGTTTTCAACAGTGCTTAGTGAATGAAGTGAAGCTTTGCTGACTTTTATCGTCCAATAATATGCAAGCAAATAATACTGTTTTTTTTTTTTCATTTCCTTGCATGCGATTGGGCAGTCTTTCCAAAGTGAAACTACACCTCATTCACTAAGCTCTCAACGTGAACAGCCTATTTGCCCTTGGGTTCCTTTCACACTTGTGCGGATCTGACTTGTGTGAGACCCCAAGTCGCAGGACATGTGAAATCCCATATATCTCTATGAGATCCATTCTAATAATTGACACTAAAGCCGCTGCAACTTCAGAAAAGGTTGCTTAGATAGCAGAGTAAGGGGGGGTAATAGTGGCTCACATGGCACATCAACTGTATTTAATTGGCAAAGGGACACTGAAACCTGCACTGGATGACGACGTTGCTCTCTCCTTGGAGCAAACTATAAAACGGGGTGGAGTAGATTGTTTAAAGGGCAACATTAAAGGAGAAGTCCAGCCTGAGCATTTTGGGCTGGACTTCTCCTAAGGGTCACAGGAGTGCAATTCGTTTTGCACTCCTGTGACTCGTTTTCAGCGGAGAGTGGTGTGAAGTCCGCTCTCCGCTGACGCCACTGCCATCAGTCGAGGCAGCGCGTCATCCTGACTTCCAAGTCTGGATCCGCCAGCTGCCTTGATTGTTGGTAGTCTCAGCATCTCAGCAAGCCGCTGAGACGGCCGCTCCTCACCCCTCCACAGCTCAGCGCTCCAATGAGCATGGAGAAGCAGAGAGGAGAGACACTGACTGACAGTCAGCAGCTCGCCTCTCAGGGATCTGTGGAAACCGAGCCATCGGCAATGTTCGGTGGATCGGTTCTCGGCGGGGGATAGCTGCAGCATCGGTCTGATGCATTCACATAGGTAAATATGAAACTAAAAAAAATAAAAAAAACATACTTACTTCTCTTTTAAAACTATTTAAATTTAAATGTATCACCACAAGATGGCATTGTGGATATAGAAAGGTATAAGTGTGCCAACGCCCTTACTATATTGCAAAATGTATTCAAAAGAAGGAAAGATGGACTTTAGAGGCACATCTGTAACATTGAAGAAAAAAATTAACTTTTATTTAACTTTAAAATCCACATTATTGGCATAACATGTTAAAAACAAGACGTGGTGTTTGGTCTAAAACGACGGTTGCACCACCTAACACAACCAACTATTATCACAGTGGAATAGATTGATCAATGATTCAAAATGAGGTGAAGGCATTATGAAGGTGCATTAGATTGTCATTCAGAATGAATGGCACTGCAGAGCACCAAAGCGCAATAACATAGGTGCCCATTCACACCCTGGGCCCTTAGTAAATAACATCATGTTCCCTTTATATCACAGCACGGAAAGGTTAGAACCTGTAACGCTGGTATTGCTATCTGTGCCCTCCAGTTCTGGGGACAACTGCACTGCTTTTTTTATGGTCATCACAGGGACAGGATGTGAATGAAAATCTCCTAAATGGGGTCACAGACATGAATAAAAACCTGACAGATGTTTTAACTCAATCTGAAAATATATTTTGGCTGGAGTTAGGCTTTAGGTTTTCAAACTTCACAATATTCTTGTAATAGACACATGTTCCATAATAAATGGGGACGGGGGAATAGGTGTAGTTGCTCTATTAGTAATCAGTAGAGGTAGGAGTATAGTTCCAGTACAAAGCCTAACAAATTGCTGAATTCAGGCTTGTATGTAAAACATTTACAATGCGAGCAGCTGAAGGTCAAAGACGTGGTGTGCATTGTATTCCTGAACTGTGTGATTCTATGAATGCAAATTACTGCAACAGAGAAGATCTAAAATACAGTATGTACATGAAATATGTACAGATCAAACTGAATGAGGCCTACCTTAGTGCTTATAAAGGTCATCCACACTATGGGGTTGATTTACTAAAGGCAAATGCACTGTGCACTTTGCAAAGTGCAGTTACACTCTGCAAGAGCAGTTACACTCTGCCAGAGCTTAGTAAATGAGCAAAAGCTCTGCTGACTTCCATCATCCAATCATGTGCAAGCAAAAATGCATTTTTTTTATTTTCCTTGCACATGATTGGGTACTTTTTGCAAAGTAAAGGTTTATGTCATTTGCTCTGGAGCTACTGCATTTGCAGAGTGGTCTTTGACCAATTATGGCCCTCGCAGCAGAGCGCGCTGTGATTGGCCAAAGCATGCATGTCAGGTGCATGCTTTGGCCAATCATCAGACGTCAATGCACTGCGATCTCGCAGTGCATTATGGGGCATTCTGCAGCGCTTGAATTTCCCGCGATTGCCCCATATGTTCAGTTCGTTTCACACACACACACACACATACAATCATCTCCATTCCACACACAGTCATCTCCATCCTACACACACACACACACAGTCATCTCCATCCTACACACACACACACACACACACACACACAGTCATCTCCATCCTAAACACACACAGTAATCTCCATCCTACACACACACACACACAGTCATCTCCATTCTACACACACACACAGTCATCTCCATCCTACACACACACACGCACACAGTCATCTCCATCCTACACACACACAGTCATCTCCATCCATGTGACTTCTACCTCTAGGGCTCATTCACACTACATTCCTTGATCTATACAGATCAACAAGGGCTCATTGAAAACAACTGCATGGTCCCTAAGCAACACCCACCAGTAGAGATGGGCCAAACACTCCACTGTTCAGTTTACAGCAGAACTCCTGGGGAAAAGTTCTAACCTGAACGGCGAACCCTATGGAAAAATCTAAAGTGCCCATTTTGAAATCTTATATGCAAGTAATTGGCCATAAAAGGAGTATGGGGGTCCGGATACTGCCCCGGGGGACAAGTATCAATGCAATTTTTCTTTAAAAACGCTTGTTTTTTCAGGAGCAGTGATTTTATTGATGATTCAAGTGCAATAATAAAAATGAAAAATTCCTTTAAATATAGTGCCTGGGGGATCCCCTTAGTATGCCTGTAAAGTGAACTGAATGAATGAGGCCTACCTTAGTGCTTATAAAGGTCATCCACACTATGGGGTTGATTTACTAAAGGCAAATGCACTGTGCACTTTGCAAAGTGCAGTTACACTCTGCAAGAGCAGTTCCAGAGCTTAGTAAATGAGCAAAAGCTCTGCTGACTTCCATCATCCAATCATGTGCAAGCAAAAATGCAGTTTTTTTATTTTCCTTGCACATGAGTGGGTACTTTTTGCAAAGTAAAGGTTTATGTCATTTGCTCAGGAGCTACTGCATTTGCAGAGTGGTCTTTGACCAATTATGGCTCTTGCAGCAGAGCGCGCTGTGATTGGCCAAAGCATGCATGTCAGGTGCATGCTTTGGCCAATCATCAGACGTCAATGCACTGTGATCTCGCAGTGCATTATGGGGCATTCTGCAGCGCTTGAATCTCCCGCGATTGCCCCATATGTTCAGTTCGCTTGCAAGCAAAAGAACACCCGATGTTCGACTCGAACTGCCAGCTTATCCCTAACACACAGTCATTTCCTCCTACACACACACACACACACACAGTCATCTCTATCCCACACACACACACAGTCATCTCCATCCTACACACACACACACAGTCATCTCCATTCTACACACAGTCATTTCCATCCTACACACACACACACACACAGTCATCTCCATCACACACACACAGTCATCTCCATTCTACACACAGTCATCTCCATCCTACACACACACAGTTATCTCCATCCTACACACACACAGACACACACAGTCATCTTCATCCTACACACACACAGTCATCTCCATCCTACACACACACAGTCATCTCCATTCTACACACACACACACACACACACACACAATCATCTCCATTCCACACACAGTCATCTCCATGCTACATACACACACACACACACACACACAGTCATCTCCATCCTACACACACACACAGTCATCTCCATCCTACACACACACAGTCATCTCCATTCTACACACACACAGTCATCTCCATCCTACACACACACACACACACACACACACACACACACACAGTCATCTCCATCCTACACACACACAGTCATCCCCATCCATGTGACTTCTACCTTTAGGGCTCATTCACACTACATTCCTTGATTTATACAGATCAACAAGGGCTCATTGAAAACAACTGCATGGTCCCTAAGCAACACCCACCAGTAGAGATGGGCCAAACACCCCCCTGTTCAGTTTACAGCAGAACCCCTGGGGAAAAGTTCTAACCTGAACGGCAAACCCTATGGAAAAATCAAAAGTGCCCATTTTGAAATCTTATATGCAAGTAATTGGCCATAAAAGGAGTATGGGGGTCCGGATACTGCCCCGGGGGACATGTATCAATGCAATTTTTCTTTAAAAAGGCTTGTTTTTTCAGGAGCAGTGATTTTATTGATGATTAAAGTGCAATAATAAAAATAAAAAATTCCTTTAAATATAGTGCCTGGGGGATCCCCTTAGTATGCCTGTAAAGTGGTGCATCTGTAGCATATAAGAACATACATAGAACATGCTGCAGCAAAAATTAAATTTTTAAAGAAAATGGGTCCCCCCCAGTCCATACCATACTCAAAGGGGGACAAGGGCCTTGTCCCATCCAGTGGTTGTGGGGGTTTGCGGGCAGGGGGCTTATCGGAATCTGGAAGCTCCCAGATCCCGCCCACCCGGTGGGCTGGACCAGTGCATTCTGGGTCAGTGACATCAGAAGGGGGCGGTACCACCAGTTGACATATATAGGTAAGGGGCGGGCCTGGCTAAGAACTGACAAACGGCTTACCCTGCAGTAGGCCGCCAGCCTTCATGTTGGCGGGAGCGTTTTTTTTTTTTGAGTGCGGCGTGATTGACAATGAATTTACATGGGGGGAACTATTTTTTTATTTTTTAATAAAGGAATGGTTAAAAGCTGTGTGAGTGTTCTTATTACTTTTTGGGTGAATGGGTAGGGGTACTATGCACCCCATACTCATTCACATGGGGGGGATCTGGGGCCCCCTTGTTAAAGGGGGCTTCCAATGAGGCACTGTCTAGTCTGTTGTACAGGGGGAGTGGGGCTCCTTATACTATTACGGGGTCCATGTGCTCATCATCAGAGCATGGGACTTGACTAGAAGGGCTGAACTCCAGGGTGGAGTGGTGTCACCTTATATTCCTCTGTGGCGCAATCCAAGCTTATCTCACTTTTTTGCATATCCAGATCCAATCATTTGGACCAGATATGGGATAAAAACAGTAGGTGAAGTGGTTGGAAATGAGGTGTTGTTGACATTTGATGTGCTCAGAAGTAAATACCAGCTCCCTAGCTTGCACCTGTTTCGCTTTCTCCAGTTCAGGCATGCTTTCTCTGCCCAATTTGGGTCCTCCACCCTGAACGTGCGGGCTGGCGACCTGGAATTACTGCTCAGGGACAAAGACCTACCTAAAGCCTTGTCTACAATCTACAAGGAATTATTCATAGATACTACAAATGTTATAGCATCCTGTCATGCTGCATGGATGTCGGACTTCCCGCAGCTTGACAATGATGATTGGGATGATGTATGGAACACAACGTTTGCCAGACTGGTGTCGGCGCGTGACCACTTGATACAGTTCAAGTTTCTTCATAGGATCTATTACAACCCCGCTAAACTAACAAGGATTTTCCCTGCGCACCCGTCAAACTGTTGGAGGTGTGATGCACCAGGGGTGGATTTCCTGCACATTTTCTGGCTTTGCCCGCACATTCGGCAGTTCTGGGTGGGGGTGGACTGTGTTCGGTCAGTCACTACAATTGCCATTACACCATCCATAGAAATCTGTCTGTTGGGCTTGGTAGACACATTAGCACCCAAAAATGTGATCCGTACCTTGCCCCTGTACTATGCTCGCAAGACGATTATTATATTGTGGAAGAAACCGTTGGCCCCTACCACTATGCCCTGGAAGGCATTGATTAACAAGGCTCTACCATTGTATGAAGCCACGTATCTCAATAGAGGGGTTCCTGATAGGTTTAAAAAGGTGTGGGGCAGCTGGATAGAAAACAGCTCAACAGCATCAGATTAACTGACTCGTGGTGGATGGTTGTCATATGTGGCAAGCAGTGAGGCTCGCGTAAGCCTGGACGGGCACTTATAATTTCCTCTAGTAAGGCAGAGAGGGGATATTGTACTGCATATAATGAATATGGATTGTGTGTACCCCCTCTCTTTCCTTGCTATGCTTTTTCTTTGGAAGAATCTCTGATGTTTTCTTTTATTTGGTTCGGGAGCTGCATTGTACACTGGTGCTGGTAAATTGTAGTCCTGACTGTTTACTATGTTCCAAGTTTGTATTCTTCTTTATGTGAAAAACCTTAAATAAAAAGAATTTTCAAAAAAAAAAAAGGGGGCTTCCAGATTCCCATAAGCCTGCTGTCCGCAGACCCCCACAACCACTGGACACAGTTGTCAGGATGAGGCCCTTGTCCCCATCAAAATGGGGACAAGGTGCTTTGGGGTGGGGGCAGAGCCCCCCTGCCTTAAGGCACCCATCCCCCCCCCCATGTTGAGGGCATGTGGCCTGGTATGGTTCAGGAGGGGGTGGGGCGCTTGCTCGCTTTCATGACCTGCCAGGCTGCATGCCCGGATAAGGGCCTGGTATTGACTGGGGGGGACCCCACACTGTTTTTTTTTGTTTTTTTTTTACTCAGCTGTTAGCGGGGAAGCCCATTGACAGCTGATGACTCATCAGTTGTTAAGGACGCTGCAGCTCCCCAGACACGCTCCTTAACAACCAGCTTATACTGCGCCCTGATTGGGCAAAGCTTTGCCCAATCAGGGAGCAAAATGCACTGTGCAGCGCGCAATGCATTGCAGTGCGTTCGGTGGGGCGAATACCCGCAGAAACACCCTGCAAATTCGGGTGTTCCCGAAACTGATGCTCGGGCTGAACTGTTGGCCAACTCTACCTTCCAGCATGCACATCTTTGGGCTGGAGTATACAAATCCTTACTTTATATTTGTCTCTCTAATTTATCCCTATATCTTTGCTAGTATCACTCAATGTTTTCAGAACCATATGACCAGGGCCGGTGCTAGACTATTACGTGCCCTAGGTGAGACCAGCTACTTGCACCCCCCCAAAAAAAAAAAATCGAAATTAATTCAATACTTTTAGCACCAGAACTGGTCCAGGTGGACAGGTGAGGGGGTGCAGCCAGGTGGGGGAAAGATGGAGCCAGGTGGACAGGAGAGGGGGGTGCAGCCAGGTGGAGGGATGGAGTCAGGTAGACAGGAGAGGGGGGTGCAACCAGGTGGGGGAAGGATGGAGCCAGGTGGACAGGAGAGGGGGGTTCAGCCAGGTAGAGGGATGGAGCCAGGTGGAGGGATGGAGCCAGGTGGAGGGATGGAGCCAGGTGGAGGAATGGAGGGATGGAGCCAGGTGGAGGGATGGAGCCAGGTGGAGGAATGGAGCCAGGTGGAGGAATGAAGCCAGGTGGAGGGATGGAGCCAGGTGGAGGGATGGAGCCAGGTGGAAGTATGGAGGGATGGAGGAATGGAGCCAGGTGGAGGGATGGAGCCAGATGGAGGGATGGAGCCAGGTGGAGGGATGAAGCCAGGTGGAGGGATGGAGGCAGGTGGAGGGATGAGCAAGGTGGAGGGATGGAGACAGGTGGAGGGATATAGGGGTGAAGCCAGGTGGAGGGAAGGAGGGATGGAGGGACGGAGCCAGGTGGAGGGATGGAGCTATGGAGGGATGGAGCCAGGTGGAGGCATGGAGGAATGGAGCCAGGTGGAGGGATGGAGCCAGGTTGAGGGATGGAGCCAGGTGGAGGGATGAAGCCAGGTGGAGGGATGGAGCCAGGTGGAGGGATGGAGCCAGGTGGAGGGATGGAGCCAGGTTGAGGGATGGAGGGACGGAGCCAGGTGGAGGGATGGAGCCAGGTGGAGGTAAAAAAATCGAAATTAATTCAATACTTTTAGCACCAGAACTGGTCCAGGTGGACAGGTGAGGGGGTGCAGCCAGGTGGAGGGATGGAGTCAGGTAGACAGGAGAGGGGGGTGCAACCAGGTTGGGGAAGGATGGAGCCAGGTGGACAGGAGAGGGGGGTTCAGCCAGGTAGAGGGATGGAGCCAGGTGGAGGGATGGAGCCAGGTGGAGGGATGGGGGGATGGAGCCAGGTGGACAGGAGAGGGGGGTGCAGCCAGGTGGAGGGATGGAGTCAGGTAGACAGGAGAGGGGGGTGCAACCAGGTGGGGGAAGGATGGAGCCAGGTGGACAGGAGAGGGGGGTTCAGCCAGGTAGAGGGATGGAACCAGGTGGAGGGATGGAGCCAGGTGGAGGGATGGACCCAGGTGGAGGCATGGAGGAATGGAGCCAGGTGGAGGGATGGAGCCAGGTTGAGGGATGGAGGGATGGAGCCAGGTGGAGGGATGGAGCCAGGTGGAGGGATGGAGCCAGGTGGAGGGATGAGCCAGGTGGAGGGATGGAGCCAGGTGGAGGGATGAGCCAGGTGGAGGGATGGAGCCAGGTGGCGGGATGAGCCAGGTGGAGGGATGAAGCCAGGTGGAGGGATGAAGCCAGGTGGAGGGATGGAGCCAGGTGGAGGGATGAGCCAGGTGGAAAGGAGGACAGGTGCAGCCAAGTGGAGGGGGTTACACACACCAATGATAAGGTCTGACTGGAAGCCTTCATGCCCAGCACTTCCCCCCACCACCTGACAAGTTCTTACCTTGGGGCACTTCTTTCCAGATCCCTCCACATATCAGGCACACATGGGAGACCTCCTCCAGCTCCACCCCTGTTCAGCTGATCATTCGGTTTCCCCCCTCCGCCGGAAGCAGAGAGGCTGGATAAGCTGCAGGAGCAAGCTTTGCTTTTGGCTCCTCGCTCCTCCAGGTCAAGTGGCCCGGCGGCCTCAGCCCAGCGTGTGTCCTGTGGTGGCCAGTCCGGGCCTGGGTGGATCCATCCTGGCTGTCTCTATGCACAATGCCGCCCACTCTGCTCCTCCAATGGCTGCTCATCACCTAGGGAGGGAGGCGGGGCGGGCAGAGAGCTGTAATCCATGGCTGCTGGACATCAGCATGGTCACCCCTGGCTTAGTCCGGACAGAGAAGGGGGAGATCTGCCCTGCTCCTTCTCCCCGCCCAGCGACTCTGCAGCCAGCCATATGGAGCCACCTCCCGCTACACTCTGCACCAGCCACCACCAGCCAGAGGGGAACCGATCCTCTGGAGGGGACCCAGCGGCTGTGGCTGCGCCCCTAGGCGGCAGTGCGCCCTAGGCGACTGCCTAGTTCGCCTAGTGGGAGTGCCGGCCCTGCATATTACATAACACTGTATAGAGCCCTCTGATTCCTCCTGTATTGAACTGTATTGTAACTGTACTGTCTGTCCTCACGGTGTAAAGCGCTGCACAAACTACTGGCACTATATGAATTCTGTATAATAATAATAATAATAGAGCAGTGTGACTCCTTCCAGTCCTGTCCCGCTTGCAACCTTCTCATTTTTTGGCAGCTGCAATTTTAAAATAGAAAACCAGGTCAGGATAGAACTGTCTTATTACAGACCCAGTTCCTGCCAAAAAAAATTAAATCAGAACTTGCTTCACTTCCCTCAAATGGCACCACTGGTTCCTTTCCCATCTCTCCTTTCCCATCTCCTTAATGCTGATGAACAAATTAGGCAAGATGGTATAAGGATAAAATGAAAAATGATTAATGCAAAATATAGCACAGATTTGCAAGCATGCACAATTTTTATCTTGCAATATCAGAATGTTTGCATTAAAAAAGATACTTTTGCTTTGCTTGAATATGTAATTATTTAAGCCTTTCAAAAGGACAATCTCTGTTTTTTCCAGCTACTACTTTCCACAACCCTGTACACAATGCCAAGTCAAGCTTTGAAGGGCTTTACAAAGATATGAAAGGATATTACCAATGACACTTCTCATAACCTTGACATGTCAAATGACTTTTTAGTTTAATTCATGTTTATTTACAGATAAGGAAGTTTGATATGGAAGAGATTTAGTATTAGCAGAAGACAGAAGAACTTAGGGTCAGCTGCTACTAAAAATAATGTTTTGGATGCATCAGAATGCAAGCTTCCATAGAATCTCCGCCTTCCTATCATGTAAACTTAGAGGACTGCTGGAAATAAAGATTCTTAGGTGGGAAAATGTGGTTAGTAAAGCATAATAGACAGAAAATCTTGCTTTGCACCACTAAAGCCTACAAAAACATGTTGCCTAAGCTCAGTGGGCTTTTCGGAAAGACGACACTGACTATACAGTTTTCCTCTCATGCAAGATCAAAGACCCTCATAATGAGAGAATTAATATTCTTCCAAGGTGAGTCAGGGAAAAGCAGCCGGCATTAAGCTGACCTTTTTTTTTTGCCCACTGGCATTAGAAACCAATTTTAATGCCGATGGCATGTGTAGTAAGGGCAAATGGAAGTAACATGAGTATAGAATAAATTAACATAAAATAATTTAAAGTGGTTGTAAACCTCTGATATGAAATATGAACAAAGCATATCCTTCTATACTGTGTACTTGTCTCAATTAAAAGCACCAAATGTCATATCTGTCTGCTGCTTTGTTCCTCTGCTATCAGCATGAATCGATTCTGACTTTTTTTTTCCTGACACCAAGAGAAAAAAGGTGACAGGGGGAGGAGCTCCACCAGCTTGACAGCCTTAGCTCTGTACTTGTGTGCTATGTGATGGGGGGTGTATCTCTTACCTCCAATCAGCTCTCAGAGCTCTCCTCACTGAGCTCTGCAGAGTGTAACTTCAGCCCTCCGCCCCTTTTTTTCTGACAGCTCAGACAAGCTTATAAATGCTGGACTTTGAACAGATGTAGAGAAGAGAGGACTGCAAATAAACAGGTAAAACTTATGTTGGAGGATTTGTTTCATCCTCCTACATATGGTTATATGTATGGATTTACAACCACTTTACCCACTTGGCCTCTGGAAGATCTACCCCCCTTCATGACCAGGCCATTTTTTATGATACGGCACTGGATTACTTTAAATGACAATTGCGTGGTTGTACGACACTGTACCCAACTAGAATTTATGTCCTTTTTTTCCCACAAATAGAGCTTTTTTTTTTTGCTATTTGTCCACCTCTGCGTTTTTTATTTTTTGCGGTATACATTATTTTGAAAAACTTTGAAAAAAAACAATATTTTTTGCTTTCTGCTGTAACACACATCTAACAAAAAAATAAATAATCACATTTCTTCATCAGTTTAGGCCATTTTGTATTCTGCTACATATTTTTGGTAAAAAAATCCAAATAAGTGTATATTGATTGGTTTGTGCAAAAGTTAAAGCATCTACAAACAATGGGATATTTTTATTTACTTATTTTTTACTAGTAATGACGACTTATAGCGGAACTGCGACATTGCGGTGGACAAATCGTACACTAACTGACACTTTTTGGGGACCAGTGACACTAATACAGTGATCAGTTCTAAAAAAATATGTACTGTTACTGTACTAATGACACTGGCTTGGAAGGGGTTTACATCAGGGGCAATCAAAGGGTTAAATGTGTTCCTAGCCAGTGCTTGTATACTGTGGGGGAAGGTGCTTTTACTAAGGTAAAGCAGAGATCTGTGTCATGTATCTGCAGTAATGTTCATGTCTGTCTGTTTACCTCTGTGTTCAGCTTAAGAGACCGGCCACCTGTTCACCTGTCTGCTTAAGTAATCTTCCCTCAAGCAAGGCTCCAACCAGCCCCTAACTGGGAACAATATATTAACCTGTACACTGCAAGCCAGCCTCGCTAATCAGTATTGTGTGTTTGGCTTCCTGTGTGCTTCTTGCCGTGTGCTCTAAGTCTGATCCAGTTAACTGACCTTGGCTTGTTCTTGACTGTCTCTGTCTGCTTCATATCCCGACCTTTGACGTGTTCTTTGACTATCTCTGCCTGTTTGTTGCCGTGACCTTTTGGCTTATTACCTGAGTATCCCTTGTTGTCCCAGACTGCTGCTTCTTCTCTGTCCCAGTGTGATCCTTGTTGGTGCTCTAGAGGACCTGCTTTCCTGAACCACTCAGAGCTCCATCCGCAGCAGTCAGCCATAGGGTCTACTACCTTAGTGGTGAACTCCTGACCCCAACGGGGTGCATCTGTCACCTGGCTTCATGTGACCTGACAATCTGTGTCCTTGCTTTGCAGAAACACAGTATCAATGCCTTCCCTACTGACAGAACGGTGATCTGCCTTGTTTACCGAACAATCGGCGGATGCCGGTGGACATTGAGTGTGATCACAGTGGGAGTGGGCCGCCGGCGCCCCAGACACGGAAGTGTCGGATCATGTACTAGATACATGATCTCCCACTTAACGGCCACCCTACCACATTACATCTACAGTGGGCAGTCTGCAAGTGGTTAATTATTAAAGTTAAAACCACCAGTTACTATTATATCAGTGTTTCATGTCAACAGTAAATGTTACCTATTTCCAGTGTACAGGTACTATTAAAGTAGTACTAAAGGTTAACGTTTTCTTTTCATTTTGGACAGAGCAAGGGAGGGTTATAACCCCTCTAAGGTTTTCTTGGCATCTGTGTCCCATTGGGGAGATTTCCTTTCAATTCCTGGTCTCATAGCAAAACAGGAAATTAGAGGAAATCCCACCAGGGTCACCAGAACTAGTGTCCCCAGTGGAAGATTTCCCCTCTATTCTGTTCTGGGGACAACCCAGAATTCAGGATTTTCTTTTCCTTGCACTTTTGATGATATCAGTAAACAGGGCAAATAGAGAGGGTTAATCTCCCTGATGGGGGCACAAACAGCAATAAGAACCTGATATATGTTATAATCCCACTACATTTAATCCATGACTAAAAAAACTGTATCATTTGAAGTTATGATATTTGCCGCCTGCCTGTATTGAAATAGCCATGCTTTATTATACCGTTTTCTCCAGAAACGTATCCACAAGTTCATACTCCAATCTCTCTGATGAGCGTGCAACACCTCCACTCCCATTCCAAGACAACCAACCCTCTCTTTCTACTGAGACAACTTTAGATTATTAGAACTTCATTAAATGGCCTCCAGAACCAAACAGATGAGTTTGGACTGGTTGTTAACCCAGCATAGTCTTACTAATGCTTGCATACTGGTAGACATTAGCACATTATGGCTTTTTTTCTCATAAGGCCATACTTCATAAACCTCTGAGTATTTCCAAGAGCCAAAAGTAGGACTAGTCCAATGTCTTGGGAAACATGCCAGTTTATAACTAAATAAAAGACATAGGGGTAAAGCGTGGTTGACATCATTGTATGCTGTACTGCTGTTTGTCGAAATCCCACAAATGGATACACTGCAGGTGATATTTCAAACACTTTACTCTTCAAGTCAGGAATCATAGCGCCTGGAGAGAAAAAGAGACAAGATCCGTACCTGCTTTCAGCTGATCTAAAATTTTCATGACTGCCTTAAGCTGCTGTTGGTAGCCATCTGCTTGTTTTACTGCCTCCTCTTCTTTACCCTCAATGTTCTTAAGAATGGACCGGTGTTCCTGCTCCAGACGCACTCCCTGGCCTTTGAATTCTTCAATTTCTTTTTTGATCTGTGGAATACAGACACTTTTCACCTGTATGTCTAAACCCAGAGGCTTGCTCAAAGATGCAACCAGTGAAAGGTGTCATGTTTTAGTGATACATGTGTTTTGACACCGACTGTCTTGATAGTTACATTTTACTTTAACAGTCAACACAAAGGCTACAGAAACCATATTGGAAGTAAAATGGTTATGCATTAATTAGAAAAAAGAAGTTTTATCTATCTATCTATCTATCTATCTATCTATCTATCTATCTATCTATCTATCTATCTATCTATCTATCTATCTATCTATCTATATATGAATAAACAAATACCAGGGTTGGTAAACAACTCCAGTCCTAGTGCTCAAAGGATGTCAAGAAAAAAATGGAAATAAATCCGCTATATATACATAAAATACAAGCTGCTGTTATAAGAGGAAAACACACGGATAAAGTCAAAATATACTCCATTATAAGAAGATAGTATTACCAGCGCTGCTGAAATTAAACAAAAATACTCAAAAAGGTTTGAGGCTAATGAACCCAGTAATACTACAATCTCGAATGAACAAGGGTACATATAGATATAAAAATGGTAATGAAACAGAAAGTTCAATGCAGTGGCGTGAGAACCAATAGTCCCAAAATAATCGTTCAAACAAATACCAGCGATAGCATATAATATACCAGCGGTAGTATAAGAAACATTTGTAACAACTGCATAAACTCAAGGTTTTCTTATAAACAGTTCATTGCATGCAGCAGAAAGTTGAGATAAGGGATTATATTCCTTCTGGAGTGCACCTTTCCATGGGTTACTAAACCTTCCCCACACCTCGTGAGTAACCCTCTATGGGTATAAGCTTACCAGAGGTAAGAAAAAGGCAAGCCTGTTATCTCCTTTCTCCCTTAGATCAGCTCTTCCACCGCCAGAATCTCTCAGTCCTCCTCAGTCAGAGTAATGTAATGTCATGGTAAACACACATAGGAAATAGAAGGGGAGGCTCTCCATAGTGTAAAAATGTTTATTAAACAGAACCCACTAGGAACCCCCCTTAAAAAATGCGCTTACAGAATAAAAGTATTAAAACAGTCTGACATAGTCAGCATCGGCTCACCGCTGGTCGGAGCTCCGAGCGGCCTGCCCACTGCGATGAGTCCCGGGATGACGCTGCCTGTCTCCAGCTGGTAGGTCGCATAGCCACGCCCTGACGCATTTCAAAATTCCGTCTTCAGAGGGCGTGGCCACGCAACACGACTCTACACTTAAATAGCATGGGAGGCGGGCTCCCGCAGCGCCATCACCACGGGAACCATCGGACTCGTACCCGCCCCTTTATGGAGGATAAACAGCTGCCATGCAGCGTCCCATCCATTCGTAACAGCTCACTCTGTGTTAGCACCATATTACTAAGCTAATCTTTATCCATGCTTCTCAAATTTACAGTATATAATAAAAATACATTGAATAGTTATAAAATCATTGGAATGCATTACCAAAACCAATGCAACTCACAATCACGACATTATATTGAAATATTAATCTTCTAAAAGAAGTTTGATTCAACACACATTATTGAAAATACCCAGATGATGGTAACTATTAAAGATAGAGTTTCAATAAAAGATATACCAATATAAATCCCCGTTGCTAGGGTGCCAAATAGGTTCACCAGCAAGAGAAATACATATTGCGCCTTTATCACGGGCATAAATTCACATAAAAAATTACCACAAACAATTATTATTAATTCACCAGCACGCTGGAAAATTTACGTAAAAAATACCCAAACGTCCATGCTTGTATATTAAATACATCAGATAGATACTATAAATGTACCAATGCTGAAATACTACTACTAAAACACCCAGATGCTCGTAACTGTAAAGTTACACCGTTACAGTCTAAATAAACAAAAATAGGCCAATATCCAAACCCCTAATTAAATCTGATAACCACTAACGTCGTTAACTAAAGTGGTTAACTGAAGGGATATATGTTCCGTCTTTTTTCAAATATCAAAAATGTATCAAAAAATATGAAATCTAAAGATATATCCTCCAGCATACTGGAAAATCAATAAAAATACAACTAACATTGTTCAAGATATAAATAATTTAAAAAAATAAAATGGAATGAACCTTGTACCTTAACGGTGTGACACTGACCACAGTAATTTAGTGATGAGTGGATAATACTGTAATGCAACATAGAACCCGAAAAAATGAGTAACAGGAGCCAATTAAGTATCAATAATTGCTAATGAAACAATTTAGGTCGAGTTCAATATTCAGCCCATTAGGGCTAAGCGTATTGGCCAGAAAAATCCACAATGATTCACGCTTGTATATCTCTCTAACCATGTTAGCTCCTCTCCAGTTGGGGTGTAATTTGTCAATACCCCAAAATTTAAGGCCCTCCGGGTTTCGATCATGCTTCTCCCTGAAATGCAGTGATACGCCATGCTCTTTATATCCTATCAGGATGTTATATATATGTTCTGACACCCTTTTGCCTAAAGTCCTTTTCGTGCGGCCAATATACATAAGGCCGCGGGCATTCTAAAGCGTACACTACATGCATCGACATGCATGATATAAATTCTTTAATCTGGAATTCCTTGCCATTAGCTGTTGAAGTAAAGCTGGTAAGACCCCTCAGATGTGTTGTAACTTGCCGACAAGACTTGCACTTTCTGCACGCATAGAAGGTTTCTATGCGTGCAGAAAGTGCAAGTCTTGTCGGCAAATTACGACACATCTGAGGGGTTACTCACGAGGTGTGGTGAAGGTTTAGTAACCCATGGAAAGGTGCACTCCAGAAGGAATATAATCCCTTATCTCAAATGTCTGCTGCATGCAATGAACTGTTTATAAGAAAACCTTGAGTTTATGCAGTTGTTACAAGTGTTTCTTATACTACCGCTGGTATATTATATGCTATCGCTGGTATTTGTTTGAACGATTATTTTGGGACTATTGGTTCTCATGCCACTGCATTGAACTTTCTGTTTCATTACCATTTTTATATTTATATTTACCCTTGTTCATTCGAGATTGTAGTATTACTGGATTCATTAGCCTCAAACCTTTTTAAATATTTTTGTTTACTAATACCATCTTTATATATATATATATATATATATATATATATATATATTCACACACACATTATCTCACAAAAGTGATTACACTCCTCACATATTTTGATATACCGTTTCCTGTGATAACAATGAAGAAATGACAATGTAAAGTAGTGAGTGTACAGCTTGTATAACAGTGTAAAGTTACTGTCCCCTCAAAATAACTTAACACACAGTCATTAATGTCTAAACTGCTGACAACAAAAGTGAGTACACCCCTAAGTGTAAATGTCCAAATTTGGGCCCAATTAGCCATTTTCCCTCCCCGATGTCATGTGACTCGTTAGTGTTACAAGGTCTTATGTGTGAATGCGGAGCAGTTTGTGTTAAATTTGATGTTATCGCTCTTACTCTCTCATACTGGTCACTGGAAGTTCAACATGGCACCTCATGGCAAAAAACTCTCTGAGGATCTGAAAAAAAGAATTGTTGCTCTACATAAAGATGGCCTAGGCTATAAGAAGATTGCCAAGACCTTGTAACTGAGCTGCAGCACGGTGGCCAAGACCATAGAGTGTTTTAACAGGACAGGTTCCACTCAGAACAGGCCTCGCCATGGTCCACCAAAGAAGTTGAGTGCACATTCTTAGCATCATATCCAGAGGTTGTCTTTGGGAAATAGACGTATGAGTGCTGTCAGCATTGCTGCAGAGGTTGAAGGTTGAAGGAGTGGGGGGGGGGGTCAGCCTTTCAGTGCTCAGACCATACACCGCACACTGCATCAAATTGGTCTGCATGGCTTTCGTCCCAGAAGGAAGCCTCTTCTAAAGATGATGCACAAGAAAGCCCGCAAACAGTTTGCTGAAGACAAGCAGACTAAGGATATGGATTACTGGAACCATGTCCTGTGGTCTGAGACCAAGATAAACTTTTTTGGTTCAGATGGTGTCAAGCGTGTGTGGTGGCAACCAGGTGAGGAGTACAAAGACAAGTGTGTCTTGCCTACAGTCAAGCATGGTGGTGGGAGTGTTATGGTCTGAGGCTGCATGAGTGCTGCCGGTACTGGGGAGCTACAGTTCATTGAGGGAACCATGAATGCCAACATGTACTGTGACATACTGAAGCAGAGCATTATCCCCTCTCTTCGGAGACTGGGCCGCAGGGCAGTATTCTAACATGATAACGACCCCAAACACACCTCCAAGACGACCACTGCCTTCCTAAAGAAGCTGAGGGTAAAGGTATTGGACTGGCCAAGTCTCCAGACCTAAACCCTATTGAGCATCTGTAGGGCATCCGCAAATGGAAGGTGGAGGAGCACAAGGTCTCTAACATCCAACAGCTCTGTGATGTCGTCGTGGAGGAGTGAAAGAGGACTCCAGTGGCAACCTGTGAAACTCTGGTGAACTCCATGTCCAAGAGGGTTAAGGCAGTGCTAGAAAATAATGATGGCCACATAAATAATTTACACTTTTTGGCCCAATTTGGAAATTTTCCCTTAGCGGTGTACTCACTTTTGTTGCCAACGGTTTGGACATTAATGGCTGTGTGTTGAGTTATTTTGAGGGGACAGCAAATTCACACTGTTATACAAGCTGTATACTCACTACTTTACATTGTAGAAAAGTGTGTTTCTTTCTTCTTTCTTCAGTGTTGTCACATGAAAAGATATAATAAAATATTTACAAAAATGTGAGGGGTGTACTCACTTTTGTGAGATACTGTATATATACAGACAACAGAGCATGGCCATTAAAAGGAATCTAATAGTGTGAAAGAAAGGAACAGACTTTATGCAATTAGGGTTACTAAGTTTGTTTTCAGCAGTGATGTGTTTTTATTAATTATCATGAGTCAGTTTATAGAAATGTAAAGCAAAAATGTGTATATATAGATATATATATTTATATATATAGATAGATATATATATCGTCAAGGTGGAGTGAACAGCACACAGCAGTCTTCTAGTGCATGCAATCAGGCCTTCCCATTCGGCCATATATAGAAATCAGTCAAGGGATTGCTGCACTTAAAGTCATTTATTTCAAAGATAATCACATACAAGTGAATAGCATATCATACCAGATCCTACTGGTATGATATGCTATTCACTTGTATGTGATTATCTTTGAAATGAATGATTTTAAGTGCAGCAATCCCTTGACTGATTTTTATATATATATATATATATATATATATATATATATATATATACTATATTACCAAAAGTATTGGGACGCCTGCCTTTACACACACATGAACTTTAATGGCATCCCAGTTTACGTCCTAAGGGTTCAATATTGAGTTAGCCCTATCTATCTATCTATCTATCTATCTATCTATCTATCTATCTATCTATCTATCTATCTATCTATCTATCTATCTATCTATCTATCTATCTATCCATACATATATACACTATATTACCAAAAGTATTGGGACGACTGCCTTTACACGCACATGAACTTTAATGGCATCCCAGTTTACGTCCGTAGGGTTCAATGTTGAGTTGGCCCACCCTATAACAGTTTCAACTCTTCTGGGAAGGCTGTCCTCAAGGTTTAGGAGTGTGTCTATGGGAATGTTTAACCATTCTTCCAGAAGCGCATTTGTGAGGTCAAGCACTGATGTTGAACGAACAGGCTCGCAGTCTCGCTCTACTTCATCCAAAAGGTGTTCTATTGGGTTGAGGTGAGGACTCTGTGCAGGCCAGTGAAGTTCCTACACCCCAAACTGAGCATGTGCACAGTGCCCGCAAGGCTCTGTCTTATCAGGAGATGGATTGGGGACAGTGGAAGAAGGGGAGGATCAGAGAAGATAGGATCGAACAGCCTTTATGCTGAGGATTAACCCCTTAGGTCCCACAGTGAGTATAACAAGAATGCTTTACTGCATATACAAACTGATTTTACTGTTGTGGGTTTAGTAACACTTTAATGATAATCAATGTATACCACCAAAAAAGTTTAAAAAGTAATTTAGTAATGTTGAGCACAAAAAAAAAACAGGCTTCATCTGTACTTTCATCTGGTATCTAGATGTGTTTAGGTAACATTGAGATTAGTGCCATATGTGGAAACTCAGAAGGAAGCATTTCTTCTTTGCTTTTCTAGAAAAGCACACATTTCAATCCTACAACAGCCCACTATGATTCATGGACCAGATGAACAAGAGTGTTTGTTACCCAAAAAAAAATAAAAAATGGATCCTGTTTCCTTAAAGCATGAATAACAGCAAAATGCTTGTGCTATGTAATTTGGCCCCCTGTATTACCTGAAATACCTTTCTGATCCTGCCTGGTTCTGACCTCCCCTCTGTAAACTGACCATGGTTTATTATGGCTGCTGAGCCCTGACACCATGTTCATTTTACATGCCTCTGTCATCCACAGCTCTGCTCTCCGATCTCCTATGTCCTCCTCTGTCCTCCTCCCCCCTCCCCTCCCTGCCTGTCAGCTCCGTCCACTCCACAAACCCCCCTTCTGCTGCTATCATATCTATAGTATAAGCATGCCATCCTCTCTGTTAAATAACATTATGTGTCCCTGTGCCTGTGCTGTATAAAAAAAGGAGCAGATTTGTACCTATATCAGAGCGTCTCCCTGCGCTCATGTGACTCCTCGGCTCTATCTCCTCCCCGGCTCTCAGCCCCTCCCACTATAACTGTCAGCCGGAGAGAGGAGAGAGCCGAGGAGTCACGTGAGTGCCGGGAGAGGCTCTGATATAAGGTACAGATCTGCATCTTTTTTTTATACAGCACAGGGACACATCATTTTATTTAACAGAGGGGATGGCATGCTTTATACCAGGGGTGCCCAACCTTTTGAGAAACAAGGGCCACTTTATTGACTTGGTAACGGGTCGCGGGCCACAATGAACGTAAAGGGGGGATGGCAGGTCTGTGTCCACTCTGCATATGTAGAGCAGACATGGAAGCAACCTACCATAAGGGCCCTCCGATCCGCCCAGACAGAAGGAGACAGATCCCCTTCTGTTTTTTTTTAAGGAGATCGGATTGCAGATAGGCGGGTGTAAACGGACACTAGTCTGTTTACATCTGCCGCTCTATAGAGGTGAATGGAGAGTCCATTTGAGTCCACCTGAAAAACATACAGAAGGACCCAATCGGACCGATCACGTGAAAGGGGCCTAAGGCTGCTTTCACACTGATGCACAGTGGTTTACCTGCTCCTCAACTGATCTCAATCTTCACTTCTTCCTCAAGATTCCTGCAGCTGGCTGGTACTGCTGGCTGGTACTGCCGGTACTGCTGACAGGTGCTGGTACTGCTGGCTTGTACTGCTGGCGAGTACTGTTGGCTGGTACTGGTACAAATGACTGGTACTGCTGAGGGGTACTGGTACTGCTGGCGGGTACTGCTACTGCTGGCTGGTACTGATACTGATACTGGTACTGCTGGTGGGTACTGCTGCTGGCTGGCACTGGTACTGCTGGTTTATACTGCTGACTGGTCCGGATGGTGGGTACGGGTACTTCTGCTGGGTACTGGTACTGATGACTGGTACTACTGGCTGGTATTGGTACTGCTGGTACTGGTACTGCTGGCTGGTACTGGTACTGCTGGTTGGTACTGGTACTGTTGGTTGGTACTGGTTGCTGGTACTGATACTGGTGGCTGCTGTCCCAGATCGCGGGTTCCTGTGTCCTGACCCGCCATCCCCGAGCATAATTGTGACAGAAGCATGCAGCTGCAGTAGAGTGCAGAGCCCATGCTTCCTGTCACAGGAGGAGTACATTTGGCATCACTCCGCCTGTGAAGCAGCCGGCACTATACAGGAAGCATCGGCTCTGCTTCCTCTAGCGGCGTCTCTGTTCTTCGCACTAATGCTCGGAGATGGCGAGTCGGGAACCCACGATCTGGGCTTGCCGACCCGCCATCTCAGAGCAAGACATGGCAGGCTACATCGGAGGGCGCCGTGGGCCAGCGGTTGGGCACCCCTGCTTTATACTATAGTGGCTTAACAACCACTTTAAAGCCTAAGCTTAGTAAAACCAAAATATTAGCACAAGGGACAGTATATACAATTAATGTGAAGTGTCCCTTGTGCTGACAACTGTGTTTTTAGTTGAATTTTTCTGTCTTGTAATCCCCCCGTTACCCCCGCAGCCATAATCGTCCAGTAACGCGGGGGTTAATAGACATCAGCCATCAAGTGCGACAACTGTGCTTGCCTTTTCCACCTCCTCCTCCTCCATTCATGGAAGCTGTACTATAGCTTCCATCAATAAAAAAAGATCTCTGAATGGAGGATGAGCAGATGTACAGTCCGCCCCCCTCCATTTATAGATCTCTTTTTATTCATGGAAGCTATAATACAGCCTCTATAAATGTGGAGGGGCAGAAAGGGTGGACATAGCCAGTGCTCTTGGCGAATGTCTGTGACAGGTCCCTCTAAGTCCTGTGACACTGGAGGATTAGAGCTGCGGGGATGGAGGGGGAATCAGGGGATGGAGGATTTCAACCAAATCTGCAGTCATCAAAGCAAGGTATCCTTTGCATTGATTGTAACTACTGTTCCTTGTCCTGATTTTAAAAAAATATATATTTTGACTAAACTTACGCTTTAATGAACAGTTTTGTTTATAAAGTAGACCATGGTAACATTGGGCACATCTTCAGCAGAAAAAAATATGCTGCTAGCATTAGTAAACAGATTTTTTTTTAGATATTTTTTACATTTCTTCAGTTACTTACTGGTTTCCAGTCCTAGGTAAATGTCATACATCCCAGGAGTCTTCAAGAGAGGAAGAGGGGTTTTCTCAGCTACACACACCTTCCTGTCTGCATGCCTGAGCTAAGGTCAGATGGATTCCAGGAAGTAAATGCTACATGAATCATCTGCCTTTATTCAAGATGCCCATGGCCAGAAATGCTAGAGGGTGCTTTTCAAAGCAAAATAAAACATGGAAAGATGGATGGATGGGTAAGTTTTATTTGAATCTTAAAAATTAATTAAACAGCATTTTTGATTTGTGGTGATTAGATGTAGTGTAGTCCTGCTTTAAGATGGTTACTCTTTTCTTGTTATAAACACATCAAGTTACTGTATATACCTTTGTTTTTCATGTTTCGTTGCTTTGCATTGCGTACACGCCTGGTAAGAATTTAAAATATATAGGTACATGTCCAGAATTCGTGAGTATTTATTAGTGTGTATTGTCTCCAGCAAGCTGAGTGCAAATACATTTCTTCTCGGCCATGTGTAACAATAATTGATAAATAAATCCATAAGAAAACTGCCTGACCATTGGAAATATACTCTGACAAGATCTGTAGATGCTGACAAACATGCACTATAAAATGGTTCTATTGTTTAGATACATCTCAGGTATAGTTTCCTGGAATTGGACCTTGTTGTATATCAGAGTTGTCCCCCGCTCAGGAACCCACGCTGCTCACCTTTTGCAGAGTTTGCAGAGTTTCTCAGTAAAAGCAATTCCAGTCTGGATATCCATTGCTTTAAAGTATATCTGATTTCTATATCACAAATGTAATATTTTGCAACCTTATTTTTCATCAAGTGGTCCAGCTAACATAGATCCTGTCCTAGGGGGGCAATTCTTAATTACTGTGAAGGAGCAGAGTTGTCACCCTAGGCTTCTCACTACCAACTTGGACTACAGAACACCATAGCTACCAACTGTCCCTGATTTGGAGCAATGTCCCTCTGTCCCTCTTTCCTCCTCATTTGTCCCTCATTTTGGTCTGATCTATATATAAAATGCACTTTTTATCTTTCAAATAGTTTTCCAGTGCTAAACCTTTCATCCAATTTCTAAATTGCCGCATTTGTAAATTTTAAAAGTCAATATAAAGAAATAGTAGTGGTAAAAAAAAAAGCACTTGTGGATTTAATTAACCTTTTTATTGGTTAGTTCTCCTTTAAGGGGGCGTGGCAGGGGGGGCATGTCTTATGCCTACATATATTTGCTAGTAGGTGTCCCTCATTCCCATTTTAAAATGTTGGGAGGTATGCAGAACACATTACAGGTGCCACATTTCCATAATATAGAAGGTAGGTTTTTTGTGGACCAAATAAGAGAACTGTACAGGAGCGTTAATATGTTATGGGATTTTAGTGGAATACAGAACACACAGCAAGTTGGAAGCTCATTGGATTTCTGGCAGGACTAACTGGTATATTTTTTGTAATTTAATGAGTATTTTTAATGACACAATACATATGGAAATCTGCATGTTTTAGAGAGATGTACTGAATATATTGTTTTTTTCTTTTTTCACACTTTGATTTTACTGTTGTGGGTTTAGTAATATGCAGTAAAGAATGCCTGTTATACTCACTGTGGAACCTAAGGGGTTAATCCTCTGCATTATGTAAAAAGGCTGTTTGATCCTGTCTCCTCTGATCCTCTCATTCTTCCATAGTCCCCAGTCTATCTGCTGATAGAACATAGGCTAGGGGACAAGCTGCACATTCTCAGTTTGGTGTGTAGTGCTAGTGAGTTTTTTCTTTTCTTGGGAGAGTATATGTGATCAGCACAAGGCCAATTAGCACTGTCCAGACAGGGTCAGGGGTCCTGCAGTCTGATAGGACAGTCAGAGCACAATGAAAACTCCTCCTACAAGCTTTAACTAGACACTGATAGAAGCCACAAGACTTCTATATACTCCTGTGGATAAACGGTATTAAGTTTATATTTGCTAAAACTTTTGCATTTCCATGTTCAGTGTACTATGGGAGACCAGATATAGTGAATGCAGGGTCCAGGATTTAGTTATGCCCTGTAAACACGACCGTTTTTGCCGTCGGAATAAACTCCGAAGGTTTCTCTGATGGAACGCCGACTGAATTCCGTTCAATCGGTCTTGCCTACACACGGTCACACCAAAGTCCGACCGTCCAGAACGCGGTGACGTACAACACGTATGACGGGACTAGAAAAAGGAAGTGCAATAGCCAGTAGCCAAGTACTAGCTTCAGAGCATGCATCGTTTTTGGTACGCCGGAACAGCATACAGACGAGCAGTTTTCCCGATAGGAATTGGTATCGTCGGAAATATTTAGAACATGTTCCATTTCTAGGTCCGTCAGAATTTTCCAAAAAAAAAAAGTCCGATGAGGCCTACACACGATCGGAATAGGCGATGAAAAGCTTCTGTTGGACTTTTTCTGTCGGACATTCCGCTCATGTGTACGCGGCATAACACTTTAATTATCTAGAACAGCTATTACAGGACAGCCTCATTTCCCATTATGCACAATAAGCGTAATGACAACTATAGCTCTTTGGTAACATCCAGACCATGCACTCCCTGGGTAGTTCTAACACTAAATATATTTCCCAATGTGACATGGTTCATGTTAGAGAAGGCACGAGATCAAACAAGTCATTTGGCAATTGTGATGTACAAGTAATTGATGCAACTAATATTACTGATGGCAATGACCAGCTGAGCACACTGAATGAGAAGGCTAAGTGCAAATCTTTGTCTAGAAACAAAAAAAAAGGAAAACAAAAAGGGCAAAAACAGTGAAACAACTTGTAGGATGACTCTTAAGAAAAAGCCAAACTCAAGTAGGCCAAAACACCCTCACTGCCAATATCTGTGTGTCTAGAAGACTCAAGTTATATAAACTAGGGATGAGTTGAACACCCCCCCCCCCCCGGTTCGGTTCGCACCAGAACATACCAAACAGGCAAAAAATTCGGCAGAACACGCGAACACTGTTAAAGTCTATGGGACACTAACATGAATAATCAAAAGTGCTAATTTTAAAGGCTTATATGCAAGTTATTGTCATAAAAAGTGTTTGGGGACCTGGGTCCTGCCCCAGGGGACATGTATCAATGCAAAAATGTTTTTTAAAAATGGCAGTTTTTTCGGGAGCAGTGATTTTTTTAATGCTTAAAGTGAAACAATAAAATTAAATATTCCTTTAAATATCGTGCCTGGGGGGTGTCTATAGTATGCCTGTAAAGTGGCACATTTTTCCCGTGTACCTCAGCAAAATTACATTTCTAAAGGAAAAATTGTCATTTAAAACTGATCGTGGCTGTAATGAACTGTCGGGTCTCGGCAATATAGTTAAAGCTCATTGAAAGAAAAAACATGGGGTCCCCGAACCAAAATTAAAAAAAAAAATGCGTGGGGGTCCCCCTAAAATCCGTACCAGGCCCTTCAGGTCTGATATGGAAATTAAGTGGAACCCTGTGCCAAATTTTAAAAAAGAATGGCGTAGGGGTCCCCCCCAAAATCCATACCAGACCCTTATCCGAGCACGCAACCTGGCAGGCCGCAGGAAAAGAGGGGGGATGAGAGAGCGCCCCTCCTCCTGAACTGTACCAGGCCACATGCCCTCAACATGGGGAGGGTGCTTTGGGGTAGCCCCCCAGAGCACCTTGTCCCCATGTTGATGGGGACAAGGGCCTGATCCCCACAACCCTTGCCCGGTGGTTGTGGGGGTCTGCGGGCAGGGGGCTTATCGGAATCTGGAAGCCCCCTTTAACAAGGGGACCCCCAGATCCCAGCCTCCCCCCCGTGTGAAATGGTAATGGGTACAAATGTACCCCTACCATTTCACAAAAAAAGTGTCAAAATGTTAAAAACGATAAGACACAGATTGGGGACAAGTCCTTTGTCCCACGGTGTCCATTCATCTTCTTCTTCACACCGCGACGGCCTACAAAGATTAAAAAAGTCCCCATGGTATCAGAGGGGACAGGGCCACGCGGTGACGTACCTGGGTGACCCCGCCCCCCTCTGACACCAAGGGGGAAGTCATAGGGAAGTCCCCGTGGCGTCAGAGGGGGCTGGGTCACCCAGGTATGTCACCGGGTGGCCCCACGCTCAGTTATATAAGAACTGTCATTAGCGAAGAAGTGTCACACGGCGGGAACCTCCCACCTCCCATAGAGGAGGATCGGTTGCAGATTTTTTTTCTTTTTCGGTCCGTCAGGGCGAGATAGAAGAAGATGAATGAATCGTGGGACATTTTTATTTTTTTATTTTTTAATAAAGGACTTGTCCCCAAGTTGTGCCTTGTCATTTTTAACATTTTGACACTTTTTTGTGAAATGGTAGGGGTACTTGTACCTCGCTACCATTTCACAGAGGGGGGGCTGGGATCTGGGGGTCCCCTTGTTAAAGGGGGCTTCCAGATTCCGATAAGACCCCCACAACCACCAGGCAAGAGTTGTGGGGATGAGGCCCTTGTACCCCAAAGCACCCACGCCATGTTGAGGGCATGTGGCCTAGTACGGTTCAGGAGGGGGGGCGCTCTCTCATCCCCCCTCTTTTCCTGCGGCTTGCCAGGTTGCATGCTTGGGTAAGGATCTGGTAATGATTTTGGGGGGGACCCCAACGCCATTTTTTTTTAATTTTGTCGCAGGGTTCCCCTTAAAATACATACGGTATGGATTTTGGGGGGGACCCCTACGTCATTTTTTTTTAAATTTGGCGCAGGGTTCCCTCTAATTTCCATATCAGACCCGAAGGGCCTGGTATGGATTTTAGGGGGACCCCCACTCATTTTTTTTTTTAAATTTTGGTTTGGGGTTCCCCTTAATTTTCATACCAGACCCAAAGGGCCTGGTAATGGACTGGGGAGGGATCCCATGCTCTTTTTTTCAATGAGTTTTATCTATATTGCCGAGACCCGACAATTCATTACAGCTGCGATCAGTTTTAAATGACAATTTTTCCTTTAGAAATGTCATTTTGCTGTGGTACTGTTCTAAACATGGGAAAAATGCACCACTTTACAGGCATACTATAGACACCCCCCAGGCACAATATTTAACCACTTGCCAACCGCCTAACGCAGATATAGTGTGTCAGAATGGCACAGGCAGGCAAAATCACGTACCTGGCCCGAGGCGGTCAGCTTCGTTAGGGGAGCGATCCAGGCTGAGGGGGAGACCACTCATTCGTGGCCACCCCTCGCGATCGCTCCCAATGAATGAGATTCTTCCTCTGCTGCTGTATAGTAAACAGCGGCAGAGGAAGTGATGTCATCACTCCTTGGCTCGGTATTTTCCATTCTGGCGCCGAGGAGAAAAGACATCTGAGTAAGTGCACAAACACAACACACACAGTAAAACACACCAGGTATACTTTACACCCCCCATCACCCCCCGATCACCCCCTGATCACCCCCCGCCACAGTGACACCAAGCAGTTTTTTTTTTTTCTGATTACTGCATTGGTGTCAGTTTGTGACAGTTAGAGGTGGTAGGGCAGTTAAGGTTAGCCCCCTTTAGGTCTAGGGTACTGCCCTAACCCCCCCAATAAAGTTTTAACCTCGTGATCACCCCCTGTCGCCAGTGTCACTAAGCGATCGTTTTTCTAATTGCTGTATTAGTGTCACTGGTGACGCTAGTTAGGGAGGTAAATATATATGTTCGCCGTCAGCTTTTTATAGCGTCAGGGACCCCCATATACTACCTAATAAAGGTTTTAACCCCTTGATTGCCCCCTGGTTAACCCTTTCACCAGTGATCACCGTATAACTGTTACGGGTGACGCTGGTTAGTTAGTTTATTTTTTATAGTGTCAGGGCACCTGCCGTTTATTTCCTAATAAAGTTTTAGCCCCCTGATCGCCCGGTGGTCATGTAACTTAGGTTTTAGGGTCAGATAGGGTCTGCATTTTGCCCCTCCGCCCGGCCCTGCCCAGCCCACCCAAGTGCAGTATCGATCGATCACTGTCACTTACAAAACACTAAACGCATAACTGCAGCGTTCGCAGAGTCAGGCCTGATCCCTGCGATCGCTAACAGTTTTTTTGGTAGCGTTTTGGTGAACTGGCAAGCACCAGCCCCAGGCAGCGTCAGGTTAGTGCCAGTAGCGATAACACCCACGCACGCACCATACACCTCCCTTAGTGGTATAGTATCTGAATGGATCAATATCTGATCCGATCAGATCTATACTAGCGTCCACAGCAGTTTAGGGTTCCCAAAAACGCAGTGTTAGCGGGATCAGCCCAGATACCCGCTAGCACCTGCGTTTTGCCCCTCCGCCCGGCCCAGCCCAGCCCACCCCACCCAAGTGCAGTATCGATCGATCACTGTCACTTACAAAACACTAAACACATAACTGCAGCGTCCGCAGAGTCAGGCCTGATCCCTGCAATCGCTAACAGTTTTTTGGTAGCGTTTTGGTGAACTGGCAAGCACCAGCAGCCTAGTACACCCCGGTCATAGTCAAACCAGCACTGCAGTAACACTTGGTGAAGTGGCGAGTCCCATAAGTGCAGTTTAAGCTGGTGAGGTGGCAAGCACAAATAGTGTCCCGCTGCCACCAAGAAGAAGACAAACACAGACCCGTCGTGCCCATAATGCCCTTCCTGCTGCATTCACCAATCCTAATTGGGAACCCAACACTTCGGCATGTACCCTTACTTCCCCCATTCACATCCCCAACCAAATGCAGTCGCTGCATGAGAGGCATTTTCTTTATGTCCTCCCGAGTACCCCTACCCAACGAACCCCCCCAAAAAAGATGTTGTGTCTGCAGCAAGCGCGGATATAGGCGTGACACCCGCTATTATTGTCCCTCCTGTCCTGACAATCCTGGTCTTTGCATTGGTGAATGTTTTGAACGCTACCATTCACTAGTTGAGTATTAGCGTAGGGTACAGCATTGCACAGACTAGACACACTTTCACAGGGTCTCCCAAGATGCCATCGCATTTTGAGAGACCCGAACCTGGAACCGGTTACAGTTATAAAAGTTACAGTTACAAAAAAAAGTGTAAAAAAAAAAAAAACACAAAAAAATATATAAAATAAAAAAAAAATAAAAATAGTTGTCGTTTTATTGTTCTCTCTCTATTCTCTCTCTATTGTTCTGCTCTTTTTTACTGTATTCTATTCTGCAATATTTTATTGTTATTATGTTTTATCATGTTTGCTTTTCAGGTATGCAATTTTTTATACTTTACTGTTTACTGTGTTTTATTGTTAACCATTTTTTTGTTTTCAGGTACGCCATTCAGCTGCAGCGCAGATTTATTTATCTTGACAGCAACAGCTTTTGCTCCCACGATATATAAAGCCGTGACTCCAGCGGAGTTGATATATGCCGAAGCATGGGGGCAGCAGGGGCGGAGGAGCGATTTGCTCCTAACTTTTGGGGCGGATGCCCCCATGCTTCGGCATATATAAATGGTGCATGTATGCCCATCATTAGAAGTGGGTGGATGAAGGGAGGTATTCTAATGGTGGGCATACCCACCGATCAATCTCTTTTTTTTGTTCAGCCCACAGGCTGCATAAAAAAAAAGATTACAATATATGCCCAACAAGGACCAGCAACGTACTGGTATGTTGCTGAACTTTGAGTGGTTATACCAGAATGATCCCTGCAGGTTTAGGTATCATTTTGGTATCATTCTTTTCAGCCAGCGGTTGGCTTTCATGTAAAAGCAATCCTAGTGGCTAATTAGCCTCTAGATTGCTTTTACAAGCAGTGGTAGAGAATGTCCCCCCTCCCACCATCTTCCATGTTTTTCTCTGGCTCTCCTGTCCCAACAGGGAACCTGAGAATGCAGCCGGTGATTCCGCCAGCTGACCATAGAGCTGATCAGAGACCAGAATGGCTCCAATCATCTCTATGGCCTAAGAAACCGGAAGCTACGAGTATTTCATGACTTAGATTTCGCCGGATGTAAACAGCGCCATTGGGAAATTGGGAAAGCATTTTATCACACCGATCTTGGTGTGGTCAGATGCTTTGAGGGCAGAGGAGAGATCTAGGGTCTAATAGACCCCATTTTTTTCAAAAAAGAGTACCTGTCACTACCTATTGCTATCATAGGGGATATTTACATTCCCTGACATAACAATAAAAAAATGATAAAAAAAAAAAAAATGAAAGGAACAGTTTAAAAATAACATAAAAAAGCAAAAAAAATAATAAAGAAAAAAAAAAAAAAAAGCACCCCTGCCCCCCCCCCTGCTCTCGCGCAAAGGCAAATGCAAGCGTTGGTCTGGCGTCAAATGTAAACAGCAATTGCACCATGCATGTGAGGTATCACCGCGAAGGACAGATCGAGGGCAGTAATTTTAGCAGTAGACCTCCTCTGTAAATCTAAAGTGGTAACCTGTAAAGGCTTTTGAAGGCTTTTAATAATGTATGTAGTTTGTCGCCACCGCACGTTTGTGCGCAGTTTTAAAGTATGTCATGTTTGGTATCCATGTACTCGGCCTAAGATCATCTTTTTTATTTCATCAAACATTTGGACAATATAGTGTGTTTTAGTGCATTAAAATTAAAAAAAGTGTGTTTTTTCCAAAAAAAAGGAAAAATCGCTGCGCAAATACTGTGTGAAAAAACACACCCACCATTTTAATCTGTAGGGCCTTTGCTTTAAAAAAATATATAATGTTTGGGGGTTCAAAGTAATTTTCTTGCAAAAAAATAATTATTTTTTTCATGTAAACAAAAAGTGTCAGAAAGGGCTTTGTCTTCAAGTGGTTAGAAGAGTGGGTGATGCCAGGACAGTTCAAACCCCTCCCAAATGACCCCATTTTGGAAAGTAGACACCCCAAGCTATTTGCTGAGAGGCATGTCGAGTCCATGGAATATTTTATATTGTGACACAAGTTGCGGGAAAAAGACACATTTTTTTTTTGCACAAAGTTGTCACTAAATGATATATTGCTCACACAGGCCATGGGCATATGTGGAATTGCACCCCAAAATACATTCAGCTGCTTCTCCTGAGTATGGGGATACCACATGTGTGAGACTTTTTGGGAGCCTAGCTGCATACGGGACCCCAAAAACCAAGCACCGCCTTCAGGCTTTCTAAGGGCGTAAATTTTTGTTTTCACTCCTCACTGCCTATCACAGTTTTGGAGGCCATGGAATGCCCAGATGGCACAACCCCCCCCCCCCAAATGACCCCATTTTGGAAAGTAGACACCCCAAGCTATTTGCTGAGAGGTATGGTGAGTACCGTATTTATCGGCGTATAACACGCACTTTTTTCCCCTTAAAATCAGGGGAAAGTCGCAGGTGCGTGTTATACGCCGATCCCCTGCGATCCCGAGCTGTCAAAATATCAAAATCGCCGACCGCGATTTGAAAATGGCGCCGCCGGCGCCGAAATACACAGAGCCGGTCCTCGGCTCTTTCCGGCGGCTCTCGTTTACTTTCGGTTTCACTCGTAGTCCCGAGCGGAGCTATCCGAACCTACTCGGATAGCTCCGCTCGGGACTACGAGTGGAGCCGAAAGTGAATGAGACCCGCCGGAAAGAGCCGAGGACCGGCTCTGTGTATTTCGGCGCCGGCGGCGCCATTTTCAAATCGCGGTCGGCGATTTTGAAGCCCAGCAAGCAGGGACAGGGGATCGAAGGCTGCACTGGGGCAAGGCTGCACTGGGGAAGGCTGCACTGGGGCAAGGCTACACTGGGGAAGGCTGCACTGACAAGGCTGCACTGGGGAAGGCTGCACTGGGGAAGGCTGCACTGACATGGCTGCACTGACATGGCTGCACTGAGAAGGCTGCACTGACATGGCTGCACTGGGGAAGGCTGCACTTGGGAAGGCTGCACTGACAAGGCTGCACTGACATGGCTGCACTGACAAGGCTGCACTGAGAAGGCTGCAATGATGGGCATTTAAATGTAAGTTTTTTTCCCTTCAACTTCCCTCCTAAAAGTTTTTTTTTCCTTAAAATTCCCTCCTAAATTGGGGTGCGTGTTATACGCCGGTGCGTGTTATACGCCGATAAATACGGTATTTTGCAGACCTCGCTTTTTGTCACAAAGTTTTGAAAATTGAAAAAAGAAAAAAAAAATACATTTTTCTTTTCTTTCTTCATTTTCAAATATCGTTTTTTTTCAAAATTTTCGGTCTTTTTCCGTTTACAGCGCAAAAAATAAAAACGGCAGAGGTGATCAAATACCATCAAAAGAAAGCTCTATTTGTGGGAAGAAAAGGACGCAAATTTTGTTTGGGTACAGCATTGCATGACCACGCAATTAGCAGTTAAAGTGACGCAGTGCCAAATTGTAAAAAGTGCTCTGGTCAGGAAAGCGGTAAATCCTTCCGGGGCTGAAGTGGTTAAAGGAATATTTAATTTTTATTGTTTCACTTTAGGCTTTAAAAAAATCACTGCTCCAGAAAAAACGTCCATTTAAAAAAAAAAAAATGTCATTGATACATGTCCCCTGGGGCAGTACACAGGTCCCCAAACACTTTTTATGACAATAACTTGCATATAAGCCTTTAAAATGAACACTTTTGATTTTTCATGTTAGTGTCCCATAGACTTTAACGGTGTTCCGGCGGCTTTTGAATTTGCCCCGAACACCACATATTGTTCGGTGTTCGCAGAACTTATGCTCGGGCCGAACCTTTCGCCCATCCCTAATGTAAACCCGCCCTGGTAATATCTCCTGGAAGGGGTTAGGGTGATCCAACAGTCAAAACACAGCCTATTCTCACCTCTGTATTCTGTTCCATCAGTCTCTCTATTTCGTTATTCTGTTCGTTAACGTAATTAAATAGGGCAAAGTTGCGATCCTCCACTGCAAGCCAAAACAGGAAAAAATTATTGTGTGAATTTCATTAGAGGTATTCTTTGTCAAACAAGCAATAAATAGGGCACATGCACATAGACAGAGGTACAAATTTGCTCTAGTGCAAACTTGCTTTAGTTTTTTCATGCATGGGGGGGTTGCAGGTTGCATATACAACCAGCCATAGAAGTGAATAGCTTACACACATGCGTATATGATGTATTCCTTCTTCAGGGAATATGCCATGTGCACAAGTGTAAATTGCAAGCATCAGGGCTTACCTGAGTATGGCCATTCACTTCTGTGGCCGTTTGTATGAGCCATGTGTGGCTCCCCAGGCATGGAAAAATGGCAGGATTTTTACACATGCACTATATTACCAAAAGTATTGGGACACCTGCCTTTATACGCACATGAACTTTAATGGCATCCCAGTCTTAGTCCGTAGGGTTCAATATTGAGTTGGTCCACCCTTTGCAGATATAACAGCTTCAACTCTTCTGGGAAGACTGTCCACAAGTTTTAGGAGTGTGTCTATGGGAATGTTTGATCATTCATCCAGAAGCGCATTTGTGAGGTCAGGCACTGATGTGGACGAGAAGGCCTGGCTTGCAGTCTCCCTCCAATTCATCACAAAGGTGTTCTATCGGGTTGAGGTCAGGACTCTGTGCAGACTCCTCCATCCCAAACTCACTCATCCATGTCTTTATGAACCTTGCTCTGTGCACTGGTCCAAATAATTTGGTGGAGGGGGGAGTATGATGTGGGGTTGTTTTTAAGGGGTTAGTTCCAGTGCAGGGAACTCTTAAAGGAGTTGTAAACCCTCAAGGTTTTTCACCTTAATGCATTTGTATGCATTAAGGTGAAAAACCTTTTGTAGTGCAGCAGCCCCCCAGAGCAGCCCCTTTTACTTACCTGAACCCGATCGTTCCAGCGACAGGACGAACACAGCAGCTCCAGCCGCTGTCTCGGGTCCTCATTGGATAGATTGATAGCAGCGGGAGCCATTGGCTCCCGCTGCTGTCAATCAAATCCAGTGACATGGGAGTCAGGGAGCAGGACCGAGTCCTGCTGTCTGTGTCAATGGACACAGCAGCAGGACTCAGGAGCGCGACCACACGAATGCCCCCATGGAATGTGGCTCTTCGTGGGGGCACTTGAGAAGAGGAGTCGCTCTGTGCAAAACCCTTGCACAGAGGAAGTAAGTATGACATGTTTGTTATTTAAAAAATAAAAAAACAACCTTTACAACCCCTTTAGGGCGTCAGCATACTGAGACATTTTGGACAATTTTTATTCTCCCAACTTTGTGGGAACAGTTTGGGGATGGGCCCTTCCTGTTCCAACATGACTGCGCACCGGTGCACAAAGCAAGGTCCATAAAGACATGAATGAGAGAGTTTGGGGTGGAGGAACTTGACTGGCCTGCACAGAGTCCTGACCTCAACCTGACAACCCATGGCAAGTCCGTGCTACAGGGCACCAAGCTCTCCTGAATCTCTGGTGCCACCTAGAAGAAAGGATGGAAATTTGAGAGCTTTTCTGTGTCTAAATCCTTCTCTAGTAAAGGGAGATGTTAAACCTCTTACCTGTTCACTTAAAGTCATACTAAACGTACACTGTCTATTGACATTGTCCCTTCTCTTTCTGTATGTGGATGGTGGCACTGTAATTATTTTAATTTAAAAAAATATCTAAGTGCTTTTTTTTTCTCTAATCGATATATAGCTGTCACATGACCAAGAACTTTCCCAGCCTGTCTGCAGGGACACATAAGCAGGAGAAGCCTCTAGTCCTTTGCTGTTTGTCACAAAAAACAAAAACAAAAAAACAGCTTTTGGAAAAATAAGTAAAAATAAAGTAAAAATAAATAAATAATATCAATAAACTATTTCAAATTGGCATACAAATATATATTTGAAATCAAATCTTTATTATTTTGTGGAAATAGCATGGTGTGGATGGATTTCTGCCAGTCACAGTGTCACACTCCTCAAGCCTGTGTCTTAGAATAAGAGGGAGGTGAAGCCTCCACCAATCTACATGTAATATTAGGCCCCCATTGTGTTTATCTGGTTAGTGGACATGGAGGAGAAGGGAGGGAGTGAGCTGTGATTTACCATTTTGTATAAGTCCACATGTGTCTCTATAGTCAAATGGGCTGCCCAGATGTGATAGGGAGGAAATGCTCAGCATAGTTTTTTATGATGTGGGTTTAATGACCCTTTAACTACAAATACAAGTATAAAGAACAAAAAATGTATTGCCGACTTTATTAGAATGGTTAAAAATAACTTGAAGTGCATTTTTTAATGCTTTTTCTGGCACCAGACCTCTTCCCATCGAAAAAATACTATCATTACTACTAATAATATATGGTGTCTCCAAAGTTAAAACTGGAGTAGCTTCATACTCTGGGGGTTTCTATTCTCCTCGTTATTGAGTACAGGCCTGTCAGATTCTGGAAGATCCTATGTTCCAGATGTTTTACCGATTTGCATACAATGTTACCTATGAATGAATGTTTTTCATGAAAAAAAAAAGTGGCAAACCAAGGCCAACAGGTCAGCCGATATTTGATGTACGCATTCTGCAGAAGGATCTCAAAATGAACTCCATTGATTTGCTCTTCTATCTGCTATACATCCCATCCTACTGCACAATAAAATTGCTGTAAAACAAGCAGAATACCCATCAAGATATATGACAGGAAGATAAATGACTTCTTCATATGGACTTTGCCTTAACCTGTTCTTACCTATTTTATCATTTAATTGTATGCTCAGCAACTAGGAGATGTCACTGTCAGGGATTTCTCAGCAATATTATTCTTTGGATTTAAAGGTGAAGCTAAGCATGAAAAAATTGAAAATAACGGTCATTTTCTTCCATGATCAAATTGTTGCAGGTCAGCAGCAATGTGTCTTTGACTCCCCCCGTATTCATTTGTTTGGAAATTAAATGACAGTCATTGTGTGTGACACTTCACTAATGTCTAAAGAGAAAATCCCAGCACTAATTGACAGCTGGCTTTAAAAAGATATTGACGCTGCAAGTCTTGTGTATGTGCAGAGATGACATAACATGATAAGACTCGGAGGGCTTCTGTGGCAGGAGCAAAGTCAGCTGATCGAATTTATCAATAGATTGAGATTCATTTAGTATTTAGAGGTGATCTTCCATATCATGGATTGAACTGCGTCATTGAAAAGGTTAATGTCAAATTTCATTTTAACTAAAACTACATTTGTATATCAATATGAGATTGAGAAGAAGGCAGTGACTAACTCCACCTATCTGCCTTCACCAACAACTGAAATACACCCTATCTTTCATATACCACTACTCTCAGACAAGCAGCTGTTCGGTTATATTCTGAGTGATCTTAACCCTTTCAGCTCTGGGAGATTTTACCCCCTTCATGACCAGGCCATTGTTTGCTATTCGGCACTGTGCTACTTTAATTGCACGGTCATGCAACGCTGTGCACAAACTAAATTTGTATAATTTTTTTTTCACATGAATTGTCAAAATGTATTCTGCTACATTTTTGATAAAAGAATCCCAATTAGTGTATATTGATTTGTTTGCATTAAAGTTATAGCGCCTACAAACTATGGTATATACTGTATACTTGAATTATTATTAAAATAGAAGTATGGGTTTGGGGTTTTTTCCTCCATCATATTTACCTAGGTGGATGTAGCATCGGTCTACAAGTGCTAACTGAATGCCGTGACTGTTTGATAGAGGCCAGTCGTTAGACCGGTTTCCGTTGAACAGAGATGAGTACACACATACTGAAAGTTGGACTGTTCCCACTGGTACATGTGCACCCAGCTTAAAAATCTAGTACACACAGGCCGAATGTTGGCCGGCATCACCTGTGCGCCGTAAGAATCGGCGACCCGTCAGATTAGGTAACAGAAGTGACTTTCTGTCAGGTGCGCATGCTTCTACCGCTACCAGGTTTGCTCATCTGACAGAACACCTGCAGTCAGAAGAAGGCAGTGGACATTACTACACCCAACTACGTCTTGAATTTCACAGTAATTTTAGCAATAAAGTGATCATAAAGTGATCATATATAAATAAATATAGTATATTTTTATCTGTGATGCTGTTTGGATGTTTAATTTTGAAAACCTAAAGGTTTAGTACAGAGTAATGCGGAGTGTACCAACATGTCCTCTGCCACCTTCCTAATGCTGGTGTCCAGCTTCTTTCAAAATGTAACATGAAAACAGCATCATAAATATCAGCATACTATATTTATTTATATACGCTCACTTTATTGCTAAAATGACTCTGAAATTCAAGACGTAGCTGGGTGTAGTAAGATGTCGGCTGCCGCCTTCTGACTGCAGGTGTTTTGTCACATTAACAAACCTGGTAGCGGTGAAACGCATGTGCAGCTGACGGATTGTCGCTTCCATTACCTATTTTGATGGGTCGCCGATTCTGACGTAACACCGGCTCAAGAGAAACCGGCCTTTATTCAGCCAATGTGTATGGCAGCTGCTCCGACAGAAGCCGGTTGTTCAGCCGGACCGGAAAAGGTCTGCCGACCTTCTCCCAATCAGCCATAAGTGTGTGTGTGTGTGGGGGGGTCCCCCTGTCAGAACACAATAGCACAGCAGAGGAAATTGCTGTACTAACATTGGATTGTTAGTACAGTGGCTCTGACCTGAGCAGTCATTTTTTTTTTTGTTCAGCACGCTGGGTTGAACAAAAAAAGATAGTAGTGGGTACGAGGCTTAAGAGGAGCTGACGTAGTTACATATTTTAGTGCTACTCTATATTCTCTTCAGTACTGGTGACATAACCACTTGCTTTGGCCTTTGTTCACATGATTTCTACAAAAATGGAGGATGAGCAACTGCGAGCTGCAATCAATCCATCCCAGCAGGACGCTTAACATAGCCTTTGTTACCATTTTGTATTGATTCACTTTAACAGGTATAGAAGGCAATATATTTACTAAATAAACAATGCCCTTTGTCTTGCAATGTAAACCTGTCAGTGTTACTGAACACAAACACCATGTTCCTATTATTTAACTTATTTCATCTACAGTCTGCAAAACACCAAAGAGGTCATTACAGTAGAGCACGTTATTTATAACCGTGTATTTTCCCACAAAGTGTGATAATCTAAATCTTATAAGACAGTTTGCTTTTCCTTCCCAGGGTGCTACCTTTAAAAGAGAGAAAGAAAATAAAACATCGCAATAAGCCTGGGGCAAGGCAACACAGAAAGAGGAAACTGCCACTTTAAATTATCAAGACAAGTAAACATTTTTTAACCTTGTTTTTCTGCTTGGATGTGTAGAGCTCACTAATACTTAACTTAGTAAAGGCAGTTTATCAATATAAAATGGGCAATAATTTATCTTATACTGAAAAAAATATTGACAGACTTAGAAAAACAATCACGATAAAGGTTCTGCAACATATTACAAAGCTTAATATAACAACAGAAAAAGGGGCAGTTGGGTATTTAGGTGTCTCCATGGAACCGCCTCCCAAAAAAAGGTAACACAATCCTTTTATAGCCAAAGGACTTTTAGTACTAAATATATATTGGAAAGAGCAGAGAAGTGAATCCAGCCGTCTATCTTCTGCTTCATTACCTGAACAGTCAGTACCAGTTTAACATACATAGTTCAGTCATTTGATCTGGAATTATTTGAATATTCATATGAAGGTTTCCCTGTACAAATACCCTTCGTAATGTAGACATAATTGTAGTCTCTTGCATTGTAATGTCAAGCAGTACATGTCATTTTAATTGTTCCAAGGGCTGAAGGGACACGCATTAGCAAATTAAAAGCAGCCAAACATTGATTTTAAAAGATAGTAGTAAAGGGGCACTGGACTTGGATTTCAAAGGTTACCAATATGTGGACAAAGTCAATACTTTAGCCAAATTGGCCTGTATGCGGCAGGATCACCCAGTAGAGGACATTCAGAAGAGGACATTCACTCAAGTTGAGAAATTCAAATGTAATTGGTCAAAAAGCTTGTCAAATGAAAATTCATTGGGAGTCCAAGGTCTTTATTGTTGAGGTGGTAACAAGCAGGCTGTCCTTTGCCCTGCTTATTGTGACCAGTTGAACAATAAAGATTTTGGACTCCTAAGGATTTTTCATTTGGTGATCTCTGTGACTTATTACACCTGGATATCTAAACATAGATTTTAGGCTAAAATATACAGTATAAAACAGATTCTTTTGACCAAAGCCATTTTAGTAAGCTTGTGGGATGTTACAATTAACATGGAAAAATACTGTATAAGCTGTCAGTATTTAACATTCAATAATCACCATACTGCATTTTTTTGTGTGCTCTTGACATTTAACCAAAGGGGCAGTTATGAACATCACTATTGGGTTACTCTTTGTCTGTAAAAACAGTCATGACATGGCTACCGGACCTGACTTTTTGTTTTTAAAGAAGAACGCCTGTGAATTTTTGGGTCCCATTCTGATCGGTGGTCCTGTTGGTCCTTAAACGCACCTCTTTTTACTGGCTGTCAAATTATGGACATTCCTGCGGGGAGAGGTATAGTCAGCACAGAGTCACTTCTCTAAGCTGAGTGATCTGCCACTAATATAAATGAATAATCAAAGCTGCTTGTTCATTTATAATAGCAAAGAACACTCAGAGCTGTGGCTTTGTGTAATGTATCTGCCCATGCCCTGTATGTTTACTAGAAGCCACAGATAACACAGAGCTGCAGGTCTGAGTTATCTTTTACAATTAAAAATAAAACAACGGCAATGATTGTTCATTCATAATACTGACAGATAACTCTGTGTGATGCATCAGCTGGGTTGTGTATGTGCAAAAGTAACTGCTGATAGACACACAGGTCCGCACAGCGCCTTGAATGGCAGCTCTGGTCTCTAGAACAGTTCCTGCTGCCAGAACTCTCACTCACAAATCCATCTCTTTTTCAGCAGCGTTGTCAGATGAGGGGAAACTCTCCAACCATGCTGCTTGAAATCCAAATGACAATTTTGAACAGGACCAAGTGCTATTAGCACTATATATGTGGGGCAGTTGATTTAATGACATCAACTCTGTCAGTCTTTGTCTGATGGATTTTCTTTACACATACTGCAAGGGAGAGAGGGTTAGGGCACAGAATACCCAAAATTGTGACAGAATAACTCCAGATTTCTAATTACAGTCAGAACAGAGTTAATGAGCCTTTAAACCAAGACCAGAAACGCTGTACTATTTGTAACACTGTACAACACAGATATTTTGAAAATGAGCAACTCTGACTTCTTGTTGGTCTCCTGGCAGCAGCTTGCCTTGAACCCAGCTCTACAACACTGGCTTTAAACCTCATAAATATTCGTAATTCAGGTTATTGTAGCCTTACACATCATTGCCAGGGACACTGCCCAACAGCAAGCAGAAGCAAACAATCCCCCTAAGCTTAGGGGAAACTTACAGAAAGAGAACTATTAATTAAAGCTCAGGTTGACTACAACCCAGCAGCACTAAATTTAGACTAGGGACACTACTGCATATGGCAAGGCCCCAACATTTAGTATCTCACAAAAGTGAGTACAGCCCTCACATTTTTGTAAATATTTTATTATATCTTTTCATGTGACAACACTGAAGAAATTACACTTTGCTACAATGTAAAGTAGTGAGTGTACAGCTTGTATAACAGTGTAAAATTGCTGCACCTTCAAAATAACTCAACACACAGCCATTAATGTCTAAACTGCTGGCAACAAAAGTGAGTACACCCCTAAGTGAAAATGTCCAAATTGGGCCCAAAGTGTCAATATTTTGTGTGGCCACCATTATTTTCCAGCACTGTCTTAACCCTCTTGGGCATGGAGTTCACCAGAACTTCACAGGTTACCACTGGAGTCCTCTTCCACTCCTCCATGATGACATCATGGAGTTGGGGAATGTTAGAGACCTTGCGCTCCTCCACCTTCTGTTTGAGGATGCCCCACAGATGCTCAATAGGGTTTAGGTCTGGAGACATGCTTGGCCAGTCCATCACCTTTACCCTCAGCTTCTGTAGTAAGGCAGTGGTCAGTCTGGAGGTGTGTTTGGGGTCATTATCATGTTGGAATACTGCCCTGCGGCCCCGTCTCAGAGGGAAGGGGATCATGATCTGCTTCAGTATGTCACAGTATATGTTGGCATTCATGGTTCCCTCAGTGAACTGTAGCTCCCCAGTGGCGGCAGCACGTATGCAGCCCCAGACCATGAAACTCCCACCACCATGCTTGATTGTAGGCAAGACAGACTTGTCTTTATACTCCTCCCCTGGTTGCCGCCAGGTCTGCTTGTCTTTAGCAAACTGTTTGTGGGCTTTCTTGTGCAGCATCTTTAGAAGAGGCTTCCTTCTGGGACGACAGCCATGCAGACCAATTTGATGTAGTGTATGGTCTGAGCACTGACAGGCTGACCCCCCACCCCTTCAACCTCTGCAGCAATGCTGGCAGCACTCATACGTCTATTTCCCAAAGACAACCTCTGGATATGACGCTGAGCACATGCACTCAACTTATTTGGTCGACCATGGCGATGCCTGTTCTGAGTGAAACCTGTCCTGTTAAAATGCTGTATCGTCTTGGCCACTGTGCTGCAGCTCAGTTTGCTTTTGGCAATCTTCCTATAGCCTAGGCCATCTTTATGTAGAGTAACAATTCTTTTTTTCAGATTCTCAGAGTGTTCTTTGCCATGAGTTGCCATGTTAAACTTCCACTGACCAGTATGAGAGAATGAGAGTGATAACACCAAATTTAACACACCTGCTCCACATTCACACCTGAGACCTTGTAACACTAACAAGTCACATGACACCAGGGAGGGAAAATGGCTAATTGGGCCCAATTTGGACATTTTCAATTAGGGGTGTACTCACTTTTGTTGCCAGCGGTTTAGACATTAATGGCTGTGTGTTGAGTTATTTTGAGGGGACAGCAAATTTATACTGTTATACAAGCTGTACACTCACTACTTTACATTGTAGCAAAGTGTAATTTCTTCAGTGTTGTCACACGGAAAGATATAATAAAATATTTACAAAAATGTGAGATGTGTTGTAACGAGCCCCTTGCTCGCTCGGTTCCACTCTCCCGACACTCCTCTGCAGCTATAGAATCAGATTGCAGATCACAACATCTGATTGTTCGGTCATCCGATGCTCTGGGATTAGAACTACAGCCGTTGTGCCGTTCTAACCCAGTTGTGATAGCTCAGAACAAACACCAGGCAGGCTGTATGTAAGTTCAACCAGGAATCTCTTTTATTCAAAAATACAGGCTCTTTTATACACTAACAGTGGAGGTGCATACCTCCAGCTCATATTACTCTGAACATACACCTGTAACCTAATTAACCTAATTAACATGGGCTAATTAACTAATCCCTTTAGACAGCCTAGATGACTCAGACATGACCTTTAGGCCAGACTGGCCATCTTGTAGCTTAGAACCCCCAATCAACATTATCACAATAGCAGAGTTAATTAACACAAACAACAATGGGGATCTAATGGCTCTTAGATCCCATACTAGAGACTTATTTACAATACACATTTTAGCAGACAACAGACAGGTAGCTGAAATTGATGACATTAGCATTTAACAGTAGGAGTCCCAACGGTATGAATCAGTCACTATTCCAATATGGCAAATCCAGGGTCCCCAGAGTCTGTGTGTCCTGGGGGACCAGGACCCGAATCCACAGTAATACCACCTCAAGGGTCCCCAGGCATACAGCGCACAAAGAGCACCGTTCCCCCAAATGCCAGGGCCCACAATCGATCGGCAAGAGGCTAGCATTCAGTCCCCTCCAAAAGTCTCTCTCCCGGCTAGGTCTGTCACATGTGTACTCACTTTTGTGAGATACTGTATAAATAATTTTGTACTTTTTAAGTTACAAGTACAATACATTTCACAGGAATTGGACACTGCTGAATTCCAATTGTTGCCTGCTGCAGCTGCTGCTGCTCTTTCATACCTACTCTTAATGCTTCTACAACATAAGGGCCTCCTAGACAGCTTGAATCTTGACAGGTAAGCCTGCAAGAGAAATTCCATCAATTCCCCCAGCCAAGCTAACCTATCTGATAGGAGGCAGTCACTGCTTGGCCATTAATTTTCCAACTGGCTCAGTCAATTTTTAAATCAATTTTTTTGAAAACCTCGTAGTGTTTGTAGAGCTACCTATGACTCAGATTTTGGCTGAATTGGAAGTAATAGGCTGAAATTCAAGCTATCTATGGGGGCCCAAATTCTGTTTGCATTGGGTTCCCCATACCGCCTTATCATTCATGTCATACACCATCCTCAGAATGACAAGGGAAGCTGCACAGAGGAGAGCCAGGAGCAGTAACAAAGATGCTGGTATTTGGATTAGACATGTCAAAGGAATCTACAGCTCTGTTGTGTCTGCTGTCAGAAAAGGCTGAATACAGGGAGAGCCAGTATCAATTGCAAATATGCTGGGATTTCTAGTAAATTAAGTATTACCTGTTAGTGGAGCAGATTCCTTTGACAATGCCAAGCCAAATTCCGGCTCTCCTCTGTGCAGCTCAATTTGTCATCCTCAGGGTGATATATGACATAAGTGATAAGGCAGTGTGGGGAGCCCAATTTAAAAAACAGAATATGTTGCAGAAGTGAGGTGAGTGGGGAGGAAAGAAAAGCAGCAAATGTGACATTTTCTAATTCCAGCGAAACGTATGGTGCTTGTAACTTAAAAAGTACAAAATGATTTATAGAAGAATATGCTATCCTGCAAATAATATTAAAGTTTAACTTTTCCAGACCGTAAAAGCAAAAAAAAAAAAAAAAAGCAATTTCTGGTGACATGAACACAATCCCAAAGCTATTCAGATAGTTTTGAGTTGAATTTGATTAGGGTAACAGGTCTGAGGTTATATGTAATTTTGGAGCTTATGTCAAGATCTGCTGCTGTGAAGTTCTTCTACTTATCTATTTTCCCGACTTCTTGCACTGCCTTTACTATCAGAATTGTCAACACTATTGATTACAATGAGGAATCTTCCATCAGTCTGACAGGTCTGGCAGCATAAGCAGTGAGATAAACCGTAAAATCTTTCCAGCATGGCTGTGTAAGCAACTATTATGTGAACTCACTAGGGATCTTTTTTTATCTTCCACTCAATATAAAAAGGTATTCTAAATAATTTTTGAGTGAGCTGGTTGTTAGTTAAATGCATGACATATGATGTTCTCTGCGATAGTTATCCCTTTGATTTTACAAGCCCACAATATGACACCATGATAGGTTATGGAAACCATACTGATGGTAATATATATTCAGTAAATCATATTTATATAGGTTTTTATGAGAGCTAGTGACTGTGAACTATGCTATCTAACACTATAACATCAAAATTATTTTGATAAAATGACTTATAATTCATTTTGAACTAGATAACTACGTGAGACTGCAGATCATTCAAACATAATGGTTAAGCAACACAACAAATATGAGGAAACGCCAATCGACTCACCCTCAATAAACCTGTTGACAAGTATGTCTAAGTTGTCTTCCCCAGTGATAGATCGTATCTGCTGAAAAGCTTGTTCATAGGTCTCTACTGTTTCTTCCGTTGGGTCACGTTTTTTTCTCTCTAGTGCTTCTTTTTCTATTACCAATACAATAAACAAATTCCAGATATTACATATATTTAATATAAAGCAACCAAACAACTCTATCCAGTTTCGTATAATTTAAAGGCAAAATCAAGCAAAAACTTTTTTCTTTTTTTTTTTGGTTGGAACTGCAGGGCTTAATCATAGGTACGCTCAACTCCAGCCAAGGTTTATTGCAGTAATAACACACTGCTCACTCCCACCCAAATCAATGCCCTCGACATGTTTCACCCACAACAAGGCTTATTCATGGGGATCACTATGATTAGGCTCTGCAGTGACTGAAATATGTTGGGGGCATGGCTTTGGGTGGGAGTGAGCGGTGTGCTGTCAATGCCATAAACCTAGGCTGAAGTCTTCACTGTGCAGCCCACTACTTGGATAGTGGACTTCAGTAGAGAAACAGCAGACTCCAGGGCCTTGGCACCCAAGTGATTGCAGGGAATGGAGAAGGATACAGGGTGGCCCGTGAGCAATGAAAGGGTTAGATTCGTCTAACAATATGACTGGCAGTCACCTCTCCTGCGCCGAGCATCAAGCACTTCCTCACTGATAGAGCGCTCCTGAGTTTTGGTTCCCATAAACTCTTTCAGTCTGCGGTCATGGTCAATCACCCGTTGTAGCTCTTTTATCTCTGCCAAGTGCTGGTTCAGATCTTTCTCTGCTCTTTCCTTCATTTGCTGCATTTTTGTTTGGGCTTCATCCCTTAATTAAAAAAAAAAAAAAAAAAAAAGAAAACATTACTTTCAGTAAGATTTTAACACATCTACAAAGGTTAGTATTGCTGTGTCATGTACAAGCGTCTAATGTACATGTTTTATGTCTGTGTAGTTGTACAACCAATCAGTAGCCATCTATACGTTATCTAATCATATTATACAGGTTTTTAGGTCTTTTTTCAGCAGGAACGCGGGGGAACGCAGTTCCAGCACCTATTGCATTGAATGTATGCAATGGCAAGGGGTGCTGGGGTGTGCTGGAGGGTCTATTGTTACTGGCTGCTGGGATATCTATTATCTCTGGAGGGGATCTATTGTTGCAGGGTGACTATTGTTGCTGGGAGGGATCTATTATTGAGGAAGGAATCTATTGATACTAGCTTATGGGAGATCTATTGTTGCTGGGGGCAGGTATTATTTTTAGGGGGGTCTATTTTTGCTGGGGGATCTATTGTTGCTGAGGGGGGTCTATTGTTGCTGGGGGGGGTATTGTTTGTGGGGATCTATTGCTGCCGGCTGCAGAGAATCTACTATTTTACTGCTTTCCATACAAATTACATAGCACCACAAAACGATACTTGGTTTTGTATTTTCCAAAAGGAGTGATACTGGGAGGTGGGTAGGGGGTGGAACTAAGGGATGGTGCTCAGGGGTGGGAAGGGGGAGGAGAAAAGGGATGACTCAGAAGGGGGGAATACCTGCCCCTTTTCTCTCAGAAAAAAAGCCCTGATATTATAACTGATGCCCAAAATAGTACCATAGAAGGGCATATGTGGTCATATATGCACATCATAAAGATAAAGATATACTGTAAACCTAAAGTGCACAATTCCAGTTTACTTTCAATAGCATAGTGTATATAAAGATCAGGAAGAGGAGTTAGGCATAAAGATGTCACCCACATATAACACCGACAGTTAAAAACAAGACTACTAACACAAAGCACATAACAGGGTTGTGTTATTTAACTGCATGTAATACATAATATAAAATCACACATTTAAATAAAACACTTACGTTATGCATAATTCCTAAAGATCAAAGCCTTCAATTTGCAAACACAGCAGCAATTATAATAGATAAAGTGGTGAAGTATATAGTGAAGATGTACAGAAAGATACTATTGCTAGAAAGCAATGGTACACAGATTCATGGCAATAATAGATCAAAACAAGTCATCACATAAAGAATCAACTTACAAAAGAGAGGAAGCAAAAACATAAAGCTTAAACTTTTGATTTTATGCTTTTGTAAATAGATTTTGTGCACTGTGAGTAGCTTTGATCTCTAATTATTATATGTTATTGCTGTTTATGATTGCTGTCTAGTTAAATCTATTACCATATATTATCTGTTTTGCACTTCATACTACAATCATTCAGGGCCTGTTCACATCAGGTGTGTTTGGCTTTCCCAGCCTTTCCCAGTGCAGTTCCAATGAATAACGATTAACTGGCCTGCATTGGTGTGCACTGAAATAAATTACAGCATGCTGTACATTTTTTCACTGCAGAGTGTTGCAAAGCATTACACCAGTGGAAAAAAGTCGAAATGTCACTTTGAGACATTTTAATAAAGTTAAAAAAAAGGGTTACAGTGCAATGTGCTGTTTTCAGTGCATTGACACCGCTGCTGACAAAACACACACCAAGGGGCTGCTCTTTAATGCAGCTATTGGCATGAAAGTGATGCAAAAATAATAAAAAACAATCAATAGTGTATGCTACACTCATGCATCAAAGTGTTACTATGTAACAAATAAAGTGCTAAAATGCACTTGGTACATAGTAACACGTTGATGCATGAGAGTATCGTACACTATTGATTGTTTTTTATTATTTTTGTATCACTTTCATGCCAATAGCTGCATTAAAGAGCAGCCCCTTGGTGTGTGTTTTGTCAGCTGCGGTGCATCACTTTCAAAGCATCACTTGTTTACAATTTTGTTTACTATACAACTTATGTCAATTGTGGTGCTAGTAGCTTTTCTTATAGGCTATTAGCGCAGTATTTCCTATATAGCTATTGGCATGAATCTGCCCTCACTTTGATTATCAGGGATGACATGCATTTATAATTTCATGTGAGTTTACCAGTATATTAAGCAATCATTTTTTAATTATATTCTGCATGATTCTGTACACTATACCACCTTTTTATCATCTATTGACTTTAATGTGTATATGTTTTATTTCTTATTTGTAGCACTGATGAAGGGGAATTCGTAAAGCCCTTGAAATGTGTTGGCTGTCTTTTTTACAACTCTGATGAATAAAAATTGAACTGGACTATCAATTATACATCTGGTGTCTCTTTATCCTACTATCCTTATTACTGTGCTTCCCGGGACCTCTTCTTTAGATCCGTCGGATCTTAGATTGCAGCCTCCTAATTTAAGATTTATATCAACATATCAAAATACCTACCAAAATTCTGATCCAGCTCTCTACCAATATATCTTTACTTTGAAAATCATTGATGTGCTGATCAGTGGATTTACTAAAGGCAAACAGACTGCACTTTGCAAGTGCAGTTGCTTTCATTTTCCCCAGAGCTTAGTAAATGTGGTAACGCTCTGCTGATTTACATCATTCAATCATGTGCAAGCAAACATTTTTTTTTACCTTGCACCTGATTGGGTGTTCTTTACAAAGTAAAGCTTTATCACATTACATTTACTAAGGAAGATGAGTGCAATTGTACTTGCAAAGTGCACAGTCTATTTGCCTTTAGTAAATCACCCCACCGTGAGCTTCCCATTCAAACTAAAAATATACATTTTAGAATATAGCCAGAAGCAGCCAAAGCATGGCAAAATCATATTAGAAGCACTGTACAGTAACTGTACTGAAGATTAGTGTGCATATTCCATAGATATTTTAGAGCATTGATGGTTATTTACGAAAGGCAAATCCACTTTGCACTACAAGTGCAAACTACAAGTGCAAAGTACAAGTGCAAAGTGCACTTGAAATTGCACTGAAAGAAGTGCAGTCCCTGTAAATCTGAGGAGTAGATCTGAAATGAAGGGAAGCTCTGCTGATTTTATTATCCAATCATGTTTTTTTATTTTCCTTGCATGTCTCCCTCGGATCTACAGCGACTGCATTTCCAAGTGCACTTTCAGTGCAATTTCAAGTGCACTTTGCGCTTGTAGTTTGCACTTGTAGTGCAAAGTGGATTTGCCTTTAGTAAATAACCCCCACTGTCTTTCCTGAAGCACAGACATCTTTAATAACAAAGTCCAAGTAACTACAATGTGTAGTTATCAACCAATCAGACATTTTTTTGGTATAGATTAGCTAAACTGGACAATGTTTTAATCTAATTCTTTGCACTTCATTGTTCTTTGTGCAAAAAATACAAAATCTTGGTTTTACACATTAGGGTTGATCTACTAAAATGGGGGAGTGCAAAATCTGGTGCAACTCTGCATAGAAACAATCAGCTTCCAGGTTTTTTTGTTAAAATTAATTGAACAAGCTGAAGTTAGAAGCTGATCAGCTACCATGCACAGATGTACCTGATTTTGCACCCCCTTAGTTGTATATCAACCGAATTATGTTGTTCCATTAGAAATTGGGTTTACAGCTTTCTGCAGCTTGGAACTGCACGCACTCCTGTATACTGTCCAAGGGTGTCCTCCAGAGAATAGGTAGATCTTTCCGAATGACAGTTTATTAGTGCTGAATGCAGCCCTAAAGCATCTAAAGCCTATTTTGGGTTGAAAGCAGAATCAATAAGTATTGACACTTGTCCCCACCAGAAATGCCTACTGTCTTTCAAGGCTGCTCAGGTGGCTCTGAGAGCTAAAGAGATTTCCAATAAGTATGGACCTTCAGGATGCCTAATCTGTATTCAGCAGAGACCACTCTAAAACAACCAGTTTAAGAAGCTGTTCATTGCATGGCCACTATTTTTGTGTGCTAAGTCAAGCATTTGCTCGTGAATGTAAAATAAAAGTACATGTATTAAATCTGTCTATATTTCTGGATCAATTCCTAGATAAATTTAGGTTTCTGGTCTATCCAAAATATATCAATAAAATTTTAATCAACTGCAGAAGTTAAAGTATACCAATCAAGAGAATGAAATGGAGGTGACATTGCTGACCTCTCCTAATAAAAATGGCAATTGCCTCACTGTTATGCCGATCTTCTGGCTTCCATACTTTGAGTCATATCTCAGAATAAATGTGCAACTAAGGACTTCTTGTTTTTTGTTGACTGTCCATATCTGCCTATTTGTCCAAGGTCAGTAATTTAGAAAGCTTTCAAATGATCAGCACAGGAGCTTGACAACTAGCAGTTTCAGAAAGAGACCAGCAGCAGCAGCCCCCTTAATTTTTTTTTTTACTTGGTAAAAAGTTCACATTCTGGAGAGCTAAATATCTCTGTAATGCACTAGAAAAATTGGTATGGACACATTTTGTTTTCACCCACCAAGGCCCATATGGACACCAGCCACCAATGTCACATAAAGATTCTGAAACAGTATGGAGGATATACTGAAGGCACTGAGAGTCTTCACATCGTGTGAATATTTACTTCAATTATGCAACCATGTGAAAAGCAAATTCATGTTTACTTAGAATACCCAATCATGTGTAGATTAAATAAGTAAATGGAAATTTACTTGTTACATGTTTAGATAACTGAATTGAAGTTTCTCAATTTCTATATAAATCTCAATGATCAGTCTCAGTCTTTCATCACTGGGACCCAGATATAGTCACTTCTCATAAGGTGCAGGGTCACTCATCATTGGGACCCTGAGTTTTATCCTAATGTAGTAGGACTTTAAATTATGTCCTTGGTTCTGTGAGTGTACATTTGGAACGAACTACAGATTATATCCTGAGTTGATTGTTAACCTGTGTATAAGAGGGTGTTGCTGTGTGATAGCTGTCAATGTCACGCTGAACAAGGATACTGCAACGACACTAAGAGTGAATTGGTGATCCGCAGGTCACCCGCTAATTTCCTGATTAGTGCCAGAGGTATATACATCAATTGCTGCTTACTTTTGGTACTAGGGGAACCTTACAGAGGAATGACTTGTCCTCTATACTGGGCTCCCAGTGGCCATCCAGTGGAGGCGTTAGTGCCAACCAAGGGGACCTGTTTAAAGCAGAGCTCCACCCAAAAGGGGAAGCTCCGCTTGTTTGCCTCCCCCCTCTCTGCTGTCACATTTGGCACCTTTCAGGGGGGACCGGGTACCTGGTTTTGACAGGTACCTGCTCCCACTTCCGGCTGAGCTCGCCACAGAGAACTCAGCTGGACATTTGCCCCCCCTCCTCCTTCCCCCACCGCTCAGCCATTCACAAAGCGCAGCCTGCCTCACACATGTGCAGTAGGGAACCAGCTGTGAAGCTGCAAGGCTTCACTGCCAGTTTCCCTTAGCCGAGATGGCGGCGACAGCATCCGAGAGCCGATTGAAAAATTGGCTCAGGTGAAGACACTGCTGGATTCGTGAACAGGTAAGTGTCCTACTATTAAAAGTCAGCAGCTACAATATTATTATTTTTCTGATGGAGCCTGGAGCTCTGCTTTGTTACACAACTGTAAGCTTCTTTCTTGCATGTATGGACAACCGGGATTATTACCACATTGCTGTACAATTCACAATGAATCACAAAAAACAGAACATGTCCAGAAGACATTGGGGTTGATTTACTAAAACCGGAGAGTGCAAAATCTATTGCAACCCTGCATAGAAACCAATCAGCTTCCAGTTTTTTTTTTGTCAAAGCTTAATTGGGCACGCTTCAACTTTAGTAAATCAACACCATTGTCTCATCTGATCCTTTTAAATCACTGCCACCCAGTTCCCCACCCACATGTGTTTGGTGGTTGCTTATACATTGCACTGGCTTAAACCAACAGGAGATGGGCTTATGCCTGAGTGTACAAACACTCACCCATATAAGATGTTCACCGCTAATGAGTTTATCTCATCCTGATCTACATGGCCTACGCCTAAACATAATTAAAATAAATTTCTTGTCACAGCAAACCTGGCATCATAAGCAGCAGACGACTCCTCAATTGTTGTGGCAATTTCTTTTCTTGTTTGAAGCAATTCCTGAAAAAAAAATACAAATCAGAAATATAAAATTGTTATATAATACTATTTTAATCTACTTTCTATGTCTTTTCTAATACCGTCAATAAATCATAAGAGAGACTGACAGTTCTGCAAGGCCAGAAAATTGTTTTTTGTATAGAGTAAAGATTCTAATTGTTATCCTATTTCTCACCTTTTCAAGCTTTCTATAGAGTTGATCAAAGCGAGAGCGCTCGATTCTCAGGATGTCAATCTCTTCCCTCATCTTGGCATTTTTTGCCAACTGAAGATTGAATTTGGTTAGAGCCTAAAAATCACATCAGGAATGGAGAAAAATGTTAGCAGGTTTTGCATGAATGGCCAAAACAATCACAACACAAAAATCCTGGCAGACACTGCAATAGCTGGGCACCATAAAGAACATTGCAGTGTTAATAGAGAAAAAGTGCCACTGGCCATCAGATAACTTGTAGGATAGTTTTGTTTCACTATCTAAAACACTATTAGCGTTTTAGGGCCGTAAACACTAGATGATGGTCTTCCTCCAAATGATCACTTTCATGCACAAGCACGCCTGTAACCTACCAACTGAACTGTTCAATGAGGACAGAATTAACATGACCAGTCTCATTTCCAAGTAAATACTAATTAGTAGTTTTTTGGGGTTTGCCATGGCCTGTGACCATCTCCTGGGTTCTTCTGAGCCCGCTAAACAGCACAATAGTAATATTATACTGAGATCACTGGTATAGGACATCACAAACCAAGTGTTTACCACCACCATAGTCTGGCCATATACCCACAGATCAAGCCATTATGTTGACTCTTCTAGCTCTTAATAAAAAATAATGTTCTTTAGCAAGGAACATACATTCCACATTAATAATTATGCTAAAGAAATGGCTGGTGTGTACTGTAAATTGCCTCCAGCATTGTTCCTGTTTATTCCTGCTGGAGGCTGCCATTTAACCAAAGCCCAGAGCCCCTGAGCCGTAGTAAATCATTAGGCTGTCAGCATATCCTTCTGCTACATATATGGGCACAACCTGATCATCCTGTATATGGGAACTGTCATATATATTTTTTCACTCACTATATAGACTTACATGCCATTTTTGATGGCGTCTTGATTTTTCTGTTTTTTCTGTTTTTTTCCTTTGGATTTCCATTACACTTTTTGATTACACTTTTTTGATTTAAGGTCTATTTGTTTCTATATATTTGATAATATTTATTAATTTTGCACATATGGTTTTTGCATTTATATATTTCACATTGTTTCGCCATTATCTGCTGCTTGCAGTTAATAATTGTATAGTACACTTTTTATGTACAAGTTTTTTATTTTATGGATGGCTTTGCACTATGATTAGTGCGGAACACTCTGACCTTTACTTGTATGGTTCACATTTAATATATTCACCTTTAGCTGACTTTTTATCTTCACCATACATACCTATTATGCATCAGTAAGTCACTGTTTGGGCAGTGCTTTATGGGTGGTAATTGGGCGGGGTTGTTCCACTGAGGTATCTTTGAGGCCCTTGCCCTCTACACATCTCTACCTGTACAGACTCCTTTACAGGCATACCCTACTTTTAAGTACACATTGGGTTTTATTTACTAAAGCTGGAAAGTGCAAAATCAGGCTCACTTGTGCATAGAAACCAATGAGATTCTAACCTTGGCTTCTTCAATTAAGCTTTGGTAATAAAACCTGCAAGCTCATTGGTTTCTATGCAGAAGTGAGCCTGAGTTTGCACTTTCCAGCTTTAGTAAATAAGCCCCATTGTGTACTTAAAAGTGAGGTATGCCTGTACTCAACTCTATTATAGGTTTTGTTGTGGATTCCTTTAGCTAGGATAATAGTTGTTGTTTTTTATACATCCCCTTTTAGGCTTAGCCTATATCCCATTTTTTAGTTCTCTAGCCAATAGGTAGCGCCATTCACCCCATTTTTTGTTTATATATCAACTTCCCAATGCCCCCTTAGGGGAGTCCTGTTAGGGGAGGCAGCCACCTTTTTATAATATCCTAAGCGCGGTCTTTCCTTCTATTTATACTTAATCTGTCAGCATATCGGCCTTTACATTTTCGGCACTCATTTTTAATGCTTTACATAGCTATATCTGCAAAAGGGGCCAGCCTGAAGAGATTTAGCAGGACTATATTTTCTGATTAAAGTTCCATTTTAAGATAAGCTGCACCACTCAATGCCAAGCTGCAGCTGAAAATGCAATAATATTTTGTGATGTACAAAAAAAAAAACAGATAAAAACTTTTAATTCCAATGGTATTGTCTCTGTTTAAACCACTCTTAAGGACACAGCTAGAATATGGGGTCCCGTTTTTGGCACCAGTATTGTAAAAAGTACATTGGGGTTTTCAAAATCCTCTGAGGCTTTGGGGAAGAGGGGATCCCCCTTGAAATGCGTCAGCCTTTTGGAAAATCTTCTCACATTTGAGACTTGTCCAGTGGACCAGGCTGTTCAGAATACTTTTTGGACTTTAATGTGCCTATTTAATGTTGCTGTTTGTGAGTATACATCTGAATTTGTTTATATTAATAAAGTTATCGCAAAAGTAATGAGCTAGGCTGGTGCCCCCTCTGTCTCTTGTTTGTGTGGTCACAGGATACACAGGATCTTTATCAGATTTCCTCAATGGGCACAATCATGCAGAAAGCAGTACTAATGTTATGACTTCAGTACTACTCTCTATATCTCTGTTTATGAGTTAAGGGCACTTGTGACATTCAGTCAGGTAGGTGGATCCCTGGCACCCTGTACTGATGGGATATCCTTAGTCTTTCTTGGTTGAATAATGTCTCACTGAAGACAGGGGAAAAAAATCACTGTAGGGGTCAGCACAGGAGATTAGGTGCATAATGCAGCCAGAACTGCTTTTTGTTTAAATCTCTACTGGGGAACTATTTTGTTTTAACCACTTCAGCTCCGGAAGGTTTACCCACTTCCTGACCAGGCCATTTTTTGCGAAACACCACTGCGTTACATTAACTGACAATTGCGCGGTCCCGCGACGCTGTACCCAAATAAAATTGATGTGCTTTTTTTCCCCACAAATAGAGCTTACTTTTGGTGGTATTTGATCACCTCTGCGGTTTTTATTTTTTATGCTACAAACAAAAGAAGACAGACAATTTTGAAAAAAAAAACAATATTTTTTACTTTCTGCTATAAAACACACCCTATAAAAAAATTTAAAAAATCTAATTTCTTCATCAGTTTAGGCCTATATGTATTCTGCTACATAATTTGGGAAAATAAATCCCAATAAGCGTATATTAATTGGTTTGCGCAAAAGTTATAGCGTCTACAAACTATGGAATAGATTTATGGAATTGTTTATTTTTAAAATTTTTTTTTTTACTAGTAATGGCGGTGATCAGCGATTTTTAGCGGGAATGCGACACTGCGGCTGATGTATCTGACTTTAAGTGACACTTTTGGGGACCAGTGACACCAATACAGTGATCAGTGCTAACAAAATGTACAGTCACTGTACTAATGACACTGGCAGGGAAGGGGTTAACATAAGGGGCAATCAAAGGGTTAAATGTGCTCCTAGGGAGTACTTTTCAACTGTGTGGGGGATGATTTGCCTGTGAGAAGACAGAGATCCGTGTTCCTGCTTATCAGAAACACAAGATCTCTGTCTCCCCTATCAGCAGAATGGCGATCAGCCTTGTTTCCATAGGCAGACCGCCGTTCTGCCTCTCTCGTGAATTACCATCGGGTCCACCGGACCCGCTGATTGGCTCCCAATGTGTCCAATCACAGTGGGAGCTGGTTGGCGGTGGCACGCGTGCACACCATAAGACTGGGAGAGGCGATCATGTACAGGTACGCAATTTCACCTGTAGGAGCTGCAGCCCCGCAGTACATATACATGGGGCGGTCAGGAACCAGTTAAATAAACTGCCCAGCAGTTGTGCTTTAATATTTTCTAAGACCTGAACAAGAAAGTACAATATGAAGTCAAACTACAGACTTTTTCTGGGTCAATAGTTCAGAACAGGGGTGTCAAATTAAATTTCATTGAGGGCCGCATCAGCAGTATGGTTGCTCTTAAAGGGCCAGTTGTGTCTGGGGCTACATACAGAGTGCTGGGTTTAGGAGTGTGTTACGTACAGAGTGCATTATGTACAGAGTGCAGGGTTCTGGATTTCGCTACGTACAGAGTGGAGGGTTTAGGTGTGCGCTATGTGTTACATACAAAGTGCAGGGTTCAGAAGTGCATTACTTACAGAGTGTAGCGCTCAGGAGTGTGTTAAGTACAGGGTACAGGGGTGCGCTATGTACAGAATGCAGGATTTAGAGGTGTGTTGTGTACAGAGTGCAGGGTGTGGAACCCCAACCCCCCAAAAAGCTTCCTCACATCTGTCTCTCCTACCTGGCCCAGTTCTAGTACCTCCCTGTGTAGGCGGCGTGCCTTGCAGGGAGATCTTTCTCCCTCTCCATCTCTGGAGATCTCGCCCCACCGTGAATGTGTGCAGGGATCTATTAGTCCTGGGAGCCACTGAGCAAAGCTGTACCTCGTAAAAACAGAAGACTTCTGTGTTTACAAGTGACAGCGGGGAACGGGAACGGAGGGTGAGAGCTAGAGGTGGTGGAATGGAGTTGTGCCACATTTCGGCTACAAAACTCGGTGTGAGGGCCACTTGACAATACCTGGTGGGCCAGATTCGGCAGGCCTTGTGCTTGACATATGTGGTTTAGAAAGTACTGAAGCCACCAAATAAGAATGACAGCCCAGCAACTAACATTTTCATAGAGAAGTCAGAAATAGCAGTGTTTCAGCCCAGAAGTATAGGAGTACTGATTTCAAGTACAGTATGTTACAAATACATCAAATACCCAGCTAACAGGCATCATTCAAGCATATCTTCTACACATCACTAAAATATTATGTTGCAAGATACAAAACTGAGAAACATTTGGTTTCAAGAAACACGCACATGCATGGTGCTAATTATCTTATTTTTAGCTGTGATCAAATCTATGTTCAATAGAAAATAATTATCTTTTAAATAATTAAACTTCAAGTGAAACACATGGCATGCTCCAGTCCTGAGGACATATTCATGTTGTCAGATTGCTCTTACAGCAGATCTGATGTGATATGTAAATGCCAGACTTGCATGCTTCCCTTCTTATACTGTATGTACCACAAATAGATTTTAATTTCTTTTATGTGATAAAGAAAGGAACTCAAATTTACATAGAAATCTGCAAGATAACTGACACCCCTAAAGTAATACTCAAACCAAATTAATTAGTTGCATCTTGCATCTCCTCTTTTGCAGCCACTTCCAATCTGCATGTATTCTCTCTAGTACTAATACAAATATGTTTAATTCTAACAACTATTTATACTTTAACAAATACTTTTATAATTCTTTAGATTAGATGCATGAATTGGAGCAGGCTGGTAGGGGCCCCAGTGCATTACTTTGCCCAGGGGCCCATGATGCTATTAACACAGCCCTGGCCATCACACTACTTATTTTAACCTCTGAAACCTGCCCCACTGCGCCACAACCATATAGGGGCAGTTGCAGCATGGCTCTATTCAGGTGACATGGGGGACAATTCTTACCATGACTCAAAGCATGTGTAAACCCTGTCAGCTACCTTTGCAGCTTAAAGCAGAGTTCCATCCAAAAGTGGAACCTCTGCTCCCCCCCCCCCCCCCCCCCCGTGCTACATTATGCACCTTTCAGGGGGGAGGGGGAACAGGTATCTATTTTAGACAGGTATCCTTCCCCACTACTGGGAGACTGCATCACGGCGATGTCCCTTGGAAGATCGCGCCACCGAGCAAGTTAGAAAGCGCAGTGCACTTCGCGTATGCACGATAGGGAACCTTACCATGAATGGCGGCGGCAGCACCCGAGAGCCGATTCAAAAATCAGCTGGGGTGCCGACATCATGGGAACCCTGGACAGGTAAGGGTCACAATATTAAAAGTCAGCAGCTACAGTAGTTGTAGCTGCTGACTTTTAATGTTTTCGTGGGGGGGCGGAACTCCTCTTTAAGAGCCATTTCACACTGAAAGTGCTTGGGTGTCGGCGGTAAAGCGGCGCTATTTTTTGCGTCGCTTTACAATCGTTTTAGCGGTGCTATTCGGCAAAAAAAGGTTAAAACCGCCCCCAAAACACCGCTGCCGTGGCGCTTTGCCGGCGGTGCTGCCCATTGATTTCAATGGGCAGGGGTGCTATAGGAGCGGTGTATTTGCTGCTTTTTGTGACGCCCTGCCAGTGCAGCGCCCCAGTGTGAAAGCACTTGGGCTTTCACACTGGGTTTGCAGCTGAGGCTTTTTTTAGGCACTTTACAGGCGCTTTACGCCTCCAGTGTGAAAGGGGTCTAAGGAGTTGCAGCTGGGTGGGGGGGAGGGATAAAAATGTGGCCTTAACCAGGGTTAAAAGAACTGAGGAAGCTGTGACAGGCACTAATTAAAGTGCCCTACCTATGCCCACCTTCTCCACTCATATAAGTTTTTCTATAGCTTCTATGAATTAAACAGTATCTATGAAATGAGAGGATGGACCTTTTAAACATGCACACATCCTCCATTCAAAGATCCTGTTTTCTGCCTGTCACTGCAGCGGGAGATGATGGCAGCGGGGGGGGGGGGGGGGGTTGCTTGTGAGGTTGGAGGATGAAGATTTCAAGGAAAGAAAGAGCCAGCAGCACAAGGGACATATTGGATTGTGCTGATTTTTTTTCTGATTAGAGTTATATTTTAAGTTTTAAAATGAGATCTAGATCTGTTTTGCAAGCAATTTTGGGGAAATTCAGTTTCTCAGTTCAATAAGAAAAAATTGAAATCATGAATCTGACATATGGCATAGAGTACCTTATGTCATAGCGTTGATGATAGGTAAACTAGAAAACTGAAAATGCTGCTGAGCATTTGTTAAGGAGAAAGAAAGTCTAGCACATAGATCTGTGTCATATGCATAATAAAAAATCATCCAATGTTATTTGCATGGCCTTGCTACAAGGACATGCGAGTGCTCACCCGGTCCAGTCGGTTCTCCATAACCTTCACATTTTTCTGTGCCTGGGCATTTTGTGTGGCTGACCCTGAAGAGCCTCTCACTTGTTTTCTCTGATCTGAAAGTTTTCTCTCCCAAGATTTTATCTGCAAAAAAAGCATTTTAAATTTAAAGGGAATCTACAGCGGTTTTGCTAGCGGTTTCCTTCTTTATTTATTACAGTCACAATTAAAAAAATTAATTAAAGTGATTGTAAATGATCACCTTGTAAAACAACCCATTCAGTTTAAAATAGTCATAATAAAAGAAAAACATTTGTATATAGATATAAAGAAAATATTACAAATACCTTTTTTCCCTTTTTTTAGAAGTGATCACATATCCTCTATTCTCAGCTGCATAAGTGCTGGGGGAGGAGAAAAGGCACCACACTGAGCTTCCCAGTCAAAGGCTGGCCAGGGGGGAAAAGGGGAGGCGGGTGGCGGGGGTTGTGTCAGGATAAGTCTGATCATTGGAGGAAAGCACACTGAGTTCCCAACACAGCTAGAGAACTGACCATAGTGTGTTCTCCTGCTTAGTGTGGTCACTTTTAAGTTCTAGCAAAAAGAAAGAAAAAAATAAACAGTGTGATGTGCCAGGATTGGTGCGTCAGTATTTTTTACTGGCAGCTACCTTTTTTTCCGCATACTAGCTCCACGGAGAATGTTTGCTGGCTGGGTCCTTGCTTGACGGTTCCATCTTCCTATGCCAATACTTCTGCTTGGCCTAGCCTCTTTGGCTTATTACCACTACTTGGGGCTGTGACTATTGGGCTGAACACATTTTTTCACGGCAATCCCAGTCTCACTTAGTAGTTAACCTACTAACACTACAGTCTCCCTGAGTTGCCTTTTTTGCCTTCAACACATGGACAAGTCCTCTTTGCCCTCTACCTTTGACTAATGTGGACCCTATAGCCCTGCCACCTTTCCATCTATTGGCTTGCTGCATCTCCATGGCTGCTACACCATATTGGTTTTAACAATACCCCATGTGTGTAATTACTCCACATTATCAACCATTATCTATTCTCCTAAAGAAGCGCTATACAGCGTGTAACATGTAGAGCCAAGTCATATATGTGTACATCATCATGCCGCCTAGCTGACTCTGAACCATACTCATGGAATGCTACAATCCAAGGAACAAGGAATGATCTTCATTTCACTATATCCCTTAGTCTGTGGATTTTATTATCTACCTGGTTCAAAGCAGTATCAGTATCTTGTATACTCTATACTTTACACGGTCTTGTCAATGTGGATTTTTTAGAATATGTATTGAGTTTCCCCCCTTTTTTTTATATGATCTATTGCAAAAAAAATATTTATTTTTTATACTTATGACTGCCGACTGTGCCTAAAAAGTCCAAGCCCCCCCCCCCCTCTTCCTTTTGTTTCAACTGCCCCCCCCCCCCACACACACACACACACACACACACACATCTGAAACTACAGCATATTTTCAGGTTTGGGAAATCACATGGTGCAAAAGCAGCCATTTTTAAAAGATGCTGGGATCTTTTTCCTGTGTTTTCCTGAGCCCACGCAAAAGCGAGTCGCACCAATCACATAGGTGTGAACCTAGTCCTAAATATATATTTTTTTAAGGTTAGTCAGGTAAATATTCAATACTGTATATTAACGTTTTCTATCTATGATTATACGCCGCCTGTTAAAAGAAAAGCGAGTGGTAACACATACCCCCCAACTTTCTGAGATAGGAATGGGGGACACCTATTAGCAAAAGTATGTAGGTAAAGGACACACCCCCTGTTACGCCCTTTTAAAGGAGAATTATACAAAGAAAAATGATTAGTTTAGCCCACAAGTGCTTTTCTTTACCTCTACTATTCTACTATTTATACTGGCTTTTGACATTTACAAATGCAGCAATATAGAAAGATAAATAGTGCATTTTATATACAACTATATAGATCACACCAAAATGGAGGGACAAATGAGGAGGAAGGAGGGACAGAGGGACTTTGTTCCAAATCAAGGACAGTCCCTCAAAATCAGGGCCAGTTGGGAGCTATGAACTATATACAGCAGCTAAAATAGGTATTGAATATGTGACCATTTTCCTAGGTAAATATATATATAAAGGTGCTATTGACATGAAATGATCACCACATGTCAGTAATAACCCATGCAACCCATACATAGAAAGAAAACAAAACAAATAAGTTCAGAAATTAAGTTATGTGTAATAAAATGGAAGGACACAGGGAAAAAGTATTGAACACATGAAGAAAGGGAGGTGCAAAAAGGATGGAACACTAAGTTGAACTCTATCAGTAATTAGAAAGCAATCCTGCCCCTTTTCAGTGCAAATTAATGTCAGCTGATTCAGTCTCAACTGATGGCCTATAAAAATGTGTCTCATTACCAAGGTGGCACACAAGGAACATCTCATGATGGGTAAAAGCAAAGAGCTCTCTCAAGACCTTTGCAACCTTAGTGTTGCAAAACATACTGATGGCAATGGTTACAGAAGGATTTCTAAACTTCAGGATGTTCCAGTGAGCACTGTTGGGGCCATAATCCAGAAGTGGAAAGAACATCATTTCGCCATAAAGCAGACACAACCAGGTGCTCCTCACAAGATTTCTGACAGAGTGAAAAGAATTATCAGAAGAGTTTTCAAAGAGCCAAGGACCACTTGTGGATAGCTTCAGAAAGACCTGGAATTAGCAGGTACAATTGTTTAACCTCCCTGGCGGTATGATTATTTGAGATTTTTTCGTCTCAAAGTGGTACAATTATTTTGCATAGAAATTTGGCGTTTTATATTGTAGGTCTGTAATTCTTAGCAATAACACACTTATATCTGTCCACCAAGAGTCTAGTAGATATCCCGGGTATGATGAAGTTTGAAACACAAAATCATAAATTATAATATAATAAATAAATATAAATAATTAAAAAAAAAATAATATAATAATAATAAAATAAATTTCCCCACAATTCACTATCGCTCAATTCTGCAAGTGTTCTAATTTATTATCGCTGTTTTCTAGCTGGTCTAAAGCCACTTTTGACATAAAGGGACACTTTTTGGTTGCTTTAGACAATCTCAAGTTTCCAGGCAGAAAGAACAGGATATATAATATAAAACTGCATGCAGGGCATGGGCCAAAGCAATGGGGACAAAAGGGAAGTGAAATGATTTCATACAGTACTGTAATTTTTAAGATTACAGTACTGTATGTATTATGATTTTTAAATTTTTTTTAATTTGCCACCAGGCTCTGCCCCCGTGTGTCGCTACGCTCGCAGGGAACGGAGCCTGGCACAGAGAGGCTTCGGGCAGAGGACGGAGCCCGCAGACAGCGTGGGGGGACATCGCAGGATCCTGGGGACAAGGTAAGTAACCTGCACCAGGATCCTGAGATGTAATCCCGAGTGTGGCTCGGGGTTACCGCTAATGATGCTGAAATTTAACCCCGAGCCACACTCAGGAATACTGTCAGGGAGGCTACAAGAAAACAATAAGTAATACACTCAACTGCCATGGGCTGTATGCACGCTCACCACGCAAGACTCTATTTCTGAAGAAAAAGCATGTTTAAAGTTTGCTGCACAACATTTAGACAAGCCTGTGAAATACTGAGAGGAAATAGTCTGGTCAGATGAGACCAACATTGGACTCTTTGGATGCCATAATACACACCATTTTTGGAGGTCAAATGGCACTGCACATCACCCCAAAAACACCCTCATACCAACAGTGAAGTTTGGAGGTGGGAACATCATGGTGTGGGGCTGTTTTTCAGCATACTGTACTGGCAAACCTCATATTATTGAAGGAAGGATGAATGGAAAAACGTACCAAGACTTTCTTGATAAAAATCTGCTACCATCTACTGGGATGATAAAGGTGAAACGAGGGTGGACATTTCAGCAAGACAATGATCCCAAACACAACGCCAAGGAAACTCTCAATTGGTTTGAAAGAAAGAAAATAAAGCTGCTAGAATGGCCCAGCCAATCACCTGACTTGAATCCAATAGAAAATCTATGAAAAGAACTAAAGATCAGAGTTCATAGAGGCTCACGGAATCTTCAAGATTTGAAGACTGTTTGTGTGGAAGAATGTGCCAACCACAGCTGAGCAATGCATGCGACCAGTTTCTCCATACAAGAGATGTCTTGAAGCTGTCATTACCAACAAAGGATTTTGTACAAAGTATTAAATAAATTTCAGTTAGCGTGTTCAATACTTTTACCCTGTGTCATTCCATTTTATTACAGGTAACTTAATTTCTGAACTTATTTGTTTTAGATTTATTGTATGTATAGATTGCATGGGTTGTCACCAACATGTGGTGAAAATTTCATGTCAATAGAACCTTTAGAAATATATTTGTAGCGCTACCCCCGTAGGGGGTGCTGAGTTGGCTATAGCAATCCACCAATCACCCTGCTGCCAACCTCCCATGCACCATTCTATAGGCAATAAACAGTCACTTTGATCCAGTTTCGTGGCTTTTTATTTGCGGGATAAACTTTCATGGAAATTAGGAAAAATATGAGATGCCCCTGATATAGAGATTTCTTAAGATTTCTTGTGGCCTTGGCCTTGTATCTTGAGTTTTCCCTGAATTATCTTCTTTGCGTTGCACAAATCCTTTACTGCATAGTTACTGAGTTGCTAGCTTCACTTCCAATAGAACAAGAGGAACCACTCTGAAAAGTCCCTATATGTAGACTAGAATGATAATGTCTCTTTGACCCTAAGAACCAAAGGTGCACACAGCTTCCTTCTCCAGCTTCTATGAATCGGACAATCACACAGTCTCTGGAAGTTATTACCAATGTTCTAACCAGGCCAGAGATGACACGGCATCTCTCCCCAATGACCTGACACATGGCAATAAACGGACTACTACTTTCAGCCAGTCCATTCTCAATAATGCTGTGCTCCCCAGCCACACAGCATTCTACACTGCTCTGACCAGTTCTCTTGCTTCCTTAACGTTGCACTGACCTGCTCCTTTGTATCAAAGTCCTGTGTTCCCCGGTCACAGAAATCCGATGAAAGAAAAAAATCCTAGACGGCCGCACACCATAGAAGGCATCTTTATTGATATGAAAAAATAAAATCCAAATGCAGTCACCTCATGTATAGGGAGGAACAGGAAAGATAGCTAACATGTTTCATGCCCCATCATGGCGCTTATTCATAGCAGAAATCTGATATGCCGATCTACTTCCACCGCTTTACTTCTACTTTCTACGCTTGATCTTCTTCACATCCAAGCCCTGTGTTCGCCGGTCACAGCAGCCCAATGCACTCCGCAGAGCTGAAGATCTTTATCTTTAGTTTCCTCCCAGATGGCTCCTTCATCCCTCCTCCGTGCATGGCGCATCCCCGCATGGGGATGCCCAGGGCGACACCCCCCTTACTCCATGCTGTCCTTCCTGTACACTGGAACGCCCCCCGACTCCCGAAGCATGTGACCTCAGCCTTTATGAGAGGCCTGCCAATGCAAGTTAACCATTGCTCAGCGCTCCTCACATGAGCTGCCTGCCACTCAGGTCTCAAGTCCAGCCCCTCTTCCAGAACAATTCCTCTAGAAGCAGAGGAGGCATCTTTGAGCCAAAGTGTAGGTGGCCACACCCTCCTCTACACTGACACTCCCACTCTCAGATCAAAACAACCAGACCTGAAATGAAACACAGGAGTGGCTAAATTTACCTGTATCTGAGCCCTACAGCTAAAAAAATACTAATGTAGCACCTACCTGTAAGTAGAGGGTGCTACATATTTAACTAGAAAAATGGTGACGTGTTTAATACTTATTTTACCCGCTGTATATCAAGCCAAATGAGGAACAACTGAGGAGGAGTGAGGGGGACAAGAGGGACTTTGTTCTGAATGAGGGACATTCCCTTGAAATTAGGGACAGTTGGGAGCTATGGTTTACAGACTCTGCAGAGCCTTTTACAAACACACCAGTCTCTGCAAGAAAGGTACAGTGCTGCATCCAAATCTCACCAATAGAGACCCCATGAGATAAAAGATACTCTCAGGCTGTATGACTCTAGTATCTAACAAAAAACTGTAATATCAGTTCTGGGTGGGCTGATCCTTTAATTATCCCCAACTGTACAATACATAAGCATTGTTGCTTCCACAAGCAGCTTTTCATACAAATGCTTTGCTTTGTGACAGATGACGTTTGGTCTTATTTTTTACTCATATAATTTACCTCTTTATCTAGCTCAGCAATGATTTGCTTCTCGGTTGCAATTTCGTTATCTAGTTCTTCCTTTTGTTCAAGCAAGGCCTGGAGTTTTTCCTGGCTGTCCTGATCACGGTACTGATTGCTACGACTTTCTGATATTTTTAGGTCCTTCAGCAGCTCCTCCTGTTCTTTCTTCAGAGCACGCATCTCTGCCCTGATCAAAGACAACAGCCATGAGCATATACACACAATACAAAGATTCCTGTGCACACCTGAAATCCCTATCGCTCTATAAATAAGAGTTTGCTAGTACTAAAATGTTATACATCATTAACTAAACAATTTTAAATGTAAAGTGCAGTACCATAGTAAAATTATACCCCTAAACCCCTAAAATAATACACACATTTTTCCTTAAAGCAAATAAATATATATATATATATATATATATATATATATATATATATATATATATATATAAACACTGTATATACTGTATATATTGTATATCTACTATTTTTTTCAATAGTTTACAGTATTAGGTACACTACAATGAATACTAGCCTGCAATACAAAATAGACAAAGGTGCAATATAAAAGGTACAAAACCAGACTACAAAAACAATACAAATAAAGTGCAACAGTGAACAAAAAATATTTTGTACATAAATAAATAAATTTAAGCCCATACACATCTGCTGGATATTAATAATGCATACCCTTTGAAAGTTCACGTGCAATAACAAAACTTAAAATTTCCAACACAGTGGGGTTGATTTACCAAAACTGGAGAGTGCAAAATCTGGTGCAGCTCTGCATAGAAACCAATCAGCTTTTAGGTTCCATTGTCAAAGCTTAGCTGAACAAGCTAAAGATAGAAGCTGATTGGCTACCATGCACAGCTGCACCAGATTTTGCACTCTCCAGTTTTAGTAAATCAACCCCAGTGTGCTTTTTGTGTAAAAACACAGTTAAAGTGGTATTAAACCCAAAAACAAAAATGTATTATATTGCAGCTTACAAATCCTTAGATGTGGTAGCTGCATTTGTTTTTTCTGGCTTTTTACCTTTATTTTCAGCCGGTGATCCAGACAGTAAGTCTGTTCTTTCTCAACTTTCCTTAACAGGTCAACCTGTCCAGACAAAGTGGCAGTTAGAGGATTGAGGCAAACCATTTACCACTGACAGGGGTGCTTACAATGGTCAGCGTTTATTTATTTAAATAAATCCCTTATCCCATAAGGAAAAAAAACTCTTGCTGTAATTGCTTAAAATTGTTAGCAGGAGTTCAGCATTAGTGTATATATATCACTACCCTCTCCCTAGACTGACAATGTTGATGTCTAAAGGTGTCGCCATTTCTCCTGCAATCCAGAGTGGAGACACCCAAAAACAGGAAGTGCTACTGTCCAAATCACCATGTAAGAATAAAGGAAAAAAACCTAAAAAAAAGAAAACTAATGCAGACCTCACATTGATTACGGATTGGTAAGTTGCAATATACTCAATTTTTGTTTTTTAGTTTAATAGTGCTTAAACCCTCAGCACTCCCAGTTGCTCCACTCTAAAGGACAGACTCTTATCTCTTTTCAAAGATCCTAATAGATATATAAGGCCATGAAGAGCTTTACCCTCCGAAGGGTTAATACTCAGCAGGGATCCACAGAATTTTAGACAATTCATCAGTTTGCATAGCTCAAAAAAGAACATAAAATAGAACCATAGTGATTCCTGTATACAGCACGCCTGTATTAAAAACTTGCAAAAATCACTTACACATACTGGTGCACTAAACCATTTTAAATGTAAAATCGCTCACAGAATAGATAATACTGGGCTTGTACAAGGATGTTAATGCTGGTACTCCGAAGCGCATAACTATGTTCCAACCACCTCGCTGATGTCACCCTCCGCCCTATGCATTATGTCCAATAGACTTAATTAGGGGTAACAGTATACATACTCTACATGCCACTGCATCTGTGCTGCCTTTCCATGAAAACCATGTTTTTCCTTAATTCCCTTTGGAAAGTCACGTGACCAGTGACGCAACGCATCGGGAGGAGACGGTGACGTCACTTACGGTGTCTCGTATACTCTTAAGCAACGGTGAGGAGGCAAGGTTTTTTAATGGTACAAAAGTGATTTTATAAGATTTTACAAGATGATCTATTTGTGAGTGTGCACTTTTTATATGTCTAAAAAAAACAAGCATACATTAAAAATCTTGAGCTATGAAATTCTTTTATTTTGCTTTGAGCAACATCTAAAGGAACGGTTCTCAGGGTGTTCAAAGAGGAGTACATAGGATCCAGTATACGGCTGATGTTCCCATTTGGGATTATACAAGGTGAGATCTGACCCATGGGGGTCTTTTGCTGAGGGTGTACTGACCTAGTGCATTATCCAACAACAACAATTTTTATAGGGGTAAAATATAATAAATAGTTACTCACAAACATAGGCAGTAAAAGAGCTCGTCATCATTATCATTTGCTGTGTGGTTCTAATGAAGAAGGACATACCTTTGAAACGTGTCAGCCAGCAGGGACCCCGGGAAGGTCCCCCCTAAGCTCAAGTTATCCGCTGGCCTGGGAGAGTGTAGCCACATGAAGTGGCCTGATCAAAGCTTTTACTACCTGTGTTTGTGAGTAGCTATTTATTATATTTTACCCCTAATAAAAATTGTTTTTGGATAATACACTAGGCCAGAGCGCTCTCTATTTTTATCTGTTTTTTCAGGTGGACCTGTTTGGACGTTTCAACAACCCCTATGGACAGGCAGATGTAAACGGACTTGTGTCTGTTTACACCCGCCTACCTTTGGTCCAGTCCAGTTCGCAAAAAAAAAAAAAAAAAAAAACACGGAAGGGGATCTGTCCTCCTTCATCTAGGCAGATCAGAGGGCAGTCCATTGTAAACAGACAGAGGAATCCTTTTATTCCCAGCCATCCATAGGGCAGAGAGTGCTCTGTGTCCACCCGGCAAAAACTGGCTGGTTCATGCTCTGATCTGCAGGAGATCAGTGGACAGATCCACTACTGGTCTCAACCAGCCCCGTGTGAAAGGGGGCTAAGCGGGCCCTGCTTGTAAGAGCTTACAATCAAATAGATACTTAGCCTTCGATCTGTTAAAATAAATGCTCACTGTAGAACATAGGCATTTGCAGCAACAATATCTAACTTACTGCTCCAAAAATTTCAAATTTAGCACCCCAAAAAAATGACTACAAGGTAATTCTCTTTCAGTTTTTCTAAAAGGTTGTATGAAAGTGGAGGTCCATCATTTTCTCCAACAAGGGCTTTTCCTGACGTGGTTTTCAAAAACATTGCAGTAAATTAGCTAAAGAGCTCCAACAAATCTTCTCTCAGTACAAACATCAATTGCTTGCTTAGTACATAAAACTTAATAGCATCTCCCTGCAGCTCCTACTGTCACTCTTCAAAGAGCTGGCAGCAGGAGAGGAGTGAATTTGATGTGCTACTTAATTGGTGCTAGCGTTGTCTTTAATTTAAAAACTTTCACATTTTCCGCTGTGCAGACAATGCTTGTGTGGAATGGTAATGCACACACTCTTTCAGATCACAGCTCTTTATATAGAGAAGGAGAAATGTATCTGTGAAATCTGTGAAAATGTATCTATGATATGAACCAATAATGTAAAATGGTTGAAGTACAGGGTTACTTTTGTATTATATACTCTATTTGCTTTTCTTTGTATGCACAATATACACCCATCTCAGATGCAGCATGGACCCACTCCCCAATGCCCAGCCCTTCACCACCTCAGCCAGTGTTTACATCCATTTTTTGTCAAAGTGCTTGTGCTGCAGTGCAAGGGGTGACTACAGGCTCTATAGAATGAATGAGAGAGCCAAAGCAAACAGTAGTGAGCTGGATCCACGTGTGGGACGGTGCAGCGTGGTGCAGCAACAGTTAATACTCAGAGTCCAGTTGCAGTAACTGTATTGAAGTTAAAGTTCAATAAAGCACAAATATCTGGCATGGAGACAACCCAACCGGGAGCATTTACAGAATGTAGCAGTGAAAAGTATAACAGTAGGTCTCAGATGCACCAACAACATCTGTCTCGAGAGGCGGAATTCAGCCTGGCTGGTCTGTACCCGGATGGGGAGGTTTCTAGGAAGGATGGCATGTCCCTGCTCTTTCCCACATCATCTGGAACCTCTCCCTGTCACTAATAACTGTCCCTGACAGACGGATTACCTGTCCCTACACTACCCACAAGCGAAATGTGTGCCAAGCCTGGGAGCCAGGGTCTTAAATGAACTCTACCCGACCCAAGACGGCCGCCGGAGACACATGAGGCACCAGCAGCCAATTACATATCTTCCCCAGTGACCCAGGAAACCATAGAGGAGCCATGTTCCCTTTGACTTCTTCTCCCTCTGCAATGCTGCTGCAGTTGAGCGTCACCTGCGGTGGAGAAAGTAGATTGCGCCTGCCTACACACAGTGTCTGAGGTTTTCTGTGAAAGCGATTTAGATAGGAGGGTTGGAAGAACCCATACTTACAAAAGTAAGCCTTTACTTTTAAGTGTATTTGCACTTTTGCAGCCAAATTGGGATAACACCTACTTTATATTTGTCACATGTTCCTATTCTCATAGCGTAACTTTAAAAAAAACAGACAAAAGTTGCTGCTTTCCATTTTTCTTGTATAAAAATGCTACCTAGCTTTCCCTTCTATGTATTGAAAATTAGGGGGCCGTGCAGTTATGTTTAAAGGAATAAAAGTGTTATTAAACCCTAACATATTATTAGCAATTCTAGCAGCTGACCTGAGTACTTGTTTGCTGATTTGTCTTTTTAAAAGCTTTGTTTTCTTTTCAGTTCAGCAGATCTGAAGATTACTGCCCCAGATTTCCTCTTTGCAGATGACTTCCTTTTATTGCGAGGTCCTATGGATTCAACACAGCTTGCATATTTCTGGAAGAGGAACCAAGAGCCCGGGATTGCAGGCTGCCTGGACCACCATGCAGAGACAGCCAGATAGGACTAGACAGGGTGCGCATACATAGTGACACTTGAAACGATGGGTCATGTAGTCCCTGGGAGGTGGATTATAGTACTTTCTGTGGAGCTGTGAGTGCTGCTCCCTAACCAGACGTTCACAGGCTTGTGGTTGTGGTGTGAAACCATTTGAGTTGTTATTGTATATCGCCTTTTCTAGAAGAAAAGATTAGTATCATTTGATAAACTGTTATAGTGAGATTTAAATATATCCTAAAAATATGTGGGGTCTTAGTAGCACTTTAACCCTGTCTGTAATGTGCTGTCAGATCTTCATTATCAGTTATAAACTAGATGTGCACAAATAAAGGGTTAAATATTTCAAGCCTTGGGCGATATGTGTTAGAAATTCTGTATGTAGCCCAACAGAACAGACAGTCAATGCACAGTCCACGTGGGCTTTGCTGCTACTTAAAGAGGAACTGCAGTCTGCTCACATAATTTGTAATAAAAACATCTTTGCCATTCTAAAGCTTCCCTCCAACCACTTTGCATATTATTTTATATACACTGTGATTTTATACTTGCCAAATATGCGGCAGCCATTTTAACTGTGGGCAGCTGAAGCTGCTGCCTGTTTACTTCCTAGATTTACACAGACACACAGAAGCACACCTCCAGCTCTGCAGCTTTCACTGGCCCTCTTAATACTCACCCCCCCTCCCTTCCTGGCAAACTCTCACGAGAGTGAGAGAGAGAGAGCTGTGAATGATGTCATAAGCCTCGGCTAATGACCAGACAAGAAACAGGAAGTGGGCTGTATAAGGTATTTACTGGCAGAAAAAAAAAAGGTTTTACTATCTAAAGTTAAAACAACAAGGGCAGAAGATTTAATAGATGGAAAGTTGAAAAAATTACTGAAGGACTGCTTTAACTACAGTCAGGAAACAGGAAGCTTCATGATAGAGAAAAGGCATATTGTTTAACCACTTCAGCCATGGAAGGATTTACCCCCTTCCTGACCAAGCCATTTTTTGCGATACGGCACTGCGTCGCTTTAACTGACAATTGCGCGTTTGTGTGACGCTGTACTCAAACAAAATTGATGTCCTTTTTTTTCCCACAAATAGGGCTTTCTTTTGGTGGTATTTGTTCACCTCTGCGGTTTTATTTTTTGCACTATAAACAGAGCGTCAATTTTACAAAAAACAATATTTTTTACTTTTTGCTAGAATAAACATCCCAATATATATATATATATATATATATATATATATATATATATATATATATATATATATAAAATATATATTCTTCTACATATTTTTGGTAAAAAAAATCACAATAAGCGTATATTGATTGGTTTGCGCAAAAGTTATAGTGTCTACAAAATAGGGGATAGATTTATGGCATTTTTATTATTTTTTTTTTTTTACTAGTAATGGCAGCGATCTGCTATCAGACACTTTTGACACATTTTTGGGACCATTGACATTTGTACAGCGATCAGTGCTATAAAAATGCACTGAATACTGTATAAATGTCACTGGCAGGAAAGGGGTTAACACTAGGGGGCGATCAAGGGGTTAAATGTGTTCCCTCACTGCGTGTTCTAACTGTGGGGTGATGGAACTGACTGGGGGAGGAGACAGATCGGTGTTCCTATATACTAGGAACACACGATCTGTCTCCTCTCCCCTGACAGGACGTGGATTTGTGTCTTTACACACACAAATCCCTGTTCTTGCTCTGTCTGGAGCAATTGCGGGTGCTTGGCGGACATCGCGGCAGTCGGGCAAGTGCATCGGCCCCTTAGGGACGCGACGGCATGCGCCCCCTATACTCCTTACAGCGCCCTCTGTACAGCTACGGTGATTTGCGCAGGAGTGCCATTCTGCCACCATCAATCGATGGCGGGCAGTCAGCAAGTTGCAGCTACAAACTTATAAACACTGCCATCTACTGGTTGAAGAATATATCTGTAGTTGTACAAAAATACATGTACAATATATTCTAACACAATGTATAGTAAAGCACTTGGCACTCCCACGTCCCATTTTATATCTGCTGGAAACTAGAAAAGTTAAAGTGGTTGTTAAGCCATTACAATAAAAACATCCCATTCCCTCTGTAACATAAAGTTATGTGCCCCTGTGTTATATAAAAAAAGCTGCCGATCTGTACCTTATATCAGAGCATCTCCCGGCGCTCACGTGACTCCTCGGCTCTCTCCTCTGCCCATCTGACAGCTATAGCGGGTGGGGCCGAGCACTATCACTGACGTCACCCAGGGAGGATGGGAGGAGAGAGGAGAGAAAGCCGTGGAGTCACGTGAGAGCCGGGAGACGCTCTGATATAAGGTACAAAGCAGCATCTTTTTTATATGACACAGGGGCCCATAACGTTATGTTACAGAGGGGATGGGATGTTTTTATTGTAGTTATGATAGCAGCAGGAGGGGAGGGGACGGACACTGACACGAGCAGACAGGCGGGGGGCAGTGAAGGACTGAGCAGGGCTGCGGATGACGGAGGCACATAAACTGACCACAGTGTCAAGGCTCAGCAGCCATGATAAACTGTGGTCAGTTTAAAGGGGGGAGGGTATAGCCATGCAGAATCAGCCAGGTTTTTTAGGTGACAGAAGGGGCCAAATTACACAGCACAAGCACTGTGCTGCTATTCATGCTTTAAGGGAACAGGATCTGTTTTGGGTTTTTTTTTTGTTTTTTTGGGGTAACAAGCACTTTAAAGTATAACTAAAGGCAAGTAGATGAGTGGAGTAGAAGAGTGGAGATGGATTAGAACACCTGTCAGCTTTTATTGATGTCTGTGCCCCCATCAGGGAGATTCATACTTTTCTGTTTGTCCTGTTTGCTGTTACCATTGAAAAGTGAAAGTTAAAAATATTTCAAGTTTTGGGTTGCCCCAGAAAAGTAATAGAGGGGACATTTTCCAATGAGGACACTAGTTCTGGTGACCTGGGGGGCTCCAAAAGAATATCCTTAATTTTCAGGAATTTCCTCTCACTTCCTGTTTTGGCTATTGGCCAGAAGTGAAGGGAAATCTCCCCAATGGGACACAGATGGCAAAAAACTGACACCCTTACTATATCCAAAAAAAATAAAACATTATTTTCCTTAAGAAACTATAAAGTACATGCAAAACTCAGAAGAGTTATTAGCAGTCACAACTTTGTTCAGTCAGCATGTACATATGTATACCTTCTGTGTTAATAGAAACCTGTAATAGGAACTGTCATTAGAGCCATCATAGGTGAAATATTGTATGTAGGCATCCTGAAATGTTGGTTCTCTGGCTGTCATCACAATGAAGGCCCCTTGAACCAATTTAAGTCCCCTTTCACACTGGGGCGGTGGGTGCGTCGGCGGTAAAGCGCCTCTTTTTTTAGCAGCACTTTACCGTCAATTTCGCTACGATATTCGGCCGCTAGCGGGCGGGAAAGGGTTAAAATCATTGATTTCAATGGGCAGGAGCGGTGTATACACCGCTCCTTCATCGCTCCAAAGATGTTGCTAGCAGGACTTTTTTTAGCGTCCTGCCAGCGCACCACTCCAGTGTGAAAGCCCTCGGGGATTTCACATTGGAGAGACAACAGCGGCTCTTTCAGGGCACTTTGCAGGCGCTATTTTTAGCGTTATAGCGCCTGCAAAGCGCCCCAGTGTGAAAGGGGTCTTAGGGAAAGGGAGCCTTGACTGCTGGAAGCATGGCATCACTGTGGGTGTGAACCTAAAAGGGAAGTTAAGTAGCTCCCTTAGGATTGGCTACAAGACCTGAGGTGACTGGGTGGAGCCTGAACTCTAGGAAAGGCACATCCAACTGCTCTGAGGAGATTCAGCTGTCACAAGAGTTGCCCACCCTCCCGCCCGTTGTGATATTTTGACCTTGCCAGCAATTGATGTTGCTTTGTGGGCTATGCCCTTAAGTTAAATTCTGGGGTCAGTCTAATGCCTGTCTGGCACTAATGGTAAGGACAGGCCTCTTAGACTATGTGAGTTTATATTTATGGGTGCTCATGGTATACTGTGACTGGCATTGTTTGGTACATTTGGAAAGTTGTACTTTTGAAAAGTTCAATAAAGCTGTGGCCTTGCCCTATTTCCAACTTGATCAGCTTCCATGTCTTTTTGGAGGGGTAAGGTATCGGTTTATTAGTTGGTCATAAATGAGCCTATGCTTCTCAGCAGTCAAGCTTTGGCTTCATTAATAATCAGTAGCTGAGAAGTTACCAGTTCAAATTGGAATTGGTACCAATTGGTAAGCTGCAGTATAATAAATACTTTGCTTTGCTTTAATACCACTTTAAGAGGATAAAGTTAATCAAGTAATTCTGTTATACATAAATGTATAGGCAGATGATGGTAAGGGAGGAGTTAAAACAGGAGATAAACAGACTGGAGTAAAGCTACTTCTGTTACTGGCAAGTAAAGAGAGAGATGGGGGATCAGGGAGGGGGGGGGGTCATGGAGAGAGAGGGGGGATCAGGGAGAGATGGGGGGTCATGGAGAGAGAGGGGGGATCAGGGAGAAAGAGGGGGGATCAGGGAGAGGGGGGGTCATGGAGAGAGAGGGGGGGTCATGGAGAGAGAGGGGGGATCAGGGAGAGAGAGGGGGGATCAGGGAGAGAGGGGGGGTCATGGAGAGAGAGGGGGGATCAGGGAGAGGGGGGGTCATAGAGAGAGAGGGGGGTCATGGAGAGAGAGGGGGGATCAGGGAGAGAGGGGGTCATGGAGAGAGAGGGGGGATCAGGGAGAGAGAGGGGGGAATCAGGGAGAGAGAGGGGGGATCAGGGAGAGAGGGGGTCATGGAGAGAGAGGGGGGATCAGGGAGAGAGAGGGGGGATCAGGGAGAGAGAGGGGGGAATCAGGGAGAGAGAGGGGGGATCAGGGAGAGAGGGGGGTCATGGAGAGAGAGGGGGGATCAGGGAGAGAGAGGGGGGATCAGGGAGAGAGGGGGTCATGGAGAGAGAGGGGGGATCAGGGAGAGAGAGGGGGGATCAGGGAGAGAGGGGGGGATCAGGGAGAGAGAGGGGGGTCAGAGAGACAGAGGGGGGATCAGGGAGAGAGAGGGGGGGTCAGAGAGACAGAGGGGGATCAGGGAGAGAGAGGGGGTCAGAGAGACAGAGGGGGGATCAGGGAGAGAGAGGGGGGGTCAGAGAGACAGAGGGGGATCAGGGAGAGAGAGGGGGTCAGAGAGACAGAGGGGGGATCAGGGAGAGAGAGGGGGTCAGAGAGACAGAGGGGGGATCAGGGAGAGAGAGGGGGTCAGAGAGACAGAGGGGGGGTCAGGGAGAGAGAGGGGGGTCAGAGAGACAGAGGGGGGATCAGGGAGAGAGAGGGGGTCAGAGAGACAGAGGGGGGATCAGGGAGAGAGAGGGGGTCAGAGAGACAGAGGGAGATCAGGGAGAGAGGGAGGGTCAGGGAGAGAGAGAGTCTGGTCAGTGAAAGAGCTCACTCACTTGGAATGGTCCCCAGGGGCTCACTGGTTCATTCAGCAATTTTTCGGTGTGGCTTTTGGCTGCTGGTTTTTAATCTGCCCGCCCACCTCCTCTTCACAGACGGAGCGCCCAGGAGGGGCGGGACTTGGAAAAGTGTGTAGCTGCTCCGGGCAGACATGCTAGAGGTGGATTGGAGGGAGCACACAGGAGGGGCAGGACTTGGGAGAAGTGTGTAGCTGATGTAACATCATGATTTAGAGCGGAGAGGGGGGATTTCTGGACACACACCAGAGCAAGGAGCGGATGTCAGAGCGGAGAGACGCGTGGGGGGAGGGGGGGGCGGCGCTGTCACACGTTCGGAATTTACAACAACGGATTTTGTTGTCGGAAAATTTGAGATCCAGATCTCAAATTTTGTGTGACGGAAATTCTGATGGAAAATGTCTGATGGAGCCTACAACAAGCTCCCATTGAACATTTTCTGTCGGAAAATCCGACCATGTGTACGGGCATAAGTATGTATTGGTTAACTTAACCAACAATAACACTAAGGTGTCAATTTACTAAAAATGGGGAGTGCAAAATCTGGTGCAGCTCTGCATAGAAACCAACCAGCTTTCAGGTTTTTTTTTTTGCTGTCAAAGCTTAACTGAACAATCTGAAGATGGAATCTGATTGGCTACCATGCACAGCTGCACCAGATTTTGCACACTGCAGTTTTGGTAAATCAACCCCTATGAATAATTTTATGACTAAGGCCCCTTTCACACTGGGGCGGTTTGCAGGCGCTATTGTGCTAATAATAGTGCCTGCAAACCGACCCGAAACAGCCGCTGCTGTCTCTCCAGTGTGAAAGCCCGAGGGCTTCCACACTGGAGCGGTGCGCTAGCAGGAGGGGAAAAAAAGTCCTGCTAGCAGCATCTTCGGAGCGGTGAAGGAGCGATGTGTACACCGCTCCTTCACCGCTCCTGCCCATTGAAATCAATGGGACAGCGCGGCTATACCGCCGGCAAATCGCTTCTGCAGAGGCGCTTTGTGGTGGTTTTTAACCCTTTCTCGGCCGCTAGCAGGGGGTAAAACCGCCCCGCTAGTGACTGAATACCGACGGTAAAGCGCCGCTAACAATAATGCCCCGTACACACGGTCGGACTTTGTTCGGACATTCCGACAACAAAATCCTAGGATTTTTTCTGACGGATGTTGGCTCAAACTTGTCTTGCATACACACGGTCATACAAAGTTGTCGGAAAATCAGATCGTTCTAAACGCGGTGACGTAAAACACGTATGTCGGGACTATAAACGGGGCAGTGGCCAATAGCTTTCATCTCTTTATTTATTCTGAGCATGCGTGGCACTTTGTCCGTCGGATTTGTGTACACACGATCGGAATTTCCGACAACGGATTTTGTTGTCGGAAAAATTTATAGCCTGCTCTCAAACTTTGTGTGTCGGAAAATCCGATGGAAAATGTGTGATGGAGCCCACACATGGTCGGAATTTCAGACAACAAGGTCCTATCACACATTTTCCGTCGGAAAATCCGACCGTGTGTACGGGGCATAACAGCGCTTTACCGCCGACGCCGCCCCCACCCCAGTGTGAAAGGGACCTAAATGTTCACCCTGCTACAGAGTGGGAAGAAGGAACTTAGAATGAAATAGGTTTATTGATTTACTGGAAGGATGGACAGGTAGTAAAACTGTTGTACAGAGGTGGGTTGGGGCTCCACCACTGGCTAAAAGTACACAAAATAAAAGAATACATAATTTCAATATCAATATTTAACACCAAGAAAACATAAACAATCATACCCACCTATGTAGCTGCAGCATCGATCCAATGCTGTTTCCCGCTGGCTCTAACACCGAGAACTGAGTAATCACATGATCATGTTGATCGCTCCGTTTTCGGTCAGTTCTCAGTGAGAGTGATTACTATCAGTCACCAACCTTCTGCTTTGCCCCTCTTGTGTTTAGGAGACCAGAGCAACTGGCATGGGCTTTCTGTAGTCAGGTATCTGGGTGGATCCTGGCACTATTGTCGGGATCTCTGCAGAGCCTGGACCGGCTCTGTGACATAAGCCAACAGCAGGCTTTGGCCTGCTGACTGTTGAATCTGGGTCACAGGAGTGGAGAACTAAGTGCACTCCTGTGACCCACAAAAGAAATATGGTCAAAAGAACTTTATATAAATTTCAGAATTTTGTTAGACATGCAACAAAGTACCAAAGATTTCACCCTGTCCTCAAATGGCTTCAAATATATCTCTAGCTAAATTTTATATTTTGTTTTGGATAGAGTGGAATGGTGAAACCTTCAGCATTTTTTTGTTGTTTTTTTTTTTACTTTCTCCTGCCCCATTGCAAAGATTTCCCTTTAATTCCCATCTTGGGGATGAAAAAGCAATGGAGAGGAAATTTCTCCAAAGTGAGAGGAAATCCCTGTTGTCACTGGAACAGGTGTCCCCATTGGAAGATTTGCCCTTGTTATCAGTTTTGGGGAAAAATCTATTATAATTTCACATTTCACACTTCTTTTGGTCCCGAGAACTGTGGTCAGTTGTCACCAGGACAAATAACCTCTGCAGAGGAGACCCACATAGCAACAAAAATCTGACAGGGCTTCAAATCCTTCCCAATTTTATCCAAATCCCCCCCAAAAAAACAAGTTTTGGGTATGATCACACTTTAACGCTAATGCAGATGGTATAGCTGGAACATAGTGCAGATCAATCCAAAGGAAATGGATAATTGTGTATGTAGATACGCTGAAACCTCATGCACAAGGATATAAAGAACAAGCCTATGTTTCATATTCATAAGTGCTTTGCAATGCAAACATCTGTTCTTTACATTAATAGAAAATGATCTTGTACACACGGCACATTTGCGCAGCTTTGCATTACTTTGGATCTTGACTGCAGCATTTGGCAGGCATTACAACTTACAAAGCTTGCCATAGGCCTCTATTCAAGCCAACTGAGGTGCGTCGCAAACAAAATACTCTTAACACGATTGGCACATGTTTGTCTAGCACTATGGCAAGTCTTTTTTTCTTGATTTCCTTTCCTCCCCCCAAAAAAACACCAGGCATTCAGAAAGCTTTAAAAATTGCCTTTGAAGCTCATCTAAAATGCATCTGAAACTCAAACTAACTCTATAGGCACTATTATAGGAGTTTTAGTCTTACATCCACATGAACTTAGAATGAAATAGGTTTATTGATTAGATAACTGATTAATTGATAATTGATTGAATCATTAGCTCATATGTTTCGGAAAGTCATGCACCCACTTTCGTGGGGCTATAAAAATTACACAAAACTGCATAAAAATTATAAAAATGACAAACATATAAATTCAAATACAATGATCAGCCATAACATTGTGATGACCCACTCAATATTGAGTAGGTCCCCCTTTTGCCACCAAAACAGCCCTGACCCATCATGGCATGGATGCCGCATGACGTCTGAAGGTTTCAGTAGCAGATACGTTAAATCATGTAAGTTGAAAGGTGGAGTCTCCACGGATAGGGCCTGTTTTCCTAGCACATCCCACAGATGGTCGATGGACTGAGATCTGGGAATTTGGAGTTCCTCAAACCCTTCTTGAATGGTTTTTCCAATGTGGCAATGCACATTATCCTGAAAGAGACCACCGCCATCAAGGGATACATTTCCACAAAGGGGTGTACTTGGTCAATAACAATATTTGGGTAGGTGGTACTTGTCAAGGTAATATCCAAATGAATGATAGGACCCAAGGCTTCCCAGCAGAACGTTGCCAAAAGCATCACACTGCTTCTGCCAGCTTGCCTTCTTCCCATACTGCATCTTGGTTCTAACTCTTTCCAAGGTAAGAGATGCACAGGCACCCGGCCATCCCATGCTCTAAAAGAAAACATGATTCAGCAGACCAGGCCACCTTCTTCCATTGCTCTGAGGTCCACTTCTGATGCCCATGTATCCATTGTAGGTGCTTTTGGCTGTGGGCACGGGTCAGCATGGGCACCCTAACTGGCCTGCAGCTACTCAACCCCATACACAACAAACTGCAATGCCTGTTTTTTCTGATTTCATCACATCATTTTCAGGGACAACATGTTTACTAGCTGCGTCATATATCCCACCGACTTTCAGATGCTATTGTAATAAGATAATTAATGTTATTCACTTTACTTGTCAGTGATCATAATGTTATGGCTGATCAGTGTGTGTGTGTGTGTGTGTGTGTATATAGATATATATATATATATAGATATATATATATATATATCTATGTATATATATATCTATATACACACAGTATATATCATTTATAACATTCAGAATGCAAACTGAATTAGAAAAAAAAACATGGGAAATGTATAAAAGATAGATGGATTTTTACTTTGGCATTAATTCCATCAATGTAAATATAAGCAGTTCTATAGAAAGGACAACAATATGTGCCATTTAAGCATTTACACTAACAATAAGAATGTCTCATGAGAAATATGACAGCGTATTAGTCCTTTGTCTTGCCATTTTTATATAGGTCAAAGATTTTTTAAGGCTAAATTGCACCAAGGCATTCTTTATATTATACAGCAATAAATCACAGGGAAGTACCGTAAGAGGGAATGTACCACTTGATAAGCCCCTGAGCAAAGTGTTAATCCGACAGCAGCTCCCACCCTGCACAAGTTGACCCGTTTTCAGTCATAAGCTCAGATGCAGAATACCTGGATGAAATCTCACCAGTGTTGGCAATCCAATTTGGAAGACTTAAAAATGAGTGATTTATTTCTTTTTGAGATAGCTCCTCATTGTGTTTGGCTCTGTCCAGTGCCAAGTTCTGTAACTAAACGGCAGGACAGCTGTACCACCTGAGCGTTGTACAGGAGATGAAAAATACACTGTGAAAAATGATTCAAACATGAACTCAGGACTTCATGTACTGTTCTAAAAGGAAATTGCTGAAATTGCTAAATACAGACAATTAACACTTTCACCTTACCAACAGTTTAAGAGCAGCTAATGAGCAGTACACTACAATGTACTCCAACACTAATTGACAGCACTATTCATGGTCAGGGGAAGAGCTCCTTGTATCATATATATATATATATATATATATATATATATTTATTATTAGGTACACCTTGCTAGTACCAGGTTGGATACCCTTTTGCCTTCAGAACTGCCTTAATTCTTCATGGCATTCAAACATTCCTCAGAGATTTTGGTCCTTATTGACATGATAGCATCACACAGTTGCTGCAGATTTGTCGGGTGCACATCCATGATGCAAATCTCCCCACCACATCCCAAAGGTGCTCTATTGGAATGAGATCTGGCAACTATGGAGCTATTGGAGTACAGTGAGCTCATTGTCATGTTCAAGAAACCAGTTTAAGACAATTTGAGCTTTGTGACATGATTCATTATCCTGCTGGAAGTAGCCATCAGAAGATGGGTACACTGTAGTCATAAAAGGTATGGACATGGTCAGCAACAATACTCAAGTAGGCCATGGCCTTTTAAACAATGCTCATTTGGTACTAAGGGGCCCAAAGTATCCACAATATCCACACAACTGCCGGTCACTGGATATTTTCTCTTTTTCGTACCATTCTATGTAAACCCTAGATATGGTTGTACGTGAAAATCCCAGTAGATCAGCAGTTTTTGAAATACTCAGACCAGTTTGTCTGGCACCAACAACCATGCCACATTCAAAGTCACTTAAATACCCTTTCTTCCCCATTCTGAAGCCTGGTTGGAACTTCTGCAAGTAATCTTCACCACATCTAGATGCCTAAATGCATTGAGTTGCTGCCACGTGATTGGCTGATTATCAATTTGTGTTACCAAGCAATTGAACAGGTGTACCTAATAAAGTGGCTGGTGAGTGTATATATATCTAAAGAGAACAGACTTGTTGTTTTCTCAGAAACTTAATGAGTCCTGTCCTGGGTGCTGGAGCCTGGAGGTCTTGTAGAGCTTTTGGTAGGAATAACTCTCCATTCTTAAAAGACTGTAAACAGCAACACTAAAATAGGCTAGGGAATTTAGTAGTCCACTAACTCACTGATTAGCAGGGTAGATCAAGTACCCAAACCAACTGCAAGAAAAAATGCCTGGGAAAGGAACCTAGAAAAAGAAAGTACTATAATGGACTGTTAAATTGGGCAACTATGTGGCAAATGTAAAGTTATGTATTTGGGGGTTAGAAACATGCACACATCATACATACTAGAGGGAGTACAGCTGAGGGAATCAATGGTGGAGAATGATCTGGGTGCTCCGGTAGATCATATTAATAATAGCATGCAATGCCAAGCTGCGGTTTCCAAAGCGAGTAAAGTCTTTTCTTGCATTAAGAGAGGTATGGACTCCAGAGAGAGAGATATCATTTTGCCCCTGTACAAATCATTAGTAAGACCTCATCTGGAATATGCATTTCAGTTTTGGGCACCAGTTCTCAAAAAGGATATCGGGGAACTGGAGAAAGTGCAGAGAATAGCAACCAAACTGATAAGAGGTATGGAGGAGCTCAGCTATGAGGAAAGATTGGAAGAACTAAATGTATTCTTACTTGAGAAGAAGAGTTTAGGGGAGATATGATCAACATGTACAAATATATAAGTGTTCCATATAGTGAACTTGGTGTTGAGTTATTCACTTTAAGGTCATCACAGAGCACAAGGGGGCACTCTTTACGTCTGGAGGAAAAGAGATTTAATCTTCAAATATGGAAAGGTTTATTCACAGTAAGAGCTTTGAAAATGTGCAATAGCCTCCCTAAAGAGTTGGTTCTGGCCAGTTCAGTAGATTACTTACTTATTTCCTAAATTTGCATAATATAACTAGATCTAATATTTATAGGTAAAGTTGATCAAGGGAATATCCAATTGCCTCTTGGGAGATCAGGAAGGATTTTTCCCCCTGCTGGAGCAAATTGGATCATGCTTTGCTGTTTTTTTTTTTTTTTGTGCTTTCCTCTAGATCAACAGTAGGTATAATTTTATTGTCTCTCTGTTTGCCCTATTGTCACAGCTCAAAAAGTAATAGTAAATCCAAAAACAGCTGTCACTGGAACAGAGGGGAAGGGAAAATCTTTCAATGTGGACACCCATTTGAGTGATGATTTTCTAAAAGCGGGTTTCCCCTCACTATGGAGATTTTTTTTCACACTTCCTTTTGTGTATCTGGCACAGGAAGCAAAATGAAATCTCCCCGACACAAAAAAAAAAAAACTTGACAGTGGTTTCACCTATTGATTACCTTATCCAAAGCTAAATGAAAAAGGTTGAGCTACTAGTTGCTAGTAAAAGCGACCCTGTCATTAAATTAAAAAAAAAAAACTTTAAACAGGCATATCTGTAAAAGAAAACTGTGAACACTTACTTTTTTCTGTTTTGTATACGAAAAAATCTTTATGTAAAATTACTATCTTCTGTGTCCCCTACAGGGCTCAATGGTTTATCCTGTTGATTTCTATGCATTACAAGACACAGTGGGGTTTATTTACTAAGGGCAAATAGACTGCGCACTTTGCAAGTGCAGTTGCTCCAGAGCTTAGTAAATGAGGAGGCGCTCTGCTGACTTCCATCATCCAATCATGTGCAAGCAAAAATGTTTTTTTTGTTTTTTTTTTACTTTCCTTGCATGTGATTGGGTATTCTTTGCAAAGTGAAGCTCGCCTCATTCTAGTTGCCCTTAGTAAATCATCCACAGTGTTAATGTGGGAACCAGTGGGAGGAACCACTGCAGGCTGCAGTAGAAACCTGGAAGGGATGCTTTCCCTGTGAACTTCACACAAAGATTTCTCATCAATGGAGCGACATTAAAGCAGCACGGTCAGCAAGAAAGGTTAGTATTCACAATCTTCTTTTGCATGCATGCCTATTTGGAGATTTTGGTCCTTTAACCACTTCAATATCAGGCACTTTTGCCCCTTCCTGCCCAGGCCAATTTTCAGCTTTCAGCGCTGCCGATGTTTAAATGACAATTGCTCAGTCATGCTACACTGTACCCAAACAACATTTTTATCACTTTGTTCCCACAAATAGAGTTTTCTTTTGGTGGTATTTGATCAGCTCTGGGGTTTTTATTTTTTGCTAAACAAATAAAAAAAGACCGGAAATTTTGAAAGAAAACGTTTTTCTTTGTTTCTGTTTTAAAATTTTGTAAATAAGTACGTTTTCTCCTTCACTGATGGGCACTGATGAGGCTGCACTAACAGGCACTAAGAAGATAACACTGATGGGCACTGATGAGGTGGCACCGATTAGTTGGCACTGATGAGCACTGATGATGGGCACTTATATGCGACACTGACGGGCACTGATAGGTGGCACTAATGGGCACTGATAGGTGGCACTGATATGCAGCACTGATGGGCACTCATAGGTGGCACTGTTGGGCACTGATAGACAACACTGAAAGGCTGCACTGATGGGTACTTATGGGTGGCACTGATGGGCACTGATAGGCGGCACTGATAGGTGGCACTGATGGGTATGGATGGGCACTGATGGGCATCAACGCTATGAAGGCACTGGCAGGCATTGCTGATAGGCACTGATTGGCATCATATGTGGGCACACATTGGCATCCCTGTTGTCCATGGGTGGCATATCTTGTGGTCATCAGTGTCAGCCATCCCTGGTGGTCCTGGGTGGGCATCCTCGGGTGGGCTGTGCTGATAATCAATCAGCACAGACCCCCCTTGTCAGGAGCGATCGGCTCTCCTCTACTCGCATCTGTCAGACGCGAGTGAGGAAAAGCCGATACACGGCTTTTCCTGTTTACACCATGATCATCTGTGACTAGACACAGCTGATCACATGGTAAAGACCCTCCTTCAGAGGCTCTTTACCCAGATCGGAGATGCGGTGCGCCAGACTGACACGCCGCACCATTGATCGCCGCGCTGCAGCCCCCCCCAGGCGCGTGTCGGCTTGTTATCATGATCACATCATATGACGTCCGGACAGGATAACAGAACCACTTTCCCAACATCTTATTGCTGTATGGTGGCCGAGAAGTGGTTGAAGTGTTACTAAACAGTAAAATCAGTCTGTATATGCAGTAAAGCATACTTGTTATACTCTCTGTGGAACCTAAGGGGTTAATCCTGTGCACTGTGTAAAAAGGCTGTTTGATCATGCCTCCTCTGATCCTCTCCTTCTTCTACTGTCCCCAATTAATCTAGTACAGATACTACAGAGCCTTGGGGGCGCGCTACACATGCTCAGTTTGGTGTGTATTTCTAAAGAGGTTTTTTTATTTTTTTGGGGACGGTGTATGTGATCATCACAGGGCCAATCAGCACTGTCCAGACAGAGGGTCTGGGGACCTGCAGCCTCATAGGACAGTTAGAGGAGAATGAAAACTCCTCCTACAAGCTTTAACCAGCGCTCGGCTGGACACTGATAGAAGTCACAACTGCCATACACTGCTGATGAGAAAAGGTATTCAGCAGTTTATATTTACTGAAATAATTGCAATTCCACGTTCTGTGTACTGTGGGAGACCAGATATAGTGAATGCAGGGTCCTGGGTTTAGAAACACTTTAACCACTTGCCGACCGCCTACCGCATATTTACTGCGCCAGAAAGGCTCAATATAAAATCACATACCTGTACATAATTTCATGCAATAGACACAGGGGGGCTCTCGCCACCAGGGGCTCCATTGCGCACTGATTGGACATGGGGGATGGCAATCAGCGGCTCCTGTGAACCCGATGTCTGCCGGCCACCCGCGATTGTTCCCGGGGGAGGCAGAACAGCGATCTGTCTACAAAGATCGCTGTTCTGACAGGGGAGAAGATTGAGATCTTGTGTTCCTGCTAAGCAGGAACACCGATCTCTGTCTTTACTCAGTCAGAGCATCCCCCACACAGTTAGAAAGCACCCCCCTAGGGACACACTTAACCCTTTGGTATAATTTTAGCACTGATCACTGTATTAGTTGCACTGGTCCCCAAAAAAGTGTCAAAAGTGTCAGTTAGGTGTCTGATTTGTCCCCCGCAATATTGCAGTCCCGCTAAGAATCGCTAATCGCTGCCATTACTAGTAAAAAAAATGAATAAATAAAAATTCCAAATATGTAGCTGAATACAAATTGGCCTAAATTGATGAAGAAATTAGATTGTTTCCATTTTTTTTATTGAATATATTTTATAGCAGAAAGTAAAAAAATATTGTTTTGTTTTTTTTAAAATAGGTTTTTTTTTGTTTGTTTGTTTATAGCGCAAAAAACAAACAAATGCAGAGGTGATCAAATACCATCAAAAGAAAGCTCTATTTGTGGGGAAAAAAGAACATTAATTTTACTTGGGTACAGCGTCGCACAACCAATTGTCAGTTAAGGTAACGAAGTGCCGTATCGCAAAAAATGGCCTGGTCATGTAGAGGGTAAAAGCTTCCGGGGCTGAAGTGGTTAAGTGTTCAGCTTTTGCTTTGATAAAAGAATGAGAACATAACGTACATCAACTTTAGAAAATGCATCTAAAGGCTTTAATACAAAAAAAACCAAACATGAACTAGAAATTTAGCAATAATGTAACAACAAAGCCTCAAGTATCCAACCCTTAGTATCGGTCAGCATACGGAAAACAAGTACATTTATTTTTTGACCACTAGAGGGGGGAAGTGACAAAACAAGAACCTGCCGGCATCTTTCTCCTACGGCCTCTCCACGAGCTTGGCTTAATAAATTCCCCCATGTGTGTTTTTGCTTTAATAATAAAGCAGTACATGCGTCACATAAGCTTGTCAAATTCCACTATGTGCTGTATTACATTTGCACATATTTAGAGTTATTTGCACAGCTTCTGTTCAAACAAGACATACAGTATGACAGGAATGGCAGGTGTCTTGCTTTGCCACATGTTTTCAATCGGCATATCCGTGAATCCCATGCTGCACTAATGACATGACATTAAGGGAAAATTCCCTGAGGCTGCATTCTGCCTGTTAAAGAGAGATGTCAGTCTGCGGCAGATTAGCTGAACAAATCTTGGTTAAGGAATACATACTGCTGTCTCCTTATTTGTTCCTTTTTCGCGATAGCGGTTGCTTGACGCTGTCCCTCCTTCAGGCGAAAAATGCGCTGTAGCTTGGCCAACTCACTTTCCGCTAGAAAAAATAATATGAAGAAAAAGGAGAATCTTGTTATATCCATCTGTTCGATGTGTGTCGTTCAAAACATAATACATCTCTTTAAGAAGAATCTCCTTTTTTTTATACCTCTCAGGGACCGCAGTGGCAGGATATTACTAGTGACGTTCCTTGTTTCATCCCTAATACAACCATTAGGAAGCCAAGAGAGTCTCATTCTTCCTGCTGTACCTTATTCATGACAAACATTTGGAGAACAACAAAGCGCAATAGATATCTATTGACGTCATAACAGAAGTAAACGACTGCGGTCTTAAGCCCCTTTCACACGATTGGCCCGCAAAGATCCGTCTGAGGGGGTCACCTATTGACTTGTATGGGCAGGCAGATGTCAGTGGAGATGTGTCCGCTGCCACCCGCCTGCCATCTGATCCGACAAGATCTGCTCAAAACAGACAGATGGCGATACGTTCGCTATCCGTCCAACGGATCGGATGAAAACGGACATGCTGTCCGTTTTCATCTGATCTTCCCATAGAGAACAGCGGGGCTCTGACAGGTCCTTCCCTGCACAATGACTGGAGACGGACCTGTCATCCGCCTGCTCAGCGGGGATCAATGGAGCGTTCCCCCGCTGAGCGGATTCACCTCATGTGAAAGGGACCTTAGACCGACACCTCACACAAAAAAATGATACATTGAAAAAAAGCCAATATAGTATGTTATATATGTGTAAATTACCAATGCTATTTAACCACTCGTTTTATTTATTTATTTATTTATTTCCATTATGAACTTCAATATTTACAAATATCCTTACATTTCACAACAATCCTCTGAAGATGACCCGGTGGGGTCAAAACGCGTCAGAATTCATATACACGATCCATGTATCAATTTCATCCTTAATATTTGAATATGTAACTTTATGCAGTACCTTTTTACCTTTTTTGCTGCCTAGAAAACCCCTCATGGGGGACAATCCCTTATTCTTATAATACTACCTGGGGTGTGCAGCCATTTCTTTTCTCCTATGAGTGTCTTTCCATTTCAATGTTATTAAACCACTTGTCCACTGGGCACTTATACCACCTTCCTAACCAGACCAAGTTTCATCTTTCAGTACTCTCACACTTTGAATGACAACACTGTACCCATATGAAATTGTTGTCCTTTTTTCACACAAATAGAGTTTTCTTTTGGTGGCATTTAATCACCACTGTTTTTTTTTATTTTTTTGCGCTATAAATGAAAAAAAAACCTGAAAATTTTGTAAAAAATGCATTCTATTATAGAATTTTGCAAATTACTAATTTTTCTTTATAAATTTTGGCCTAAGTTTATACTGCTACGTATCTTTGGCAAGAATAACCAAAATCAGTGGATATTATTTGGTCTCTGTGAAAATTGTAGAGTCCACAAGCTATGGTTCCAATCTCTGAAAATTGATCTCACCTGATGTAGTGATCTCATTTCTTGTCACACTAACAAGCCAGAACAGTACAAATATCCCCCAAATGACCCCTTTTTGGAAAGTAGACAGTCCAAGCTATTTAGTATGTTTAGTTTTTTCTAACAATTCTTTGCAAAATTAAGATTTTCTTTTTTTTTTTTTTTTTTACAAAATTGTCATATTAACAGGTTATTTCTCTCACATGGCATATGCATACTTGCAACTACACCCCAAAATACAATCTGCCACTCCTCCTGAGTATGTGTGAGACTTTTACACAGCCAGGCCACATACAGAGGCCCAACATGCAGGGAGCGTAGTCAGGTGTTCTAGAAACGCCCAAAGAATGACCCCATTTTGTAAAGCAAACGTATATTCTAGGAGGCATAATGAGTCTTTTGAAGATGTCATTTTTTTCAACAAGTTTTTGGAAAATGTGAAAAGAAAATGAAAACACATTTTTTTTTTATTTTTTTTACACAAAGTTGTAAATTTATAAGATATCTCTAATATATAGCATGTACATAGAAAAAATTACACCCCAAAATACATTCTGCTACTCCTCCTGAGTACGGCAAAACCACATGTGAGACTTTTACACAGCCTGGCTACATACAGAGGCTCAACATGCATGGATGAAGCACGGATGAGCACTGATGTGGCATAGATGTGGCATGGACGAGCACTGACGTGGCATGGATGAGCACTGATGTGGCATGGATGAGCACTGATGTGGCATGGATGAGGCATGGATAATCACTGATGTGGCATGGATGTGACATGGATGAGCACTGATGTGGCATGGATGTGAGACGGATGAGCATTGATATGGCATGGATGAGCACAGATGTGGCATGGATGTGGCATAGATGAGCACTGATGTAGCATGGATGAGGCATGGATGAGCACTGATGTGGCATGGATGTGGCACGGATGAGCACTGATGTGGCATGGATGAGCACTGATGTGGCAGGGATGAGTACAGATGTGACATGGATGTGGCACGGATGAGCACTGATGTGGCATGGATGATCACTTATGTGGCATGGGTAAGCACTAATGTGGCATGGATGTGGCTCGGATGAGCACTGATGTGGCATGGATGTGGCATAGATAAGTACTGATGTGGCATGGACGTGGCACTGATAAGTACTGATGTGGCATGAGAGGAGCACTGATGTGGCATGGATGAGCACTGATGTGGCATGGATGAGCACTGATGTGGCATGGATGAGGCACGGATGAGCACTGATGTGACATGGATGTGGCATGGATGTGGCACAGATGAGTACTGATGTGGCATGGATATGGCATGGAAGAGCACTGATGTGGCACGCATAAGCACTGATGTGGCATGGATGTGGAATGAATGGGTACTGATGTGGCATGGATGTGGCACGGATGGGTACTGATGTGGCATGGATAAGGCACGGACGAGGCATGAATGGGCACAGATCAGCGGTGTAGGCACTTCAGATCCAGCCCACTCGCACTGTTGCACTGGCTCCCTCCTCTACTCACACACTGTACCGACCGCTTTGAGGAGAGAACTGAACTGGACATGCACTGGTTTGTTGACAAGTGATTGCTCCGTCATTGGAAGGAGCAATCACATGGTAAAGGGCAGCTGTCATTGGCCCTTTACCCCAATCTATGATCACTGACACTCCCAGGTGTGCACCCCAGGGGGGCATAGTCATAGTATGCCCTCCCAGAACTAGCCGACCATGCTGTAGCCATCATTCAGCTGTGGCCCGGACGACAAGTGGTTAAAGTGTTACTAAACTCACAACAGTAAAATCAGTCTGTATATGCAGTAAAGCATGCTTGTTATACTCACTGTGAAACCTAAGGGGTTAATCCTCTGCACTGAGTAAAAAGGCTGTTTGATCCTATCTTCTCTGATCCTCCCCTTCTTCCACTGCCCCCAATCCATCTCCTTTTAGTACAGGGCCTTTGTCACTCTGCACATGCTCAGTTTGGTGTGTATTACTAGAGAGTTTTTTTTTTTTCTTGGGAGGGTGCATGTGATCGGCAGGACCAATCAACACTGTCCAGACAGAGGGTCAGGGGTCCTGCAGCCTCATAGGACAGACAGAGGAGAATGAAAATTCCTCCTAGAGCTCTAAACAGTGCTCAGCCAGACTCTGATAGAAGTCACAAGACTGCTATATACTGCTGATGAGAAAAGGTATTTAGCAGTTTATATTTACTAAAATAATTGCATTTCCTTGTTCTGTGTCCTGTGGGAGACCAGATATAGTGAATGCAGGGTCCTGGGTTTAGTAACACTTTAAGAGAAAGCCATCACTAAAGACATTGCACCCTCCAGATTTTCAGATCACAGGGACACTACATGGCGGGTCTCTGGAGATTAGCATTTATTTAGGATTTATCTCCTTATGTTGGAACACCTTCTGGAAGCTGAATTTACTACAGAGACATCATTGTTCTTATGCTTGAAAAACATCATCATTGAAACGAATTCTGCTGAATATTCTGCTCGGAATGTCCCATGTGATATTGTCTATAGGCACTGGTTGCTTTATCTGTGCACAGCAGGACCAATTAGGAGCATCATGCTTGAAACTGATGTATTCTTCACGTGGGATTCATCTCGCTGTGGTGGAGCATTGCCATTGTGCTTGGATTACATATGATAAAGGTGTTTGTTGAACTGAGGCATATAAACATCTTGCAGTCCCTGGATTACAAAAATATTCTCTACAGTGGAGTACCGGAGATGGCTGGAATATACTAAAAAACTATGGGGTTGATTTACTAAAAATGGAGAGTGCAAAATCAGTTTGTTCAATTAAGCTTTGACAAAAAAAAAACTGGAAGCTGATTGGTCTCTATGCAGAGCTGCACCAGATTTTGCACTCTCCAGTTTTAGTAAATCAGCTTCTTTATTTCTATTTGTGTACCTGGTTGGGATATAACCTCAACCAAATGCTATTCTTAGATGAATATCCCATTCATGCGCCTACTTACCAATTGCCGACTGCCCCATAGCAGATTTACTGTTACAGGGCGGCCGCGCTGTGCGTGATCCTGCACTTCTGGGTTTTGGGCGCCACATGGGGGCGCCGCCAGCGGCTCGCTCCCGCTGTGATTTTACCCGATGTCCGCCGGGACCCGCTGATCGTTCAGTACACTGACAGAATGGCAGTCTGTCTATGTAAACAAGGCAGATTGTTATTCTGTCAGAACAGAAGGCTTGGATCCTGTCTTTCTGTAAAGCAGAAACACAACCCATGCCTTCCACTAGTAAAAGCACCTCCTCAACTACACTGAGACATTAGCTGGGCACACAGTTAAACCTTTCATCGCCCCTGATGTTAACCTATTCCCTGCCAGTGTCATTAGTACAGTGACAGTGCATCTTTTTAGCACTGGACATTGTAATAATGTCACTGGTCCCCCAAAAAGTGTCAGTTAGGTATCCAATTTGTCTGCCGCAATATCGCAGTCCTGCTATAAGTCGCTGATCGCCGCCATTACTAGTAAAATAAATAAATAAATAAATAAATATCCCATAGTTTATAGATGCTATAAATTTTGCACAAACCAATTAATATACGCTTACTGGGATTTGTTTTACCAAAAATATGTAGCAGAATACATATTGGCCTAAACTGATGAAGAAATTTGATATCATTGAATGTGTTTTACAGCAGAAAGTATAAAATATTGTTTTGGGTTTTTTTTAACCGCTTCAGCCCTGGAAGATTTCACCCCCTTCCTGACCAGAGCACTTTTTGCGATTCGGCACTGCGTCACTTAAACTGACAATTGCACGGTCGTGCAACGTTGAACCAAAACAAAATTGATGTCCTTTTTTTCCCACAAAAAGAGCTTTCTTTTGGTGATATTTGATCACCTCTGCGGTTTTTATTTTTTGTGCTATAAGGAAAAAAAGAGCGACAATTTTGAAAAAAAACGCATTATTTTTTACTTTTTGCTATAATAAATATCCCCCAAAAATATATAAAAAAAACTATTTTTTTCCTCAGTTTAGGCCGATATGTATTCTTCTACATATTTTTGGTAAAAGAAAATCGCAATAAGCGTATATTGATTGGTTTGCGCAAAAGTTATAGCGTCTACAAAATAGGGGATAGATTTATGGCATTTTTATTATTTATTTTTTTTACTAGTAATGGCAGCGATCTGCTATCGGACACTTTTGACACATTTTTGGGACCATTGACATTTATACAGCGATCAGTGCTATAAAAATGCACTGAATACTGTATAAATGTCACTGGCAGGGAAGGGGTTAACACTAGGGGGCGATCAAGGGATTAAATGTGTTCCCTCACTGTGTGTTATAACTGTGGGGGGATGGAACTGACTTGGGGAGGAGACCGATCGGTGTTCCTATATACTAGAAACACATGATCTGTCTCCTCTCCCCTGACAGGACGAAAGATTTATGGCATTTTTATTATTTATTTTTTTACTTGTAATGGCGGTGATCTTGGATTTTTATCGGGACTGCGACATTATGGCGGACATATCGGACAATTCTGACACATTTTTGGGACCATTGGCATTTATACAGCGATCAGTGCTATAAAAATGCATTGATTACTGTAAAAATGGCACTGGCAGGGAAGGGGTTAAAACTAGGGGGCGATCAAGGGGTTAATGTGTTCCCTAGTGTGTGTTCTAACTGAAGGGGGAGGGGACTGTGTAGGGGAAGAGATAAATCGTTGTTCATACTCTGTATGAACAGATGATCTGTCACTTCTCCCCTCAGAGAACCGGAAACTGTGTTTACACACACAGATCCCAGTTCTCCGTGTGCCCCGAGCGATTGCATTGGCTCCGTGGGCGAGCAGGGGGCACGCCTCTAGTGGACAAAAGCGGAACCGACGCACATGATGGCGATTCGCGCAGCCGAGCCATGTTGCCGCAGTATAACTGTGGCGGCTGGTCGGCAAGCGGTTAAATTGTCAGTCTTTTTAGCGCAAAAAATAAAAAACGCAGAGGTGATCAAATACCACCAAAAGTAAGGTCTAATTGTAGGGAAAAAAAGACATACATTTTATTTGGGTACAGTGTCGCACCAAACTGGTGATTCTCCCCCTTAGCTTTAAAAGGGGTGGAAAGGACTTAGTGAGGAGAGTACAGTGATTGAAGACCTGCAAGATGTAATGCCAAAGAGGATCAGAAGGTCTTCCCCCTTCAGGTGAGAAGATTAAGAGACCCAGAGCAAGCAATGAAGGCCCTGGAGATGGGTACCACAAGGCCCCCTCCTTACTACTGTTATTCTGGATAACAATATTCTACAGATTTATTATCATATCTTTAGATTAAGTGATGTGCTGCTAAATACAATTTTGTTGGACCAATATTTATTCTCAGTAGTGTGGACAATTTATAAAATTAATTCAGTAAAATAAGTTATTTGCAGGGCTTTTTTCAGGGGGAACTTGGTGGAACTCAGTTCCACCACCTCTGGCTCAAACCCTTTGGTGCCTGCTCACCACAATCACTTGTAAACATAGAAGTCTGGTTTCTGTGTTTACAAGTGACAGCTCTGCACTCTGTGTGTAACCCCCCTGAACTCTGCACTCTGTGTGTAACCCCCCTGAACTCTGCACTCTGTATGTAACCCCCCTGAACTCTGCACTCTGTGTGTAACCCCCTGAACTCTGCACTCTGTGTGTAACCCCCCTGAACTCTGCACTCTGTGTGTAACCCCCCTGAACTCTGCACTCTGTATGTAACCCCCCTGAACTCTGCACTCTGTGTGTAACCCCCTGAACTCTGCACTCTGTGTGTAACCCCCCTGAACTCTGCACTCTGTATGTAACCCCCCTGAACTCTGCACTCTGTATGTAACCCCCCTGAACTCTGCACTCTGTGTGTAACCCCCTGAACTCTGCACTCTGTGTGTAACCCCCCTGAACTCTGCACTCTGTATGTAACCCCCCTGAACTCTGCACTCTGTATGTAACCCCCCTGAACTCTGCACTCTGTATGTAATGCAATCCTGATATTTAATGCCCCTTTAAGACCCTCCTACTGTTCGTGAAATTTGACTGCCACACCCACTATTTGATGTGATTTGGAGGGTGTGTGTGGATTTGGGGGGTCATGGTTGAGTTCCAGCACCTATTGTTTGAGAAAAAAAGCCATGGTTATTTGTAAAGCTATGCCTCGGAGTATGGATTTAGCTGTTTATATTTACTAAAATAATTGCATTTCCTTGTTCTGTGTCCTGTGGGAGACCAGATATAGTGAATGCAGGGTCCTGGGTTTAGTAACACTTTAAGAGAAAGCCATCACTAAAGACATTGCACCCTCCAGATTTTCAGATCACAGGGACACTACATGGCGGGTCTCTGGAGATTAGCATTTATTTAGGATTTATCTCCTTATGTTGGAACACCTTCTGGAAGCTGAATTTACTACAGAGACATCATTGTTCTTATGCTTGAAAAACATCATCATTGAAACGAATTCTGCTGAATATTCTGCTCGGAATGTCCCATGTGATATTGTCTATAGGCACTGGTTGCTTTATCTGTGCACAGCAGGACCAATTAGGAGCATCATGCTTGAAACTGATGTATTCTTCACGTGGGATTCATCTCGCTGTGGTGGAGCATTTCCATTGTGCTTGGATTACATATGATAAAGGTGTTTGTTGAACTGAGGCATATAAACATCTTGCAGTCCCTGGATTACAAAAATATTCTCTACAGTGGAGTACCGGATATGGCTGGAATATACTAAAAAACTATGGGGTTGATTTACTAAAAATGGAGAGTGCAAAATCAGTTTGTTCAATTAAGCTTTGACAAAAAAAAAAAAAAAAAAAACTGGAAGCTTAATGGTTTCCATGCTGAGCTGCACCAGATTTTGCACTCTCCAGTTTTAGTAAATCAGCTCCTTTATGTCTATTTGTGTACCTGGTTGGGATATAACCTCAACCAAATGCTATTCTTAGATGAATATCCCATTCATGCGCCTACTTACCAATTGCCGACTGCCCCATAGCAGATTTACTGTTACAGGGCGGCCGCGCTGTGCGTGATCCTGCACTTCTGGGTTTTGGGCGCCAGTGGGGGGCGCCGCCAGCGGTTCGCACCCGCTGTGATTTTACCCGATGTCCGCCGGGACCCGCTGATCGTTCAGTACACTGACAGAATGGCAGTCTGTCTATGTAAACAAGGCAGATTGTTATTCTGTCAGAACAGAAGGCTTGGATCCTGTCTTTCTGTAAAGCAGAAACACAACCCATGCCTTCCACTAGTAAAAGCACCTCCCCAACTACACTGAGACATTAGCTGGGCACACAGTTAAACCTTTCATCGCCCCTGATGTTAACCTATTCCCTACCAGTGTCATTAGTACAGTGACAGTGCATCTTTTTAGCACTGGACATTGTAATAATGTCACTGGTCCCCCAAAAAGTGTCAGTTAGGTATCCAATTTGTCTGCCGCAATATCGCAGTCCCGCTATAAGTCGCTGATCGCCGCCATTACTAGTAAAATAAATAAATAAATAAATAAATAAATATCCCATAGTTTATAGATGCTATAAATTTTGCACAAACCAATTAATATACGCTTACTGGGATTTGTTTTACCAAAAATATGTAGCAGAATGCATATTGGCCTAAACTGATGAAGAAATTTGATATCATTGAATGTGTTTTACAGCAGAAAGTATAAAATATTGTTTTTGAAAATTATTGTTTGAGAAAAAAAGCCCTGGTTATTTGTAAAGCTATGCCTCGGAGTATGGATGAGCTCAGTGTTCACTGGCAGTACAAAACATTAACACCCTTACTTCCTGTGTTAAGATGGCGTTTGGCCACTTCCTGTTAACACAGGAAGTAAGGGTGTTGGTGTTTACCTTCTATCAATGAGGGTTACATCACTTCCGGTGCCGATGATCACTTCCGGTTCCGGCTCATAGGTCACTTCCAGTTCCGGCGGAAAACGGAAGTAATGTTAATTTCGAACTGCGCCATCAATGAGAGTAGTGGGACGCATTGGGTGTAGTGGGTGGCACTTAAAATATATAAGACAGCCAATCACAGACTCCATAAGCTTCTGATGACGCTCAGTGGGAGGGGCGAAACACGTCAAGCTAAAGAGAATCTGTAAAGGCTGTTTGGATGCCAAGGCGGCACTTTCTGCACGTTTTTAAGATTTTGATGTAAGTGTAATGATATTAAACCTTTTTAATAAAATCTCGCAGTATTACACTATATGTCCCCTTTCCTTCATTTTCCCAAACTTTGCTACAACAATCGTTGATCGTGTAAAGTGTGTAGGACCCTGACCATGTGGTGGAGGTAAGGAGATTCTATTCCCTAAAGGCACGATACACCAACCTACTCGGTGGACGGGAGACATCATCTTGATATACAGGCTTATATATCATCTTCATCTGGTGAGTGGGGACCCATGAGAGGAGCACAGAAAGTCACCAGAAATATACTCCAATGTGTCACCAACCCTGTATCTCACATCTGACAAACTTTATTGTTTGCACTTTATCTGCACTCTATTGGCACAGGAAGTCACCAGAAATATACTCCAATGTGTCACCAATCTGATGGACTTTATTGATTGCACTTTATCTGCACTATATTGGCACTGAGCACTTTATTTTGTTATACATGCTATTATGTTATATATGTTGATGTTTGTATACATGCATATCAGTAGTTTATAGGTGCAGCGCTGAGTCATTGTTGTCATTTTTTGTCACTTTTTTGGGGTATTTACCTTGCACTACAGCAGCAGCCCTACTACACACCTTTATATCCACAGCGCGGGTCTTTAATTATATTTTTCAAACAAGAAAAACACACACAAACCCCTCCAAAGGTCCCCCACAATACATAACAGATCCTCAGGTGTTTTCTATGTATTTTGGGAGGCCTTTAGAATCTATAGTTTTTTTTGCCTTAGAAAAAAGAAGCCAGAAGGGAGATGTAATTTGCTAGCAATTTAGAACTCGTTTTTCCTTTCCAAATGTCAATGCGTTAAAAAATCCTTGATCATGGCCACATGGAATCAAAAATTTTTTTTTTTCATTGGTACATGTTCCCCAATAACAATGATTTTATATAACTGTTGGTTACAAGCCTTGGTCATTAGCTGTTAACCTTATCCACTCCAAATTCCAAATTAAAAACTGCATTGAAAGGGAAGGTAACGCATGTCAAAATTCATGTCAACGCACGTCAACACATGAAAACCCAAACATCATTTCTACAGTCAGATGCCACTGTTCCAGTTGCTCGGTTCATACAAACAGTCCACTCATCACCTAGACACCCCATTGGGTTTCCTCCAGAATATTTTTGTCAAATACATCAATTGGTACCCAAGTATATCCACCAAAGGTACAGTACCATCAATCTACTATTTCAAGAATTTTATAAACTTGTCAGACTCATATCATTTGTTCTGTGCTTTAAAAATCTTTTTTTTTTTTTACTTGACATAAAGTGTGCAATCACCGGCAAGTGTTGTAGCATCCTGTACAAAATTGCATTTCACTCTCCTCTACAAAGCTCTTCCTGTGCCTGTGTTTATTTGGGTTAAAGGTTCATTTGTGCCACTATAATAAAAGAGTGGGATGTGTGAAATGAACCATTATCTGAAATTGCAAGCTGGCTTTCTTGGACTATCTTTATGTACTTTTTATTTATTTTAACAGGCACGTACAGTTGCTAACCTGGGCCAAGCGCCAAGTTTACTGATGGAAAGCCCATTTTAAGGCTTGTTTATCATTACTGTTTTTTTTACTCCAAAATTCTTTGATTCCTTTTAGGTAATGAATAAGTAATGAAAATATTTTAAAGTAGAACAAGGCAATTCTTTTTTTTGGGTAGTGCAAGGTAGGTTATAACCCCTGCCAGTTTTTCCTTCACTTCCTCTCCCATAGCCAAACAGGAAGTGAGAGGAAATCCCTGCAAACAAAGGCAGTCCCTTGGGGCCCCCCCAGGTCACCAGAACTAGTGTCCCCATTGGAGGATTTCCCCTCTATTACTTTTCTGGGGACATCCCCATTTCTTTAGTTTCGCTTTCAGTGATAATGGTAAACAGGACCAATAGCATACTTACCAACTGTCCCGGATTTCCCGGGACATTCCCGGGATTTGGACTCTTTTCCCGAGTTTATTGTTTCCTGGGAAATGTCCCGAGAAATCCGTTTTTTTTACAAATTTTTGCCGCCGCCACTAGAGGTCCGCCATTTTTAAGGAGACCAGGAACGGCTGGGTGGCTAGACAAAGCTCCAGCATCGCCGCCCACCCTGCGCCCCACTCCGCCTCGCCCTGCCTACCCCCCCCCGCCCCGCTGCCGGTCTGTTATGGAAATGGGCGGGGGTTCTATTGTAACCATGCAGCCGGCGGAGGGAGACATTATTTTGTATACCCCCTCCTACTAGGACATCTGAGGTAAGGGGGGGCACCGCTAGGGACACCTGATGTTAGGGGGGGCTGCGCTGGTGACACCTGATGTAAGGGGGGGCACCGCTGGGGACACCTAATGTAAGGGGGGGGGCACCGCTGGGGACACCTGATGTAAGGGGGGGCACCGCTGGGGACACCTGATGTAAGGGGGGCTCCTCTGGAGATACCTGATGTAAGGGGGGGCTCCGCTGGGGACACCTGATGTAAGGGGGAGCTCCGCTGGAGACATCTGATGTAAGGGGGGCTCCGCTGGGGACATCTGATGTAAGGGGGGCTCCGCTGTGAACATCTGATGTAAGGGGTGCTCCGCTTGGGACACCTGATGTAAGGGGGGGCTGCGCTGGTGACACCTGATGTAAGGGGGGCTCCGCTGGTGAAACCTGATGTAAGGAGGGGCACCGCTGGGGACATCTGATGTAAGGGGGGGCTCCGCTGGTGACACCTGATGTAAGGGGGGCTCTGCTGGTGACACTTGATGTAAGGGAGGGCTCCGCTGGGGACACCTGATGTAAGGGGGCTCCGCTGGGGACACCTGATGTAAGGGGGGGCTCCGCCGGAGACATCTGATGTAAGGGGAGCTCCGCTGGGGACATCTGATGTAAGGGGGGGCTCTGCTGGGAACATCTGATGTAAGGGGGGCTCCGCTCTGGAAACCTGATGTAAGGGGGGCTCCGCTGGTGACACCTGATGTAAGGGGGGGCTCCGCTGGTGACACCTGATGTAAGGGGGGGCACTGCTGGGGACATCTGATGTAAGGGGGGCTCCGCTGGTGACACCTGATGTAAGGGGGGCTCAGTTGGTGACACCTGATGTAAGGGGGGCTTCGCTGGGGACATCTGATGTAAGGGGGGGGCTCCGCTGGTGACATCTGATGTAAGGGAGGCTCTGCTGAGGGATATCTTATGTAAGGGGGGCTCCACTGGGGACATCTGATGTAAGGGGGGGCTCAGCTGGGGACATCTGATGTAAGGGGGGCTCCGCTGGGGACATCTGATGTAAGGGGGGCTCCCCTGGGGACATCTGATGTAAGGGGGAGCTCCGCTGGTGACACCTGATGTAAGGGGGGGCTCCGCTGGTGACACCTGATGTAAGGGGGGGCTCCGCTGGGGACACCTGGTGTAAGGGGGGCTCCGCTGGGGACATCTGATGTAAGGGGGCTCCGCTGGGGACATCTGATGTAAGGGGGGCTCCGCTGATGACACCTGATGTAAGGGGGGGCTCCGCTGGGGACACCTGATGTAAGGGAGGCTCCACTGGAGACATCTGATGTAAGGGGGGGCTCCGCTGGGGACATCTGATGTAAGGGGGGGCTCCGCTGGGGACATCTGATGCAAGGATGGACTCTGCTGGGACACCTGATGCAAGGACGGACTCTGCTGGGGGGCACCTGATGCAAGGAAGGACTCTGCTGGTGGAGGCGACGTGGCAGGTGACACGCTCAGGGATCCCACTGTTTCGGCATTATGGTGAGTTGAATGATTTCATTTTATATTACAATGTAATAATAGAAATAATGATAATAACAACCATGGTGTCCCGGGATGATTGAAGTGCTAACACCAGGTGTTTGGAGTATCTTTATCTACTGGTTGTTAAGCTTTCTAGAATACACATATTTGCCTGCTGTCCCTCCATCCCTTTCCCTCTCCATCCCTCATTCATCTCAGACACTAACCACACACCCTTTGAGCCACGCCCACTTAAGACATGCCCACTGTTTTGCATAAACCACGCCCTTTTTTCACTTTCGAGCGCCACATTTTTACTTTCCCCCTGTGCCATGCCTACAAACGCATGCCACGCCCTTAATTATAATAAGACTCCGCCTACAGCCAAAAAAGTGTCCCTAAAATTTTTTTCCCAATGTTGGCAACTATGCAATAGAGAGGGTGAATCTCCTTAATGGGGGCACAGACAGCAATAAAAACTGACAAGCGTTCTTATCCCTTTCCACTCTATCCAAAACTAAAAAAAAAGTTTTGCCTTTAGTTATACTTTAACCTAAATCTAACTATATAAATAGAGCAAAGGTTGAGTTAAATTTATATCAGAATATATTTATTCTGCAGATTTTCCCTCTTTTTCTGTCTCAGTGACACCCATACTGGTCATAAGTTCTAACCCTTCCCCTTATACTAAAAATGTGCATTCTTGTAATTCTGTTTTATACAAGTACTGTCATTGTGAACTTATATGCACTTTTTATACTTTTGTATAACAGTTCAGTAAACAGAGTTTAAAAAAAAAACGTGTGTTCCTGACATCTCCATTGATCTCCATTGTATCATACCAATGGGTTGAATCTTTCCTCATTAACTGTGTTGCCATGGAGATAAGTCATTAAAAGAAAATTATGGTATATATATATAGATATAGATATCTATATATATCTATATCTATATATATATATCTATATCTATATATATAAATCCCAACATGACCAAATGGAAAAAAGACCTTTCAATTAACATTACAAAGGATCAATGGGAAAAAAGCTATAGCAATTACTAATAAAGCCTCCTCTTGCACCAACCTTTGGGACAACTCAATACAACAACAAAAATACTAAACAGGTGGTACTTGACCCCTTACAAATATCAAAATCTACCCATCTGTGAGTCAAAATGCGTTGGGCCAGCGCCTCCTGCTTCCCACATTGCCATTTTTGTACCTTTGTGATCACTTTTTATATTTTTATACTACATGGTATTTTATCATAATAAACCTATTTTGGTTGACCTGCGCCATGTGGAGCCCCCTTTTTCTTTTTTCCTCATGCTTTAGTACTGATGACCATACTTGGACCATCTTCCCTTTGGCATGGTTTGGTGGCCGACAGCTTTGGAATCTTTGTTTGGAACCATCTCCAAACCTCATGTAGATTGGAGTCTGCGGCCCGCAAGATATCCTTCAAGCCTTGGCATCACCTCACCATTGGGGATCTAGTATCCCAAAGCTCTTTAGACGCACTGCCGTATGGTATGTGTGTCCAACAGATCTGGTAAGAGTACCCATCTTCCTAATTGAATGTTTTTCTTGCCTTTTGGTTTATTGTCTTCGGTTGAAGATTGAAGAGAAAGTTCTCCAATCATTGGACACTTTTCAGGTGGACTGCTGGTCTTTTTTATTGTCATTACTCCATAACTCTTTGGGGTTTATTTTTGCTGTCTCACATTCACTTTTTACATTGCTTTGCATTTTTACACTTGAGGTGTTTTGGATGCACACACACATTTGGCGTGCCTTGCATTGCAGGGTGGGGGGTGGGCAGGGTGGATCCCGGTTTACTTGTGGCTCCTTAGGGGGTGCGCTACAATGGTAAGTATAGTGCCACTGCATATGTTTTCCATCACGTTTATTGGATATACAAGTGTTGTTGAACCATTTGCCCACACAGATGCTAAAGCTGGGTATACACTATTAGACTTTAGAACAAAAATTTGTACAAAGATTCTCAGTACATTTGACAGCTTAACAAATATTGTTCAACACAGTCTACAGTGAGCTACAGTCCTGATGTCATAGAGCAGCTCAGAGCTTTGCACGGATCCCAACAATAATGTTGGGATCCACCCAGATGCCTGACTGGAGGCTGGCTCAGCCTCTCAACAGGCCAATAAGAGCCTGAGCCAGCTGCACCCATCCCCTCCACAGTCCTGCACTCCAATGATAAGGACCCAACAACTGAGCGATCAGCGGTCACGTGATTGTTCAGTTCTTGGTGTAGAGCTGAAAGGGAACAGATGCGGCATAGGATCAATGTTGCAACTACATGGGTGAGTATAAATGTTTTGTTTTTTCTAAACCCATACTTAAATCCATACTTATACATACCAAACCCATAGTAAAAAAATATACATACCTTCCTGCTGTAGCATTGCTCTAAGCCTGAGAATTGAGGGATCACGTGCCTGCTGATCACTCAGTTCTCGGTCCGCTCTGGGCAGGGAGCAGTGACTGTCAGTCACCCACTCTCTGCTCTGCCCCTCCAGTGCTCACTGGAGCGCCAGGCTGAGGAAGGGACAGGAGCAGATGTCTCAGGCTCTCAGTGGTATGCTGAGCCTTAACCTGCTGCTTGTCAGGCATCTGGGTGGATGGCGATATTATTATCGGGATGCATTCAGAGACTGGAGTGGCTCTGTGACATCAGCCACCAGCAGGCTTTATCCTGGGGCACAAGAAAGCACAAGTAAGTGCACGCCTGTGATCCAGAAGATAAGTAGGACCAAATAAGCTTTGGCCATGCTTCTCTTTTAAATCAAAAATTGTCATTTGAAAATCCACTGAAGTATACCCAGCTGAACTTTTATGCCTCGTACACATGATTGGACTTTCCCCCAACAAAACCGTGGAATTTTGTCCGAAGGGCGTTGGTCCAACTTGTCTTGCATACACACAGTCACACAAATGTTGGCCAACAATTACAAACGTAGTGACGTACTAGACGTACTATGTGGTTTTCAGCTCTTTTGCGCCACCCTTTGGGCTCCTTTTGCTAACCTCGTGTTAGTAGAAGTTTGGTGAGTGTTGATTCGCGCTTTTAAGTTCGCACTTTTCATTTTGTGCTTTTCAGTTCATTTCTGAACGGCTGTTCGTCAACCAGACATGTTGCGGAATCGGAGGAGATAACGTGTTATTTATTATTGGCCTTGGAGTTATTGCGTTGACATTATTTATTTGGTTGAATAATGATTAGATTTGGTATGTTTTCTGTATTTTTGGATGTATAGAATGTAGTTTTTGGTTAAGTTCTATTGGCAGATAGCATGTCTAATTTTATTTTTTATATTTTTTTAATACACAATAAAAAAACTTGTGTAGAATAATACTTGGCTATGTGTTTTACTTCAAATGACAGTTTGAGAGTAGGCAGCTACATTTTAAAAAATACAATGTAAAATTAACAAGGGACACCAACATAGCTGTATCTTTGTTCTTAAAAACTACGGTATAATAGTGTTGTGGTAACTTGCCCAAATAAAAAAAAAAAAACATAATAATATTGTTGATATCACTAGAAAAAAAAAGCCTTTGAAAATGTGTTACAAATAACTCCATCAGTATCACCAGCAAAGCAGCTTCAGTATTATCCATTAAAGAAGAAGAGAATTGTGCGCTGCATTTGGAGATTTCATAATTTGCCACGTCATGAATGTTAATTCTCCATTGCGAACGCTGATTTACAAGACTGATCGCTTCTTCCGAGCATGTGTGTTTGTACTTTGGTCTTTTGTCCGATGGACTTGTGTACACACAATCGGAAAGTCCGACAACACAAATTTGAAAACATGCTAGCCAACATTTGTTGGCGGAAAGTCCGACAACAATTGTCCGATGGAGCATACACCCGGTCGGATTGTCCGCCAACAGCCTGTCATTGAACATTTCCCGTTGGAAAGTCCGATTGAGTGTACGGAGCTTAAGAATCAAATACCAACTAACGACAACGAAATGTCAAGCTGTTGGTCACCTAACTCTTGCTAAACAGCAGCTTATAAAATGTACCTGTTAGTGTCAGAGGGAGGTGTGAAATCTGTTGCTGAATAGTGTAATGACAGCATGGAGTTAAAGAGTGAAAGTGATTCTGACATTGTTTCAAACTGCTCTACATCAATTGTGCTGTAAAAACCTTCAATAACAAAGGAACCCAAGCCTCCCATAGCTTGCTATATTTCAATCTGTTGTCAGCAGCACTATAGGGGACAAAATGGCGGAAGCCCCATTATCTTTTCTGCAGTATATAAAAATCAAACCTACCCATTCCTTCCATGTCCAAATCACTGCTATCAGAGCGGATGCTGGAAGCTGATCTTCTCAGGGCCATTCTTCAATCATATTTATAAAGAAAAAGAAACAATTAATATGGATGGTAATTGTGAAGGTAATACAACTGATTATATCAACACATCAATCATCAGAGAGGACCTGTCACCGATCTGCATCTAATAGATATTTAATATTACAATAAATATGTAAAAATACAGATATCTTGCTACGTCCTGATGCCAAACACAACTACCAGCTCACATTTATATTTGTGTAAGGGCCCATTCACACCAGAGGTGTTTCCCCGCAAAGTTCAGAACAAAAACAAGGCATTTTGCCTTATGTCCTATAGTTTTAGTTCACATGAACGCACTGCACCGGGTGCAGTGCATAATAACATGATACGTTAAAAAAATGACATTAAAGCAGAACTGCAGTGCATCTGAGCACCACAAACCAAAAACGCTATTTCATTTCTTTTTAATATTTAACGCAGACTCCCCCATTCAGTCATGTCTGCATGATTTATTTTGCTGAGAAATCAATTTGAAAAACACCCTGTATCATTTCTGGCCGTGACCATTTTGAGTAAGGGCAGATGATTAATGTAGCATTTACTTCCTGGAATTCATCTGCCCTTAGCTCAGGCATGCAGGCAGGAGGGTGTGCTTAGCTGAGAAAACCCTCTTCCTCTCCTGAAGACTCGGGATGTATGATATCATTTGCTAGGCCAGAAACCAGGAAGCAACCGAAGAAATGTAAGAAAAAGGTTAAAATCAGTAAAAATAATATACTTTCCAATCTATTTACTAATGATAGCTAGTGACACATGCCCAAACATATGTAATATTTGTGGCATACAATGTACTAGTACCAATGTTTGTGGTACACTGAAGCAAACTGAAGAGCTTAAAGTTGCTGCACAAATATGGGGGTAACAGTAGCAAAGGAAAATATTTCCCCGAGTCAGTGCTGTCACTGGAAAAAAATAAAATCAGCGGTGTCACTAAAAGGAAAATATGTTCCAGCATCAGTGATGTCATTGAAGGGAAAAATGTTCCTTCATTACTGGTGTCACTAAATAGAAAAAAATGTCCCTTTATCTGTGGTGTCACTGGAAGGATAATGTTTCAGCATCAGTGGTGTCACTAGAAGGGAAAAAAATGTCCCTTTATCAGTGGTGTCACTAGATGGGAAAAAATGTCCCTACATCAGTGGTGTCACTAGAAGGGAAAAAAATGTCCCTACATCAGTGGTGTCACTAGAAGGGAAAAAAATGTCCCTACATCAGTGGTGTCACTAGAAGGGAAAAAAATGTCCCTTTATCTGTGGTGTCACTGGAAGGATAATGTTTCAGCATCAGTGGTGTCACTAGAAGGGAAAAAAATGTCCCTTTATCAATGGTGTCACTAGAAGGGAAAAAAATGTCCCTTTATCTGTGGTGTCACTAGAAGGGAAAAAAAATGTCCCTACATCAGTGGTGTCACTAGAAGGGAAAAAAATGTCCCTTTATCTGTGGTGTCACTAGAAGGGAAAAAATGTCCCTTTATCAGTGGTGTCACTAGAAGGGAAAAAATGTCCCTTTATCAGTGGTGTCACTAGAAGGGAAAAAAATGTCCCTGCTTCAGTGGTGTCACTGACTTCCAACAAAAGAAGAGCCCTGCTGACACTGCAGTCACTTGTGTCAGTGAAGTGCAGAGAGACGGCAGCTGCTGAAGCTCCACATACCCCTCCCTTATAGAGACCCTGCCCTGGGGCATGTGCCCTTTCTGCCCACCCTTGTCCCAGCCCTGGACGTTTGTTGTGCACCGTAACATGAGTCTGTGGGTGTGAATGAGCCCTTTAGGTGGAATGTAAAGATTTCTTTTGCATACATACATATACAAGTGCTTCTACTGGAACTGTAGACTCATTTATTATGGCAACGCAAAATTCAATGCCTGTATGACATGTGCACTAATCCAGAGCAATCAATCAGATCTCAAGGAAATCCAAATTGAGAGAAATACAAAGGCTGTCATTTCTGAACTCTTTCTGAAAATGCTAGTTCCCTGGCTGCCTTACTCATCCTCTGACTTCAATACTTTGTGTTTTTCACCCAGAACAAGCATGCATCAAGTGGTGTTTGTTCTGAGTCAAGACCCTAGAAAGTGATCCTTCTAGATATTAGTTTCATCGTATAAACTGCTCAATTTTATTTATTTTTTTTTGTTGTTTTTAACCGGTAGCACTTTGAGATCTTTTGATGAAAAGTGCACTATAAATAAAATGTATTATTATTATTTATTATTTATCCTTGTCTTGGGTCAGGGCCTCAAAATGCATCAAAGCCACTGGATTGGCATGATAGCCAGGGAACTAGCATTTTCAGAAGAAGGTCAACAATGGCACAGGAGTTCTGTGGTTACATGACAATCCTGTTTAGGGCAATGAAGAAGAAAGAGAGAGCAATGCACTGACCTTCTGGGCATCTAGGAAAATAATAGAGATCATATTAGGACCTCTTTTTAATTCCCTGAAAACTCTAATCTGGGACTATTGTGCATTGGACACACTGTATATACAACACATAAGCACAGGACAGGGGGCGCTGTAATACCCAGAAGACCTGAGCAGAAACTCCTACTATACAATCTGATAGAGGTTACTGTAATGAGAGCATGAAAAAAAAAATCTGGTTATGGATTACAGCACTTTGTCATTTCATATTTTACTATAGTTCTTCTGGTAGACGTTTGACAAAAATCGCAGATGTGATTAGTTGGGACAGGCAATGTTGTTTGTTTTCCTCGGTCACATAGGCAGCATGTTTTTTGACACCTCTGAAAAGCAATCTGTGGTGGTTTGCTGTTCAGAGTTGGCAGACAGGTGGTTCAGGGGTGATATGTCGCTTCCTCAACACCTATTTTTGGGTTGAGATCCCTCCGTGCTATGCTGCAACCAGATATATTAGATGTGGTAGCAATGTGGTTGAGGAGGGGTCCCATTCATTGAATACAGTAACATGCTGTATAAAAGCAATGTATACAGGCATGTCTACCAGCAATGTTAACTTGCCAGTGGTCAGGGTTGGTAAAAAACACAGATCTGTTGAGAGAGTATGATAGAAAATGTATACACTGTATATTATATATATATATATATATATATATATATATATATATATATATATATATATATATATATATATATATATATATAGTAAAACCTTGGATTGCGAGTTTATGGAGCTTTCCTATATATTTGAATTTAGTTTTATTTTTTTGTCGCACATGTTTTTCAGATGTGAAGAGCTCTGTCTGCTGTCCGTATTATCCATTGTAGGCTACTTTGCAGGGTGTTGGGGGAGTGGCGAAAACGCGTCCCTAATGCCAGTGTGAACAGGGACTAAGGAGCGCTGGTAGTTGACATTAAGGGGTTAATGATGGTTATAATTTACACACTGATTTAGAACTAAGTAACATATCTAGAGTTCTATGTCTATACATAGAGAATGATATAAAGTCATTGCAGAGAAGCATCTATATATATGTGTATGACTCTGCTGATCTCCCCCTGTGACAATACCTGATTCTCGGAGAGGTGATGAGTTTGGGATATCTGTGCTCCTCTCTAGTACACTCTTGGTTGAGCTTGGCTCAGTGTTGTCAGTGATGTTTGCTTGGAGACGGTATCCAGGAAGTAGCAGGTCAGTGAAATCATCCACCAATCACTGTAAGGCTGGGAGGGACAACACAAAGCTCTGTGTCACTTTCCAGTTACTAAGCAACCCCAATACACAAAGGAAGGGAGGGGTTGTGGTTGTAGAAAGTAACTTGAGACTCTTCTCCTTCTGCTTTACATTCATTAGAATGGAGAACACAGATTGCTGATGACAAACGATCCTTCATTTATTACTTGGGGGGAGAGGAATCATTATTATTGTATTTGTCCCCATAAAATACACGGGATTAGGAGTTTGTGTATACAGGTGTTCATAACACATCAAAGCTTTTCTATGCAAACACAACACAGCTTAATTGCATGCATTTGAATACAAAATGTGGCGTTTGACAAGAAATAGCTGCATTTCAACTTTTTTTCCTGAAATTTGAGAATAGGATACTGTCACATTTGTGCGTTGCAGGAGCGAACGCAAAATTGTGCGATTTCCCACAATGAACATGCCCATGTTTACCTGCACAGGGATGTACAAGTGTTCCATGCATTCCCATGCCTGCAATCCCATTGATGTCTTGGATATAGCGATGTGTCCCAATATGACAACCGTACGAGTGTGGGTTCCTGGACTCACACCGTCTACATTCAGGGACACGCATCCGCTCCCACAAAGATGTCCTATTCCAACACAAGGGCTGTGTCCGTGAAGCTGCTGTGTCCCAATAGACATCAATGGGACTACGTGCACAGGGATACAGGAAACATGTGCTGGTAAACACAACCCTCACATGGGCGTCTAGTACCCCACATAATGGCACCCCCATATATCTGCACATACATGCATTTTCTCATTCCATAATGGCACCTTCACACATCTGCCAACACATGCATTTTCTTACTCCATAATGGCACCCTCACATATCTGCCAACACATGCATTTACTCATTCCATAATGGCACCCCACATATCTGCCAACACATGCATTTACTCATTCCATAATGGCACCCCACATATCTGCCAACACATGCATTTACTCATTCCAAAAGGGCACCCCCACATATCTGCCAACACATGCATTTACTCATTCCATAATGGCACCCCACATATCTGCCAACACATGCATTTACTCATTCCAAAAGGGCACCCCCACATATCTGCCAACACATGCATTTACTCATTCCATAATGGCACCCCACATATCTGCCAACACATGCATTTACTCATTCCAAAAGGGCACCCCCACATATCTGCCAACACAAGCATTAACTCATTCCATAATGGCACCCCACATATCTGCCAACACATGCATTTACTCATTCCAAAAGGGCACCCCCACATATCTGCCAACACATGCATTTACTCATTCCATAATGGCACCCCACACATCTGCCAACACATGCATTTACTCATTCCATAATGGCACCCCACACATCTGCCAACACATGCATTTACTCATTCCATAATGGCACCCCACACATCTGCCAACACATGCATTTACTCATTCCATAATGGCACCCCACACATCTGCAAACACATGCATTTTCTCATTCTATAATGGCACCCCCACATATCTGCCAACACATGCATGTTCTCATTCCATAATGGGACCCCCGTTCATCTGCCAACACATGCATTTTCTCATTCTATAATGGCACCCCCACATATCTGCCAACACATGCATGTTCTCATTCCATAATGGGACCCCCACACATCTGCAAACACACATGCGCCAAAACTCATGTTGCCGAAGCCCTGTGTCTTTCTTTGTGTCATGATTTCTCAGGGTCAGAGACTTCTTTTGAGCGTTTCTCACATGTAGGGAAGCCCATTGAAATGAATAGGCCGCCGTACACGTGACAAGCATTGAACATGTACCTGCTTTGATGCACCAGCATGGCATGAACAGAGCATAAGGGTTCTTTCACGCTGGTTTTTAACAGGCCTTTCAAATGCCTACTGTAATTTCTCTGTGCTTTCCTGTACCCCGGGTGACACATGTGCCCTGTACAGCCTGCCATATAAAGTGAATGGCTGTACACCGCTGTGCTCTTGTAAACGCTGGTGCTTCTTTTCTTTGCATTAGTGTTTAACCACACATATGCATCCAATGCTTTTGGAAATGATGCCAGACACGCATGCTTAGTTAAATGATTTGCAGGATCTTGGATTCATAAAGCCATTCACTTGTATGGCATGCTGTATGAGACACATGCAGCTCTGTAGGCAATCGGGAAATTACACTAGGTATATAAAATGCCTGTAAAAACCCTGTGTGCGTGAACCCTGATAATACAGTTCTTGAGGAGCAATAATATTGCAATTTTATAGAGCATTCTGATGCTTTTTATGTGCAGTTGTGGCTCACATTGGACAAATTAATGTTAATTTAAAGCCCAGACCTGAATGCACAGGCTCTGAGTCAGGGCCACACACCATCCATGCTGTCAAAATCAGCTAAAACACTTCCATTCACCAATATGGACTGCCTGCAAGCAGCTCGCCACAGGTACAAAAACGTAAATAGATGGCTCTCCATGCTGTATGAGGCTGAGCACTCATGTGAATGAGCCCTAAAACAAACCAGCAGTGGTGATAACTGAAAGTCTGTTCCTTCTAATGTTCTCAGTGTAAGGGCTCTTGCACACAGATGCCCTGAGCACATGCATTATAAATTCTAACATACACTCACCAGCCACATTATTAGATACACCTTGCTAGTACCAGGCTGGACTTTCCAGGGTTAGCTGCGCTTTAACATAGACTTCTATTATATCCTGCAGGTGTGGTGCACTTTCTGAATGCGCACCAAAACTCCTGCTTTTCAGAAAGTGCACCAAACCCGCAGGATATACACTCACTGGCCACTTTATTAGGTACACCTTGCTAGTACCGGGTTGGACCCCTTTTGCCTTCAGAACTGCCTAAATTCTTCATGGCATAGATTCAACAAGGTGTTGGAAACATTCCTCAGAGATTTTAGTCCATATTGACATGACAGCATCACGCAGTTACTGCAGATTTGTTGGCATCAGGTGCTCTGTTGGATTGAAATCTGGTGACTGTGGAGGCCATTGGAGTACAGTGAGCTCATTGTCATGTTCAAGAAACCGGTTTGAGATGATTTGAGCTTTGTGATATGGTGCATTACCCTACTGGAATTAGCAATCAGAAGATGGGTACACTGTAGTCATAAAGGGATGGACATGATCAGCAATAATACTCAAGTAGGCCATGGTGTTTAAACAATGCTCAATTGGTACCAAGGGGCCCAAAGTGTGCCAAGAAAATATCACCCACACCATTACACCACCACCAGCCTGAACCATTGATTCAAGGCAGGATGGATCCATACTTTCATGTTGTTTATGTTACATTCTGACCCTTTCATCTGAATATTGCAGCTGAAATCAAGACTCATCAGACCAAGCAACATTTTTCCAATTTTCTAGTGTCCAATTTTGGTGCGCCTCGGCGAATTGTAGCCTCAGTTTCCTGTTCTTAGCTGACAGGAGTGGAATCTGGTGTGGTCTTCTGCTGTAGCCCATCTGCTTTAAGGTTCAATGTGTTATGCATTCAGAGATGGTATTCTACATACCTTGGTTGTAACTAGTGATTATTTGAGTTACTGTTTCCTTACTAACTAATAAATTATAGGTATTGGAAGTTCCTTTCAAATTTGGCTGTTAGAGAACATAACGAATACAAATTTATCTGAAGTTCCAAATTATCCGAAATAACAAATGCCATATCTAAACGAATGGAACAAAACAAATTAATAATAATAAATAACAATAACAATTTTTTAAAAATTAATTATTATTATTATTATTATTATTAATAATTCATTACGTTCCATTTGTTTAGATACGGCATTCATTATTTCAGATAATTCGTAACTTTGAATAGATTCGTATTTGTTACATTGACTAACAGCCAAATTTGAAAGGAAATTCCAATACCTAGAATTTAATAGTTAGTTATTATTAGTTAGTTAGTTACCAGTAGTTATTATTTAAAATTTTCGGATTTTCTTTCTTATTTTCAGATTTTCAAATTTTTGAATTTCCGAATGTTCAAATTTCCGGATTTTTGAATTTACGAATGTTCGAATTTACGGATTTCAATCATAACATCTTTTATATAAAATACGGGTGTATTCCAAGAATTGATATAGTGTCTACTGGCACATCTCCTAGCCTAATTGAGGGGATGAACATTAGAAGCTGATTGGTTGCTGCAGACAAGATCCTGTTTTCTGCGTGGATGCATCCGTACAACTGATACGGTTCCATTCACTGATATTGGCTGCCTGCACGCAGCTCACCACAAGTACAAAGACATAAGCACACAGGATTTTGGAGAATATCCTAAGCACTGATTTCATATATATTTGTACCTCACTGTTCCTACTCTCTCCTTAACAAGTGGGATTCCATCGCTGACCTACTCCCACGCTGTAGGCACCCCAAATGGTGCAGAATTTGCCTATTTAAGCACTTGTGTCAAAGCAGGATTTCAGCATCCAATAGGAGATGCCAGCCTCTTCAAAATGGCCGCCTGGAGTCCATAATAGGGGACAAATTAGTCCCCAAGCGTTTTCTGCCAGCCCAAGGGTACAGTGCCAACTTCAGGCCACCAGCCAAACAGCAGTCCAACTCTTCCCACACGCATATAATCCTAATATATTTCTTCTAGCTGGTCACATGATGAGTGAGTGATGACTAAATGTAGTGACATAAACGCCATTCTCTACAGCATTCCCATGTGATCGCAGGCCAGCATGATGAGACACACATCCAGTGTGGTGTCTGCTAGGGACAGCAATCGAGGAAAAGAGAGGATTGAAGTGAAAACTGCTAATAGGTTTTTACAATATTTCCCAAAGCTGGAGTTCTGCTAGAACATCAGTTATGAAGGCGTAGTTACCATGCTGATCCTTTTGTTTTAGTGTTTGATATAGTGAACCTGATCAAGCGCATAAATATGATGCAAATATAATGACTTTTGACATTTCTAATCTTCATATTTGTTCCGGGTGAGTGATGTTGAATGTATTGAAGCCCTGGATCAGCACAACAGCCAGAGACCAAGCATTTTTGGATGAAGGTAAGCAATTACAACCCCCCATATGTCTCCAATGGCAGGACTTTTTTTAACCATATGCCTACTGGGCACTTTTACCCCCTTCCTGCCCAGGCCAATTTTCAGCCTTCAGCGCTGTCGCCCTTTGAATGACAATTGCACGGTCATGCAACACTTTACCCAAACAGTACTCTATCATTTTTTTTACACAAATAGAGCTTCCATCTAGAGCTTTCTTTTGGTGGTATTTAATCACCACTGGATTTTTATTTTTTTGCTAAATAAACAAATAAAGTCTGAAAATTTTGAAAAAAAAAATAATAGTTTGTTATAAAATTTTGCAAACAGTAAATTTTTGCCCCTTCACTCATGTGCACTGATGAGGCTGTACTGATGGGCACTGATAGGTTGCACTGATGGGCACTGATGGCCATTGATGGGCACTGATGAGGCAGCACTGTGGGCACTGATGAGGAGACACTGGTGGGCACTGATAGGCGGCACTGATGGGCACTGATAGGCAGCACTGATAGGTGACACTGATGGGCACTGATTGGCAGTACTGATGGGCACTAATTGGCAGAACTGGTGGGCACTGATTGGCAGCACTGATAGGCACTTATTACCAGCACTAGTGGGCATTGATTGGCAACACTGGTGGGCACAGATTGGCAGCAGTGGTGGGCACTGTTGGGACTGCACTGATAATCAGGACATTGATAATCAGAGCCCTGATTATCAATGTACATGTTTCTTTTAGAGAAACCGGTTATCGGCTCTCTTCTCTCAGCATGTGGAAAGGTGTGCCGATAACTGGCTTCTGTTTATATCCGTGACCAGCTGTGATTGGATACTGATCAGCTGATCACCTGGTAAAGAGCAGCAGATTGGCTGTGATTAATAGTGTCCAACAGACACTGTGATCACTGAGTGCGCCGCCCACGTCCTGCAGCAGGCACGGGGCGGGCGCAATCACGTGAGACCATCATGATGGCCTCCCAGAACTAGCCGGCCTAGCTGTAGCCATCATTTGGCTATAGCGGGGTCAGCAAGTGGTTAAGTAGACAGTGGACGAGCCCTTTTCACATGAGCCTGAAGTAGAACTAAAGGCAAAACTTTTTTTTTTCATTTTGGATAGAGTAAGGCAGGGCTATAAGGTTTATTTTTTCCATCTGTGTCCCATTAGGGAGATTTACCTTCACTTCTTCTCCCATAGCCAAACAGGAAGTGAGAGGAAATCTTTGCAAATTAAGGGAATCCCTTGGGGTCACCCAGGTCACCAGAACTAGTGTTCCAATTGGAAGATTTGTCCACTATTACTTATCTGGGACAACCCAAAATATAGTATTCTCTTTTACTTTCACTTTCAATGATAATGGCAAACAGGACAAATAGAGAGGGTGAATCTCCCTAACGGGGGCACAGACAGCAATAAATTCTGACAGGTGTTCTAATCCATTTCCCCTCTATTCAAAACTTTTTTTAAATGCCCTTAGTTATACTTTAATGAGCTAAAATAATTCCATAGCAGCCTGTAAAGTGTTACCAGAAATTATTTTAACATTCTGGCAACTATGCACATGAGACTTTCCTCTAGCTTAAGGCTGCAAGTGCTAAAATATAAGTAAATAATTGCACAGCACTGCCCTAGTGATTTGTTGTCAATTGCTGATAAGACAATTTTGCCCAGAGAAAACATACAATCTATTCACATCAATTGTATCTGACAATTGCCTGGTACAAAGAGCATAATTACTAAGATAAACCAGAGCTTTATTAAGACCAAATAGGGTCCTAGGCAGGGAAACAGCTTTGGGACCTCCTTGAGCTGTGGCCCCTGAGCTACCTGCCAATACATTAACACAATGTAATTAGGATACATAATAAATAGTTATTCTTCCCTATGGCCTTGAAAAAAATCTCATTTTTCTGGAAGATCTTTTTCTTTTTGATTTGTATAAGCAAAAGCAATAAACTGACCAAAATAGCAGCATCAAAAAATAACAGCAGGGTAAAATATGCAGCACAGTGGGTTTGCAGCAGACGGGGTCCTACACAGCACACTGCTGGTATAATGTTTTCATGTTGTCTGCTTGTTTCTTCCTACAGTTTGAAGAATATTCTAGTAGATATGTGCATTCATTTTCGTCCGAATGCATTTTCGTCCGAATGTCAGGTATTTTCGTTACCGTTTTAACAAACGATAACGAAAGTGCAGAATACGAAAACCGAAAGATCCGACAAACAAATGCTTTATTTTCGTTTTCGTTGCGACAACAGTTCGATATAGATAGGAGATTCCACATGATGCTGACAATAACAATCTGTGTCCATCAAACCTGTGGTCGAATGTGCCTAACCTTAACTCTATTAGTCCAAGATTATTCTACATAGAGAGAAAAGATTCGACATAGAGAGAAAAGATCGCTGCTGGAATTGGGTGGGGGAAGTAAAATAAAAATAATGATGATGATGAATGTTATTGGCTGATTGTAACCAAAGAGGAGGGGCAGTAAAATAGCTAGAACTAAGTACACACGTACAGCCAACTTACTTTCACTTACGATTTGCTAGCAGAGAGAGACACACACACTGAATCATTTCAGAAGACAGTCAATCTTAGCTGGTCCGTTTGTCAGAGAACCTGAATTATTTAGCAATTAAGCATAATCACAGCAGCAGAACAATAGTGAAGAAAGCTACAGTTCAACTTAACTTTTTCATAATAATCTGCTGCTATTGTGTTAGTGTTGTGAACTTGATAGTGATACAAGTGTTGCTAGTGTTGTGATAGCCTCAGAGGCTGCCCGTGTTGGGGGGGGGATTTATTATTATAGATCCTATATTATAATGCCATATCAATATCTGACATAACGTCGGATGCCGCGCCCGCCATTGCACTTGGAGATTGAGAAAGGAATGTGAAAGTTGGCTGACTGTTGGGGTAGAGTAGACCATTCAACATGAACGACGAAGATTCGACAAAGCAACGAAAAACATACAAACGTCAAAACTTTGGCTTATGGTGTCTGTCGAAAAATTCTAAAAAGATTAGACGGAGCAGCTAAACTGTACGGCGCTGCAATTTACGGTCAAATGCATCCGCCCATAGGCTATATAAAAATTCTAATGTTGGTTGACTAGTAAAATAATTAATAAATATAATTATTACTAGTCATACAACATTAGAATTCTACTACAGCTAGCTTGTAGGCAAAAAATTCGACCGGAAATGTACACGTACAGTTTAGCTGCTCCGTTGAATCTTCTTTGAACATTCAACAGACACCATAAGCCTTCAATGACAGATTCGACCTTAATCAATTTAGATTTTCGGACAAATGCAATTTTTAACGAAAAACAAAATAAGTAAAAAAGAATTTCGGGAGTAACTAAATACATTTATTTTTCAGACAAAAACGAAATTCCGAAACAAAATATTTCAGTTTGCACATGTCTATATTCTAGCAGGTTTAATTACAACTTTTCTAAGCAGAGACACTAGAGAATATAATGGTGGGTGTTGCATCTTTTTATGTCAATATTTGTGTAGCGTTTTTTCAAATGCACATCTTTTGGAGAATATACACTTTAATTTTAATGTGCAAACATACAATATAATACCCAAATGTTTGGTAAAATACAAAAGATGATCTTAAACTGAGTAAAAAGATATCAACCACGTCAAATTTTAAAATTTCGTGAAACAGTGCCAAACTACGGTACCTAAAAATCTCTGTATAGTGACACTTTAAAAGCCTTACCGGGTTACCAGATTAGAGTTATACAGGAGTTCTGGCACTAGAATTATTGCCCTTGCTCTGACATTTGCAGCAATACCTCACACGTGTGGTGTGATCGCCGTTTACACATGCATAAAAGACTGACGCGTGTTTTCGCCTTTCGTGTGAGGGCAGGGGGACGGAGGCACTTTTAATTTTTTTTTCTGTTTCAGTCAGTACAAAATCAGTATGAAATACAAAGCAAAGTAGACTATGGCAAAACAATGTTAGCAAAATACAATAGGGTAACCTAAATAACATCTGGCACAATATATACAGTATCTCACAAAAGTGAGTACTCTCCTCACATTTTTGTAAATTTTTTTTGTTATATCTTTTCATGTGACAACTCTGAAGAAATGACACTTTGCTACAATATAAAGTAGTGATTGTACAGCTTGTATAACAGTGTAAATTTTCTGTCCCCTCAAAATAACTCATCACACAGCCATTAATGTCTAAACCGCTGGCAACAAAAGCAGTGGCGGCTGGTGAAGTTTTAGGATGGGGGGGCGCCAGGCCCTGCCCTTCCTTTTTGACCCCCCCCCCACTTGGTGAAAATGGGCGTGGTTTCAGCGAAATAGTGGGCGTGGCTCTAAGGTGGTGTGGTTAGTGTCTGAGATGAACGAGGGATGGAGGGAGAGGGAGAGAGGGATGAAGGGTCAACAGGCCCAGATCCTACACAACAATAGAAATATGTGTATTCTAGAAAGTTTAACAATCAGCAGATAAAGATACTCCAAACACCTGGTGTTAGCGCTTCAATCATCCCGGCACCATGGTTTTTATGGTGTCAGGATGATTGAAGCGCATTATTTCTATTATTACATTGTAATATAAAATGAAATCATTCAACTCACTATAATGCAGAATAAGTGGGAGCCCTGAGCATGTCACTAGCCACGTCGCCTGCCACCAGATGCCATCGGGGGTCCCCTGCGGAGTCCCTCCTTACATCAGGTGCCCCCAGCGAAGTCCCTCCTTACATGCAGCCTGTGTCACATAAAATGCAGCCTGTGTCCCACCAAATGCAGCAGCATGTGTCACCACAAATTGCAGCAGCATGTGTCACCACCAAATTGCAGCAGCATGTGTCACCAAATTGCAGCAGTATGTGTCACCACCAAATTGCAGCAGCATGTGTCACCAAATTGCAGCAGCGTGTGTCACCAAATTGCAGCAGCATGTGTCACCAAATTGCAGCAGCATGTGTCACCAAATTGCAGCACGTGTCACCAAATTGCAGCAGCATGTGTCACCAAATTGCAGCAGTGTGTGTCACCAAATTGCAGCATGTGTCACCAAATTGCAGCGTGTGTCACCAAATTACAGCATGTGTTGCCAGATTGCAGAGTGTGTCACCAGATTGCAGCGTGTGTCACCAGATTACAGAGTGTATCACCAGATTGCAGAGTGTATCACCAGATTGAAGAGTGGGTCACCAGACTGCAGAGTGTGTCACCAGATTGAAGAGTGTGTCACCAGATTGCAGAGTGTGTCACCAGATTGAAGAGTGTATCACCAGATTGCAGAGTGTGTCACCAGATTGCAGAGTGTATCACCAGATTGCAGAGTGTGTCACCAGATTGCAGAGTGTGTCACCAGATTGAAGCGTGTGTCACCAGATTACAGAGTGTATCACCAGATTGCAGAGTGTATCACCAGATTGAAGAGTGGGTCACCAGACTGCAGAGTGTGTCACCAGATTGAAGAGTGTGTCACCAGATTGAAGAGTGTATCACCAGATTGCAGAGTGTGTCACCAGATTGCAGAGTGTATCACCAGATTGCAGAGTGTGTCACCAGATTGCAGAGTGTGTCACCAGATTGCAGAGTGTGTCAACAGATTGCAGAGTGTATCACCAGATTGCAGAGTGTGTCACCAGATTGCAGAGCGTGTCACCAGATTGCAGAGTGTGTTACCAGATTGAAGAGTATATCACCAGATTGCAGGGTGTGTCACCAGATTGCAGAGTGTATCACCAGATTGCAGAGTGTGTCACCATCAAAACCCCCCTCCCCCAGTTACTTACCTTGCTGTGTGTTGTCCTCTCCAGCGGTGTCTCCTGGAGAGCTTCGTTGTTCTCATACTTCCTGCTTCTCTCTCCTGGGCGCAATTGGAGAGAAACAGGAAGTGACATCATACTCAGATGTCAATCAAACCGCCCAACCCTAGTAATAGATACTAGGGCTGGGCGGAAGCTACTCAGCGCTTAAGGAAGCGCCGCAAGGCGGGCTAAATGCCCGCAAATGAAGCGCCACATATGCAATCTCGTGATTGCATAGACGTGGCGCTTCCCATAAGTGCGCTGTGTCTGGCGTCGCACTGTATCCAGCTCCGAACACAGTGCACTTAAGGACCTTTTTGTGTATTTTCATTTTTTTAAAGGGCCAGTTTAAAAAAAACATTTTTTTTTAAACTTTTTTTTTTTTAGACTGCCTGGATGGGGGGGGGGGGGGGGGGGTTGGGGCGGCACCCAGGCGCCCCCTATGGACGGGCCGCCACTGAACAAAAGTGAGTACACTCCTAAGTGAAAATGTCCAAATTGGGCCCAAAGTGTCAATATTTTGTATGGCCACCATTATTTTCCAGCACTGCCCTAACCCTCTTGGGCATGGAGTTTACCAGAGCTTCACAGGTTGCCACTGGAGTCCTCTTCCACTCTTCCATGACGACATCACGGAGCTGGTGGATGTTAGAGACCTTGTGCTCCTCCACCTTCCGTTTGAGGATGCCCAACAGATGCTCAATAGGGTTTAGGTCTGGAGACATGCGTGGCCAGTCCATCATCTTTACCCTCAGCTTCTTTAGCAAGGCAGTGGTCGTCTTGGAGGTGTGTTTGGGGTTGTTATCATATTGGAATACTGTCAAGCGGCCCAGTCTCCGAAGGGAGGGGATCATGCTCTGCTTCAGCATGTTACAGTACATGTTGGCATTCATGGTTCCCTCAATGAACTGTAGCTCCTCAGTGCCGGCAGCACTCATGCAGCCCCAGACCATGACACTCCCACCACCATGCTTGACTGTAGGCAAGACACACTTGCCTTTGTTCTCCTCACCTGATTGCCGCCACACACGCTTGACACCATCTGAACCAAATAAGTTTATCTTGGTCTCATCAGACCACAGGACATGGTTCCAGTAATCCATGTCCTTAGTCTGCTTGTCTTCAGCTTACTGTTTGCTGGGCTTTCTTGTGCATCATCTTTAAAAGAGGCTTCCTTCTGGGATGACAGCCATGCAGACCAATTTGATGCAGTGTGCTGCGTATGGTCTGAGCACTGACAGGCTGACCCCCACCCCTTCAATCTCTGCAGCAATGCTGGCAGCACTCATACATCTATTTCCCAAAGACAACCTCTGGATATAACGCTGAGCACGTGCACTCAACTTCTTTGGTCGACCATGGTGAGACCTGTTCTGAGTGGAACCTGTCCTGTTAAACCGCTGTATGGTCTTGGTCACTGTGCTGCAGGAACCAATAAACAAGTGGTAGCAAAATACAAAAGACTGAGACAGTATGAATTATTGCTCATAAAGGCCCGATGTATAGCGGCCACTCTCATTGGGTATCCTCTTTAAGTACCTCGATACTGGGGTACTTTATGTTATAAAACCAGGTTAACCATAGTGCAATATCAAAACACGCATACAAGAAGTTGGTTGTAATAAGGACTGTGCAGGAGACATTTCTGATGTAGGACAGTGTAAGGCCAGCCATAGATGGAGTAATTATCTTTCCTGCAACCATGGGTTGCAGGAAGGACAATTGCTCGATTCCCCTATAAGTACAGTCAGTGTTGATGGGGGAATCCCTCCCATGGAGCCATTGTGTTCTATTGGGGGGGGGAGCCATCTCTGCCGGGAAAACACAGTGATTATTGCTAGTGGCTATAACAGCAGCTAGCAATAATCGGATGAAAAACCTGACAGGCTGGTTGTACCCAAGTTGAAGGGCCGCTGTGGTACGGAACCTTCCTAGGGACAGGGCCTGGACCACGGAAGAAGCAAGGCCTCGAAAGTGAATGGTGTACCCTTCCATGCCCATGGGTTGGAGCAAGACAAATGGACTATGCTGGGGACCTGGTGGAGGATAGTTGGTGTTCTGCACTGTTAACCTCAAAATAACTCTGTAGTCTAGTGCCAGGACAGGGGAAAACAGACCAACATCCCTGCTGGAGAAAAGACACTGTCTTTCTGGTGTGAGGACTGGTGGGGTGGTCTGACAAATGGCAATATGTGGAAGTCAACTTACACATTTATTATCTGTACTGTAGTGAGGCAGGTCGCATGTATAGAATGGTTCCCTCATGCCGCCAGGGGCAGTGGGTCTTGTTCGGTAGCCTCCTCCTACAGGCTGATGAATGCTCATATTAGGCCCCATAGCACTGGAAGATCACAGCTGTGGGGGTTACAGAGGAATAAAGGTTTCAATGAACATATGAGCCACCAGCACAAGGCCACTTTTCATTCAATGCAAGTACCATCCCTGGAGCTGATTTTTTTTAAAAAGTGATTGTAAACGCATATTTTTTTCTTTAAAATAACAAACAATGTATACTTACCTGCTCTGTGCAATGGTTTTTCACAGAGCAGCCCTGCTCTTCCTCTTCTTGGGTACCCCACTGCCACCCCCTCCCCCCTCTACTGAGTTCCCACAACAGCAAGTTGCTTGCTATGGAGACTCTCATGCAGACTTGCTCCCGAACCACCTCTATGTGTCCATAGGTCCCTCCTGCTCCCTCCTCACTGTCTGTCTTTAAACCTATGAGAAGGGAGATAGCCCAGAGAGCCGCTGCTCATGTGCATATCTTTGGATCAAAATTAGGCTCAGGTAGGTATAAGAGGGAGATGGGGGTGGGGAGCTTCACAGAGAAGGTTTTTTCCCTGAATATAGAGAATGCATTAAGGTTAAAAATAAAACTTCAGCTGACTGGTCCGACGGAACAAATCCATCGGACAATCCGACCGTGTGTGGGCTTCATCGGACCTTCAGCGGACTTTTTCTGTCGAAAATCAGACGGACTTTAGATTTGGAACATGTTTCAAATTTTTCCGGCAGACTTGAGTCCGGTCGAAAAATCAGTTCGTCTGTATGCTAGTCCAACGGACAAAAAAGGACGATAGGGCAGCTATTGGCTACTCTTTATGAACGTACTTATTCTAGTCCCTGCGTATGTCATCACATTCATACCAATGGACTTTCGAACGGACTTTAGTCCGTTCGTGTGTGGGCAAGTCCGGTCGTCCGAAAGTCCGTCGTAACTCCATTGAAAGTCCGTCGGAAAGACCATCGGACGTTTGATGCTGAAAAGTCCGCCTGTGTGTACACGGCATTAGAGCCACTTTAAAAATCGAATGCGGTCAAAATTACAATAAGGATACATTTAAGATTGGAGGCTTTGTTAACATAAACTGGTAACAGACCTGGGCCATTAAAAGCTGTCACAAACCTGGATAGTGGAAACTAAGCATATGGTAAATACATACATAATCCACCATTAAGCCAGTGGGGTTGGCTGTCATAATAGTGGCAATATTGAGGTATGGGAGAAATAACAGTGTTGGACCATGCTTGACTTTGAAGAAAAAAATTAGATTTCTATATAACTTCAGCTGTTTATGTCTTTAGATTTACTAAAGGTTGCCTCTACCTATACATTTTTATCATCTGCTCAGTTTGAATTAAAATGGTGCAGTAGGAGAGCAGCCTGTATTAAAATATGTACTCCGCATATAAGGTGAAGGATCACTTGAAAATGCAGGGCATACTACATATCACTAGTCTTTGATTGGTATCTGGTAAAGTTAATATTTCAGATATTGGACTCTGTGTGCCTCTGAATGTTATTGTAAGATTTATTTTCTTGGCATCATTTTAGTAGCAATCATTACAAGGAGAGCATGCAAAATTTACTTTTTTTACTGAGAAGGCATCAAGCCACAATTTAGCTTGGGGCATCATACAAAGGAAAGGCAGCCCTGCTCACAGCCAGATAATGATAGAGATGTATGAGAAATATAGTAAAGATTTATTTCATGCTGCTTATAGCTACCAAACAGCTTCCAACTGTTATTTTAAACAATGTGGGAAGTTGATTGGTTGGTATGGGCAACAAGAAATTTACCATTATTACATTTTTTATCCATCAGGGCTATATTTGGAAACATTTTATACTCAAAGAAGGGGGTTAAAGTTCATGCAATATTCTCCATGTGTTTATGGTAACTTTAAAAAATCATGTAGAAATGACTAAAATACATAATTTTCACAGGTTGACTTGGCAATCAGTAGGGAGGCTGTGAGACAACCCTGGAGACTTTCAGTCCAAAGAGGGTGATAGTGAGCTGCAAATGTTCTGTATTGTTCATCTGCCGTGACCGATGGGGTGCTTTACTCAGGGTGTCTATGCTCCTGACAAGTCATACTTCAAATTCCTATTGCACACATTTCTGGATGAGCTCTCAAATTTGGGTGCTGCAGCAATAACCAGCTGGATACTGGTTCAAGTCACAATGAAGATATTTGCCAGCACACCATGGAACGACATAAATAGTGTCCAAACAGATAATTTATTGCATGATCTCAACACAAGGAGAGTGCAACATTTTGGAGTCATGCAGGACCCCTTCGTCAGACATGTCCTGCCTGACTCCGAAACGTTGCACTCTCCTTGTGTTTCCATTATGCTCCTGACAAAATACTAATATGCATAACAACAGGTTGTTAATTAGTAGCTCATTAGCAGATTATTTATAATTAATATTTTACTTTTTTCAACAAAGCAATCTGACTGTGTCTTATTACAAACAGGCAAAAAATAAACTTCTAAGTTTCGCCCTTTGCCTATATTGTTTTTATTCTTGTAGCTAAATGAAACGGAAAGGTTGACTCCATCTGCAAAAACTGCAGCTTCTGCTTTATTCTGTAATAATGACTTCATTCTGGATGCCCTTTTAACATAATCAGCAAGTAGAATAGAATATGGAACCTAATGCGTGAGCAATGAATTTTGTAAGTAACAAAATAAGAGTGCGCTTTTACGGGGCATGGTTAAAAATATTTATACCATTCATTTATTTCCTACATGCATAACAGGATCCTAACAGCATCCAATAGCAGCAACACATCAATACACTACAACAAACAGTAACACAGATGTCAACCTCAGAAAGTAGTTTTTAGAGTAAGAAAGAAAAAATAATTGGACTGGTTTAAAGGAACTGAGCATGGCTAAATGAGGTGTCAGAAGATATCCTATAAGGTCATTCCACTTTCCCCTTACCTGCAAACAGCAGCAGATCACACTTCCCTGCAATCAGTCAGATGTATAACACCCCCAGTGTGAAATGACTTGCCTTTGTCATCAAGTGTTCAGGCCAGCTGTGGAGCAAGATCGCCAGGGGACAACTGAGCTGAGGGCATTTGACCCCCTGGTCATTACCATTAACATATGTTGGGCTGGTGGCCCTGACTAGAGATACTTTCCCGTTCAGACACTGATCATAGCTATATGTCAATCATATATCAATCTGCTTCCAGCACCACCAACTCTCAGACCTTAAGTGACCAAATGCTGAGAACCACAGAGGAATCTAATAATGCTGGGCGAGGTGCAATGGTGTGTTACAGTAAACCATGTCACTTAGGAAACCCACCTGTCACCATTCCCACCAACCACTGCAGCACCAGAGCACGGTTTGCATGATTTACAGGTTTGGACACACAGGAATCTGTCCCGGCCACAAAAAGATTTAAAAGGTGAAACTAATATATGAGATAGACTCATTGCATGCAAAGCAAGATAGTTCAAGCCGTGATTTGTCATAATTGTGATGATTATGGCTTACAGCTCATATTTTTTTTCGAGTATCAAATTTTTCGAGTATCACCTATATGTGGAGGGGAAGGGGAGGGAAAATTGCAACCAGTTTGTTCAGGATAGCCTCCCTTTATTGGGTTTGCATTGCCTCTCTTTATCAAAGAAAAAACTATCATGAATCAATCCAATTCTACATGATCATCATACATAGTTCCCAAGTGTCCCTCATTTGTAGGGGACTGTCCCTCCAGTGGCATCTCCAGCTTTCATATTTAGGGGGGGCACATGGGGGGACAGGGACAAAAGTAGGGGGGCAACTATAAAATGTATATATATATAGAGATATATAGATATATAGATATAGATATAGATATATAGATAGATATATAAATATATACTGGGGCCCTTTACTACAACGGCCCTTTCACATGTTCTGCAGTGAGCTCCCTTCCTACTGTATTGGGGTCCCCCAGGGTGGCAGAAAACAAGAGATATATGTCACAAGCATACCAAGAAAATATAAGGATTCAAAGCAGTGGGAGAACTATCAAGGTTGCAAAGGATGTCTTGCCTCCGGGCCCTGGTGTTCTGCCACTGTTGGGTTTCCCAGCCTCCTCTTGCTGTCCTGCCCCTGCTATTGACTGCTCTGGTCTGGCATCTCTTGGAATTTACAGGCTGGTTCTCCTGTCCTAAGGATGGGAGAAATCAGTCTGTTTTTCAGTAACTGAGAGTCCTGGTGGAGTCCTTCCTGAAACTCGCTCTTCTCCCTGCCAATGAGGATGCAGGGGAAGGAGCAGATCGGGCGGCTGTGGTTGTGTGAGCGCTCACATAATGCAGTGTCAGCAAGCAGAGGGAGGGGGGAGGAATCACCCGCAGGAGCTGACTAGGGACTCTCTCCCTCTTAGACATTGATTTTTTGTAGAAAAAAAAAAATTTTTTTTTTGATTTGGGGGGGGGGGGGGGGGGGGACATGGTGGGGCACAGCATAATGTTGGGGGGGGGGGTCTTAAAGGAAGGGGATAATGCTCTGCTTCAGTGTGTCACAGTACATGTTGGCATTCATGGTTCCCTCAATGAATTGTAGCTCCCCAGTGCGGGCAGCACTCATACAGCCCCAAATCATGACACTCCCACCATGCCTGACTGTAGGCAGGACACACTTGTCTTTATACTCCTCACCTGGTTGCCGCCACACACACTTGACACCATCTAAACTAAATAAGTTTATCTTGGTCTCATCAGACCACATGGTCATGGTTTCAGTGTCCAGTGAAGACTGCTTGTCTTCAGCAAACTGTTTGCGGGCTTTCTTGTGAATCATCTTTAAACAAGCCTACTTTCTGGGGCAGCAGCCATGCAGAACACTTTGATGCAATGTGCCACGTATGGTCTGAGCACTCACAGGCTGCCCCCCCCACCCCGTCAACCTCTGCAGCAATGCTGGCAGCACTCATATGTCTATTTCCCAAAGACAACCTCTGGCTATGACGCTAAGCATGTGCACTCAACTTCTTTGGTCGACCATGGCAAGGCCTGTTCTGAGTGTAACCTGTCCTGTTAAACCACTGTATGGTCTTGGCCACCGTGCTGCAGCTCAGTTTCAGGGTCTTGGCAATCTTCTTATAGCCTAGGCCAGTGATGGCGAACCTTGGCACCCCAGATGTTTTGGAACTACATTTCCCATGATGCTCATGCACTCTGCAGTGTAGTTAAGCATCATGGGAAATGTAGTTCCAAAACATCTGGAGTGCCAAGGTTCGCCATCACTGGCCTAGGCCATTTTTATGTAGAGCAACATTTCTTTTTTTCAGATTCTCAGAGAGTTCTTTGCCATGAGGTGCCATGTTGAACTCCCAGTGACCAGTATGAGAGAGTGAGAGCAATAACACTAAATTTAACACAACTGCTCCCCATTCAAACCTGAGACCTTGTAACACTAACGAGTCACATGACACCGGGGAGGGAAAATGGCTAATTGGGCCTAATTTGGACATTTTCACTTAGGGGTGTACTCACTTTTGTTGCCAGCAGTTTAGACATTAATGGCTGTGTGTTGAGTTATTTTGAGGGGATAGCAAATTCACACTGTTATACAAGCTGTACTCTCACTACTTTACATTGTAGAAAAGTGTAGGCACAGCTCTGGCCTAGGTTACAAAAAATTCTGCTGCACTAAAGGTTCCTAAGAGCACAGTGGCCTCCATAATCCTTAAATGGAAGACGTTTGGTATGATCAGAACCCTTTCTAGAGCTGGCTGTCCGGCCAAACTGAGCTATCGGGGGAGAAGAGCCTTGGTGAGAGAGGTAAAGAAGAACCCAAAGATCACTGTGGCTGAGCTCCAGAGATGCAGTCGGGAGATGGAAGAAAGTTGTAGAAAGTCAACCATCACTGCAGCCCTCCATCAGTCAGGGCTTTATGGTGGAGTGGCCTGACGGAAGCCTCTCCTCAGTGCAAGACACATGAAAGCCTGCATGGAGTTTGCTAAAAAAACACCTGAAGGACTCCAAGATGGTGAGAAATAAGATTCTTTGGTCTGATGAGACCAAGATAGAACTTTTTGGCCTTAATTCTAAGCGGTATATGTGGAGAAAATCAGGCACTGCTCATCACCTGTCCAATACAGTCCCAACAGTAAAGCATGGTGGTGGCAGCATCATGCTGTGGGGGTGTTTTTCAGCTCCAGGGACAGGATGACTGGTTGCAATCGAGGGAAAGATGAATGCGGCCAAGTATAGGGATATCCTGGACGAAAACCTTCTCCAGAGTGCTCAGGACCTTAGACTGGGCCGAAGGTTTACCTTCCAACAAGACAATGAACCCAAGCACACAGCTAAAATAACGAAGGAGTGGCTTCACAACAACTCCGTGACTGTTCTTGAATGGCCCAGCCAGAGCCCTGACTTAAACCCAATTGAGCATCTCTGGAGAGACCTAAAAATGGCTGTCCACCAACGTTTACCATCCAACCTGACAGAACTGGAGAGGATCTGCGAGGAGGAATGGCAGAGGATCCCCAAATCCAGGTGTGAAAAACTTGTTGCATCTTTCCCAAAAAGACTCATGGCTGTATTAGATCAAAAGGGTGCTTCTACTAAATACTGAGCAAAGGGTCTGAATACTTAGGACCATGTGATATTTCAGTTTTTCTTTTTTAATAAATCTGCAAAAATGTCAACAATTCTGTGTTTTTCTGTCAATATGGGGTGCTGTGTGTACATTAATGAGGAAAAAAATGAACTTAAATGATTTTAGCAAATGGCTGCAATATAACAAAGAGTGAAAAATTTAAAGGGGTCTGAATACTTTCCATCCCCACTGTATTTAAAAAAATGTGAGGGTGTACTCACTTTTGTGAGATACTGTACATACAGCTGAATACTACTCTTAAAATAATTTAATTGTGGCTTTTTATCCCTCTTTTTTTCTTTGAAGCCGCTTATATGGTGCACCGTCGATTCATTTTTGATAAATTGGCAGTAAAATCGACTGTCCCGATGCCTTTAATTTTTGTGTTCCACACTTTTGTAGACAGCATCAAATCAGATTGCATGTAATCAGGCGACTAAACACCAGCGATGTTCCCAGAAAAAATGTTATACCACTCAACTGAGAATCATGGCAGAAACATGTCACCTTATCTAATTAGTCAACCGCTGTATGTGCAAGTATTTTTGTTAGCAGTGACTGGTGTTCTTTCATTTACCATGTTATAGATTGTAGCAGCAGTCTGAATCGGCAGCTTAAAAATGACACCAGTGTCTAAGGTGCATGCAGTTAGCAAGGCAAAGTAAATAAGTGCTTGTGTCATAAAACTGTCAAAACACACCAGAAACAAGATGCATAATGAAATAACAGATTATCAACCAAATAAGAGGTAAGAGGAGCCAGATGAGTTGCCATGGAAACCTTTGTGGGGCCCTTTATTATTAATCTTTTGTTGCACAGTGACTGTTTTTCAAGTGCAGGCTCAATGCACATTAAGTGCTAGTGTGACTAAAAACATCAATTATAAATAAGTATACACAGGAAGGAAGTGTCACTGTCTGCTTATGCATGCTTTCTGTTATCGTTTGTCACTGTGATTAGCATACTGTAAAAAAAAGCAAAGAGATGTTAATAAACTCATGTTGGTGCTGTCAAGTGGGTGCTAAAACAGCAATCACACTCTGTTTAGTGATATGAACGAGAGCAGACAACACAGGAGACTTTTCTAACTTGCTACGTTCTTGCTTTATATTAGCCTTTCTCAACCTTTCCAACATGAAGGAACCCTTTAAATAACATTTAGATCTCAAGGAACCCCTGCTAATATGTATTATAACCACAGCTCACGAGACATTAGTGTGAGCAATAGGTTGTAGATATAAGAATAAATAAAATAAGGACTAATGCCGCATACACACGGGCGGACTTTCCGACCGGACTGGTCCGACTGACCAAATCCGGCGGACAATCCGACCATGCGTGGGCTGCATCGGACTTCCGACGGACCGTTTCGGTCGGAAATCCGACGGACTTTAGATTTGAAACCTGCTTCAAATCTTTACGTCGTAACTCCGCCGGACTCAGTTCCTAACGGAAAGCCAGTTCGTCTGTATGCTGGTCTGACGGACCAGATACAGAGCAAGGGCAGCGTACTATATCTCGCGCTCGCTGCAATAGGAAAAACAAATTTTCCTATTGCGGCAAGCGTGAGGGGGAGGCGACAATGTCCCTTAGGTCTGGGGTGGATTTTAAGGAGAACCCCCTACGCCGAAAAAACTGCGTGGGGTCCCCCCAAAATCCATACCAGACCCCTATCCGAGCATGCAGCCCGGCTGGTCAGGAAAGGGGGTGGGGACGAGCGAGCGCCCTCCCTCCTGAACCGTACCAGGCCGCATGCCCTCAACATGGGAAAAGCACCTTGTCCCCATGTTGATGAGGACAAGGGCCTCTTCCAGACAACCCTGGCCGTTGGTTGTCGGGGTCTGCCAGCGGGGGGCTTATCGGAATCCGGGAGCCCCCTTTAATAAGGGGGCCCCCAGATCCCGGCCCCCCACCCTATGTGTCAATAAAAAAAACACACTACACAGGTTTTTTAAGTAATTTATTAGACAGCTCCGGGGGTCTTCTTCCGACTTCGCCGCTGTCTCCGGCCTCTTCTCCCGGTGTCCGACCTCTTCTCCTGGTGTCCGGTTCTTCTGCCGGATCCTCCGCTATCTTCTGCCACTCTTTTGCTAGTGGTGGCCCGGACTTCTGCATCGTCCCTCTTCCCTCTTCTCTTCTTCCAATGTTGACACGACGCTCTCTCCCGCTGTAATGGTTTGTGAGCTCTCCACAATGACTATTATAGGCGGTGATCCTGCCCCCTTATAACGGGCATGGGCATGCTGGGACTGTGACGCCATAAGGGGTGTGGTCAACATCACCCGGTGACCACGCCCCCTTATAACATCACAGTCCTAGCATTCCACGGATACCGGGAGAAGAGGCCGGAGACAGCGGTGAAGTCGGAAGAAGACCCCCGAAGTCGGAAGAAGACCCCCGGAGCTGTCTAATAAATTACTTAAAAAACCTGTGTAGTGTGTTTTTTTTATTGACACTTTTTTCCCCAGGTGAATGGGTAGGGGTACGATGTACCCCATACTCATTCACATGGGGTGGGGGGGCCGGGATCTGGGGGCCCCCTTATTAAAGGGGGCTCCCGGATTCCGATAAGCCCCCCGCCTGCAGACTCCGGCAACCAACGGCCAGGGTTGTCGGGAAGAGGCCCTTGTTCTCATCAACATGGCAGCCCCCTCCCCCCAAAGCACCCACCCCCCCCATGTTGAGGGCATGCGGCCTGGTACGGTTCAGGAGGGGTGGCGCTCGCTTGTCCCCGCCCCCTTTCCTGATCGGCCGGCTGCGTGCTCGGATAAGGGTCTAGTATCGTTTTTGGGAGGACCCCCACTCCGTATTTTCGGTGTAGGAGTTCCCCTTAAAATCCATACCAGACCTAAGGGCCTGGTATGCCCTGCGTCGGGGCTCGCAAGGCGTCAATCTGGCTGATAAAAGCGGTGAGATTGACTTCCTTTTCTAGTCCCATCGTACCCGAGGCACGTTTAAAATGAACGGACTTGTTCATGTGTGGGCAAGTCCGTTCATTTGGAAAGTCCGCTGTAACTCCGTCGAGAACTAGGTCCGCCGGAAAGTCCGGTTGTGTGTAGGCAAGTCCGTCCATAGTCTGGTCATGTGTTGGCAAGTCCGTTCGTAAAAAAAAGTCCTTCAGAAGTCTGTCAAAAGTCCGTCGACCAGTCCGGTCGGACCAATCCGGTCGGAAAGTCCGCCCATGTGTACGCTGCATAAGTCCATTCAGGATGAAATGCATCAGAGGAACATGGCCACAGGTGAAGACTATTCGGGAAACCAGTTTAGCTGAATAAATTATGAAAGGTGTGACGTCATCAGTGTGTGGTTCCAATTCTATGTTTGCTGAGGTACACTGAGTGGGGGCGAGTTCTCCTGAAGCTGGCACCTGATCCACTGCAGACCGGAGATATAAAAGAGGATTTTAAGCAGCAATAAGGAACGTGGTGTACTTAGCGTATTTGACACCAAGGGCTTTTATTATACAACAATATTAATTTTAGTTATAGGTGTAACCAGGGCTTTTTTTTCTCAGAGAAAGGGTGCAGGAACTCCCCCTTTCGGGAGTTACCCATTGTCTTTGCCCCTACCTACCTCTGAGCATCAGTCCTTGGTTTCACCCCCCACCCACCTCCCAGCACTGCCCCTTTTAGAGAATACAGCAACAAGTAACATTTGTGGTAATTAATGTGTATGGAATTTGTTATTGATAACAAGAAAAGCAGTAAAATAGACTCCCCCACAGCCAACAACAATAGACTCACCAGCAACAATAGATCCCCCCCTGCAACATTGGACCACCTACACAAAATACCACCCAGCAACAATAGACCCTCTAGCAGCCAGCTATAATAGACTGCTCCCTCAACAGTAGATCCCTCCCAGCGACAACTGACCCCCCATCAACATAAGATTCACCCCAGCAACAATAGATTCCCCACCAGCAACAATAGACCTCCCCAGCAGCAATCAACCCTTCTGCAGAAATAGATCCTCTCCAGCAACAATAGATCCATCAGCAGCCAGCATCAATAGACACTGTAGCACAACCCAGCACTTGTTACCATTATATACATTCAGTGGTGAAGGTGCTGGAACTTGCGTTCCCCGCGTTCCCACTGAAAAAAAGCCCTGGGTGTAGCTTTAAACAATTAAACATTAAACAAATAATGATAATGTCCAGGAAATAAAGGCAAACAGTGAAAATTGTATTGTTCATTACTTAAGACATATCCCTAACAACCTCTTGAGGTGCCCTAGCGTTCCACAGAACACTGGTTGAGAAAAGTTTATTTGTCTACTAGACTAGAGGTTTGACCATGAGCTATTGGCTACATCATATGAGGGCTTTCTGACTCCTAGCCCCCCCCCCCCCCCCCCCAGCTGCATAGAAGGCATCTTCCATTAACCTTACCTGCTTGTGTATGGTACCCTGATCTATACCAGGAGCCTAGTATTAATTTTGATTCTTCCACATAAAGGACATCTCTGCACCTGCACAGACCTTTCCTTTGCTTCTCTTTAACTTTTGGATTTCAATTAAAGTGATGCTTTACAAGAGTTCATTGCAGAACGTTTACGTGCATAGCATTTAGTAACTTATGGATTGGAGAGAAGGTTTTCACAGTCCTCATACTCTTCTGCAGCACAGAGATTCCTGAAAGAATGGCAACCTCCCAGAACTGAGCACTATTACTGAAAGGGTGAGGAACATGTCCAGTAGAGCATAAGCACTGACCTTTGCGGGAGGTCAGTATTTGCATAGAAATTTTTATAAGGGCTGCAGAAGTAATCAGGCAAGTAAACAGTAGACATAGTATGGAGTGTTTAACCACTTTCAGACCACCCACCGCAGTTTTACATCCTCACTTTGAAGGAAGATATTGTTATTATGGCAGCAGCTAACTGCCATAACACCAGTATCCTCTTCTTCAGCGGGCGGTTTGCTACAAGATAAAAGTGGTCTCTGCAGCGGTTTTGTCAAAACGTCACTTCCGCCCATAGCTCTTAAAGGGCCATTTTTTTTTTTTACATTTTTTTAAGTGACAATTTTTTTTTTTTTTATTGCATTTTAATGTAAATATGAGATCTGAGGTCTTTTTGATTCCAGATCTCATATTTAAGAGGTCCTGTCATGCTTTTTTCTATTACAAGGGATGTTTACATTCCTTGTAATAGGAATAAAAGTGACACAATTTTTTTTTTTTTTAGTGTAAAAAATGTAAAAAAAAAAGGTAAAATAAATAAGAAAAAAAAAAAAAAACGCTCCCCGTCCAGACGAGCTCGCGTGCAGAAGCAAACGCATACGTGACTAGAGCCCGCATATGAAAACGGTGTTCAATCCATTCAAAGTTTTTGTCACCATTCCATGAGTGGGCGCAATTTTGAAGCGTGACATTATCTTTCACAATATAAACAAAATTGGGCTAACTCTACTGTTGTCTTATTTTTTAATTCAAAAAAGTGTATTTTTTCCAAAAAAAAGTGTGCTTGTAAGACCGCTGCGGAAATACGGTGTGACAGAAAGTATTGCAATGACCGCCATTTTATTCTCTAGGGTGTTAGAAAAAAAATGCATAATGTTTGGGGGTTCTAAGTAATTTTCTAGCAAAAAAAATGTTTTTAACTTGTAAACAACAAATCTCAGAGGCTCGGCCTTTAAGTGGTTACATTTCTTTAACACAGGTTGAATGCAAAGAGCATATCCAGTGAACAAGCAAAATCATTTAGCCCGGGTTCACACTATAAAGGGCTGCGGATCGCACAGGAGCGCTGTGCGTCCCTGTTCCCCGTTTCAGGGACGAATCAGGGCCGATTCTATGCCTGAATTCGGACCTGAAACTGAGCCAAAGACGCACAGCGTTTTTGTGCAGTGCGCTCTGCAGCCGCCCCGGAGATATGTGAAGCGGCTCCATAGGGAGCCAGTCACATTCTCCTGCTATGCGAATTAGATGTGGGGAAACGCACATCTAATTCGCATAGGTGTGAACCCAGGCTTAGTGATCTCTTGGTGCATTAGAAGTGGAGGTGTGCATTCACTGCAAGCTGGGCCAACACAGAGCTCAACACGATACCTCCCAACTTTCCATAGTAAGGGTGAGGGAATTTTATGCCAAAATGTTTAGGCAAAAGACTCCAAGCCAAAGCCTGCTTCCCTATAAAAGTAATCTTCATTAGGGGAAATATTATCTTGCTCCATAAACTCTGTTTGCTAAAATATTACTACATTATTAGGTATAAAAGAATTGTGATACGTCAATGAAAGAAGGGGAAAACCATAGCATAAAACCAGGCCTCCATATAATAAATGCTCTGTTTATTGTGTGTATGAACCAAAAACTTCTGAGCGTATATAGAATTTCAATATCTCACCTAGCTTTTGACTCTTGGCTAATTAATACATTCTTCAAGATAAGCATGTCTCTTTATCACTCATGTTGACATTTGTACACAGAACTCTTCACGATTAAAAAAATGATTATATTTTCAGGAAAAGGAAGTGTGAAGTGCTATAGAAGTGCTGATTGTTCAATCCAGCTTTCTAGTGATACAAAGCAAAGATCTAAAACAAATATTTACAGTTGATTTTTTAACTTCAGCAAGCAATATTATAATAAGTATTCAGGTGCAGTCCGTACAGCAGTAGATCAGTGCTAAGTAGATCCTGAAGAAATCACACAATAGATAAAGCTGCCATGTTGGGATCAAGAGATGAAAAGCAATGTCACCAGCACACCGACCTGCTCAAAATGAGCTCTTTATATTATTATTTTTATTATACAGGATTTATATAGGGCCAACAGTTTGTACAGCGCTTTACAACGTGAGGGCAGACAGTACAGGTACAATACAATTCAATACAGTAAGAATCAGATGGCCCTGCTCATTAGCACATGGAAACATGCCCAGCTCCACCCCAAGTGATTGACAGCATAGTGATGTCCACATCACCTGGGGAGAAGAGTTAGCTTGTGTGCTCACTGTCTGGAGGAAGTGATGCTTGTACCCCAGTATTCTTTACTGTGAGAAAACCTTCAGACTCTGTACAGGGAGGGAAAAGATTATAAGCTTGCGGTCTTATCTCTTGAAAAATAAAAAGCAAATGTTATGACTGGAGTTGGACTTTAACCAATAAAAATGTCTAAGGTCTATTTAAAAATGGTTATAGTGAAAAAAAATGAAATATGTATGGGAAAAGTCCTAGAAGCATATAATGGATCCTGGTACTCAACCTACTTGTGCAAAAAAGCAGATACTATATAATTTTATTACAGGTACTATACTGTATATCCCTACTTGTCATTCCTGGGGAGATAACTACTCATCTAAATTAAAAAGGGGGGGGGGGGGCACTTTGTGGGACTTTAAATGAAACATATGTGAATACGTCTCCATCCCTGATTCAGTAGAAACAAAGAAGAAATGAATGGGACTTTATATGAGGTATGTGGGGCAACAGAAAAGCAGTCAGTGTAAAAACACAATGTTTATTGCTTAGTAATAATTACATAACATGTTATAAAAATACATTCATGGGTTTGTGTCCATATTGACAACATGTAACAAACATTGTATGTAAAACGGGCAACAACAACAAAATGATTCATTGTAGAATAAATATATGACCGCTGCATCAAGATAATACATTGTAGGATAAATATATAATAACCATCTTAGATGATACGGACCACCTAAGGAACAGAGTATAAAGATAAAATCTGTATATATAAACTGGTTGAACCATCTAATGAAGATGAGATGCATCAAATAATCACTACGCGTTTCATGGATTTATTCCACTCTTCAGGGGCAAATGCATTAAATATCTGTAAAAAAAAAAAAACACTAATAGAAAAAAATAGAAAATTGCTAATTTATGTCCACCCAAAAATATTTTTTTCAGAGCTTGGAGATAAGTAAGAATTGTGAGATATCTTTATGTTCTGCAGTAACACGTCAGGATTCCAAGACACAAACCCCAAGAATTTTTTAGACATTTCTGAGAGTTAGGAGAAAACACAATTCTGACTGTCGCAACTCTAAGTTGATAAGATATTCAGAAATATTTCAGAATTATGAGACATTCTCTTCAAAATCAGTGATATAATATGATAAGTTAGCCAAATGAATTATCTATGACTAAATACATTGTTACCGATAAAAATCCTTCTGCTTCATTTTAGAACTCTGATATATTATTATAGAATTTGGATTCACAGTATCTTAGAATTCAGAGATATTATTATTATTATTAGCTTTGTAATAGCAAGTCAGAATTTTGCGATATTAAAAGTGCCAGATGACAGAACATGACAATCGGACATTAAAGCTTAAGCAAACTTTCAATAAAAAATATCAATTGCTGAAGGTTTTCATCCTATACAGTGACTATATCCCCAGAATCCTTGGATGGCAGTGTCTGCAGGTACTTTATAGACAAAGTTTTTTTTTATCAGGCCATGGTTATTTTAAGTCTAGGAATACCTAAGTCATCATTCTGCGATCTCTAAGTTATCTCACAATGTGCTGTTTCATAATGTCAGAGCTCTAAAAAGTCAGAAATCAGAAATATCATGTCACAGCCACATACAGTAGGTTATATTTGCAAACAAAGTGTAACAGTCAGGCTGCAGCCTCCACCACTTGCTGTACAATGCTCTGGTCAAGCAACAGGTACATGCCTGGCCTTATTCAGACATCCCAGAACAAAGCTCAGAACATGTAGTCAGGACACACTTCGAAAGTGTACAATTATAACTGATCTTTCTGTTTCTGGTTACAATTTGAACTGTTGTAGATTTCTGTTTTGACCTGTTGCTTGTCCCCAACTTTGTGTGTCTGATGCCAGCCCTGACCTCCAGTCTGTACTGCTTCAGTTATTTCTGCGCAATTTGGTACTGCATCTTGGTTCTAAAATTGAGCTGCCATCCTCCAGTGACAGAGAATTCACCACATACTGTGGAACATAGCTCCATATTTTGCCTGTTTGCCAGTTGCTCAAGGTGCAACAAGAAGTCTCGCTTCTTAGTATTTGTCATGAACCTTGGAATACTGAAGTATTTCTCTTTTGATTATATTACACAGTGGTGGGTCTTCTGCCCTGTCTTAAAGCTAACCCCCTCCAGATGGCTCCATGGTCTGGAAGGAATACATTGTTCTGTGTTTGACCGTTTATGTACTTTAATTACCCCCTGGGGCTTCTTTCTGTCATTACACATATCAGTCCTCCTATTCAAGCTATCGGACCAATCCCTGCTGACCTTTTTTCAAGTCCTCATTTGCATGGCCAAGAGGACCTAAGTGAGAACTAGAGTGTACTTTACAATTGACCAATAGGAAGGTGGTTGTTGGGGCGGGGTGTTCAAACTGCTATGTATAAAAGTATGTTGTGTGCATCCAATAAAAGTGACATTCCTGTTTGAACTTACATGCAGCCTGCCTGGTGTTTGTTCTGAGCTATCACAACTGGATTCGAACAGCACATAGCTGTAGTTCGAATCCCGGGGCATTGGATGACTGAACCATCAGATGTTGCGATCTGCAATCTGATTCAATAGCTGCAGAGGAGTGTTGAGAGAGTGGAACCGAGCGAGCAAGGGGCTCGTTACAATATTACTGCTAAGGTGATAAATATTTATGTATTGCCCACACTACGGTGTAAACCTCAACAAATTGCTACAAATGGACCCAACCAGAAGTCTCACCTCTATACATTTCCCCATTGGATATTCCATGACTTCTGGTGATAAAAACCCATAGAGGAGGGACTTCTGGTTGACAACATCACTTCTGCTGACATAATTTCTGGCATTAGGAACACATGCTAGCTCAGAGACAACGCAGAGCAGAGATGGTTTCAAATTAGTTGGCTGGTCATACCAGTTGCCGAGAAAGGCCCTATACACATGAGCGGATTACTGTGTTTTTAAGGGGATTCTTTTTTAATAATTATGGTGTGCAATGATTGCCTTTCTGGTCTATGTCCTTCTGTCTGAGGATTGCAAGAAGGTGGTCATAATTGCCCAGTGGTGTAATTTCCTGACAGTAGAGCATGACATGGAGGAGTGATCCTGGGATACACTGAGCATATATTGACGTTCTTATCATACAAGGGCTCAACTACCTCTGGTGAGTGAGCATTCTTTTGCGATACCTTGAAATGCAGCAGCACTTAATTTCACAAATTTTTTGCTCTTTATGCGATACAAGTTAAACTCACCTTGGAACAATTTAACATATTCTTTGTTCACAGTTATTAGTTTAATATTCATTATTCATTTTTTATTAACCACTTTAAGACTGGGTCTCTTTTTTTAGCTGTGGTGTTTACAAGTTTACAAGTTTTTTTTTGCTAGAAAATTACTTAGAACCCCCAAACATTATACTTTTTTTTTGTAACACCCTAGAGAATAAAATGGCAGTCGTTGCAATACTTTTTGTCACACCGTATTTGCGCAGCAGTCTTACAAGCGCACTTTTTTTGAAAAAATGCACTTTTTTTGAATTAAAAAATAAGACAACAGTAAAGTTAGCCCAATTTTTTTTATATTGTAAAAGATAATGTTATGTCGAGTAAATTGATACCCAACATGTCATGTGTCAAAATTGCGCCTGCTTGTGGAATGGCGACAAACCTTTATCCTTAAAAATCTCCATAGGCGACATTTAAAAAATTCTACTGGTTGCATGTTTTGCGTTACAGAGGAGGTCTAGTGCTAGAATCATTGCTCTCACTCTACCGATCGCGGTGATACTTCACATGTGTGGATTGAACACCGTTTTCATATGCGGGCGCTACTCACATATGCATTTGTTTCTGCACATGAGCTCGGCGGGGACGGGCATGTTTACATTTTTTTTTTTCTTATTTATTTATAAAAACGTGTTACTTTTATTCCTATTGCAAGGAATGTAAACATCCCTTGTCATAGAAAAAAGCATGACTGGGCCTCTAAAATATGAGATCTGGGGTCAAAAAGACCTCAGATCTCATATTTGGACTTAAATGCAAAAAAAAAAAAAAAAAAAAATTTTTTTTAAAAATGACAACAAAAAAAATGTGCCTTTAAGATGTATGGGCGGAAGTGATGTTTTGTCGTCGCTTCCGCCCTGCTATGGTATGGAGACGGGTGGGGGCCATCTTCCCCTCACTCGTCTCCATACCAAGGAAGGAGACAGATGCAATCGCCTCCGCCGCTGCCAGCGGCTCCGGTAAGCAGCGGAGGGCACAGGATCGCGGCGGGAGGGGGGCCCCTCTCCCGCCACCGATAAAAGTGATCTCGCTGTGAATCTGCCGCAGAGACCACTTTTATCTTGTAACGGACCGCCGTCCGAACACGGGGATACCTGGGTTATGGCAGCTAGCTGCTGCCATAACGATATCCGTCCCCAAAGTAGGGACGTACATTGATGTGCGGCGGTCCGGAAGTGGTTAACATTGATTGCAGGGAGCACTTTGACATCACAATTGGTATTAGGTAGTAGGTAGCGCCTCTCTCTTTATAATTATGTAATTACTGCTAATGAAGCCAGTCCACTGACATAGCTCTATGACTTTTATTTCCAATATTTTTTTATTGTTTTTGTTTTTTAAGAAAAACATACAAAACATTGTGGAGTTATCATATGAGGTTAGTATTCTCTTAGAAAATGCAACATGTAGAAAAAAAAGGGAGAGAATGCAGGACACATTTCCTGCCAATGCATGTGTTCAATAGCATTCTATTCGACCAGAAAAAAACAGCTCGAAAACAAAATAACTATAAATAAATGGGACCATTCCATTCGCCATTACTGTGTCTGAAATAACATTTGTATCACAATGTGCCATCCTAGAGTAATCCAAACGTATCCATGGCGGGTCAGCAAGAAAGTCTCCCTTAAAGTGAGTTCCTTGTCGCTGTTGCATCCGGTTTTACATCCCAGACGATGTGATGCAAGCAATATCTTATTGAAGTTAAGGATAACTCCTCCAGGAGGAAGAAAAAGAAGAGAGAAAGTAGTGTAGAGAAATAAGAGCGAAAAGGAACTTGGTCCAAGGATCCATCCATTCCCTAAGCATGGTTAATATGTGCATTAGGCAGTTTCTGAAATATACGAAATCCACGGATCCCATATATCCCAGTTTCAGTTTATCATTTAGGATTATGGAAAGTTTCCCCTTTATCATAATCCAAGATAACTTTGCTTTCACCATATCAAATGTGACAATGGCTGACTTCCAGGATCTCACAATGGTGATACGTACAGCTATGAATATAAAGGATTTCAGTCTCCTCACATGTCTCTGAGCCTCCAGTACTGGGTGGCCCAATAGAGCTTGTTGAGATTGTTTAAGGTTCAGGTGGGTCAATGAATAAATGAAATAGTAGATACGGATTCAGTAATGCTTTACGTTCAGGCAGGTCCATCAAATATGGTGGAGTGTGCCCTCCAGACCGCAACCTCTAAAGCATAATGGAGAGGCTCTTGAGACAAAGCTCTAAAACTTTTACTATGGGCATTCAAACTGGTGTGGTCCAGACGAAGAGATGGTCTGTTCTGACCTCCTCGACCCCTTTGTGGCTCCCCATATCATCTTGATTGATTTCTTTATTCTTTAGGGCCCTTGTGAAGCAGAATAACCTGCTTATGCAGCATGTTTGCTTGTGTTTCAAAACTATATCATGCAGTGAATATGACAGCAGATAAAAATAGACATTGCCCATTATACTCATGTAATCCCAGTCTCAAAACCACAGATCCGGCGTGATCTTCAACAAGCAACTAATCTCTCTTCAGTTGTTACTAAGGATGAGCCAAACAGCCCCGGTTCGCACCAGAACATATCCGAACAGGCAAAAAATTTGCACGAACACGCGAACACCGTTAAAGTCTATGGAACACGAACATGAAAAATGAAAAGTACTAATTTTAAAGGCTTATATGCAATTTACTGTCATATAAAGTGTTTGGGGACCTGGGTCCTGACCCAGGGGACATGTATCAATGCATAAAAAGTTTTAAAGACGTCCTTTTTTTGGGAGCAGTGATTTTAGTAATGCTTAAAGTGAAACAAAAAAAATGAAATATTCCTTTAAATATTGTGCCTGGGGGTGTCCTTAATTATGCCTGTAAAGTGGCACCATTTTCCCGTGTTTAGAACAGTACCACAGCAAAATGACATTTCTAAAGGAAAAAAGTCATTTAAAACTGATCGCGGCTGTAATGAATTGTTGGGTCTTGGCAATATAGATAAAACTCATTGAAAAAAACGGCATGGGTTCCACCCAGTCCATTACCAGGCCCTTTGGGTCTGGTATGAATATTAAGGGGAACCCGAACCAAAAATTAAAAAAAAAAATGCGTGGGGGTACCTTGGGGTCTGGTATGGATTTTTAAAGGGGGGCAAAATAAAAAAAAATGACGTAGGGGTCCCCCCCAAAATCCATACCAGACCCTTATCCAAGCATGCAACCTGGCAGGCTACAGGAAATTGGGGGGGATGAGAGTGCGCTCCCCCTCCTAACTGTACCAGGCCACATGTCCTTAACATGAGGAGGGTGCTTTGGAGTAGCCCCCCAAAGCACCTTGTCCCCATTTTGATGGGGACAAGGTCACATGTAGTTAACATGAGGAGGGTGCTTTGGAGTAGCCCCCCAAAGCACCTTGTCCCCATTTTGATGAGGACAAGGGCCTCATCCCCACAACCCTTGCCAGGTGGTTGTGGGGGTCTGCGGGCGGGGGGCTTATCGGAATCTGGAAGCCCCCTTTAACAAGGGGACTCTCAGATCCTGGCCTCCCCCCTACGTGAATTGGTAACGGGTACATTGTACCCCTACCATTTCACACAAAAAAGTGTCAAAAATAACAAAAAAGACAGGAGACACTTTGGGATAAGTCCTTTATTAAAAAAAATTAAAATAAAAATGTCCCACGATGTAGATCCATCTCACGTCACCGACGATCTGAAAAAAGAAAAAAAAAAGCTGTAACAGCTCCGCGTCCGTGGGAGTGACACTTCTTCTCGGTGACAGCTGTTATATACAAGAAAAAGAACCACTGCTCCAGGTGTATAAAGTTAAAGCTGATTGGAGGATCTTGCAGAGTGCAAGCCCAGGCCCGTCTCTGTGGAAACTTGGAAAGAATAAAGTGGCTGCACATCCAAAATTTCCGATTGCCTTTTATTTTGTTTCACAAAGATAATACCAAAGACACCAAACTGTGGTCACACATACATCTTGTGCTTAATCATTACTTGAACGGGTGACCCCGCCCCCCTCTGATGCCACATGATGTCAGAGGAAGGCGGGGTCATCCATTTACGTCAACGAGTGGCCTCACCCTCAGCTATATAACAGCTGTCACCGAGAAGAAGCGTCACTCGGTGGGAGCCTCCCATGGAGGCGGAGCTGTTGCGGCTTTTTTTTTTTCTTTTTTCGGATCATTGGCAGCATGAGATGAATTTACATCGTGGGACATTTTTATTTTTTAATTTTTTAATAAAGGACTTGTCCCAAAGTGTCTCCTATCTTTTTTACTATTTTTGACACTTTTTTGTGAAATGGTAGGGGTACAATGTACCCGTTACCAATTCATATAGGGGGAGGCCGGGATCTGGGGGTCCCCTTGTTAAAGGGGGCTTCCAGATTCCGATAAGCAGACCCCCACAACCACCGGGCAAGGGTTGTGGGCATGAGGCCCTTGTCCCCATAACATGGGGACAAGGTGCTTTGGGGGGCTCCAAAGCACCCTCCCCATGTTGAGGGCATGTGGCCTAGTACGGTTCAGGAGGGGGGGCACTTTCTCGTCCCTTCCTCTTTTCCTGCGGCCTGCCGGGTTGCATGCTTGCATAAGGGTCTGGTATGGATTTTGGGGGACCCCTACGCCATTTTTTAAAAATTTTGGTGCAGGGTTCCCCTTAATATCCATACCAGACCTGAAGGGCCTGGTATGGATTTTGGGGGTACCCCCACGCAATTTTTTCTTTTTACATTTTTGGTTCGGGGTTCCCCTTAATATTCATACCAGACCCATAGGGCCTGGTAATGGACTGGGGGGAAACCCATGCCATTTTTTCAATGAGTTTTATCTGTATTGCCGAGACCCGACAATACATTACAGTCGCAATCAATTTTAAATGACTTTTTTTCCTTTAGAAATGTCATTTTGCTGTGGTACTGTTCTAAACACGGGGAAACTGCGCCTCCTTACAGGCATACTACCAGACACGATATTTAAAGGAATATTTCATTTTTATTATTTCACTTTAAGCATTATTAAAATCACTGCTCCCGAAAAAACGTCCATTTTTAAAACTTTTTTTCCATTGATACATGTCCCCTGGGGCAGGACCCGTGTCCCCAAACACTTTTTATGGCAATAAATTGCATATAAGCCTTAAGAATGAGCACTTTTGGTTTTTCATGTTAATGTCCCATAGACTTTAACGGTGTCCTGCGGCTTTCGAATTTGCGGCGAACACCGCATAATGTTCGCTATTCGACTCAAACATCGGGCTCATCCCTAGTTGTTATCTGTGTTGTAGAAGACTTGGCTTCTTTGATGGACAGTTTCAATTAAGATAAAGATGTGTCTTGAAACAAAGTGGCGTTCAATACAATGTTTGTGACAGTAGCAGAAAGAATTGTATATGGGACATGTACTGTCAGCATAAATGTTTTTCTGATTTAAATACAAAACTTCATACAGACGGAGATTAACAGCTTTGGTGTATATTCTGAAGAACTATTCATCCAGGCCCCAAACTGTGCTGGATTTGCTAAAGTATCAAATACATTTTGATAAAAAAAAATATATAACTTGCTAAGAGCTTTTTTGACAGCTATAAGACAAATATTTACTTCCTTTTAAGCACAGGCTTTTGAAGGAATTGACAAGGAATTCAATAAAAATCATGCCAGTTGGAGGCCAAAGGGTTGAGATATTGCAATTCATTAATGAATTAACTATATAATCCTTATTGCATTAAAAAATGGCAAAGTAAGACTTTTTTCTTGGCTGTTTGCAAAAGAGTGGAAATGTTGCGCGGAAATAGAAAAATGCTATTCAGCAGTATTTGTAAACACAGTAACTTAAAAAGGCAGTATCAAAACAAACAACCCCATTTGTTAACTGGAATCACCTCTAGGTTCACCAAAATAATTGTTACCTGCCTTTTATTATACCTTTATTTCACAGTCATGTGAAAGCAAAAACTCCTTCATCTCCTCCTTCTGCTTAGTGGGGGGCATACCTGCATAGCAAGTGGGCCAGCATAATGTGACGTAGCATGGACATATGCCCATTGTCTGTGTGCTGTATTCCAGAAGGTTGATTCATGATTCCATGGGCTGCACCTGTAACACAAAAGGGCTGAGTGGGGGCATGCCCCCAAAACTGACCACAGGAGAAACTGGCACGCCACGTGTCCTGCATCTCCTAACAGTGATTCCAGTTACGCAAACTGATCACACCAGCATGGATCTGCTGCATGGTATGGTAAGTTTGAAAAGGTTCTTGGAAAAGAAGTTTGAAAAGGAGCCTCTGGGAAATTGACAGGATCAGCATAAGCGTGCGCCTAGGCCCACCCTAATCACCCTGTGTGGTGCAGATCCCCTCGTTTATATACTTGATATTTCACCACGGGACTGGTAAAAGACATTGCAAAAGAATAATAAGAATAAAAATTACTGACACTGTCCACTGCCCTACTGACACCAAATTTTTTTCACCTGCTGACACCGTCCATTGCTCTGCTGACACTGTCAGTATATATACACATGCACACACACACAAATATGTTTGAGCCTTGGGGTGCACACCCTAATGCAACAGGCTGTGCACACCCACAGTGCCTTGCAAAAGTATTCACTCCCCTTGGCTTTTTACCTATTTTGTTACATTATAGCCTTTAGTTTAATGTTTTTTTTTAATTTGAATTACAGTGGGGACGGAAAGCATTCAGACCCCCTTAAATTTTTCTCTCTTTGTTATATTGCAGCCATTTCCTAAAATCATTTAAGTTCATTTTTTTCCCCATATTGACAGAAAAATACAGAATTGTTGACATTTTTGCAGATTTATTAAAACAGAAAAACTGAAATATCACATGGTCCTAAGTATTCAGACCCTTTGCTCAGTATTTAGTAGAAGCACCCTTTTGATCTAATACAGCCATGAGACTTTTTGGGAAAGATGCAACAAGTTTTTCACACCTGGATTTGGGGATCCTCTGCCATTCCTCCTTGCAGGTCCTCTCCAGTTCTGTCAGGTTGGATGGTAAACGTTGGTGGACAGCCATTTTTAGGTCTGTCCAGAGGCCATTTAAGAACAGTCATGGAGTTGTTGTGAAGCCACTCCGTCGTTATTTTAGCTGTGTGCTTAGGGTCATTGTCTTGTTGGAAGGTAAACCTTCAGCCCAGTCTGAGGTCCTTAGCACTCTGGAGAAGGTTTTCGTCCAGGATATCCCTGTACTTAGCCACATTCATCTTTCTCTCAATTGCAACCAGTCGTCCTGTCCCTGCAGCTTAAAAACACCCCCACAACATCATGCTGCCATCACCATGCTTCACTGTTGGGACTGTATTGGACAGGTGATGAGCAGTGCCTGGTTTTCTCCACACATACCACTTAGAATTAAGGCCAAAAAGTTCTATCTTGGTCTCATCAGACCAGAGAATCTTATTTCTCACCATCTTGGAGTCCTTCAGGTGTTTTTTTAGCAAACTCCATGCAGGCTTTCATGTGTCTTGCACTGAGGAGAGGCTTCTGTCGGGCCACTCTGCCATAAAGCGCCGACTGGTGGAGGGCTGCAGTGATGGTTGACTTTCTACAACGTTCTCCCATCTCCCGACTGCATCTCTGGAGCACAGCCACAGTGATCTTTGGGTTCTTCTTTACCTCTCTCACCAAGGCTCTTCTCCCCCAATAGCTCAGTTTGGCTGGACGGCCAGCTCTAGGAAGGGTTCTGGTCATCCCAAACGTCTTCCATTTAAGGATTATGGAGGCCACTGTGCTCTTAGGAACTTTAAGTGCAGCAGAATTTTTTTTGTAACATTGGCTCAGATCTGTGCCTTGCCACAATTCTGTCTCTGAGCTCTTCAGGCAGTTCCTTTGACCTCATGATTCTCATTTGCTCTGACATGCACCGTGAGCTATAAGGTCTTATATAGACAGGTGTGTGGCTTTCTTAATCAAGTCCAATCAGTATAATCAAACACAGCTGGACTCAAATGAAGGTGTAGAACCATCTCAAGGATGATCAGAAGAAATGGACAACACCTGAGTTAAATATATGAGTGTCACAGCAAAGGGTCTGAATACTTAGGACCATGTGATATTTCTGTTTTTCTTTTTTAATAAATCTGCAAAAATGTCAACAATTCTGTGTTTTGCTGTCAATACGATGTGCTGTTTGTACATTAATGTGAAAAAAAAATCAACTTAAATGATTTTAGCAAATGGCTACAATATAACAAAGAGTGAAAAATTTAAGGGGGTCTGAATACTTTCCGTCCCCACTGTATATGTGATGGATCAGAACACAATAGTCTAAGTCGGTGAAGTTAAATTAAAAAAATATATACATAAAACTATTTTTCAGAAATAAAAAAATGATAATTGGCATGTGCTTATGTATTCACCCCCTTTGTTATGAAGCCCATAAAAAGCTCCGGTGCAACCAATTACCTTCAGAAGTCACATAATTAGTGAAATGTGTGCAATCTAAGTGTCAAATGATCTATCATTACATATACACACCTTTTTGAAATGCCCCAGAGGCTGCAACACCTAAGAAAGAGTCACCACTAACCAAACACTTCCATGAAGACCAAGGAACTCTCCAAACAAGTAAGGGACAATGTTCTTGAGAAGTACAAGTCAAGGTTAGGTTATAAAAAAATATCCAAATCTTTGATGATCCCTAGGAGCGCCATCAAATCTATCACAACCAAATGGAGAGAACATGGCACAACAGCAAACCTGCCAAGAGATGGCGGCACACCAAAACTCACAGAGTATGGAGGGCATTAATCAGAGAGGCAGCACAGAGACCTAAGGTAACCCTGGAGGAGCTGCAGAGTTCCACAGCAGAGACTGGAGTATCTGTACATAGGATGACAATAAGCCGTATGCTCCACAGAGTTGAGCTTTATGGCAGAGTGGCCAGAAGAAAGCCGTTACTTTCAGCACAAAACAAAATGGCATGTTTTGAGCTTGCGAAATGGCATGTGGGAGACTCCCAAAATGTATGGAGGAAGGTGCTCTGGTCTGATGAGACTAAAATTGAACTTTTTGGCCATCAAAGAAAATGCTATGTCTGGTGTTAACCTAACACATCACATCACCCAAAGAACACCATCCCCACAGTGAAACATGGTGGTGGCAGCATCATGCTGTGGGGATCAAAAAGGTAAAACAATGCAATTTGGGACTTTGCATGAGGATAGTGGGGCCGTTCAATACCCCTCCTCCATCCCGATTCAGTAATCAGATTGGGAGAGAACAGGTGCGGTACTTTAAATGAGGCACAAGGTAGCAGAAGTATGACTTGAATAAAAATGCGATTTATTAATAAAATGATACAAAAAATTTGTATATTTACATATTTAGGCACATAGCTCTACATATGTTGGCACATAGCTCTATAATGATTGTCTGTAGTCATCAAGAAAATGCATTTCTATTATAAACATAAACATACAAAAAATTTTGGAATGTTCCTCTTCTCCTTTCATTCCCCCTTTTCCCTCCCCCTTCTTTCTTATTCCTCTCTTCATCTTCCCTGCTTCCTTCTGTCTTTTTTTCCCCTTTTTTCTCTTTTTTTCCCCTTTTTCCCTAAAATTTTGGAACGTTCATACGCATATAACTGATCATTGTGTACACATAACGGTAATTGTAAGCTCTACGCTGTTTCGGGACCTTATAGCCACTCGTCAGGAGCATAACCGTAGTGACCACCTATGAATAGGGGAGATAGCAGTATTGAATGATATGAAAAACAGGTGGGTAATGATAGAACATGACTTTCTCATTCTTTCACTAAAAAAATGGACTTACAATATGTCTGCGCAGAGGCAGCGCAGCCCCGCACGCCCAACCAGCCAGTATGCCAGGGTCCGAAGCTGAGGGGGCAAGTCCCGTCGGCATCACCAACACAGAGAACCCCCCAGACTGGATCAGTGTAGGGGAACAAGATGAAGGGGTGATAAATGTGACCTGATTGAGGGGAGGAAAAAAGTGAAGGGGGTTACAACTTCCGAAAGCAAACAAATGTGGGGAGTGAATGTATGAAAAAGGTGAAGTGTAACATTGGAGAGAAAGGTATGAAATGGGAAGTAAGTAGGGAAAAAGGGGAAAAAAAGAGAAAAAAGGGGAAAAAAAAGACAGAAGGAAGCAGGGAAGATGAAGAGAGGAATAAGAAAGAAGGGGGAGGGAAAAGGGGGAATGAAAGGAGAAGAGGAACGTTCCAAAATTTTTTGTATGTTTATGTTTATAATAGAAATGCATTTTCTTGATGACTACAGACAATCATTATAGAGCTATGTGCCGACATATGTAGAGCTATGTGCCTAAATATGTAAATATATGAATTTTTTGTATCATTTTATTAATAAATCGCATTTTTATTCAAGTCATACTTCTGCTACCTCGTGTCTCATTTAAAGTCCCGCACCTGTTCTCTCCCAATCTGAATGCTGTGGGGATGTTTTTCAGCAGTCGGAACTGGAAAACTGGTCAAAGTTGAGGGAAAGGTGGATGGTGCTAAATACAGGGATATTCTTGATAACCTGTACCATTCTGTGTGTGATTTGAGGCTAGAACGGAGGGTAACCTTCCAGCAGGACAATGACCCCAAACACACTGCTAAAGCAACACTTGAGTGGTTTAAGGGGAAACATGTAAATGTGTTGGAATGGCCTAGTCAAAGCCCAGACCTCAATCCAATAGAAAATCTGTGGTCAGACATAACGATTGCTGTTCACAAGCACAAACCATCCAACTTGAAGGAGCTGGAGCAGTTTTGCAAGGAGGAATGGGCAAAAATCCCAGTGGTAAGATGTGGCAAGCTCATAGAGACTTAAATAGCGACTTGGAGCTGTGATAGCCGCAAAAGGTGGCTCTACAAAGTATTGACTTTAGGGGGGTGAATAGTTATGCACATTGACTTTTTCTGTTATTTTGTCCTATTTGTTGTTTGCTTCACAATAAATTAAAAAAAAAAACATTTTCAAAGTTGTTGGCATGTTCTGTAAATTAAATGATGCAAATCCTCAAACAATCAATGTTAATGCCAGGTTGTGAGGCAACAAAACACGAAAAATGCCAAGGGGGGGAATACTTTTGCAAGGCACTGTATGATCACCAGGTATTCTGCAAGAACAGATTACATAAAAAATAAAGCCAACTAAAAGGAATCATCTCTAAAACAAGAACATTTTGTATTTTCCAAAATCCCACCAATATGAATAATAAATTACATAACAGAGTACTATTTAGGTAATCGCAGAACATGTGTGCCACGTACAAAAGCCATGGAAGCCATGTGTCCCGATCATCTTTATTGAGTGTATAGAATCAAGTAAAGGGAATTTGGGTACTGTGATATCCGTGGGGTTTCACTCAAGAGTTCTGCTTTTCCAGTGGGCTCAATCCAGCCAAGAAATACTGTTTAAATACCAGTTATGGGTTTAAAGCGGAGTTCCACCCAGAAATGGAACTTCCACTGATTGGATTCCCCCCCTTCGGTGTCACATTTGCCACCTCTCATAGGGGAGGGGTGAGCAGATACCGTCAAATCCAGGTATTTGCTTCCACCTCCGGCGAAAGAGCACCGCACATTGTGCGGCGAACTATGCTATGTCTGGCCCCTCCTCCTCCCCCCACACAGGTCTCAGAAGACAGCAGGGACCATTCAGAACATGCAGCGTGACTCGCGCATGCGCAGTAGGGAACCAGGAGTGAAGCCGAAAGTTTTCACTGCCTGGTTCCCTTACCAGGAATGGCACGTAATTACAATTTTTGATGTAATATTTAACAGCAGGGCCTGTTCCTGCACTCAACAAAAGTATCTGTGAGGCTTTACAGTGTTGTGCCTCCACCACCACCACCGCCTAAGGCCCGATTTTTATGCCCCTGTTTAACAGGGGCGCGTAATTACAATTTTTTATCTAATATTTCACAGCAGGGCCTGTTCCTGTGCTCAACAAAAGTATCTGTGAGGCTTAATGCCCTGTACACACGGTCGGACTTTCCGACGGAATATGTGCGATCGGAGCTTGTTGTAGGAAATTCCGACCGTGTGTGGGCTCCATCGGACTTTTTCCATCAGAATTTCCGACACACAAAGTTTGAGAGCAGGCTATAAAATTTTCCGACAACAAAATCCGTTCGTGTAAATTCCAACCGTGTGTGGACAATTCGGACACACAAAGTGCCACGCATGCTCAGAATAAATTAAGAGACGAAAGCTATTGGCTACTGCCCCATTTATAGTCCCAACGTACGTGTTTTACGTCACCGCGTTCAGAACGATTGGATTTTCTGACAACTTTGTGCGACCGTGTGTATGCAATACAAGTCTGAGCCAACATCCTATGGCAAAAATCCATGGATTTTGTTGTTGGAATGTCCGATCAATGTCCAATCGTGTGTACAGGGCATTACAGTGTTGTGTATGATATTCCTAAGAAGCCGCGCTTTAGGACAAGTCTATATGGTAAAGGAACAGGTTGCTGCCTCCCTTACGCAAAACACTCACAAGAAGTGCCCTGCCAATCATATATATTGTAAAACCTTGGGAAAGAACGGCGCTACCTGAAAACCTGTTTGCTAAGCATATACAGGAAACATTAACATAATGTTTTTTGTTTCTTTCTCATATGTCAAACTTATTAACCCCTCAATGGTGTATGGGAGGGGATTGTTTTTACTAGTACAAGTGGGTAGGAGACATATATATATACTATAGATAATAGTGCATGTAACCTGTAATAAGAATGATATATGTAGTATATAAGAAATTGGCTGAATAGATATACTATATGGCACTGAAAGACAGATTCCCAGTATCTACATTAATAGCCATACCCACCAGTGATACAAAGCAGCTGGAGAGATATTCTATATTACAGAAAACATGTTCTGGTGATGTTTGCTAGTTCCTAGGAAAAAAGGCTACATCCACCATATATATACACATGTATCAACCTTAAAAATGTTTACACAGTTCATATATTTGCAGTAGTTGAAGCACAGTAAAGTGTAATAGTCCCATGCACTTTTCACTGCAGCAAGTCAGGAAGTTCCCAGGGGTGACTTTCGTGTGAACAATGTTGTCAGGTGACTTTTGTGCTCCCCCCTCAAAATGCCTACTCACCGACTTTTGGAACCCCTACAGGGGTATCAGGCCTGTCACCACCACCACCACTGCCTAAGGCCCAATTTTTATGCCCCTGTTTAAAAGGGACGCGTAATTACAATTCTTGATATAATATTTCACAGCAGGGCCCATTCCAGCGCCCACCAAGAGTAACTGTGAGGGCTTACAGTGTTCTGGTACCACCAACACCTAAGGCCAAATTTTCCGCAGAGTATATAGGGCAGGCCGTATTGTATATACAGGCGGTCCCCTATTTTCAAACATCCGACTTACAAACGACTCCTACCTACAAACGGAGGGAGACAACAGGAAGTGAGATGAAATCTACCCCTAGGAAGGGAAATTCTCTCCTGTAAGAGTTATCATGGGAAAAAGGTGTCTCCCCTGATGCTTTATCACCAATCCTTGTTTCCCTAAAAACCCAAAATTTTCTAAATCCAACTGGACAGAAAGTGAGGTGAAATCTTCTGAACAGGGGCATAGACAGCAAAACAAATGTTACAGGGGTGATAACCCTTCCCTATGTTATCCAAAAAGCTTAAAAATAGATTTTTTGGCTGGAGCTACACTTACAAAATGTACCTGTTCCAAATTACAAACAGATTCAACTGTTCAGAGTATATAGGGAATGAGATTAAAAGAAAAAGGGGCGCACCAGCCATGTGCATTATCTTTTGTAAAAATATTTATTATATAACATGATAAAAGAAATTACTCACAAGCGGTTGTGGAACAAGGTGCATTGTGAAAAAAGCACCGACTAGCAGCAAACGGTTCTATGATGAGCGAAACCTTCCAAAGGTCTTGGAGGAACACACAAGCATCACTACCAGCTGACGCGTTTCGAAGGGAACATCCCTTCTTCATCAGAGCTCAGCAGTGAACCCTCCTTCAGCAGCCCCTGTATATATAGTGGCAAAAGGCACTATCAGTAAATCAGGGAGGGCATGTGGGGCCCCTCCCCCTCAGTGGACCCCTCCCTCCCAGGCTCCTCAATCATATGAGCAGAAAAGTACAAAAATGGATAACTAGAAATTAATGGAAGACTAAATAAATTAATATCAAATGCGATTGAATACTACCAAAAGCATGGTTGCCCATGATGGAGACATAGCAAACACTTAGTGGTAAGTGATGGAGTACTGCGCACATGAGGTGCAGAGTGACATGAGCTATGTGCACCTATTTGATAGGGGGACCCCACATAGCTAACAGACGATCATATGAGAGTGGACACTGTACCTTCAGTATCCTCTCCAATCCCTGTACGTGTGGACAGCCGCACTGCAAGGAGTGCAGTGCGCCGATCATTTCCGGGTAGTAATCCCGTCCTGGAAAGCACGCCAATGCGTTTGTGTTCCAGGCAGGAGGAAGAGGCAGGATACGCGTTACTTCCTCTGCGTCAGTCGTCGCCCGACAGTGACGTAGGCGGCAGAGGACTGCATGGCACCATATTGCTGACTTCCGAGGGGTCATGACTGATAATACATAGGAGCCACCCAACGTCAGCCTGACCATACAGCTGCCTTGCAGATGATGACTACGCCAAACCATAGGCCCCCCCCCCCCAAAAAAAAACACAAAAAGATATAGAGTTAAAACAGGGGGGCCTCTGCAAAGTAATAAATAGTAAATAGTACTGTATAAAACAGGTGTTAAATACAAAGGAAGGGATAATCAGTAGGTGATGGATAATATATAGTAATGAAAAATAATGAATCATTGATTAAATTAAATAAATAATTACCATCTAACGCCAGCATAAGGTGCACACCACGCATGCCAATCTGCACGCCACATATGCGCCTGTACTACTGGTATGCCATGAATCGGCCTAAGGCCATCATGTGAGGAGATTACATTTAGAGAGGGACAACCCAGGCCGAAAAGAATGCTACAGGGATGGTGCTGAAGGAGTGAACACATGTGGTACAATACAGTAACTTAAAAACAATGGCTACTAAATAGTGCTAAGCATAATAATGTACCCAAAAAAGGGGGGGCGGGGGAGGGGAGCGGGGAAGGGGGGCGAGAGACACGTACAGTAGATAAAAAAGAGGATACAGGTGGTCTCCCCAGTAACTGTGTGCGACATATGGTTATGGAGTGACAGAATTGTCACTAACAAAAAGATACACATATTTTGTAAATACAGAAAGTGTCACTAATGGTGACACAATAATAGTATTGATAAACAATGGTGTTAAAAAGGAATTAAAAATTGATTTGTAAAAAATGAGAAATTCATGAAAAACGAATAAACTAAAAAACCTATTTACAAAGCATAAAAATAAGAGCACAAAAGACAGAGCCGACCTGATTACAGAGAAATATGGCAAAGATGGAAAGAGGGAAGGGACGAAGGGAGAAAGGAGGAAAGTGGGGGGAGGAAACGGCATGGAAGCACCACTGGTGGGCTCTGCAGAGTCACGTGGTTTTGTGAACCTCAGGATCCTCATTCAATCCCCTGGGGGTCATACTCCCGAGGGTGAATATCCAACAGGCTTCGCGTTTGCAAAGCTTTTGGTGTCTTCTTCCCCTATCGAGACCGCCCCCAATAGACTCGATCCCAAACACTCTCATGCCTGATGGATCACCATGGTGGACTTCCTGGAATTGCTGAGGGACCGGATATTTGACCCGTGTGTTTGTGATATCACATTTATGTTCGCCAATACACACTCTCATGGGACGAGAAGTGCGGCCAAAGTAAAGGCGCCCACACGGATAAATAATGCCATATACCACGTGGTCCGTCCCACAGTTGATAAACTGCTTCAGACGGTGGACCCTACCGTCCCTGCCAGTGACTGTCTTTTTTCTGTGCCACATGTATTGACATGTGCCACAATTCCTGACTCTACATTTGTAGCTACCTTTCTGGTTAAAAACGGTTGACAATGCATTGGTGGACCTACTTGAGGGCTCCCTCACCATACTGGGAGCTATGAGGCCACTCAAGTCTCGTGGTTTTCTATACACTATATTCGGTCCATCTGAAAGGTGCTTGCTTAGCACTGGATCGTGCTTCAGAATACTCAAATTCTTCCGTAGAATGCTTTGTATTTCAAAGGCTTTGTTAGTGTATTGTGTGGAAAAACGGGTTTGTATAGTGTCCTGATTAGTGGTGGAGGCGGACCGTGGATCATGTGCACGAGTCTCATCATACAAGAGGGCATATTTATTGAAGGCAGTCTTGATTAGGGTGGGATCATAGCCCTTGTCTAGAAATTTATTTCGGAGGGTCTTACTCTGTTCCAGGTAGTCACTTATCTTTGACGGCAGAACTGTCCATAAGGGACGTTTCTAATCCATCTAGGATGGTGATTGCTATCAGCATGCAAAAAGGAGTTACCACTACTGGGTTTAAAATGTGTTTTAGAAAGGATGTTGAAATAATAGAAAACTAATGCGCACAACCGCGTTCTTAAAAATCAAGGGCACAAAAGGTTAGAGAAGCTGCCAACATAAGAGGTGGCCTCACCCACCCAAATGAGTAGCGTACTAACAGTTAAAGATATGTGGCGCTAGTCTAAATATGCCGCTCATCATAAATCTCCAAAGAATTCTCAATGTTTCCTTAATACACAATAGACAATAATATCTTCTCCCATTAGGGGGCAGCTGAATCAACCACAGTGTTAAATACTAAAAGACATCCCTAATAAATCATCAAATTAAATCATCCAATACTGATGTGTCCCTCAATCAAACCAAATAAAAAATGTGACCATAAAATACTTATAAAACACAGTGGTAATGATGAAAATTAAACAACGGTTCCTAAAACTGTGTCATAAAACGTGCATAATTTCTTCAACATAATAAGTATACATACAAAAATAAAAAATAAATATTGCTGATGGGTAAATAATATCAAAGCAGCATGCAATAATGAATGTGAAAGTGCAGTTCAATATCACATAAAATAAACAAAAAGTGATCAAGTGCATAAAAGTGGCATAGGTGCAGAGCCGTGCATTTATATAAAATTACGACTCTAAAGTGCACTCCAAAATATATATGTAACACCTCTTCCACCTGAACATACTTCTCATACAAAAAACTGTGGCATAAACTGTGATCAAGTCCAAAAAATGTATTGCTTCATGCAATGTGGTTTGAAATGTCCATACAGATGGTTAATATTAACATGCCAATAACGTGACTTGGTGCTGGATTCATTCACTTGAAGAAACTGGTGCAGCACACAGGTGTTTCCCCCAGCCTCTCACCTTAATCAGCGGCCCCAATGGGCCAAGTCAGGCAGATAGTTAATATTTAACTGTAAGGGATGATGATCCAGCAGCCGTCCCCTTCTTCCAAGGATGTACGTGGGTCAGACACTCACTAACTAGTCACCAGCACTCACACCGACCCCAAAATGATAATGAAGAAGGAGATGCTTCCATAGTGAAGTAATTCAAATCCAAGTTTATTGTAAAAACATAGTAACTTACATGTAAAAACGAAACTGTCAGCAGCAGTAACAGCAGAAACAGTACAAGCTTCCGGGTACGGCCGTCCCCTGGAAGCGTCGGCACCTGGCTCCTCCTACCCTGACGCGTTGCGTCACACCACGTGACTTTATCAAAGGGATCCCTTTGATAAAGTCACGTGGTGTGACGCAACGCGTCAGAGTAGGAGGAGCCAGGTGCCGACGCTTCCAGGGGACGGCCGTACCCGGAAGCTTGTACTGTTTCTGCTGCTACTGCTGCTGACAGTTTCGTTTTTACATGTAAGTTACTATGTTTTTACAATAAACTTGGATTTGAATTACTTCACTATGGAAGCATCTCCTTCTTCATTATCATTTTGGGGTCGGTGTGAGCGCTGGTGACTAGTTAGTGAGTGTCTGACCCACGTACATCCTTGGAAGAAGGGGACGGCTGCTGGATCATCATCCCTTACAGTTAAATATTAACTATCTGCCTGACTTGGCCCATTGGGGCCGCTGATTAAGGTGAGAGGCTGGGGGAAACACCTGTGTGCTGCACCAGTTTCTTCAAGTGAATGAATCCAGCACCAAGTCACGTTATTGGCATGTTAATATTAACCATCTGTATGGACATTTCAAACCACATTGCATGAAGCAATACATTTTTTGGACTTGATCACAGTTTATGCCACAGTTTTTTGTATGAGAAGTATGTTCAGGTGGAAGAGGTGTTACATATATATTTTGGAGTGCACTTTAGAGTCGTAATTTTATATATATGCACGGCTCTGCACCTATGCCACTTTTATGCACTTGATCACTTTTTGTTTATTTTATGTGATATTGAACTGCACTTTCACATTCATTATTGCATGCTGCTTTGATATTATTTACCCATCAGCAATATTTATTTTTTATTTTTGTATGTATACTTATTATGTTGAAGAAATTATGCACGTTTTATGACACAGTTTTAGGAACCGTTGTTTAATTTTCATCATTACCACTGTGTTTTATAAGTATTTTATGGTCACATTTTTTATTTGGTTTGATTGAGGGACACATCAGTGTTGGATGATTTAATTTGATGATTTATTAGGGATGTCTTTTAGTATTTAACACTGTGGTTGATTCAGCTGCCCCCTAATGGGAGAAGATATTATTGTCTATTGTGTATTAAGGAAACATTGAGAATTCTTTGGAGATTTATGATGAGCGGCATATTTAGACTAGCGCCACATATCTTTAACTGTTAGAAAGGATGTTGCTATCAGGCTCACTCCTGAGCTCAAGATCTAGAAAGACAAGGCTATCACTACTGATGACATGAGTGAAATTGATCCCAAAGGGATTATCTCTGCAGTGGTCAAGAAAGAGATGCAATTTAAGGATAATCCTTCCATCCCTCCCATATGAGCTCCCAGCAAATATTCTACCTAAGATTTTTCTACTCTGGAGGTGAGTTCATGTTCAATTGAAGCCTGTTTTGAACATACCCTCCTCCTTTCTAAACCCTATAAATATTGAATACACGTTATGTGTTACAGGCACCATTATGTGATTTTGGATAAAAACAACATCCCCCCCTACGGGAGATCTGGCCACCTTGGGACCAAGGTGCGGATAAGCAATGCCAAATCATTTGTGAGCAACATCATTTGAGCACACCCTCACGCCCTTCAAGGTATGGGGGGTGGATTGCCCTCCCCCCTCCTTCCCCCCCTTTTTTTTTTTATTTTATTGTTATGTGTATGTCGATAATAAAGAACAAAGATATTATTCATTAATTTTATACTCTTTTCTTTTCTTTTTTCATACACCAAGAGCTGGAAGAATGTATGTTTTTATGGTTATTAAATAAAGTACTATGTTCCTTTCCTGATGAAGCCACACCGGCGAAACATGTTGAAAATTGTGGACATAATATCTATTTATTTGTATGTGATTACAGTTTGTTTCGCTGTCACTCAGTAGGCAAATGTGTATGTACCTATGACTGTGTTATACACTGTACTCTTCACTTTTAATGGAAAGTGGTGTTTGATGCACTTTAATTTGAGTATTCAGTACACAGACACACTCCACGGATACACCATAATATACTGCAATATACTGCGTCAAACGTGCAGTAACACACAGAACTATATGGCGTTAAACTTGCAGTAACGCAATGAAATATATAGCGTTAAACTTGCAGTAACGCGCAGAACTATATGGTGTTAAACTTACAGTAACGCAATAAAATATACTGTGTTAAACGGTCACTACACTCGCACTGACTGAACTATCCCTACATTCACACTAATGTAAAGATGAATGGTTGCACTACACTCACAGTGACTGAATTATCCCTACATTCATACTAATATAAAGATGAATGGTCACACTACACTCTCAATGACTGAACTATCCCTACATTCACACTAATGTAAGATGAATGGTCGCACTACACTCACACTGAACTATCCCTAGATGCACACTAAACTGATATTCTACAATGACAAAAGTATCAGAATAGAACACTATAGCACACTAACTGTCTGATAGCACTGAACAGAGCCCTGTTCTATCTCTCTCCACGCCGCTATCACACTACAAATAGCCACTAAGGAAAAATACTTTTATAGTGTGGGACAGGATTAAGAGCAATAAGCCATTGGATACAGTCCTCATGACAGCGTCCAATCATGACTCTAATAGGGCGTACACACGGTCGGACTGTGTTCGGACATTCCGACAACAAAATCCTAGGATTTTTTCCGACGGATGTTGGCTCAAACTTGTTTTGCCTACACACGGTCGCACAAAGTTGTCGGAATTTCCGATCGACAACCACGCGGTCACGTACACCACGTACGACGAGACTAGAAAAGGCCGGTTCAGAACCAAGCGCGGCACCCTTTGGGCTCCTTTTGCTAATCTCGTGTTAGTAAAAGTTTGGTGAGAGACGATTCGCGCTTTTTCAGACTCGTGGCTTTCAGATCGTTTTCTGCCGTTCAGTTTGTGCTTGTGGGTTTGTATCTGCTCTTCAGTGCGTGCAAGCAAGTTCCGCGTGACTTTAGGTAGTCATTGTATTCTTGTTCGTTCGTTACTGGTTTTCAGGTCGCTCTTCACAGGCCTTGCTGTTCTTCAGTGCGTTCTGTTACTTCGTTCTGAGCAGCCGACCATTTTCTAGCCATGTTTCGTATGCGTACTCCTCGTAGAGTTCGTGCTGTGCGGGGGCTTGGTGTTGGGGTCCTGACCTTGACACAAGTCCAGTCCATGAACAGGGTGAGGAGGAGTTCATGGACCAAGAATTGGTTGCTTCAGCGTGACCAGTTCTCTCATATGCCTTTGCTCCGTGAGATCCGTGAGAATAATCCTGATGATTTCAGGAACTTTCTCAGGATGATGGACCCCGTGTTTCACCGTCTGTTGGCTTCGCTGACCCCCTATATCAGCAGGCAGGATACCTGCATGAGGCAAGCCATCACTGCGGAGCAGAGGTTGGTCGCTACCTTGCGGTATTTGGCCACAGGGAGAAGCCTGCAGGACCTCAAGTTCTCGACAGGCATCTCCCCCCAGGCTCTGGGGATCATTATCCCAGAGACCTGTTCTGCCATCATCCAGGTCCTGCAGAAGGAGTATATGAAGGTAAGATTTTTATCCTTTTATATCACATTTTATTGTATTTAATGTTTGATAATATATTGTATTTCTTTCCTCATTCCCTAATTACCATGATTGTAATATGATGTGAATGTCCCCTTTGTCCTCATGCATGCTGGATTTTTATGTAATTATTATTTTAGGTCCTTCATACATATTTGCCCTTCAATAACCTCTCCAGCATGGTGTCTCCTGCCCCTATATTCACCTTATGTAGTCACTTAACAATGTATTTTATCAGCTCTATAGTAGTGCTTTACCCCAAACACCCCCTAAAATGTTTGGAAATGTTATTTTTTATTTAAATTCAGGCAGAGTGCCAGAGGGTTTTTTTTTGTGGTGTCCCCAAATTTTTTGTAACCCTCCCTCCCCCAACTGCTAAGTCAGCTGATCCCAATTCTCTATCCTCAATCATCTATCTGCTGACTTTGCCAAACCCATACACACTATACCCATCTCTTTACTGGTCAGATTTATGGATGAATTCCCCAAAGCATGTAGTGCAAGGGCCTGCCTGTATACTTTCCAATGGTACTGTTTAAAGTTTTTGTATCCTATTATTATCTTGATAGGTAATAGCAGAATGTTCAAATGTGCTCAAATGTGTACAGTGTGTATTTATATCTTTGTATTATGACACTTCTTACCTGTCCAGTGGTCTGCCAATAGTGTAACTAAAGAGGGTCTGTTCCAAGTAATACCCTGTATTTAGGCATTCATCTCTCAATGAAGTGAAGAGGGTTACCTGTCCAAGAGTCCCCCCCCCTATAATGTTAGAAATGGCCCATGAGGGGGGGAGGGGGAATATGATAGGTGTACCTTATACTTTGTTGTTGTTAAATTCCCCTTAATAAATGCTATCTGGAGGTTGCCCCATAATGTTTGTGTCTAATCTGCTTGCCATGTTTCTGTGAAAAAATAGTAATGTTTATTGTTTTTTCCTCAACAGTTTCCTTCAACGCCACAGGAATGGCAGACTGTGGCCTCCCACTTTGCCCAGCGGTGGGACTTTCCTAACTGCGGAGGGGCAATTGATGGGAAACACGTCCACATCGTCCCACCACCCAACTCAGGGTCGTACTATTATAATTACAAGGGGTTTAATAGTATAGTGATGTTGGCGGTGGTGTCGGCTAATTACGAGTTCTTGTATGTGGACGTGGGGAAGAATGGCCGGATGTCCGATGGTGGAGTGATCGCCCAGACGGAGTTCTACAGGCGTCTCCAGAATGGCAGCTTGGACTTGCCACCTCCAGAGGACAATGTTGAAGGTCTCCCATTTGTGTTCGTTGCTGATGAAGCATTTGTGCTGGGGGACCACCTGATGCGGCCATTCCCAATGAGGACCCTCACCTCGGAACAGAGGGTTTTTAATTACCGGCTGGCCAGAGCCCGAAGAGTGGTGGAGAACACATTTGGAATCCTGGCCAGCCGGTTCCGATTATTTCTGACACCCATCCATATGGCGGAGTATAAACTGAACCATATAATACTTGCCTGTTGTGTTCTCCATAATTTTTTAAGAAAACATTCAGCCAACTATGCTGGCTCAGTTGGGCCTGAGGCCGGAATCCCAAATCCATCAACACTGACAGCGCTTGAAAGTGGCCGTCCTGGCTTGCCCTCCCTGAGTGCCCGTGATGTCCGGTTACGCTACCTGGAGTTCTTTGCGGGTAGGGGAGCTATCAATATGCCAGACAATCTGTGAAACCTTTTTCAAATAAAAAACAACCAAAAGAAATTCTTTGTGGACATTTACTGCTTGTGTTTGTTTTAGCTGACCCTGACAGAAATGTGTTGAGTGCAGAAAATGTCGTGATTGGGTAACCTTATAAAAAACAGTTTTGGCTGGTACTTCCTAAATGCAAAAACACATTTCACTACAAGTGCACTTGCAACTGCACTGAACCTGCACTTGTAGTGCAAAGGGTATTTGCCCTTAGGAAATAACCCCCATTTTTGCATAAAACAGCTATTACATCACCCCAAAAGTGTTGTAGTGTTGAGACAATAATCCACACATTCTTGAGTAAGGCACTTTTTTATACCTGCACAATCACATGTGCATTTACGAAAGGTTTTTAAAACAAACCAACATGTTTGTTGTATAACAATTTTTGCAGTAGCATTATCAAAAATCGAAATATCCATTTCAGATAAAACAGGCCTGTGTAAAACCAACAAGAAAGCCAAAAAACTTGAACTTACAAAGTTCACATTTGGTAGAACTTGAAGGCTATATCAGACATGAGTATTTAGGAACTGGGTTTGATATAGCGTTCAGATGGGGGGAAATCACGCCTGGAAAAGCCAAATTTGGAAGATGCACACCAATTTACGAATGTCAACATGTGCTATCTGCCATCAGGGGGGATCAAGGGACATGTTTTGGGGGAGCAAGCCCTTCCTCAACGCGACTTTATAATTGAGGAAGAGGTTGCACCCCCAAAACGCGTCCATTGATCTCCCGTGATGGCAGATAGCACATGTTGGCACACTGTGTGCATCCTCCAAATTTGGCTTTTCTAAACATTGAAAACATTTTTGGAAGATTGGACCACAATAAAACAGGTGATTTTGTGGGGTTTAAATTCGCCCCAAAACATCAATGATGTTATTATTTTTTTTCCTTGTCAAAAGAAGTTTATTGAGTATACAATGTTATAAAGATACATAAAGATACATAAAGTAAGTTTACAAGGATCTATAAAGTAAGCTCATTGTTTTACAGTAGGGTTTATATAGGTAAATATCATGAAATTTCAAATATTAAACATTGGGTTCACGTAAACCTAAATTAAAGATATATATAATTTCCTTAGTTACTTTTGTAGGTATTTAAATGATTTATACCTACTATACATATTGTTTACAAGTAGAGTGTATATAGGTCAAATAAATTCTGATAATGAGCTTTAATCGTAAGGTGGAGAAAAGGAAAGAGAAAGAAGAAAAAGGGTTGAAAGGTAGAGGTATGGTCCACAAGGTTGTCCCGCTCGTCAGTTTATTATTCTTTTTAGTTCTCTTTGAAGCCTTAGAATGGGTGTCTCTGTAAGTCATTTAATCTGTTACCATGGCAACAGGACAGAGTCATTGAAATTTGACAGGAACTGTTGTTTTATCCAAGGATGCCAAAGTTTTTCAAATTTTGGAATTTGATTTTGATCGATGGCTACCATCTTAGCATGGGACATTGTATTATTCATTCTGTGAATTGTTTCTGCTAGTACCAATGTAGGAGATTTCCATGCCTTGGCCACTGTTTGTTTTGCAGCCGTTATTAGTTGGATCATAAGTTTGAATTGAGAGAGTGTTAACCATTCCGGTTTTAGATTAAGTAAAGTTAAATATGGATCTGGTTGTATTATTTTTTTAAATATTTTAGATGCAATCACGAAGACTTCCTTCCAGAAGGTTTGGATTACTGGGCACGTCCACCATATGTGTAAATATGTGCCTATTTCTGGGCATCCTCGAAAACAAAGAGTTGAGGTATTAGGTGAATATTTTGCCACTCTAGCGGGTACAAGGTACCAGCGAGTTAGGACTTTATAATTTGTCTCCAGTGCTAAGATGTTGGGTGAAGATGACTTAGATGTGAGCCATATATTAGACCAGTCCGTGTCTTCTAAAGTTCGTCCCAGGTCCTCCTCCCACCTCTGAACGTAAGAGGGTCTATTAAGATTTGCTACTCCATATAATTGATTATAAAGTGATGAAATTGTACCTTTAGCAAATGGATCTTTTGTACAGATTGATTCAAAAATGGATAGTTGGGATAATGGTGTATCCCCCTTTAGGAATGGTGTATAGAAATTTTTGATTTGGAGATATCTAAATATCTCAGAGTTTGGTAGATCATATTTTTCTCTAAGCGATGGGAATGAAAGGAATGATTTAGATGCTATGAAGTCATTTAGTGTCTGAATGCCTGATGTTGTCCAAGCTTTAAAAGAATTTGGGTAGATCCATGCCGGATAAAAGGCCGGATTTCTGATAAAAGAAAGGAGAGGATTGTGTGGAGATTGTAACTGATATTTGGTTTTTAGTTTATCCCAGAGAGATAAGAAGTGTTTAGTTATGGGATTATGAATTTTAAAGCGGTCTTTAGGATCAAGCCATAATAAATTTGATATTAATAGAGGGTCATTTTCTGAAGCCTCTATAAATACCCATAATGGGATTTCCTGTTTTGCATGGTATTTGGACAGACTGGCCAAATGTGCTGCTCTGTAGTAGTTAGTAAAATTAGGGTATCCCAGGCCTCCTTTATTTTTGGGAAGATGTAGTGTGTGTATAGGTATACGTGGTTTAGAAGAGCCCCATATAAACGAAGTTGCTCTTTTTTGTACTATTCTCAAAAAATAGGAAGGAATTGGAATAGGGAGGACTCTGAATAGATAAAGCAATTTGGGTAGAATAGTCATTTTGATTGCATTAATCTTCCCTATCCAGGATAAAGGAAGTTGCGACCATTGTTTTATTAGATTTGTGATCTGTCTTAATACAGGAGGATAATTGGTTGATAATAAGTCAGAATGAGATGCTGTTAAATGAATTCCAAGATATGGGATTGATTTTTCTGCCCATGTGAATGGGAGTGCAGCCCTAGCCGGGATCAATTCCATGTTCGTGAGTGAAATATTAAGCACTAGGCATTTCTTAGGATTAATCATAAGGCCGGATAGGGCTGCAAATCCATCAAGAGCTGGTATTAAGTTAGGACCAGAGACCTGTGGTGATGATAGAAAAAGTAATATATCGTCTGCAAATATACATAATTTGTGTGTAATACCTCCTACTTCAATGCCAGTTATAGTTTGGTTTGTTCTGATGTATTGGGCTATGGGTTCGAGTATAAGGGCAAATAATAAGGGAGATAATGGGCAACCCTGTCGGGTACCTCTTTCAATATTAAAGGCTTCAGATTTGTATCCAGCATATTTTATATAGGCTTTGGGTTTATTATATAATGCTTTAATCCATGTTAAAAAGTGGGGTCCAAAACCCCATTTTTGTAATGAATATTGCATATATTGCCAGGATACTGTGTCAAATGCCCTCTTAATATCGAGAGATAGAAAACATAAAGGGATTTTCCGTTTTATAGCAATATGTGCCAATAACACTGCCCTGCGTATATCATCGCCTGCCTGTCTATTTGGCATGAAGCCTACTTGATCTCTATGTATTAATTTTCCTATAATGCTATTGAGGCGTTTTGCTATTATTTTTGCTAATAATTTAATATCGAGGTTTAACAGAGAGATAGGCCGATAATTCACACAGGAAGTATCATCAGAAAGGGGTTTTGGGATCATACAAACAATTGCCATTAGTGTTTCTTGCCGAAAAGAATGTCCATCTAGAAGTTTGTTAAAAGTTTCAGTGAGAATGGGAGAGAGTATTTCTGAGAATGTTTTAAAGTATAAAGCCGAGTAGCCATCTGGGCCTGGTCTTTTGTTAAGTTTTAGGTCTTTTATGGCGTTAGCAACTTCATCTATAGTTATAGGCTCATCCAAACTGCTTTTTTGATTCTGAGATAACTCAGGTAAGATTATTTTTGAGAAGAAGGATTCAGCTTCTGTAGGATTAAATTCATTGTTTGTCTTGTATAAAGTTGCGAGATGTGAGTGAAATTTATGGACTATTTTAACTGGATTACAAGTGTAAACATTTTTTGATAATTTCAAACGTATTGGTTTGAAAGATTTGTTAGTTGAATTTAATGCCCGAGCCAAATATGTACCTGGTTTGTTTGTATTCATGTAGAAATTGTGTTTGGAGCGTTTGAGGGATTTATCAACTGACTCAGTGAGAAATAGATCGTATTCCAATCTAGATTTTTCCAGATGAGATTTTGTACTCTGAGATGGATTATCTTGAAATGATATGTAGGCTGCATTAAAATTGAGTTCTAGTTTTTTTGCTAAATTTTTGCGTTCCCGTTTAAATAGTGCCATTTGTCTTTGTATTGTACCACGCAAGACAGGCTTATGAGCTTCCCACAGTGTTATTGGGGAGATGTCTGTTGTATTATTAATTGATATGTATTCCTTTAAAGCTTGTTCAATGGCCATCTGATGTAGTGGGTGTTTGAGCATTATGTCCGGTAAGTACCATGTTGGGTCATGCGCTTTTGGTATGGCTGAGGCTATAGTAGTGTATACTGCATTATGGTCAGACCACGGAATCGGAATTATATCTGATGCAATAATTTCTGGTATCATTCCTATTGTTAGAAAAATATGATCTATTCTGGTGAAGGTTTGATGAGGGTGCGAGAAATAAGTGAATTTCTTTTTCATTGGGTTACTTTCTCTCCATGAATCTACCAGATTGTATTTGGAAAGAAGTTGAGAAAAAGGTAATCTAGAGGATATTTTGGATGGTGTAAAAGGTGATTTATCTAGAAATGGGAGGAGGACCTGGTTCGAATCCCCACACACTATCACTGTTCCTATTTTGTGTGTATTAATCACTTGTAATATATGTGAGAGGAATGGTGTAGGTTGTTTGTTAGGAGCGTAGTAGGAAATCACTGTGATTGCTGTATCCATTATATAACCCATGAGTATCGGGTATCTACCTTCTGGGTCTTTAATTTCTGATGATAAGGTGAATGGTGTGGATCGGTGAAATGCAATTAGAGTTCCCCTTTGCTTGGTACAGGCAGAAGCCGTGTAAATTTGTTGATAAAAAGGAGAAATATATTTTGGAGTAGAATCTTTGGTGAAGTGTGTTTCTTGGAGGCATACTATGTGAGCCTTCTTGTTATGGAAAGTACGGAAGGCTTTGGTCCTTTTTTGAGGGACATTTATTCCCTGAACATTCAGGGAATGTATATTCAGTGGTGCCATGGCAATAGATCAAATAGTTTTGACTTACTTTTTGTTATGCAGAGCTGGCTGCGCAGATCAACCTGTGTGGACTGAAGAGATGAATAGATAGAAAAGAAACCAGTAAATTCTGGAGTAAAGAGTAAACAAAAAACATATGAGATTAGATGATACATTGTATAAATTATTTTTTGCAAGTAATCACAATTTACCCGTGAAAGAGAATAAATATCTCTCTCAGGGGAATAAGTGCCTTCGTCACACTCCCACATAATATGGTTGGGAGAATGAGGAGGGCTAATGGGGGTACACGGATCTTCCGCTTACAGGAGAGAAGTGCTATGTCAAAAGACATCAAAATGATGTTTCATTAATTGGAGTGCAGAATATAGTTTTTGTTGAAATTATTTATTCCAGGGTTGGTTGTATATGGTTAGTCTTGCCCTAGGCTAAATAATTCAGTTAGAAAGGTACTGTTAATAACTTTGGTATTGATGAAGATAGTTTGAATTATTTTGGGATTTTAACCCTTTTAGAGTAAACAATTACATATTTTATTCATATGTAACTGTTTAGATATGTTAACTCATAAAATTGAGGTTGTATTGCTTCAGATTAGAATAAACAAAAACATAATTCTAGGACCTAGTTAGGTAATAATATATTTGTTTTAAGAAAAGAAAGAAAAAGCTTCCATTACTTCTGGATTATTGAACATATTTGTCCTAAAAAGTAATAAATCTATTGTTATTACCTGATAATATATAACTGAATAAGAATTTCCTTATTTCACTTATATATTCTAAGGCTATATGAATCAGAAGTAATAAGAAATATAACTGGAATGTAACATGATCCCACACAGTGTGTGACTATCAGAATGCAGTTACATTCAGTTATAAATATAGGTTTTTTATAGAGAACCATCTCTTAGTATAATAAATGAAGAGATATCAGGAATTAGGATGTCAGTCCATTGAATCTTCTTGGTCCATGGATGATGTGGCATAACGGCCTCTTTTGTGAGAATGATGATTCCCATTTTGTTCTGAAATTTTCTGGGTGCTGCCTGAAGGTGAAGATGACGCCATTCTTCTGCGTGTGGGAGTGTTGCTGCTTGTGGGTTCTGTCAGATTTAATTTTAAAAGGGTTTGTTGTAGTTCATCTGCTGATCTGCTTCTGTAAGTTGTACCTTGGTAGTTAAATCTGACTGAAAAGGGGAAGCCCCATTGATACATAATGTTGCGGCGTTGCAGTTCCATTAGTTGGGGTTTCATGGATCGTCTTTTAGTAATAGTAAGTTGGGATAGGTCAGCAAAAATTTGATAATTGTGTCCTTGAAAATTAAGTTCTTTTTTTTCTCTTGCAGCAATTAGTATTTGTTCTTTCGTTCTGTAATAATGAAATTTTGTGATTATATCACGTCGGGGTCCATCTTTCTTTTTGGCTGTGAGGGCTCTGTGTACTCTGTCCAGTTCTAAACGTTCAATAGGGATATCTGGCTTTAGTTCTTGTAATAGAGCAGTAATAGTAGATTGCAGGTCTGTCACAGTTTCGGGTATTCCCCTTATGCGCAAGTTTGAACGTCTGGCTCTATTTTCGTAATCTTCGAGCTTAGTTTGAAGTATTAAATTCTCTTTTTTTAATTGTTCCAATTCTGTTATATTTTCTTGGGTTGTAATTTCAATTTCATCCATTTTTATTTCTAAGGCTGCGGTGCGGTTTCCCAGCTCTCTTATTTCTTTGGTTAGGCTTTTTGTTATTTGGTCTGAGGTTTGTTTTAAAGCCTTATGAAGCATCTTTTCAAATTGTAATAATATTACTGGGGATACTGAGGAGGCTTGTGGAGAAGTTTGTGAGAGGATTTGTTCTGTATCTGACTCAAATGGAGAGTCTTGCTGTGACATTTTCTGTCTGTGAGAGCGCCCTGATGCTGTATCTTGTGAGGTGACTGGAGCTGCTTCAGCTGCAGTGAGTGCCTGTGAGCTCTTTGTGAGGTGATTTTTATTTCTGCCACGGTTTCCTCCCAGTACCATATTTCCTGCCCAAACTTTCACAGTTTGTTCCCTGGGGCAAAAAGGTTCAAATGGATACCTTTTGAGCCTGCAGGCTCCGCTTTGTCCTTCTCTTCTCTCCTCAGCAGTGTGGAGCTCTAACAATGCATGTCTGCTCTGCTAGGCTCCGCCTCCTGCCCCTCCGTTATTATTTTTTTTAATAACATCACTGATTTGTTGCTGTATGTTGTGCAATTCGAGATTACACCCCATGATCTCCCCGATCAGTATCTGGGCACTTTCAGATGTGAAACGTTCTCTCTCCCTCACATCATGATCACCTAAAAAGAGATAAAGAACAAAAAAAAAGGTCTCAAAAATCTGCCACCATCCATCTCTTTTACCTGAGCCTGTGGTCGCAGACACTCACCTGTTGTGGTGCCAATCTCCACCACATCTTCTTCTTCCTCCTGCTCAGCTTCTTGTGTTTGCGGTATTTCCCCTTCTTCCAGAGGTGGGGGGTCTGTGTTCTCCTGGGATGAGGGGTGTCCTCCGAGTCTTTTCTCCCCTATGTAAAACAAAAATGGTATACTTAGCACACAGATATTTGATGGCAGAACTAGAACTAGGAAACATTGCTTGGAAGTGGGGTACAATTGTCTATTTTAGCCGAGTTCCAAGATGTATATTTTTTATTGCCCTTTGTCAAGCTGCAATACTTTACCTGTTTGGTACAAGCTTCACAGATGTAGCCCCCCCTATAGTATACACTGGAGCACCTGTGTGCCCCCCCTAATAAAAATGGTGTTCTTGTGTCCCACACTAGTGCTCCAGTGTCCAGATGTGAAAACAGCTGCTCAGTGTCCTCTCCTTACACACAATCTAGTTGGCATTTCATTCTAGTAACAAACCCATCTACACAAACAAATATTTGGCATCCAAGTAGGCCCCAAAAAATGTGGGGAAATGCATATGGCCTAAACAATGGTGTTCTAGAGGCCGAAAGAAAAATGTTTGATACGAACGAATAATGGGCCCATGAACATTAAAGTTGCCCTTTTAAACGTTACAATTAATAAAAGCATATGGAGCAGAACGAACGGAATAAAGACAGAAAGAATAGGAACACAGCACAACTACTTACTTTTTTGCAGCACTCTCCGGATCTTTCGGTACTGCTCTGGCTCTCTCAACTTCAGGTCCGACCACCGCTTCCTGAGCTGATCTTTAGATCTTCGTACCCCGAAATTCCTCTCAAGACTCCTGACCACTTTCGCCATGATCTTGGCCTTTCGGATGTTGGGGTTGGGGTAAGGCCCATATTTTCCGTCATAGTCGGACTTCCTCATGATGTCGACCATCTCCAACATCTCCCCAAACGACATATTTGTGGCCTTAAAACGTCTCCTTCTGGATCGGGACGTGCCTGGATCCGGCCTTTCCTCCTCCTCCTCCTCCTCCTCGTTGCTAGAATTACCATGCACCTGCTGTAACTCCGCCATCATGCTCTTCACCCACTGCGCCGAACGAAAAGCACATGTTGACATTCGTAAATTGGTGTGCATCTTCCAAATTTGGCTTTTCCAGGCGTGATTTCCCCCCATCTGAACGCTATATCAAACCCAGTTCCTAAATACTCATGTCTGATATAGCCTTCAAGTTCTACCAAATGTGAACTTTGTAAGTTCAAGTTTTTTGGCTTTCTTGTTGGTTTTACACAGGCCTGTTTTATCTGAAATGGATATTTCGATTTTTGATAATGCTACTGCAAAAATTGTTATACAACAAACATGTTGGTTTGTTTTAAAAACCTTTCGTAAATGCACATGTGATTGTGCAGGTATAAAAAAGTGCCTTACTCAAGTGAGCTGCCCTGTCTGTGGGAGATTACCCACCCCCATTTCAAGAACCAAGCAAAGAGGAAGGCAGCACTGGAGCAATTGTGTGAAATTGTGAAGCAGGTGATCCCCACGGCAGACATCACTTATTTAAAGATTTTCATTGGTGGCCTGAGGAGCACATATCTGAGGGAGCGCAAGAAAGTCCAGGATTCGCAGAGATCCGGAGCAGCAGATGACATTTATGTCCCCAGGATGTTGTACTACGACAGGCTGCACTTTCTGGCAGGCCAGACTGAACCCAGGCCATCCCTCTCAAGTCTTCCTTTCACGCTTCCTTCCCCCCGGCTGAGGCTTCTGACGCCCAACCTGGGCCTTCCAGGCCACATGTGGAGAAGCCCAGATTGAGCCAGGTATAGCATTCCTCTAAATATTTCTGCTTGTCCAATCAATGATGTTAACTAGATGTTAGTTGGGAGTACTAATTTAGGATTGTGATTGATGAAGCAAAAACTAAAACCATGTCCCTTTTTCATACACAGGGAAGTCTCAGCCAGGAGGTGGCCGGGCCGAGCCGGCTGGCTGATATCAAGGTCCCTTCACCCCCCCTGAAAATAGAAAGTGGCAGTAGGAGGAGTACCCTAGAGGAGGCTGCTATAGCATTCTTTTGGAGGGCTATAGAGGTCCTGGGAGCACCCCACACCATGGAGGAGAACATTGCTGCCTTCATAGCCTATAAAATGCAGAGGATGGAGCAGGGCCAAAAAGTCATGTGTGAGGCCCTCATATCGGTGGCTCTGGAGAAAGGTATGAGGGGCCAAATTACACCTCACACACATCTTTGGGATGGTCCTCCTCCTCCTCCTGCAGGTCCTCCTCCTCCTCCCTCTCCTCCAGGTCCTCCCAGTCCTCCTCCAGGTCCCCCCAGTCCTCCTCGTCCTCCAGGTCCTACTCCTCCTCCTGCCACATCTCCAACTGCACAGCCACAGCCCGGAAGGAAGCGTGGAAGGAAGACCAGACAGTGATTGCCCTGGATCCAGTCTGGTCGGCCAAAAGATACAGCCTCTTGTGGTACCACAGCCTGGGGACACAGATGTCATCTGCTGCTATCCAGATCTCTGCGAATCCCGGACCAGACTGCCCTCCCTTACATATGGACTCCTCAGGCCACCAATTTTGATGTTGAAGAATTGATGTCTGCCGTGGGGGTCCCAGGCTTCACTAATTTCTCATGTTGATCCAGTGTTGCCTCCCTCTTTGTTTGGTTCTGATCCCTTAATAAAGGATTTTTGTTTTGAATTACACTCTCCTATGTGTTTTACTTCAAAAATGACAGTTTGTTTGTGAGGATTCAGGTACATTTCAAATATACAATTTGAAATGAACAAGGGACACCAACAACAAACAATCTCCTGGAGATTAAATAATACAAGATATCAATGGTGTTGGGGTAACTTGACACACAAAACACACACAAAAATATTCTGGAGTAAAAATAAAAATAACATTGAACAAAGATCAGCCTTGGAAAAAATCCAAACATTATAGAAAAAAAAAGGCTGAAAATCCAAAAAAATAAAAATAAAAAAAATATAAAACTGTCAGATGTGACAACTAATAACAATATATTCAGGGAATCCCACTAAAAAAACACAAATAAAAGTTTGTGAGAAGTGTGTGTGAATATGAGCAGCAAAACTACTTAATTCTTGTCACATTATAAAGAAGAAGAGAGTGCGCTGTATTAAACCATTTTTAACATTGCAGCGTGACGAAAGTGCTGTATCCATTGCGAACGCTAAGTTTACCAGAACGAGCTGTCCCGTGTCGGAATTTCTTCTGAGCATGCGTGGCACTTTGTGCGTCAGAACAGGCCACACACGGTCGGAAATTGACGCGATCGGATTTTGTTGTCGGAAAATTTTATCTCCTGCTGTCCAACTTTGTGTGTCGGAAAATCCGATGGAAAATGTCCGATGGCGCCCACACACGGTCGGAATTTCCGACAACACGCTCCGATCGGACATTGTCCATCGGGAAATCCGACCGTGTGTACGGGGCATAACAGAGCTCTGTGCCCTGACTGGGCAAAGCTTTCATTGCTTTAGCCAATCAGGGCTTTGAATGCACTGTGCGGCGGCGCAGTATATTGTGGTCGATCGGCAGGCCGAAAAAAATGGTCGAACGACTCTATAATTTGGTTGTTCGGAGAATGTCCGAAGAGCCAAAGTTCGGGCCAAACTCATGCTCGGGCCAAACCGTTCGCCCATCCCTACTGGAAAGACTTTGTGACGTTAGTCGACAGTGGGCTTGTAGCAGACTTTATTCTGGGTCACAGGATACAGTATCTCTTTTGAAAACATATATAAACTGATAGTCATACTCTGTATATGAAACTTATATTTGTAGCAATCCCAGGTATTTAAAGCATTCTTCATTCGTCTTCAGAAAACAGAATGGGCATCAGTTTTTTCATACTGCCTCTATAGTGACTTGTAGACATAAAATACAGAGACATATCAGATGCCAGCCCTCACTTCACCTGCACTAAGTTTAGCAAAGTTGTAGCAGACTTATGACAAAGAGAGACACTGCTTGTTTAAAAATGTATGTATTTCTGGGCAAGGGGAGCATGTAACTCAAAAATACCCATCTGATTACCCACACAGTGGTTGTATCTGACTTGATTCAGCTGCTGTTCAGCTGAGAATTTCCCATTCGACTCCTTCAATTTTTCAAACAAAGGATTTTGAGAGATAGGGTCCCAACAGGGCCACCTATGCAGCAAATCTAATCAGGAACTGCCCGCAAAACGATCAGTGTATGTCCAGCTTAAGTTAAGTGAACTTGTGGCTTTGCTCTGCAAATACGGGTTTGCTTTATATTTCATCAGATGTTACTACTGCTGAACCCTGCCTCCTGGTATCTTCCTCTCCTGGTGAGGAGAGCTGTTTCTTGGTACAGGATCTGAGTGTTTAACTGTGCCTAGGCTATTAGCAGGGAGCAGGTGTAAAATCTCTATGAACTGAGACAATGGAGAAGCAACAATGTGATGGATATGGAATTTCTGCTGTTACGTTGGTCACAACCTGGCATGTGCTCTGGATTTTGCTGTTCATTTGCCACCTACAGTTTGCCTATGCTAAAACCATGGTAGGATTCTGCCAGAATGTCATATGCCTTGAGCTCATCTTGTTTATTGTTCATTTGCCTGTTGACTATAGTTCTTATTTGCTTGAAGGTTGGGTGTTGCCAGTGGAAAAAAAAACCCAGAGGATTGCATTCTATGGAAGAGTGATGGTGTCAGTAGAGTTTTATAAAAGACCATACCAAGTTCTTGTGACTTACATTATCGATAAGCAACCATGGCTAAATTTTACCCAAATGTTAATTTATAAAAATCTAAATTGCATTGAATAATGGGGAGACATTTCTGATGGTTACCTTTGGAGGGTTGCTAGACAATTTGTTGTCAACCAAGAGCCTTATGCCAATGTAAAAAAAAAAATAAGTACGGGGAAGGCAGGGGCCACTTCATATAGCTTTGAGGGTAGCATGGGGAATGCACACATTTTTTTAATTTCAAGGTATAGGTAATGCCTAATGTAGGGTAATGCCGCATACACACAATCGGAAATGCCACCAGCAGAGCTTCTTGTCAGAAAATGGGACCGTGTATATGCTCCATCGGTCTTTTGCTGGCGGAATTCCATCCAGCAAAAGATTGAGAGCATGTTCTCTATTTTTCGGTCGGGGAAAGTTCCTATCCGAAAATGCGATCGTCTGTATGCAATTCAGACGCGCAAAAAATCACGCATGCTCGGAAACAATTCGACGCATGCTCGAAAGCATTGAATTTTCTCGGCTCGTCTTAGTGTTGTACGTCACCGCGTTCTTGATGGTCGAAAGTTCAGAGAACTTTAGTGTGACTGTGTGTATGTAAGGCAAGCTTGAGCGGAATTCCGTCGGAAGAAAACATCCAAGTTTTTTCTGACGGAATTTTCTGATCCTATGTACGTGGCATTACTGAACCACCACTGTTTTCAGGAACCGAATACTTTGGTAGTGCATATTTATCTGTGGAATTTGTTACTATTGTATTTTTACATTTAGCTTTGCTTACAGGCATCAGCACCAGCAAATTTAACCACTTCAGCCCCGGAAGGTTTTACCCCCTTAATGACCAGGCCATTTTTTGTGATATGGCACTACGTTACTTTAACTGACAATTGCACGGTCGTACGATGCTACACCCAAATACAATTGATGTCCATTTTTTCCCACAAATAGAGCTTTCTTTTGGTGGTATATGATCACCTCTATGGTTTTTATTTTTTGCGCTATAAACCCGTGCACGCCCGGGTCGAGCGGGATGGGTGCACTGTCACACTCCTCTAGGGAGATTGCAGCCTACCAATTCATAGCTCTTACCTCCTAAGAACAGCACCTATACCAGCTATACCACAACTGCCCACCTCTACATCCTGCCCTCTCTCAGTGGTTTTCTTAACAAAAATCTTCTTTTCACAAGCATTTAATGAAATCCTTTCAGGTAGGTGATCAATGGATCATTTAAACCTCCTAATGGATATTCTGTGATAGTTTTACCAACATTTGACCCTTGTTTTCATTTTCTCAACTAGTTTAGATGAACCCCTCTTTTCAATTATACCCTGAAGAAGGACCCTACAAAATATTAAATACCCCGAAACGCGTCGGGCTTGAAAAGAGTCTTCTGGTTCCTTTCATCATTGTCTATTGCTTGATGTCCATTATGTCTACTAAGTAGTACTATTATGTTACTTAAGATATCCACTTTGTTTTTAACATTTGTATTTTCTAACCAAATAAAATTTATACTTTTTTATTATGTATAATAGTTTCTATTTCTATTTTTTCTTTTTTATGCAAGTGCCAGGAAAGTCCACTTAGGGGAATTTATTGTCTTATGTTTAAACAAAAAAAGAGTGACAATTTTGAAAAAAAACAATATTTTTTACTTTCTGCTATAAAACACATCCCCCCCAAAAATTTAAAAAAATCAAATTTCTTCATCAGTTTAGGCCAATATGTATTCTGCTACATATATTTGTGGTAAATAAAAATCCCAATAAGTGTATATTGATTGGTTTACGCAAAAGTTATAGCATCTACAAACTATGGGATATTTTTATGGCATTTTGCTTAATTTATTTTTTTAACTAGTAATGGTGGCGATCAGCATTTTTTTTAGCAGGGCTGTGACATTGGGGTAGACAAATAAGACACCTAACTGACACTTTTTTGGGAACCAGTGACATTATTACAGTTATCAGTGCTAAAAATCTGCACTGTAATGCCCTGTACACATGATCGGACATTGATCGGACATTCCGACAACATAATCCATGGATTTTTTTCCGACAGATGTTGGCTCAAACTTGTTTTGCATACACACGGTCGCACAAAGTTGTCGGAAAATCTAATCGTTCTGAACGCGGTGACGTAAAACACGTACGTTGGGGCTATAAACGGGGCAGTAGCCAATAGCTTTCATCTCTTAATTTATTCTGAACATGCGTGGCACCTTGTGCGTCGGAATTGTCCACACACGGTCTGAATTTACGCAAACGGATTTTGTTGTCGGAAAATTTTATAGCCTGCTCTCAAACTTTGTGTGTCAGAAATTCCGATGGAAAAAGTCCGATGGAGCCCACACACGGTCGAAATTTCCGACAACAAGCTCCGATCGCACATATTCCGTCGCAAAGTCCGACCGTGTGTAAAGGGCATTACTGTACTAATGACACTGGCAGGGAAGGGGTTAACATCAGGGGAAATCAAAAGGGTTAACTGTGTGCCTAGCTTGGTGCTTGCTAACTGTGTGGGGGATGCTCTGACTGGATGAAAACAGAAGTCGGTGTTCATTCTTAGCAGGAACACAAAATCTCTATCTTCTTCCCTGTCAGAACGTCAGTGCCCCAGTGTCTTTTGCACGAAATGACGTACAGGTACATTGTTTCATGCAATAGAGCCGACCTGGGGTAGGGTGTCAGCAAGTGGTTCATTTAATTAATTTCTGGTAGTACTGGTAGTATCAGGGGGAGATGGCGGCTGGTGTCTTTACAACGGTTGCCATAGGAGATTGACATGCATCAATCTTTATCAAACAGGATTGTGAGATTTTTTGTTGCATCTTCTAAATGCTAAGTCAAAAGCTAAAGAAAAATGTCTGGTACTCAGGTATGGTTGGGCAGCTGTCTTCCTAAAATATTAGAGCTACAGTGCTTAAGGCTGGCCATACAATATACAATTTTCTTGTACAATTTTCCTTTAGATTTACCAAAACCATATAATATGAGGTCAAACCTAAACACTTTCAATTTGTATGCAATCAGGCTGGCACTTGCACTACATAGTTGAAAGTAAATCTAAAGAAAATTGAACCAGAAAATTGTATAATATTTGGCCAGCTTAAAGTGATTGTAAAGTCTCGCATTTTCTACAATAAAAATAACAAACATGTTATACTTACCTCCTCTGTGCAGTGGATATTTGCACAGAGCAGCCCAGATCCTCCTCTTCCCGGGTCCCTCTTTGGTGCTCCTGGCCCCTCCCTCCTTTTGAGTCCCCCACAGCAAGCAGCTTGCTATGGGGTCACCCGAGCCTAGTCACAGCTCCCTGTGTCCATTCAAACAAGGAGACCCAACTCAGCCCTGCCCCCCTCTCTCTCCTGATTGGCTAGCTGACTTTGATTGACAGCAGTGACAGCCAATGGCGCTGCTGCTGTGTCTTAGCCAATCAGGAGAGAGAATCTCTGGCGGCTGAGACACTCGTGGACATCGCTGGACAGAGAGGGAACTCAGATAAATATTGGGGGGGGGGGTGAAGGGAGTTGCTGCACACAGTAGGCTCTTTATCTTAATGCATAGAATGTATTAAGATAAAAAAAACCTTCTGCCTTTACAACCCCTTTAAGTGTGCGGGGTAAAAAGTTGGCCAGTGACACCAGTTTGGCACCAGACCAAATGTGGGGACACAAACCTCAGTGAGGTGTCTCTGTAAATATTTAGAGCTTCAAAAACTGTGACAAAGATATTTATAGAAGAGTGTACCTTACCAATGAAATACACAGAACTCGAGGACACAGTTCACTAAATAACCTTGACATTTCTCTTCCCTATTAAATCAGTTCCCCTGTCATCTGGATATCACCATTTCCAAAACACTGACACCATGGCCTCCCCTCCTATAACTAATGGCTGGTTAACAGTTGTGAAAGTGTGCAGGGCATTAAAAATTCAGTGACAGCCATTTCAATTTTTTAGTTTTTCATTAGATTCTGGAAGTAGGGTGAAATTTGTGTTCAGCCTGTATCCAAATCTTAACACAAGTAAATAATAATCTGTGACACCTGGTGACCTTAATATTCCACCTCTGAATATAATACTTATACAAAAGTAAAATGAACCAAACCACAATACAGGATATCATTTCGAAATTCTCATTTACTGTAAATGAAAGTCAAATTTTTACAAACTGCTGTCGTTTTTATTATGTAGATGTCATAGTGAGTGTACAGGAAAGTTTTCAGTGTGTTAAGTTCAGTTATTGAACTCACAAGGGAGTTTTAATAACCCGTTTCCTTTCTCTCTCGTCTCATTAATAAACTTCTAGAACCAGTGCATCAACTTTGGCAAGTGTTTTTGAATACTTTTAAGAAAATATTTTCCAGAGTTTGCAGCATGATGAATCATAATGATGTTATATTTCCTCTGAATTCCCCTGTTGGGTTAGTACTTGAATAAGAAATGTATTATGACGGTTATCTTGTGATTATTCACACATAGCTACCTAATAATGAGATACATCAGTTTATTTTAGAATATTGTTTAGAATTGTATTTTAGAACTACAAATTTATTGTGCTGATGTTGGTAAATAATATTCAAATAAACTTAAATCCTATGTGCTCCCTGATGTTTATGCTGCCTGTCTACATCAGTATATTAAAGTGATACTAAAGCTTTGTTTTTAAAAAAACAAACATGTCATACTTGCTTCCACAGTGCAGCTCGTTTAGCACAGTGTGGCCCCGAACATCCTCTTCTGGGGTCCCCCGGCGGCTCTCGCTGCTCCTCCCCGCATCAGATAACCCCCTATGAGAAGCGCTCTCCTGAGGGGGTTACCTTGTGGGCGCGCTCCCGAATCATTCATTCAGCGTCCATAGAAGCCGAATGTATGACTTGGCCCCGTCCCTCTGTGCCCGGGTCATTGGATTTGATTGACAGCAGCGGGAGCCAATGGCTGCGCTGCTATCAATCTATCCAATCAAAGCCGTAGAGATGTACAGATGGATAGATGTTTACCAAAAATGTTACAGCAAAGTCAGTTCAGTAGAGATGTTCAGATGGATAGATGTTTACCTGTAAAAGAGCAGAGAAGACATGATCAGAATTGATAACTGCGTCTGTGAAACTGCGCATCACTCGTGACAGAGCCACTCAGGACAGAGCCATGATGTCTGCGCCTTGCCCCTGTCTTCGCCACCCCATAGGATGCTTTAAATTTATAGGGAGACTAAGCAAGCATGCTTTTCTCAGTTGGTCATTGCCCCTTTCTGTGGGGGTCCCCTAAGGCTCTGTTCTTGGACCCCTTCTCTTCTCTATCTACACCTCTCCCTTGGTCACTTAATAACTGCCCACGGCTTCCAATACCACTTATACACCAATGACCCCCAAATCTATCTGTCTACTCCTCACCTCACTCCTTCAGTCTCCTCTCGCATTACTAACTTACTAACTGACATATCAGCATGGATGTCACACCACTTCCTCAAACGAAATCTCTCTAAAACTGAACTATTAATATTCCCCCCCCGCGCCCATGCCCCCCTCCACGACTTTTCCATCAAAATCAGCAATGCAACCATCAGTACCTCCCCTCACGCCAGGGTACTCGGTGTAATCCTAGACTCTGACTTGTCATTTCAGCCTCAAATCCAATCGTTGTCAAACGTTTGTAGAATTCACCTCCGTAACATCTCTAAAATTCGCCCCTTTTTAACAAATGAAACCACCAAGCTCCTCATTCACTCCCTTGTTATCTCTCGCCTTGACTATTGCAACTCCCTTCTCATTGGCTTACCTCTCCATAGGCTATCACCTCTTCAGTCTATCATGAATGCTGCTGCAAGACTTATCCACCTTACCAAATGCTCAGTGTCTGCCAACCCTCTCCTCCAATCCCTACACTGGCTCCCAATCACCCAGCGAATTAAATTCAAAATACTAACCACAACATGCAAAGCCATTCACAACTCTGCCCCGAGCTACATCACCAATCTTGTCTCCAAATATCACCCAAATCGTCCTCTCCGCTCTTCTCAAGACCTCCTACTCTCAAGCTCTCTCATCTCCTCCTCCCATGCTCATCTCCAGGATTTCTCCAGAGCCTCTCCCATCCTCTGGAACTCGCTACCTCCATCTATCCGGCTATCCCCTACTCTTGCTACCTTCAGGCGGTCCCTGAAAACTTATCTCTTCAGGAAAGCCTATAACATCTCTAACTAATCTTTTACCACTTCCATCAGCTCATTACCCACAGTTACAACATTTTGTACCACCTGCCGCACCCTATTAGATTGTAAGCTCTTCTGAGCAGGGCCCTCTTAATCCTCTTGTATTTATTGTTTTATAACTGTATTTTCTCCATTTATATTGTAAAGTGCTGCGTAAACTGTTGACGCTATATAAATCCTGTATAGTAATAATAATAATAATAATAATAAAAAGCTGGGACTCCGTGGAGAGAAGGACGGCGCGTCCCCGCTGAAGAAGATGAAGGGGCTCAGGTAAGTAAAACGGGGGGCTGGGGGTCCGGTGACTGCCAGGTGTTTTTTCACCTTAATGCATAGGATGCATTAAGGTGAAAAAACACAAACCTTTACAACCTCTTTAATATATACTGTACACTATATTACTAAAAGAATTGGGACTCCTGCCTTTACAAGCACATGAACTTTAATGGCATCCCGGTCGTAGTCTGTAGGGTTCAATATTGAGTTGGCCCATCCTTTGCAGCCATAAGAGCTTCAACTCTTCTGAGAAGGCTGTCCACAAGGTTTAAGAGTGTATCTATGGTAATGTTTGACCATTCTTCCAGAAGCGCCTTTGTGAGGTCAGGCACTGATGTTGGATGAGAAGGCCTGGCTCGCAGTCACCGCTCTAATTAATCCCAAAGATGTTCTATCGGGTTAAGTTCAGGACTCTGTGCAGGCCAGACATGTTCCTCCACCCCAAACTCACTTATCTATGTCTTTATGGACCTTGCTTTGTGCACTGGTGTGCTGTCATGTTGGAACAGGAAGGGGCCATCCCCAAACTGTTCCCACAATGTTGAGAGCATGAAATTGTCCAAACCCCTTAAAAACAACCCCACACCATAATCCCCCCCTGACTGGCCTGCACAGAGTCATGACCTCAACCTGATAGAACACCTTTGGGATGAATCAGAGCAGAGACTGTGAGCCAGGTCTTCTCGTCCAACATCAGTGCCTGACCTCACAAATGCGCTTCTGGAAGAATGGTCAAACATTCCCATAGAAACACTCCTAAACCTTGTGGACAGCCTTCCCAGAAGAGTTGAAGCTGTTATAGCTGCAAAGGTTGGGCCAACCCAATATTGAACCCTACGGACTAAGACTGGGATGGCATTAAAGTTCATGTGCGTGTAAAAACAGGTGTCCCAATACTTTTGGTAACATAGTGTGTGTGTGTCTATATATATATATATATATATATATATATATATATATATATATATATATATATATATATATAGACACACAGCGGTTAAAATAAGTATTGAACACGTCACCATTTTTATGGGTAAATATATTTCCAAAGGTGCTATTGACATGAAATTTTCACCACATGTCGGTAACAACCCATGCAATCCATACATTTAAAGAAACTAAACAAATAAGTTTAGAAATTAAGTTATTCATAATAAAATGGAATGACACAGGGAAAAAGTATTGAACATGCTAACTGAAATTTATTTAATGCTTGGTACGAAATCCTTTGTTGGTAATGACAGCTTCAAGACCGCTCCGGTATGGAGAAACTGGTCGCATGCAAGTGTGATTTTGGCCCATTCTTCCATGCAGTCTTCAAATCTTGAAGGTTCCGTGGGCCTCTTCTTAGATTTTCTATTGGATTTAAGTCAGGTGATTGGCTGGGCCATTCTAGCAGCTTTATTTTCTTTATTTGAAACCAATTGAGAGTTTCCTTGGCTTTGTGTTTGGGATCATTGTTTTGCTGAAATGTCCACCCTTGTTTCATCTTCATCATCCTGGTAGATAGCAGCTTTTATCAAGAATGTCTTGGTACATTTTTCCATTCATCCTTCCTTCAATGATATGAAGTTTGCCAGTACAGTATTCCACTTCCGGATTATGGCCTCAACAGTGCTCACTGGAACATTCAGAAGTTTAGAAATCCTGTAACCAATGCCATCAGTATGTTTTGCAACAATAAGGTTGTGAAGGTCTTGAGAGAGCTCTTTGCTTTTACCCATCATGAGATGTTCCTTGTGTACCACCTTGGTAATGAGAATTTCTTTTATAGGCTATCAGTTGAGACTGAACCAGCTGATATTAATTTGCACTGACAAGGGGCAGGATTGCTTTCTAATTACTGATAGATTTCAGTTGGGGGTCTTGGCTTTTCATGGCTTTTTGCACCTTTTTTTCTTATGTGTTTCATACTTTTCCCCCGTGTCGTTCCATTTTATTATGCCTAACTTAATTTCTGAATGTATTTGTTTTGGTTTCTTTGTGTGTATGGATTACATAGGTTGTTACCAACATGTGGTGAAAATTTCATGCCAATAGCACCTTTACCAATATATTTACCTAGCAAAATGGTGACATGTTCAATACTTATTTTACCCCCTGTATATAATATAATATATATATATATATATATATATATATAATTTATTTATACAGAACCAATAAGAGAGGTGGAGCAATGCATTTTTTTTGCACTTTGTGGACAATTTTTCAATATTTTGAACTTAACTAAAGCCCATTTTATAGAAAACCGTTCAGCAACTTTGTAGGTCTGTATTAATACATTCCTTAGGTGGCACAACATACTGCAACAGTATAATTAACATAATCATTTATTGTCTTTGGAAAGCAGTTCTTGCGTTCCAGTCAAATGACTTTGCCTGTGCTGTAGTGAAGTCATAAATCTCCAGCAAGCAGGAGGAAGCATTTAGTCCCCTTTCTTTCAATGATTTGAGTCCAAATGTTAAGTCACTCCCCCCCAGCCCCCCTTATACTAACCTGAGCCCCAGCTGGATCCAGCGATGTGCATGAGAGCAGCGGCTCTCATGGGTCTCTCTCTCTCCACATTGGCTCACACAGCAGCAGGAGCAATAGTCAGTCACAGCCAGTAAGCCAATGGGGAAAGAGTAGGGGCGGGGCCGAGCCATGCTTTGTGTGTTAATGGACAATGTCCATTTACAGGAGCATGACTCGGGAACAAGCCTGCTCAAGTGCCCCCATAGCAAGAGGCTTGCTATTTGAAGCACTCGGCAGGGGGGAGGAGCCAGGGCCACCGGCTGGGGACCCCCAAAAAAAAAAGGATCGGGGCTGCTCTGTGCAAAGCCATTGCACAGAGCAGGTAAGTATAACATGTTTGTTATTTTTTAAATTACAACCTTTAGACTGGGTTCACAATGGAACCTGCTGCGGATCACATAGGAGCGCTGTGCATCCCTGTTCCCCATTTCAGGGACGAATCAGGGCCAAATCTATGCCTGAATTCGGCCCTGAAACTGAGCCAAAGTCGCACAGCGTTCTGTGCAGTGCGCTCCGCAGCCGCAAAGGAGATATGTGAACCGGCTAAATAGGGAGCCAGTCACATTCTCCTGCTATGCGAATTAGATGCGGGGAAACCCTCATCTAATTCACATAGGTGTGAACCGGGCCTAATAATCAATTACACATATCTCAGCATACTGCAATTAACACGAAATGATATATCTGATGCTAGGTCCAAACCCTGATAAGCAGTATATGAATAATTGTACATGTATCATTTACTTTTTCGTATATGTTTGTTGTAAAATATTTTCTAGACATCAGTGGAAGTAATGACATGACCTCTGCATTGTAGCTGTGAGGAACTTACCAGCCTACCCATGATCACGCATGAAAAGTCCTCCTTCAGCAATGGTGCAATATTCTTCTGTGCACCATGAAACAGGCACATGGTCTACAGAAAGAATTGTGAAATGACACATGGAGTATGGACATGCGGTGAGGTCAGTGGTTGGTGAGGCATTGACTAGTATCAGAGCCAGATACACACAGGTTACATACGCTGCAAACGTTAGAGCGAGCATTAGACCTCTACACATGTAACCTGTAAAAAAATGTAACCACTTACAGACCGCCTGCTGTTGTTTTACATCTCGCTACTTTGAGGCGGAATATCATTGTTATGGCAGCAGCTAGCTGCCATAACCCCGGTATGCTTTTCTTCCGCGAGCGGTCCGCTTTCAGATAAAAGTGGTCTCTGCGGCGGATTCTCCGCAAGATCACTTTTATCGGCGGCGGGAGAGGGCCCCCCCTGCTCCGCTCCTGTGCCCTCCGCCGCTTACCGTAGCCGTTGGTAGCGGCGGAGGCGATCGGGTTCTTCCTGTTAGGCATGGAGATGAGTGAGGGGAAGATGGCCCCCACCCATCTCCATATGATTGCAGGGCAGAAGCGATGTCAAATTGTCACTTCCACCCATAGCTCTTAAAGGGACATTTTATTTATTTTTATTTTTTCAAATGACATTTAATTTTTTATTTTTTTATTGCATTTAAGGCCCCTTTCACACTGGGGCGGTAGGGGGCGTTGGCGGTAAAACAGCGCTATTTTTAGCGCTGTTTTACCGCGGTATTCGGCCGCTAGCGGTGCGGTTTTAACCCCCCGCTGGCGGCCGAAAAAGGGTTAAAACCCCTCGTATAGCGCGGCTATAGCCGCGGTATTACCGCGGTATAGCCGCGCTGTCCCATTGATTTCAATGGGCAGGAGCGGTTTAGGAGCGATGAATACACCGCTCCTTCACCGCTCCAAAGATGCGGCTGACAGGAGATTTTTTCTTCTCCTGCCAGCGCACTGCTTCAGTGTGAAAGCCCTTGGGCAGTGTGACATGTTGGGTATCAATTTACTCAGCATAACATTATCTTTCACTATATGAAAACAAATTGGGCTAACTTTACTGTTGTCATATTTTTTAATTAAAAAAAAGTGTATTTTTTCCAAAAAAAGTGCGATTGTAAGACCGCTGCGCAAATACAGTGTGACAGAAAGTATTGCAAAGACAACCATTTTATTCTCTAGGGTGTTAGAAAAAAATATATATAATGTTTGGGGGTTCTAAGTAATTTTCTAGCAAAAACTTTTAACTTGTAAACACCAAATCTCAGAAAGAGGCTCGGTCCTTAAGTGGTTAAAGCGTCACCTATGGAGATTTATAAGTACTGAAATTTGGCGCCATTTTAAAGTGTGACATGTTAGGCATCTATTTACTCAGCGTAACATCATCTTTCACATTGTACAAAAAAAATCGGGCTAACATTAGTGGGGTTTTTTTTATTCATGAAACAGTTTTTTTCCAATACTGTGTGACATAAAAATTTTATTCCCTAGGGTGTCTGCTAAAACAATATATATAATGTTTGGGGGTTCTGACTAATTTTCAAGCAAAAAAATGATGATTTTTACATGTAGGAGAGAAGTGTCAGAATTGGCCTGAGTGGCAAGGGGTTTATTACCATAAGTAATATACAAATAATAATTATATATATTTTTTTCAAGGTAATTTACTATATTTTCATAATCTGTACTCAGCAGGTGGCTTAACGGACACATTACTGAAGTTTAAAGTTATAACTTCCAACCAGAAATCTCTCAGTAAATAGATAAATAATAAATTATTATGTTATAACATATAGCATATAAATATATGATTTATCTTGAATATAACAGTACCTTTTCAGCAGAATCAGTTTCTCCCTCGTAACTGTGTGAGAAAAATATGGGATTGTGGCTAAATCTTATACCCATAAACACGTTTTTCCTTGTAGATAAGAGGGCTGGAAGGAAGCATTGGTCTTTTTAGACACATGCCCCCTTCCATGACACTGCAGTGAGAGGCGTGCCTCCACTGCAGCATTTTTAATGGACAGCTGGGACCAATGGTACTTTACCATTGGTCCACGTCTCCAAGCTGTTCATTAAGCTCAGTGCCTCTGACAAGAAGTCAGAGGCACTGTGAGCTCATCCTCTCAGTCTGCTGCAAACAGAGTGTGTCAGCTTGTATTTAAAGTGGCTGCTCTGTATATAAATTTGGGGTCTCTGTGACCCCAGGTCGTCAAGCTACTACCCTCGAAACACATTATTTTTATTTTTTAATGTTCATGGCAGGTGAGGCCCTGCCTCACCTGACTGCACGTCCCTGACATGGAGGCCCCATTTAATAACTACAGGACTAACAGAATATATTTATTAATTCTATGCATAGTTCACATTTCCAGTTACAATTAGATCATTATGCCTGGGTTCACACTATTGCGAACACAGACATCGCATGTGATTGACACCACATTGCTGTGCAGATCACATGCAATGTCTGTGCAATGTGAATTCAGCCACACAGTTTGTATAGATACATGCATACAGAATTCGAGCCCTGTGCTGTGATGTCACTGCGGCTCCAGCCAGTCTCAGATCCGAAGCAAGCGAACCCGGAAACAAGACGGGTGAAGATGGAAATGGCTGCAGTGTTGACATTGGAGAGCTGGAGCAACTTCAAATTAAGGGTAAGTTTACCATAATGTGCTAGTATGCGATGCATACTAGCACATTATGCCTTTACCTTGCAGGGAAAAAAAAAACGGTATACTACTGCTTTAAAGGCTGAGTTCACCTTTAGGAACACGTTACAGCTGTATTTAGGGAGTAACATGATCCTAAGCAGTCACTTCCCATTCCCAGAGTCCCTCTGTCCTGTGACTGTGTGTGGGGGTTCCTCCAAGCCAATGTGACATTTAAAATCTGAGATCTGTGAGGTTGATTTACTAAAACTGGAGAGTGCAAAATCTGGGCTGCTCTGCATAGAAACCAATCAGTTTCCATTTTTTTTTATTTGTCAAAGCCTAATTGAACAAACTGAAGTTTGAAACTGATTGGTTTCTATGCAGAGCTGCACCAGATTTTGCACTCTCCAATTTTAGTAAATCAGCCCTTGTAAATAAAAAAATGACAGTGGCAGACAATCTTGTAGTTGTGAATGGATAGCGAGTATGACATTGGGTGGAATGCTTTGTGCAAAAGATAAAAAAATAAATGTTTTTGTTTTTTCTTACAAAAATAAGCTATTTATTATTTTATTTCCTTGAAGGCGTAAACAATTTACATTGTTTGAGCAATTACAGCTGAACTCTGGCCTCACTTTGATGCTGGGTACACATGAACAGTTTTTTCTAGTGCAACCATGCGGGTTGCACGAAAAAAAATGACAGCTCCGGTCGGAGCCGCTGTACTAATCATGCAAGGTTAGTACAGCGATCTCCCCCGCTAAGCTGTTATGTTCTGCCCCCACCAGAACACTCAGATCAGTGCTCTCAATTAGCTAAGAGTGCTGATCAGGAGTCAGACAGCTGCAGTTTTTCCAGCATGCACGACTGGCTTCTGTCGGAGAGACGGACATACACATGGGCTGAATGTCGGACTTTTTTTTTTGTTTTGGACGGGGCGCTGCCTCCCGACTTTCTGCCCGCAGCTTTAGTCTTGCACAGTTGTATAGGCTCCTCTCCTGTACTGAAATTGTTTATTTTGATCTCTCTATATACTGTAGGCTTCTCACAGTGTGCATTAGAAGCCACAGCAAGCCATATTGAGCCTGCTTAATTTCTTGACTGGGATACATCCAGTAACCTCTAGCGCTTTCCTCCCCAGCCTGACAATCCCTGGTCCACCCCTTTGGTTCATTAGATTTCAGTTCTCTTGATCATGGGAGCTCAGAATCACATGTGGACATTAGCTAAGTTGGACTGCATGCAAATGCAGCCTTCCCTAGTAACAGCTGCTTCTATAAAATGAAAAACACAAGGCGCCACTCTAAGTGCAGAGATGCCATAAAGTTTATTTTACAAGACTAGAAAAGATGGTACTCACAAAGGTACATGATTAAAAGCATGTTGGCAATGTAGCCGGAGTGTCCTGAAGTCTGTATGGCCTTGGTCTGGACGGCGTTGGTGTCTGATGATCTCTGCTAATTAAGGTGGGTCACCCAGACCATAGGTTCTTCAGTGCAGGCGGCTTCACTCTAGCCTTAGTCCTCAGGCCATTATCTGCCTCTTGCAGTCACACATCCTCTGGATGCCCCATGCTGTTTCTTCACTAGCAAGTGCCGTGACTGACGGCTCCCGCGCGCATGTGTAGGAGTGACGTCACGTGACTCCGACCAATCATAGAGCCGGAGTCCGCGGCCGCGGAAGGAAGAGGGGCAAAGATGTATGCGACCACCAGCGGGGACATCGCAGGCTACGTTTGCAGGTAAGTGCCACATAATGGGCCCAAACTAGCCCATTATGCTTTTACTTAAAAAAAAGAGGAAGTAAAACCCATCATGGTTTAGTTCCACTTTAAGCTGTTTAAAGTTCACACGTCCATATCGTACTATAGCACATCTGCTGTTCTGTCTTATGCAGATAGGGGAGGCAGCCAGGCAGGCTTGTTATTAGTAAGATGTGTAGAAGGTCCCTGATAGTTGCAAAACTTACGTGGCTTTTTAGTCTATGTGACTAGAGTGATTTAATAACTTCTGAACTAACAAAAAAGATGCTTTCAATGTCGTGAAAGATTTACTGCATATCACTCAATTGTCCCTGCTATATTAGTCTCACTCTGGGGTGTATTCATTAATTTATTTTTTTAAGGTTTTGCTTTGAACAAATTCTGCATCAAATTGCCCACATCAATCAATCCTGACTTTAATTAATGTGCTTCTACAATTCACTGGCGTTTAATGTAAGACACTCTTCTAAGCCCTAGTTGTTACAATGACAATGCATTCTACTGAAACGTTTTATCGTTTTTGTAGGCTGTTCTAGATGAACATATAGTCATTTATAGGCAGTTGGCTGTAAAAGTAAACATATCCTTCTCAGAAGTAAAGTGAATATTCTAGATGGTTTCCATGAGTTACTAATGAAATAAGTCTAATATGTAGTCACATTATACCACAAGGTCAAGCCTATTGAGGTGATAGGACAAAAACAACTTTTTTGCTGTATTGCAATGGGTGGGAGTTCACCTGCTGGGATTGAAAATATACCTGGTGGTCTTTTAACCATGCTTTGAGCATGACCTGTGTTATTACTTGTATGCATGTCAAAAATTGAAAGCAAACCTTGCATGACAAAAAGGTTTGCCCAATTATCCAATGCAAGTACATATGCTGCAATGTTCTTACATATATATATATATATATCGGCACATGTACATACAGCATCCTGTTACATAGTTACATAGGTTTCATAGTTACATATAGTTACATAGTTGGTGAGGTTGAATAAAGACAACAGTCCATCCAATTCAACCTGTGTTGGTGTGTGTGTGTGCGTGTAGAAAATAATTTTCCCATATCCTCGTATACTGGTTTTGCTAAGATGCACGTCCAAGAGTCTTTTAAAACTATTCATACTTCCTGCCAACACCACCGATTGTGGAAGAGAGTTCCACATCCTTACCGCCCTGTCAGTAAAAAAACCCCTATGCAGCTTAACCACTTCAGCCCCGGAAGATTTGGCTGCTCAATGACCAGGCCATTTTTTGCGATATGGCACTGCGTTGCTTTAACTGACAATTGCGCGGCCGTGCGGCGCTGTATCCAAACAAAATTGATGTCCTTTTTTCCCACAAATAGAGCTTTCTTTTGGTGGTATTTGATCGCCTCTGCAGTTTTAATTTTTTGCGCTATAAACAAAAGAAGACCGACAATTTTGAAAAAAAACACAATTTCGTTTACTTTTTGCTATAATAAATATCTCACATTTTATTACAAAAAAACTACCTTTTTCCTCAGTTTAGGCCGATATGTATTCTTCTACATATTTTTGGTAAAAAAAAAAAAAATCACAATAAGCATATAAGCATATATTGATTGGTTTGCACAAAAGTTATAGCGTCTACAAAATAGGGGATAGATTTATGGCTTTTTTATTATTATTAATTTTTTTTTACTAGTAATGGCGGTGATCTGCGATTTTTATCGGGACAGCGATATTGCAGCGGACAAATTGGACACTTTTGACACATTTTTGGGACCATTGACCATTGACAATTATACAGCAATCAGTGCCATAAAAATGCACTGATTACTGTATAAATGTCACTGGCAGGGAAGGGGTTGACACTAGGGGGCGATCAAGGGGTTAACTGTGTTCCCTAGGTGTGTTCTGTAAGGGTGGTGGGATTGTCTAGGAGGAGAGAGAGATCGGTGTTCATACATAGTATGAACACACCATCTGTCTCTACTCTCCTGAGAGAACCGGGATCTGTGTGTTTACACACACAGATCCCGGTTCTCGCTCTGTCACGAGAGATCGTGTTAGCCCGGGGGTCATCGCACCCGCCAGGCACTCTCATCGGCTCCGGGCACACGCTGTGGATGCGTGTGCGCACCCCTAGTGGCCAAAAGACATAAGGTAACATCGTTTTGCCCAGCCATGCCATTCTGCCGCCGTGAAACGGCGGCGGCTGGTCGACAAGCGCTTAAGGTTAAACCATTTCTCTTCCAGTCTCATTGTTTGGCCCCATGTTCTCTTACACTCCCTGGAACTGAAAAGTTTCATACATACGCTGGGATCACCATTGAGATATTTGAATATTGCTATCATATCTCCTCTCAAGTGTCTCTTCTCCAATGAGAATAAATTTAGGACTTGTAGTTGTTCCTCATAATTGAGGTCCTCCAGTCCCCATATAAATTTAGTTGCCCTTCTCTGGACTCTCTGCAGTTCCAGCACATCCTTTCTGAGGATTGGTGACCAGAACTGGACAGAATACTCAATATACGGCCAAACCGGAGTTTTATTTATTTATTTATTTATTTAATTCTTTATTTTTCACATATTATATATTACACTCCACATAGAGCTTTTATCATATTCTTCATAACATCTCTTACACCTTATCACTTCCCCATATCTTCAAATTATAATATCATTATACATTGCATGTTCGGTGCTACGCAATCCCGTCAACTCAATAATCAAATATAACTTCCTTTTCTCTTTTCCTAGCCCTATCCCCACCTCCCCACCCTCTAAACCCACCAAAAAAAAAAAAAAAAAGGAAAAAAAAAAAGGGGGGGATCCCCCCTCCCTTTCCCATTCGATTAGGCATGGCCTACCTCTCTTCTTCTCCCCTTCTATAAGTAAAGTAGGGGGCCCATATCTTCCAATATTCCTCATCCTGTTCTTTCAACATCGAAGTCAAATTCTCCATTTGTTGGATTTCTACAATTCTGATCCACCACTGTGCTTTAGTCGGCAGGACTGTACTTTTACACAGGGCCGGAATACAGGCCCTCGCTGCCGTGAGAAGATGTTTAAGCAGGGAGTTTTTACATTTTTCCACCGACATGGGGACATCGTTTAATAAAAATGCTGCCGGGTTTCTCCAAGAGACACCCCTGTAATATCCTTAAAGTGTAAGTAAACCCTCCTGTTGTTTTCAGCCAAGGAAGCTGCCATCTTTGCCTCTGTTTAATCTACAACTGCCATGATGCTGCACATGTGATCAATTATGACACCAGCCATTGGATGGTTTGACAGTTTGGTTGAGAGCACAACCAATGGGAGTGCTGCATTTCCGGCACATGCTGGAAATTAAACTGTTTTATGGCTGGGTTTACTACCGCTTTAACCGTTTTCCAAAATCCTCTAATCTTTTCACATTCCCAAAATATATGCAGCATCGTGCCCTCTGACTCCATACAACGCCAACATACACTTGGAACCTGTGGGAATATTTTATGCAGTACAGATGGTGTTCTGTACCATCTGGTGAGGATTTATATCCTCCCTCCTGATATCTGCTTGCCACTGATGTTTTATGAATAGATTTTAGAATCTTATTCTTCTGCCTTTGGAAGAACGTAATCCCCAAGTCTCTTTCCCAGGCTTGAATAAAATTAAGGTGTTGAGGTGCCTCCAGTCCCGTTAGTACCTCAAAGAAATATGATAGGAAGCGAACCAGAGTTTTAGAAAAAGGCATGATTATCATTTTATCTCTGGAGTAAATTCCTTTTTTAATGCATGCTAATATTCTGCCGGCTCTGGTAGCTGCAGCTTGACACTGCATGCTATTGCTCAGTCTGCCTTCTACTAGAACCCCCAGATTTTTCTCCATCCTGGAATCCCCTAGAGGTTCTCCCCCCAATGAGTAACTTGCTATCTTTGTTAAGAAACAAACAAGAGAAATAAACCTATACACTTCCAACCAAAAAGTAGCACCAGGAAAACAAACCAGAAAAAAGAAAAAAGGGGAAAAAAAAACAAACTTTTTGGAGTGAGCCACTACCTCCCACCTTATATCATACAATCTGTGGTAGACTCTAATGAGTCATAATGCTACATCATTGTAATATATACAATGGATTGGTAATAAAAAAAATATCTGACACACAGGGGGTCATTTACTTTAGCGCCGGGAAGTACTGGGCGCTATTACATGTAACAGCGCCTATTTTAGGCAATTAAGATTTCAACAGGAGAACGCGCGAATGAAAAAGAGTGCTATTAGCAGCGAACATACGTTAGTAAATTCGGAAATCAGCGCTAATTAGCGATTCCACGGATATGCAAAATGCCAATTTCTACTAAGTTATTATATAGCACTGCACTGCAACCATGATCCATTTATGTGAAAGAAACATTTTTATGTGAGATGTGCTCTACCTCGTGTGCATCTATTGATGTATATTGTAATTAGTATTCCTAGTTTTATTCCTTCTTTTGCTAACGAATGCAGTTATGAATGATTATTACAGAGTAATGTCTGCTATTCTGTAAATTTACATGTATTGAACATTTAGGTTACCTATTTGTTGTATGTTTTTTTTTCATGTTTTTTTATTTAGGTGACTATAAAGCGGTAATTATTTATGTTCATTCTTTAATCATACTACACTATTATTCATATCTTAGCGTATTTAGCACAATGGCTTGGTGGTCTGCTCCGATATCTCCACAACACCTCAAGGTATGAGTTCAAATCCCAACCTACCATCCATCAGCTGTGTTTATTTTTTCAGTGCACAAGCGAATTAAAATAAACAAAGAAATGTAAACTGCCCGTTAACTAGTATGTAATGTTTGGAATTACACACCATAAACTTATTGAAAACTTACATACCATTGCATGCATTTGAAGAGTTAATATAATAGAATAAGCCAAACTAAAGTGCATTGGCTAATTGGCATTCGCCTATTTTCAGCATATGCTGCTTTGGCTAAGTGGCTAACAGTCATTTGCCTTTCTTTTACCAATGCAATCTTTTAGCATCCCTTTGTGGGCTTTGAATCCTTGAGCCCTTCAAGCCCTGAGTTTTGTCAAGGTAGACACGCTGACCACTAGCCTACTGGGCTTAGCACAATCATATATTTACTAGTGTTTGATGTTTCTTCCCCTGAAGGCAGCTCGGGGAGAAGAAGGCGGTTGGAGAGACAGCAGCAGGAGAAGACGGCTCAGGGAAGAAGATGGCTTGGAGCTATTTTACAATAAAGGACTTGTCTATTGTTTTTTTGACATTTTACTGCTTTTCTTGGTGAACGGGTAGAGGTACAATGTACCCCATACCCATCCACATTGGGGGGCAGGATCTGGGGGCCCCCTTGTTAAAGGGGGCTTCCAGATTCCGATAAGCCCCCCTGCCCGCAGACCCCAAAGCACCATCCCCATGTTGAGGACATGTGGCCTGGCACGGTTCAGGAGGGGGGATGCTCACTCGTCCCCCCTATCTTGACCTCCAGGCTGCATGCTCGGATAAGGGTCTGGTATGGATTTTGGGGGGCCCCACGTAATTTTTAAAACATTTTTGGTGTGGGGTTCCCCTTAAATTCCATACCAATCCTGAAGGGCATGGTATGTACTGGGGGGGAATTCTTTGAAATTTGGATTTTTGGAATTCCACTCCATAATATTATTGAATAATTACATATTATTCATGCATTTGGAGAGTTAAAATTATGGAGTAAACCAAACTGATGTGCATTGGGTAATTATGCTGCTGAGTACAATGCATTCTTTCAGGAGGTGATACCATCAGTGGGACTCAAACTCATGGCTTGAACTTGCGAAGGTAGCAGGGCATACCACAATGCTACAGAGCTGAGTACAAACCTACATAGAAAATACATTTACTAATGTTTGATTCTATACAATAATATTTTGCATTTCATAAGTAACAACCATGCTCATGCTGATGTGGCATTGACTAATAGGCATTCGCCTCTTTTCAGCATATGCTGCTGAGTACAATGCAAGTTTTCAGTAGGTGATACCATCTGTGTGATTTTCAGCCATTTGAGCACAATTATATTGAGAACATACATTTACTAGTGTTTGATGGTGGGAGCACAGTGACTTAGGCCCTTTTCACACTTGTGCGACCTAATAATTGTGCGGTTTTGCAGCGCTATTTTGTCACGATTATGATGTGACTTTAAGCAATGCCTGTGTAATCTTGAGGTCTATGGACGCAGGAGTCGCAGGGAAAGTCGCACAATTTTGCAGCGATTTTGCCTCAGCAATTTTTCCGTGATTTCAGGGAATGCCTGTGTAAACTTGAGGTCTATGGACCTCAACTCGCATCAAAGTCGGACCAAAGTAGTACTTTGACGTCGGGGTGACTTGAAGTCACACGGATATGAATGGTACTCATTGAAAATCATGGGGCATGACTTGTCATGTGACTCTGATGTCCAAAGTCACAGGAAAAGTCGCACAAGTGTGAAAGGGGCCTCAGCACCATTTTCTGAGAGATTTCAGAGACATCAGTGCACTTTCCTGCAAAGATGTCTAGTGAAATCGCATAGGTGCTAACTGTCCCAGATTTGGAACAAAGTCCCTCGGTTTCTCTTTCCTCCTCATTTGCCCCTCATTTTGTTCTGATCTATATAGTTGTACTTAAATGCACTTTTTATCTATCAAAAAGGGTTCCAAGTGCTAAACCTTTCATCTAATTTCTAAATTGCTTTGTTTGTAAATTTCCAAAGCCAATCTAAAGCAATATTATTGGTAAAAAAAGCACTTGGGGGTTAACTAATCATTATTTTTATTTATAATTCTCCTTTAAAACCACCTCAGCTCCAGAGGATTTGGCTGCTCAATGACAGTCCATTTTTTCCGATACGTCACTGCGTCGATTTAACTGACAATTGCACGGTCCTGCAACGTTGTACCCAAACGAATTTGACATCCTTTTTTCCCCCACAAATAGAGCTTTCTTTTGGTGGTATTTAATTACCTCTACGGTTTTTATTTTTTGCGGTATAAACAAAAAAAGAGTGTCAATTTTGAAAAAAACACAACATTCTGTACTTTTTGCTATAATAAATATCCCCATTTTTTTTTTTTTAAAAAAGCTAATTTTTTCCTCAGTTTAGGCCGATATGTATTCTTCTACATATTTTTGGTAATAAAAATTGCAATAAGTGTATATTGATTGGTTTGCGCAAAAGTTATAGCGTCTACAAAATAGGGGAAAGATTTATGGCATTTTTATTATAATTTTTTTAATAGTAATGGCGGCGATCTGTGATTTTTATGGGGACTGCGATATTGCGGCAGACAAACTGGACACTTTTGACACATTTTTGGGACCATTGACAATTATACAGCGATCAGTGCTATAAAAATGCACAGATTATTGTATACATGTCACTGGTAGGGAAGGGGTTAACACTAGGGGGCAATCAAGGGGTGCCTGCTCTGTCACGAGCGATCGCACGGGTGCCCGGCGGTCATTGCGCCCACCGGGCACTCGCATCGGCTCCGGGGACACACTGCGGGCATGCACGCCCCTAGTGGCCAAAAGGCGAAGCGACATAAGGTAGCATAGTTTTGCCCAGCCGTGCCATTCTGGGGCTGGTCGGCAAGCAGTTAAAGAGGCGTGTTAGGGTCTGTGTCCTATGCCTACATGCTTTTTCCAATAGTTGTCCCTCATTACCATCTCAAAAAGTTGGGAGGTAAGAAATCACCCAAAGTAGTGCAGGAACTACAATTGGGAATCGGTGTGGCGCCGCACCAATTCGGACAGTTCCATTGCCATCAATAGGAGCTGATTTGGCCTGCAATTTGACATGTCAATTCAGAGCTATGTGAACATGGGTGAAGTTGCATAGATATGAATGGAAATCATGGGGGTCACTTTTCATGCGACTCTCAGGTCCAAAGCTGCATGAAAAGTCACCCAAGTGTGAAAGTAACCTAATGAGATTAATTAATAACACCTTTGAATTAGGTCCCATTTGCTCTTGTGCGACCCTAAAATTGCACAGCTTTGTTGCGACTTGAAGCAATGTCTGTTTAATTTTGTGGTGTATGGACCTCAAATCGCATCAAAGTCAAACCAAGGTAGTGCAGGGATGAATTTTTTTTTTTTTTAAAAGGAGCTCTCATTTATATTTGCATAGTCCTTACTGATTTACAGTGGGGACGGAAAGTATTCAGACCCCCTTAAATTTTTCACTCTCTGTTACATTGCAGTCTTTTGCTAAAATCACTTAGGTTCATTTTTTTCCTCATTAATGTACACATAGCACCCCATATTGACAGAAAAATACAGAATTGTTGACATTTTTGCAGATTTATTAAAAAAGAAAAACTGAAATATGACATGGTCCTAAGTATTCAGACCCTTTGCTCGCTATTTAGTAGAAGCACCCTTTTGATCTAATACAGCCATGAATCTTTTTGGGAAAGATGCAACAAGTTTTTCACACCTGGATTTGGGGATCCTCTGCCATTCTTCCTTGCAGATCCTCTCCAGTTCTGTCAGGTTGGATGGTAAACGTTGGCGGACAGCCATTTTTAGGTCTCTTCAGAGATGCTCATTTGGGTTTAAGTCAGGGCTCTGGCTGGGCCATTCAAGAACAGTCACTGAGTTGTTGTGAAGCCACTCCTTCGTTATTTTAGCTGTGTGCTTAGGGTCATTGTCTTGTTGGAAGGTAAACCTTCGGCCCAGTCTGAGGTCCTGAGCACTCTGGAGAAGGTTTTCGTCCAGGATATCCCTATACTAGGCCCAAATCATCTTTCCCTCGATTGCAACCAGTCGTCCTGTCCCTGCAGCTGAAAAACACACCCACAGCATGATCCTGCCACCACCATGCTTTACTGTTGGGACTGTATTGGACAGGTGATGAGCAGTGCCTGGTTTTCTCCACACATACCACTTAGAATTAAGGCCAAAAAGTTCTATCTTGGTCTCATCAGACCAGAGAATCTTATTTCTCACCATCCTGGAGTCCTTCAGCTGTTTTTTAGCAAACTCCATGCGGGCTTTCATGTGTCTTGCACTGAGGAGAGGCTTCCATCCGGCCACTCTGCCATAAAGCTCCAACTGGGGGAGGGCTGCAGTGATGGTTGACTTTCTACAACGTTCTCCCATCTCCCGACTGCATCTCTGGAGCTCAGCCACAGTGATCTTTGGGTTCTTCTTTACCTCTCTCACCAAGGCTCTTCTCCCCCGATAGCTCAGTTTGGCTGGACGGCCAGCTCTAGGAAGGGTTCTGGTCGTCCCAAACGTGTTCCATTTCAGGATTATGGAGGCCACTGTGCTCTTAGGAACCTTAAGTGCAACAGAAATGTTTTTGTAACCTCGGCCAGATCTGTGCCTTGCCACAATTCTGTCTCTGAGCTCTTCAGGCAGTTCATTTGACCTCATGATTCTCATTTGTTCTGACATGCACTGTGAGCTGTAAGGTCTTATATAGACAGGTGTGTGGCTTTCCTAATCAAGTCCAATCAGTATAATCAAACACAGCTGGACTCAAATGAAGGTGTAGAACCATCTTAAGGATGTTCAGAAGAAATGGACAGCACCTGAGTTAAATATATGAGTGTCACAGCAAAGGGTCTGAATACTTAGGACCATGTGATATTTCAGTTTTTCTTTTTTAATAAATCTGCAATAAATGTCAACAATTCTGTGTTTTTCTGTCAATATGGGGTGCTGTGTGTACATTAATGAGGAAAAAAATTAACTTAAATGATTTTAGCAAATGGCTGCAATATAACAAAGAGTGAAAAATTTAATGGGGTCTGAATACTTTCCGTCCCCACTGTACTTCAGCAGAGCAAATGCAGGAAGTGATGTGTGCACATGGGTCAGAAGCAAATGTATGGTGATGCCAAATAAACAAATCAATGACTTTATTTGTCATTGCCGAATAAACAAATCAATGAACCCCACCCACACCAAATATAACTACCACATCCACCCCCCACATTGAGTAAGCACAAGTACATTGGAGATCCTGACCAGCACAGGAACTTCCGGGTGATTACAATGACTCATTTCCGGGTCAAAAGGTGAAACCATGCTCTTTTGATCGCAGCTGTGAATATTTCTGCACAGGTTTCTGCACAGATGTCAATGGAAAACGCACCCAGAAGTCACCAAAAGTAGTAAAGAAATTACTTTTCGAAATTGCGACGCTGCACCCGTTAGGATGGTACAATTGCCGCTGATTTGGCATGCGATTTGACATGTCAAATCGCACCAATGTGAACCAGGGCTGACACATACAACACTGCCTATCCACCAGCTGAATTCATTACCTGCAATTCTCCACAGCTGTTATATACAAAGACTCCACCTAAACACATTTATCATTTACTTGCAGGTGTGCTGAAGAGATTCGTTTTTTTGGTGCACAATTATATTTTATCATTTCTATGGGTATAAGTAAGATATTGCACTTCCCCAAAACCACCACCCCCAAAATTAATTAAAAAGAAGAAAGAAAAGAAAACAAAAAACAAGCTCATTAATGTACTTTTATTTTGCCAGCAGAAGCCAAATTATGTACATTAATTTTCTAGCATAAAAAAATATTATACTGTATATATATTTTGCTAAATTTAGTAAAACAGTTAGCAATTGGGTTTTAAGGGCCCTGCTCATAGGAGCTTTCAATCTAAAATTTGTCCAAACCTTAAGGGGACACAGCTTTACTTTCAGTGCAGAACAGAGTCCTGACCTCAACCCGATAAAACACCTTTTGGCTGAATTAGATCAGAGACTGTGAGCCAGGCCTTCTCATCCAACATCAGTGCCTGGCCTCACAAATGCGCTTCTGAAAGAATGGTCAAACATTCCCATAGACACACTAAACCTTGTCAACAGCCTTCACAGCCTTCCCAGAAGCTGTTATAGCTGCAAAGGGTGGGCCAAATCAAATTTTAACCCTGCGACTAATGTCCCATACACAGGGTCGGATTTTCCAACGGAAAATGTGTGATAGGACCTTGTTGTCGGAAATTCCAACCGTGTGTAGGCTCCATCATACATTTTCCATCGGATTTTCTGACACACAAAGTTTGAGAGCAGGCTATAAAATTTTTCGACAACAAAATCCGTTGTCGGAATTTCCGATCCTGTGTACACAAATCCAACGCACAAAGTGCCACGCATGCTCAGAATAAATAAAGAGATGAAAGCTAGCTAGCCCGACGTACGTGTTTTACGTCATCGTGTTCAGAACAATCGGATTTTCCGACAACTTTGTGTGACCGTGTGTATGCAAGACAAGTTTGAGCCAACATCTGTTGGAAAAAATCCTAGGATTTTGTTGTCGGAATGTCCGATCAATGTCCGACCGTGTGTACGGGGCATAAGACTGGGCTGCCTTTAAAGTTCATGTGTGTGTAAAAGCAGGCGTCCCAATACTTTTGGCTAGATAGTGTATCTGGCAAGATTTACAATGGTGGTGAAACCCTCCTACACATAAATACTACATTTAGACATAGTTTTAGGTCAGGAGCTATGTTTAACAACATAGGGAGATGAGACAACTTCTCTACATGACGCAGCATGTTTGGGATTCAAACTCAGAACCTCAGAGATGCTAAACAGAAGTCCTAACCTCTAAGCCACAGAGTTGCCAAATTTGAACAGCTCCTAAACATAATTACACATATACTGCATTTCTTTGGACATATAGGTGGTGGAATTACATTACTCAAGAGTTATTATTCTTGATTTATTCTGTGACATTTGGTGGTTCTTGGAGGGTAAGTGTAGAATAGTGATGTTACCCTCTAATTTTTGGGAATTACATTTTGATTTCTGATGTTGGTACACATATCACATTTTTGGGCTCAAATTATGAGTAATTGGAAATCATAAAAAATATACAAAATTGTGAATCATTTTAAATTTGCATCAGCAATGGTATTGTTTGTGGTTTGTAAAGACACCTGTGTGAGTTTGGGTAAAGAATTTTGTGAGATGGGCAGCAACAAGTGAAAATGACAGAGAAAAATATATTTTACCAAAACATAAAAACATTCCACATTCTAGCATTCTTAAAAACAAAATAGTTGAAGTAGAAGCAACATTGTTGCAAAAGAAAAGATACATTTCATCTCAACATTAAAAGTACAGGCATACCCCGCTTTTAAGTACACAATGGGGTTTATTTACTAAAGCTGGAAAGTGCAAAATTAGGCTCACTTCTGCATAGAAACCAATGAGATTCCAGGTTTAACTACCAAAGCTTAATTGAGCAAGCTGGGGTTAGAAGCTCATTGGTTTCTAAGCAGAAGGGAGCCTGATTTTGCACTTTCCAGCTTTAGTAAATAAACCCCATTGTGTACTTAAAAGTGGGGTATGCCTGTATTTATTTGCGGAAGTTACAATTGTACCATTAGAATCAATAGCTGAAACTTGCATTGGACTACATAGCGCAGATTTTCACTCTCAAAAACGTATTTTAGCCCAGCGCTAATTTTGGTATTTACTGTAGCACCCTGTAAAAAAGCCATGTGAGTTAAAATGAGAGTAGTTTGCAGGTCTGAGCATGCTCAGTTGTGTTGGCACCTAGTTGTACAAAAACGGGGAATTTATCTCTTCTCAGACTTTTAAAGATATTTCAGTGTAGAAATAATTTTCACACAGTTTGAAAGCAGATTATCTTTAAACAATATACCACATATTTCAGTACCATTTAGGTGATTATATCATGCTCTAAACATTATTTCTATGTGCACTACATCAGGTTTTAGCAGAGTAAGGGTTTGGGCCTATTTGTTTTCAGGGAGCTATAGTAAATTTGATTTTGGGAGTATTTTTTCACCAGCGCTATAGTGAATATCGTTTTAGCGCTGATTAGCACTAATTAGAGCTACTTCGCTGCAATTAGCGATAATTAGCGATGCAGCGCTATAGTAAATGACCCCCATATTGTCCTTTCTGTTAAGAGCAATCTGCCACTGTATCCATGGACTCCACCCTTCCAGACCAAATTCTGGTACATTTTTTAGGACATCCTCTAGCTTCATATGTCAACCTGTATAAAGTGACATTAGGCCAAAGATTTCCAGGCTGATAGTGTAAGGTGTCCATATCCAATTTATCACAATCAGATTACGAACATAAAATAATAATAATCTTAGCGGAATTTTCACACTTTTATCCATAAACTCATCCTCAAGTATTCCCAAAAGTGCTACCACAGGACTTCATATAGTTGGAAGATCAAAGATATCCGCTATAAACTGAGTGACCTGAGTGGACAAACTTTTTACACACCCACACCATATGCAAGAAGAAGCTCTCATCTATGAAACACTTATGACACACATTTTAAACAGACACAAAGGTGTATTGGTGCAAATATTGTAATTGGATCATTTTGTCTTTAGCAGAAATAACTATGTCTACACAAGAAGTAAGTACCTCTTCTCATGCTTGCGTATATTTAATTCTGACCATCCAGCATTCCTCAGGAATCCCCAAATTTCTTACGAATTGGCACCTTACTAAAAGTTGGCCCTTAAAGGAGTTGTAAACCCTCACGGTTTTTCACTTTAATGCATTCTATTGTATTAAGGTGAAAACCTTCTGTACTGCAGCTTCTCCCCCCCCCCCCCCTCCTTTTCTTACCTGAACCCATCATTCCAGTGACAGGGAGGAGCACAGCAGCTCCAGGCCGCTGTCTCGGGTCCTCATTGGATAGATAGCCATTGGCTCCCACTGCTGTCAATCAAATCCAGTGACACAAGAGTCGGGTTCGGGGTCAAGTCCTGCTGTCTGTGTCAATGGATGCAGCAGCAGGACTTGGGAGCGTGCCCGCACGAGTGCCCCCATGGAAAGTGGCTCTTCATGGAGGCACTCGATGAAGAGGAGGAGCCAATAGCACTGCCGGGGCACCCCAGAAGAGGAGGATCAGGGCCACTCTGTGCAAGACCCTTGCACATAGCAGGTAAGTATGACATGTTTGTTATTTTAAAAAACAAAAAAACCCCGAACCTTTACAATCACTTTGTCTACCACACATCCCACAATGCAGTTTTTCTGTCTTTGAAAACTATTGAAAGCCATTAGCATTGTGAACATTGTATAAAAATAAGCAGGCCTATACTGGCAGTGTAAAGGCTCATACACACGATCAGATTTTCCAACGGGAAATGTGTGATGACAGGCTATTGGTGGAAAATCCAACCATGTGTACGCTCCATCGGACAATTATTGTTGGATTTTCTGCAGAAAAATGCTGGATAGCAGGTTTTAAAAATTTCCGTGGACAAATGTCTGTTGTCCGATTTTCCAAGCGTGTGTACACAAGTCCGTCGGACAAAAGTCCAAAGTACAAACACGCATGCTCGGAAGAAAGGACGAGCCAGAAGCAGTTGGTCTTGAAAACTAGCGATCGTAATGGAGAATTAACATTTGTGACGTGGCAAATTATGAAATCTGCTTTGCTGGTGATACTGATGGAGTTATTGCAAAAAAATTTTCATAGACTTTTTTTTCTAGTGATATCAAGAATAATATTTATTTATTTTCATTTCTTTGGGTAAGTTATCACAACACCATTATCCCGTTGTTTTTAAGATCAAAGATACAACTATGTTGGTGTCCATTGTCAAGTTTACATTGTATTTTTTTTAATGGAACTCCCTACTCCCAAACTGTCATTTGAAGTAAAACACATAGGCAAGTATTATTCTACACAGTTTTTTTTATTGTGCATTAAAAAAAGAAGAAGAAAACAAATAAAATTAGACATGCTATCTGCCAATAGAACTTAACCAAAAAGTGCATTCTATGCATCCAAAAATATAGAAAATATACCAAATCAAATCATTATTCAACCAAAAAAATAATGTTAAAGCAATAACTCCAAGGCCAATAATAACACGTTATCTCTTCCGATTCCGCAACATGTCTGGTTGATGAACAGCCGTTCAGAAACTAACTGAAAAGCATGAAATGAAAAGCGCGAAATGAAAAGCATGAATCAACACTTGCCAAACTTCTACTAACACAAAATTAGCAGAAGGAGCCCAAAGGGTGGCTCTAGAGAGCTGAAAAGCCATGTAATATGTCACTACGTTCGTGATTGTTGGCCAACAATTGTGTGCAAGACAAGTTTGGGCCAACTTGTCCTGGACTCTGTGGACAAAAGTCCACGGTTTTGTTGGCCAACAATCTGATTGTGTGTACGAGGCTTTAGGCATAGCTCCCAACTGTTGATGATTTCGAGGGACTGTCCCTGATTTGGAGCAATGTCCCTCTGTCTCTCTTTCCCCCTCATTTGTCCCTCATTTTGGTCTGATTTATATAGTTGTATATAAAATTCACTTTTTATCTTTCAAAAAGTGTTTTCCAGTCATCCAATTTCTAAATAGCTGCATTTGTAAAAGTAAAAAGCCAATATAAAGGAATAGTAGTAGTAGTAAAAAAAAAGCACTTGGGGATTTAATTAACCTTTTTTTTGGTTAATTCTCCTTTAAGGGGGTGTGGCAGGGGGCGTGTCCTGCTAGTAAGTGTCCCTCATTCCTATCTCAAAATGTTGGGAGGTATGGCGTTAGGGCCTGTGTCAACAGACGTTTGTCAGAACTTCCTTCTCTCCTCATATACAAAAGCAGCACAGAACAAATAAGTGCAGCTTAGAAGGATGCAGGTTATAGGAAGTCAACTGCTGGTCAAATGCACCTTTATTGACCTCTGAACTATCTCAGAATCATGTCAAATGATGTTAAATACAAGCATCTGTCTATCAACATTAGCCCAATGCCCATTGACACAGGCCCCTAGTCACCTATTTGCAGTTTTGTCTCCATTTTTAATTAAAAAAAAAAATAATTTTGAACTTACTAGATATTTATGAACTTAGCAGGAATTTTAGGGGATTTATTTTATAATTTTTTATACAAGGGACGTTTTGGAGATTATAGTGGTTTGTGTGTTAATGTCTTTTTTTTTTTTTAAATTGAAAATATGGTTTGATAGATTTGTATGTCTAGTTCAGAATCAGGGACCCTATCTATTGGTTCTATGCCTTCAAAAAAATATATAATTTGATGGGTCTCTAGTAAGCTTTACAATCATATGCATTCCATTCTTCTTGGTTATGAAAAATAAGAAAATTGCCTTGACCAGCTGAGATGCCAAAAAAAGTAAGCCAGCTGAGGATAGCAAAGGGCTTTACTGCCTTTTTCTGTTAATGCACTTTGTATGGTGATGTGTTAATGCTTATGTAAAATGGGTGAGGAACCTTGAAGAGCATCAATGGTGCAGATGTGATAAATGAACACACAAATACATGAGACATGGATTCTTGTGCACTTACCAGTCATTTTATTGAACCTGTTTAATGCACCTTATTGCGCATAAAATAAAATATGCAGGCATTTAGAAGAACACAGCACTACAGCACAATTATGCAAATTCAAGAACATAGAGCTTCAAAGGTAAGGCTTGTGCTAAATGTCTCCGTTGATACATAATACATGTCTTTTTGCACATTTACCATTTCAAAAAGCCTGCTTAATGCACCCTACCAGACACAAAAATACAATATCCAGACATTACAAAACATGTCAAAGCAGCTTAATGGTGTAAATAGGCTCATTTGAAATGACTGTTTTTACATGCAGAAAAAGCACAAATAAGAACACGTTTTGTCTGATACCAGAAGCTGACATTTAGGGTTGATACCCCAACATCGGTGAGGCGTGGGGGAATTATTCCAAAGTTATCAAATCAAAGAAAAGTCAGGTAACTCCTAGCTTGTAAAAGTGTCAAACAGCTTAAATCAGTAATTGTGTGCTGACCACCACTCTTATGCCCCGTACACACGGTCGGACATTGATCAAACATTCCGACAACAAAATCCATGGATTTTTTCCAACGGATGTTGGCTCAAACTTGTCTTGCATACACATGGTCACACAAAGTTGTCGGAAAATCCGATCGTTCTGAATGCAGTGACGTAAAACACGTACGTCAGGACTGTAAACGGGGTAGTAGCCAATAGCTTTCGTCTCTTAATTTATTCTGAGCATGCATGGCACTTTGTACGTGGGATTTGTGTACACACAATCGGAATTTCCGACAATGGATTTTGTTGTCGGAAAATTTTATAGCAAGCTCTCAAACTATGTGTGTCGGAAATTCCGATGGAAAATGTGTGATGGAGCCTACACATGGTCGGAATGTCCGGCAAAAAGGTCCTATCACACATTTTCCATCGGAAAATCCTATGGTGTGTACAGGGCATTAGACCTATTGTCAGATAGCTATAAAATAAATTAGCCACTAGACCGGTTCCTCTGAATCGTATAATGGCATATAACAAAAAAGACCAGAGGGTCTGAAAAAAAGGATTCTTCAAAGAGGAACACACAGGTATAGAAAAGATACAAAATGGAATAATTTATTTGTAAATATATAAATTCCACCCACAATGATAATAAAATAACACTAGTAACCACCACCAATGAATGTAGCAATATAAAGAATAATACAGACACGCCACTTACACACTCCTCATACACTCGCAATCCCCCTGGTTACTAGTGTTATTTTATTATCATTGTGCGTGGAATTTACAAATAAATTATTCCATTTTGTATCTTTTCTATACCTGTGTGTTCCTCTTTGAAGAATCCTTTTTTCAGACCCTCTGTTTTTTTTTGTTATATGGAATTATTCCAAAGTTAGCATTGATCATAGATGTGGTTAAACCAGTGTTAATAAAGGACATTTTCCTCAATCCCTCTAAATGTAGTCCGCCTGCCCAAATACTTACCTTCCCCTCGATCCTTTGGAGTGTGGCCCTGCCCAGCTCACACATTCTTTACAGTGAAAATATCTCCGTGCCATTCATACCCATAGGTAAGTCATACTCATGGAGGACTACAGCTGTCCAACAGTACATGGCTACCCATTAAGAATGAAAAGAACCTCAGCATTCATGTGCACAGAAAGAGGATGTTTTCAATGGAATGGCTGTGTGGTGCCAAGCAGGGCTGCACACTGAAGATCCGTTGTTTGAGGAGTAAGAAAAGTAACTTGGTTGCAGAGTGAAGTCAGCCCATCATGCAAAGCTACAGTTGTCCTTTAAAGTATATCTTAACTAAAGAACAAAAATGTAATAGACTTCAGCTTACCATTCCTTGGATGTGGTGGTTGCCTATGTTGTTCTCTTTAGGCTAGGTACATTTTCTGTAATTACAGAAAAATACATGCTAATCCTTTCAGAAATCCAATGTCCTTTTAAATGACCCATACACTGAAATGAAATCTCAAACAACATAATCTCCCTTCCAAGCTTTCTCCTGTGAACTGCAAAACACCTCCCTGCTATGTAATAGAGATGAGGAGAGGAAGTGGTGTTTGCAGCCCAAGTCAGGTTGGCAGCCTAAAGTGAAAATGCCTTTCCTCCATAGGTAAAGTTCAGTAAGTGACCTAAGACAGCATGTGCATTAGGCCAGTTTGCATTTGGCCATGTTGGGCAACCTTTTATAATTCAGTTGTAAGACATAGATAAGGCAATTTGCCTTAAATCCCATAAATTCAGATCACACCACTGCACTGCATGCTACATACAGTTTATACAGCGCTCACAACGACTGCATGTATTAGTAATGGAAACAGTTTATTTGGCCCAGCTTGGCTCAAACGAGCTATTTAAAGTGAATAAAGCTTTACGTTAGGTTAAAATACTTGAAGTCTTGAAAAAAGCTAATTTTATTCTGTAATTTGTATAGTTTATAAAGACCGCTCTATAGCAGTTTTACTGCAACAGAGCAGCTCTCCTGTGCAGAATTTTGTATATACAGTAATGCCTGATTGCGAGTAACGTTGTTTACGAGCATTTTGCAATACGAGCTATTATTTTAAAAAAATCCTGACTCGGTTTGTGAGCATTGTCTCGCAAGATGAGCACGATTCAAGCCTCTGGGGTGTGCAGTACCAGATTTGGCCAGAGGTGCGGGGGCGCTGGTGACATTCGAAGACACTCAGAAACACTCGGAAACACTCCTTTCCCAAGTGTTGCCGAGCCTCTCCCAGTGTCTATGAGTGCATTCCCTTCAACGCCCTATATCCATTACCTATTTTCCTTATATTTCAATACCAGGGTTGGCACTCCATGACAATCACTATTTCATATGATTGGTGGGACTTTACTATATATTTATACACATATATGACTCCATTCTATTTTCACTTGTATCTGAGCGGCTCCGAGCGGTCTCCGAGTGTTTCCGAGTGTCTCCGGCGCCCCCCCACCTCTGGCCACATGCAGTACTGCATACAATAGCAGTCACTGTGGAACAAATTATCTGAATTTCCATTGACTCCTATGGGGAAACTCGCTTTGATATACGAGTACTTTGGATTACAAGCATTCTTCAGATTATGCTCGTAATCCAAGGTACCAGGGGCGGAAGTATAGAGGTCGCAAAAGTCGCAATTGCGACTGGGCCCCATGCTGCAGGGGGCCCGTGTGCCCCCCTCTCCCCGAGCGGTGGCTGCATATGGGACTGAGCTCCCTGATCCTCAGCCGATGTGTAAATCATTCGGCAGTGCAGGAACTCGGTCACAAAGTGAAAGTAAGTGAGACGTGTCTAGCACACTGTGTGCTGTGCTCTCTGCCTCCCCCTACAGTGCAGTACCCGGCATGGAGAGTTTAAGGTACAGTGCTGCAGCTGCAGATTTTTAAAAAGGCGATCTATATATGTTTGTATGCCTGTGTGTGTGCTTATATGTGTGTGTCTGCATGTTTGGGTGTGTGCGTGTGTGTGTGTGTTTTATATGTTTGTGTGCATTTATTTGTGTGCATGTGTATGTTTACATGTGTGTGCGCATGTGTGTGCATGTGTATAGAGTTATATGTGTGTGCGCATATGTGTGTGTGTGTGCATGTGTATAGAGTTATATGTGTGCGCGCATGTGTGTGTGTGTGTGCATGTGTATAGAGTTATATGTGTGTGCGCATGTGTGTGCATGTGTATAGAGTTATATGTGTGTGCGCATGTGTGTGTGTGTGTGTGCATGTGTATAGAGTTATATGTGTGTGCGCATGTGTGTGTGCATGTGTATAGAGTTATATGTGTGTGCGCATGTGTATAGAGTTATATGTGTGTGCGCATGTGTGTGTGTGTGCATGTGTATAGAGTTATATGTGTGCGCGCGTGTGTGCATGTGTATAGAGTTATATGTGTGTGCGCATGTGTGTGCATGTGTATAGAGTTATATGTGTGTGCGCATGTGTGTGTATGTGTATAGAGTTATATGTGTGTGCGCATGTGTGTGCGCGTGTGCATGTGTATAGAGTTATATGTGTGTGCGCATGTGTGTGTGTGTGTGTGCATGTGTATAGAGTTATATGTGTGTGCGCATGTTTGTGTGTTTGCTCATGTGTGTGCGTTTATGCGTGTGCGTTTATGTGTGTGCATGTATTTATATGTATATGTGTGTATTTGCGTATGTGTGTGTTTACATGCGTGTATGTATACACATTACTTGTAATTCTGACCCCCTTTTTCTTTACGATCAGAACAGATTTCTTTAGGGTGGGTTCATAATACCAACAAGAAAATACCATTCCTCTGAAAAGCGATGCAGATCGCTTTTCAGAGGCATTTGACAGGCAGTGAAGAGGCAATATGTTGCACCTTGACTAAAATGTTGAAGAAATGTTGAGAAACACTGATACAGAGAAACTGATCTCTCCATTCTCCTCCTGCAGCTGCTGAAAGGAGATGAGAAGTGGGGGAAATGGAAAGATCAGTTCCTCTATATGCAGTCGCACCCACCACACCTCCTATGCAGGTTATTTCTGCTGCCCCCCATGTGCTCTCCAGCCCCCCTGTACTTTTTTCTGCCCCCCCACTCTCTCCTGGCCCCTCCCCTTGTCCCCACAGCTCAGCAGAGTTCCCCCCTCCCCTCTCCTGCCAGCTGCTGTAGGGTATCTGCATGGAGAGTCAGTGATCCATACCAATCACGGACTCAATCCATTCATAACTGAAACATAGTAAACTGTATTTACTATGCTTCAGTTTGCGAATAAAGGGGCAGCTCTATACAGAGCTATTCCTGTCCATTCATTCTGTGCAGCTGAGGCTGTGCTCTCAGTCTCCTTTCTCGTTCTCAAAGGTGAAACATCAGAGGTCTGCTTAGACCCCTGATATCTCACCAAAGCCCCCCAACTCTTAAAAAAAAAATTAAAATATTTTTTATAAAATAATATTGTAAAACAATAAATAAATGGTAGAAAAATACAATAATGCCCCGTACACACGGTCGGACTTTGTTCGGACATTCCGACAACAAAATCCTAGGATTTTTTCCGACGGATGTTGGCTCAAACTTGTCTTGCATACACACGGTCACACAAAGTTGTCGGAAAATCCGATCGTTCTGAACGCGGTGACATAAAACACGTACGTCGGGACTATAAACAGGGCATCGGCCAATAGCTTTCATCTCTTTATTTATTCTGAGCATGCGTGGCACTTTGTCCGTCGGATTTGTGTACACACGATCGGAATTTCTGAAAACGGATTTTGTTGTCGGAAAATTTTATCTCCTGCTCTCCAACTTTGTGTGTCGGAAAATCCGATGGAAAATGTCCGATGGAGCCCACACACGGTCGGAATTTCCGACAACACGCTCCGATCGGACATTTTCCATCGGAAAATCCGACCGTGTGTACGGGGCATTAGAATAAAAAAAACAGACGCCAGTGGCAGAACTACCAGGGTCACAAACATCACACTTGCGACCGGGCCTTGGCATTTACGCCATCGGCTCGGAGGGAAGGACCCCAGCTGGGGGTCAGGGGGGCCCTTCATGATTTCTTGCACCGGGGCCCTGAAGGTTCTAGTTACGCCACTGCAAGGTACCACTGTATACGAGATTCTGCACTTCTGCCTGCAGGGGGTGCACATGTGCCCCAGGCAGGCCGCTTCTGCTGTGATTGTTCATAGCAGAATCCGATCCGCGGGTGACAGGCACTGAATATCTGCTGACACAAACTGATCATCAGTAGAATGCACAATGCTGTAAACAAGGCAGATCTTCGTTCTGACAGGGGGGAAGGGATGTGTGCAAAGCAGGGAACAAAATCCATCTCTTCCATTAATAAAAGCACCTAACACAGTTTGCACAAAAACACTGGCTAGGCACACAATTCACCCTTTAATTGTCCTCGATGTTTAACCCCTTCCCAGCCAGTGTCATACAGGGGCAGTTCATATTTTTAGCATTGATCACTGTATTAGTGTCACTGGTTCCCACAAAGTATTAAAAGTGTTAGTTAGTGTCCGATTGCTTGCCGCAATGTCGCAGTGCCGCTAGAAGTCGCTCATTGCTGCCATTACTAGTATAAAATCAAAATCATAAATATTCAACAAATATATACTATAGTTTGTAGACACTATAACGTTTCCGTAAATCAATCAATATACGCTTATTGGGATTATTTTTACCAAAAATTAGAAGCAGAATACATGTTGGCCTAAATGTATGAAGAAATTGTTTTTTTACATTTTATTGTGTGTTTTCTAGCAGAAAGTAAAAAATATGTGTTTTTTTTCAAAATTGTCAGCCTTTTTGTTTATAGCACAAAAAAAAACAAAAAAAAACGCATTGGTGAAAAAAAAAAACACCAAAAGAAAGCTCTATTTGTGGGGAAAAAATGACACAATTTTTATTTGAGTACAGTGTCGCGTGACCGTGCAATTGTCAGTTAAAGTAAAGCAGTGCCGTATCGCAAAAAAATGGCCTGGTCATGAAGGGGGGGGGGGTAAATCTTCCATAGTTCAAGTGGTTAAACTACACTAAATTTACCATGTGTTTGGTACAAAGCATAGTGAAGTCATTCATAAATCATATAAAGTTTTTTTTGTTTACATGTGTATTGTTAAAAAAAAAAAAATAGAAATCAACAAAGTAGCTGATAATGGAGATGGGACAGACCTTTGTTAAAAACAAAAACAAAAAACATATTTGCAGATTTTTGCTTTAACTAGTCTTATGAGCAGATCATATGATTGGTGTTCTCATAATAATAATAAAAAAAAGTTTAATTGTCAATGAATCTTGCAAACACACAGCAGCCATTAACAACACTCACAGACACTAACAAACACATATACTGGCCACTGCATATCAATGAAAGAATCAATTCAAAGCTGGATGGATGGGGACCCTACAGATACTTGATTTATTTACAGACCCCAGCGACCAACATTGCAGAATGTCATTTTAATCTCCTCATTACATTTATTCCTTTCACCAACCCACATTTTATTGGATATCACTTGTCCCTGAAAATAGGAACATGGTCAAGAACGCACTTGTAAAGTTTGTGAAACTTAATTTTCACAAATAACACAATACTCTATGTGGTTACATTTATGCATTTACACTAATTGTCAGATTTAAATCATAACTATCCATGACTCCAAATATAAAAAAATAGCAAGAAAAAAAGAGCCTTTTGGTACTTCTCCAAAATTGAATCATAATATAAATGGACAAATAAAGCAAAAAAATCAGCAACAAACGTAAAAATGTAGTTCACCTTTAAGGAAAAAATAATAAATGCACACATTTTTTGAAGAAAAAAATGTGCATTTACAGTATTACTTTTTCCTATAGGAGCCTGCAAAGCATTGCACCTTCGATCAGTGTATCACATGTGCAATGCAGTGGTGGCTGGTGCTAAAAAATTTTTTGGGGGGCGTAAACAAACTGAAATATTCAGAAAAAAAACCCCATCAATTGCAACCTCACTGTACCATCTATCGCAGCCACTGTGCCATCAAACGCAGCCACTGTGCCTATCAATTGCTGCCACTGTACCATCAAACGCAGCCACTGTGCCATTAAACGCAGCCACTGTGCCATCAAACGCAGCCACTGTGCCCATCTTATGCAGCCACTGCGCCCCATCCAATGCAGCCACTGTGCAGCATCGAATGCAGCCACTGTGCCCATCATATGCAGCCACTGTGAAATCATATGCAGCCACTGTGCCCATCAAATGCAGCCACTGTGCCCATCTTATGCAGCGACTGTGCCCATCTTATGCAGCCACTGTGCCCCATCGAATGCAGCCACTGTGCCCCATCGAATGCAGCCACTGTGCAGCATCGAATGCAGCCACTGTGCCCGTCAAATGCAGCCTCACTGTGCCCCATCAAATGCAGCCTCATTGTGCCCCATCAAATGCAGCCACTGTGTCATATCAAATGCTGCCAGTGTGCCCGCCGTCTGTACTTACCCTGTCTCGGTGGCGGTGGGACAACTCCTCAATGTCTTCTCCCGTCCTCTCTTCCCGTCCTCTGCTATGATTGGACGCCTGATAGGCGTCCAATCACAGCACCTGTCGTTTCAGCCAATCAGGTGACGGGTAACAGATCCGAGCACCTGATTGGCGGAGAGGCAGTTTAATGTTAGGAAAGCGAATAACACAGCTGAGTGACCTGAGAGTGCCCAGCATGGCGCTCACAGGTCACCTTTTTGATGCCTATTAGAGCATATGGCTCTAATCAGGTGCTTAAAAAAAAAACCCTGCCGCTGTAATTCAGGCACCCAGCGCCCAAAAAGGGGCCGGGCGCCTGAATAGGGGGTGGCAACGGCGGCCATAAATAGATTCATGCAATGCATGAATCTTTCTATTGGTGCTAGAAGGGTGGCTGGAGAGGGGGCGGCGCCCATGGCCCTTATGGACGCACTGCCACTGGTGCAATGTCAAGTTCCTGCAGACATGTAATCCAGCTTTCTGCCCATACCTCTATACAGGCTTTCAGTTAGAAAACTGGAGTGAATGAACTGTGGGGTGCTGATCACTGCACTCACAGTTCACTGAGAACTACAAGCTGCCTGCTATGGTAGAATATGGGATCTGTAGTTTATTCACAAATCCCAGTGAATGAATGATAGGGCTGTGCGGGCGGAGCTTGCATGGATTTAGAATGTGACAGCTGCTGTGGGGGAGAAGAACTCCCGACTGCTGTCATGTGGGGAAGGGGGCTCAGGGGGGTTGAGGGAGCTGTAACAAGTTACATGTTACACTCTAACATATAATATGTATATTTTATTTGTAAAAAAAACCATAACTTTATTAGTTGATTATCCCTAGAAAGCATATATAAGCATATGTAGCATGACGAAAAAAAGAAGAAAATAATGTATTCCTACAACCAAGAAGTACCTTTATTTTTGGGGAGCGTGGAAATTAGGAAAAAATAAGTATTAGTGCGGTAAATATTTTTCTAAATTTTGAAAGCATGAACACATTCATAACCCAGCGTATTGATTTAACAACCAACACATGCAAAGTGATACAATATGTTGCTGTGATGTATGTCAGTTTATGTATGTATGTATCTGTGGGGTCATATAAACCAAGCAACCGCATTTTTAACATACCATGTATAACATACCATTTTAAACCAGTCGAAAACTATTCACTACATAAGCATGGCATGCCAAAAATCAATCCTCTATTTAGAATTCAACAACCATACTGGGAAGTAAGGGGAGAATGAATTCTCTGCCCTTACTGGAAATGGATGCCAAGACAACAGTATTGGACATACAAATTCAAGGAAAGCCTGAAGTTAATAGCAAAAATATATATTTTTAATTGCCATTCAATTTTTTTTTTTTTTTTTGCTCTAAGTGAAGATTTGCTTTAACCTCCCTGGCGGTATGATTATGTCAAATTTTTGCGTCTCAAAGCGGTACAATGCATAGAAATTTGGCGTTTTATATTGTAGGCCTGTAATTCTTAGCAATAACACACTTATATCTATCCACCAAGAGTCTAGTAGATATCCCGGGTATGATGAAGTTTGAAACACAAAATCATAAGTTATAATATAAGAAATAAATATAAATAATTATAAAAAATAATAATATAATAATAATAAAATTAATTTTCCCAAGATTCACTAATGCTCAATTCTGCAATTGTTCTTGTTTATTATAATTGTAATTGTTTACTATTGCTGTTTTCTAGCTGGTCTAAAGCCACTTTTGACGTAAAGGGACACTTTTTGGTTGCTATGGACAATCCCAAGTTTCCAGGCAGAAAGAACAGTAAATATAATATAAAACTGCATGCAGGGCATGGGCCAAAGCACTGGGGACAAAAGGGATGGGAAATGATTTCATTCAGTACTGTCATCTGTAAGATGACAGTACTGTATGTGTTATGATTTTTACATTTTTTTAATTTGCCGCCAGGCTCCGCCCCACGCATCACGACGCTCGCAGAGAACGGAGCCTGGCACAGAGAGGCTTCGGGCAGAGGATGGAGCCTGCAGACAGCGCAGGGGGACATAGCAGGATTCTGGGGACAAGGTAAGTAACCAGCACCAGGATCCTGAGATGTAATCCCGAGTGTGGCTCGGGGGTTACCGCTAATGGTGCTGAAATTTAAGCCCCGAGCCACACTGAGGAATACCGTCAGGGAGGTTACTATTTACATTGCCCTGGTAATAAGACATAAACTTGTAATATTATCAGCAAATTTAGTTGTCACAACATAATCTATGAAAAAGCTGAGTATGGAACATCAAGTATTAAGCTGAGCAAGATTTGTATCCACCTAACAAGTTTTCTGCTCACTTAAAGGCTAAGTTCACTTAAAAAACAAAAAAACAAAAAAGAATAAATGCACATATTTTTGCAGGAGAAAAAATTGTGCATTTGTTTTTTTTTTTGTTTTTGTTTTTTTTCTACTGGAGCCTGCAGAATATTGCACCTGTGATCAGTGGATTTCAGGTACAATCTCAGCTCTCTGCCCTTACCTCTTCACATGCTTTCAGTTGTAGATCTGGAGGATATGTCAGTGGACTACGAGTGTGACCATTACCTCCACAGCAGCTGTCAATTTTAAATTCTGGCAGGCTGTGCGGGGCTCCACCCCAGAGATCTGTGAAAGAAGGAACTACAAGCCTGTCTGTCACAGTGGCTCTGCCCACATAGCCGCACAAAATTCAAAAGTGACAGCTGCTGCAGGGAATAGAACCCCCACGTGCTGTTGGGGAGGAGGACTATTTGTGCTGTAACTCATCTTTATCACATGTAAGTGGATATAAGCATTTGTACATTCAATAAATGCAACTGGTCCTAATCTGGTGGCGCCTTTTTAGTTCTTTTGCATGTATTTGGAGTCTACTTTCTGCTTCCCCTGGAAGGCTTGCCCTGGAAAACGGACTATTTACAAGAATACACAAGGTTTCTGGTTTACGTGCTCTATATATTTTACTTCCTCCTCACCTTGCTACAATATCATATGATTATTTTCCCAAGTGGTCAGTTATATTCTGTCTTTCTTAATTCAGCAACAGCGCCACTAATCTCTGTTGCTGTTGGGGAAGGGAGGGAGCATTTGCACCATGTTGTATGTTACACCCTAAATTTGCCTGTGGCATGTAATATGGTACAAAAGGTGAACTTATCCTTTCAAGAAATCTTTCCATTTTGCTAGCATTTGCCCATTAGCTGTTTCAGATGTAAATTGTCCTTTTTACAGAATGTACAGTCTAAGCAGGCTGAACAGTGCTGTTAATGTTCTGCAAATGTAGTCTTTTTGTCAATAGACAGCAATTACGCTGTCAGTTCCATCACTAACCACTCCTTCTGGCCCTCAGAACAACAAACTGACTTACATGTGGCCTGTAATTACAAGTCCAAATTGAGCACTGTACTGGTAAAGGGGCTGTTCTATTTCAACTCCCGCTCTTTACATTGACATTCCTTCTGACCTTAGCACATTTTTCCAGTATGGCCACCTGCTGAATAAGCACCCTCCACAGACAGCGTAACTCTCTAATAGGGCAAAGAAGTTTAATCCAATGTTGTCTTACTTCGTAAAGTGCAGTACATGGGATGTTTACTGGCAGGGGTCAAGTCCTGGGAAAAAAAGTGTGGGAACTCACCCAAGATTTCCGCCTCCCACCTCAAAAATAAAAAAGTTTGTGTGTGTGTGTATATATATATATATATATATATATATACACACACACACACACACACACAATGTCCTCAAGCCGCTTGTGTTGATTGTGCAAAGTGGAGCCCCGGGCTGCTCACTCCTCAGTGCCCCCATCAGTGCAGCCAGATCAGTGTCCCCATCTGTGCAGCCAGATCAGTGTCCCCATCTGTGCAGCCAGATCAGTGTCCCCATCTGTGCAGCCAGATCAGTGTCCCCATCTGTGCTGCCTGATCAGTGCCTCCATCTGTGCAGCCTTACCAGTGTCCAGTGGTCAGTCCGCCCCGGGTGTTACAGATTGGGGAGGGGGGGTGTCATCCCAGCGCGGCCGTCCTCCCCTCCTCCAGTGGTCCCTGTAACAAGGTCCCACTTTCTTTAATACACGCTGGTGACACCGGCATTGTTCTGCTTTATCACTGGACTCTAGGAGGCGGGACCTACCGCTGGAGGAGGGGCTGGGATGACACCCGCCCCCTCCCCAATGTATGGCACTCGGGGCAGATGGATGTGCCCTACCTGCACATCCATACTGCCTGTCACAGCTTGCAGTCCTGCAGGATGCGGTTGCTTAAGAGAACAATGTTCCTGCTGTGAAAAAAGTGCAGGAACGTCATTCCTACACATTCCCGCAGGACTCGAGCCCTGTTTAATGGTCATTTGAAGCATAAAGAGACAATTATCTACTTACCCCTAGGTCTTTCTATGAAAGCTAGAAGCTCAGTGAGAGAACATGGAGAAGAAGGGATGGTCTACCTCAAAAACTAAACGAGCTTGCCTCAATACAGAGAGGAACTGTCACATACCTTGTGGCAGAGCCTGACATGTAAAGGGAGACCTCTTATACGGCCCTGATGTTGCAACAGTGGCTGCAAGAGCACAGTGAGCTAAGAATGCCTGTAAGATCTACCACCAGTCGCTGAGGTGCATAGTAGGTGCGTCACCAGAGTTGAGATGGATAGCTGGAGCAGCGGATGGCAGCAGGAACAGCAGATACCAGGCTGGGTAGACAGCAGCTAATTGCAAATGCAGGATGGCTGGCAGCACATGGCAGGTGGAAGACAAACGTAACTTGGCAGTGGGTAGAGCAGGACAGACAAATAACTGGATAAAGGGTCAGACAAGCCAGGTCAGCAACGGATGGTCAGATACAAACATAAACAGCAGGCAGAGAATGGTCAGGATACAGGCAGAGGTTGGCAACACAAGATCCGGCAGATGAGCAAGAACTAAGCGGAGTCTAGAGGTATGCCAAGGTCAGGGCAGGTAGAGTTCAAGCGTGATCAGGATAAGTCGTGTCAACTCACAGGAGTCAAACACAGGAACAAGAACAGGATCATGGGTAACAGCTGCAGTTAAGACAACAACCTCCTAGTGCATCTGCTGCACTTATATAGGCCATTTGATGCCAGTGTCAGTGACAAATGCACGCACGCCTGCACATTAACATAAGCGTTCTCATGACGGGCACCCGCAGGACGGCTCCCACGCATTTGCGCGTGCCTCGGAACTTTAACTGCACTATGGCCAGTGTGTCCCAGACAGGAACAGGGTCATACCACTGAGAAATGCAGGAAAAGACAAGTTGTATTAATGCTGAATTACCACTAAAAGTTAGCACTGAAAAAATAACACATATAATGCAATAAAATGCAACAGTAATGGATCCACGATAGGTATGACACAATAGGGGCAAAATGGCAACATTCAATTGGGGAACAACTGGGTTTCCAGGCCCCCACCGGAGGCAGAGTGCTCTCCAAATACAGGAAGTACTTACCCGGACATGACGTTAGTGGTTACCGGATGTGGCGGCCAAGGTCCCGCCTCAAGGTGTTTCGCCAATCAGCACTCTGGTAAGTGAGCATTTTACACTCCACGTGGTAGCACTAGCAGTTGGAATTTGAAAATAAAGGGTCCCCCCTCTGCAGCATGCTGATGGGGGACAAGCATTTCTACTCAGGCTTTCTTCTCACAGAGAGAAAGGGTCCCGCTCTGCAGCGTGCTGGCAGGGGACAGACTTTTCTATTCAGGCTGTGGCTGTTTTTTATGCACCTGGAATGTTTTTAGCTAATTTGAACGGAAAGTTCATTTGAGCTTTAATTACATATTCTTATAGATGTATATAATTTTTTTGCGCATGTATTCCTCCAGGTATGAGGGATGTTCCAGTGTTCTTTATACAGTCCCCTAAATAAGCGTATCCTAATGAATGGTCAATAATAAAACACAAATACTTGCAAATAATATGCCTCTGCGTCCTCCAACCTTTAAAAAAAATATTCCTTAGCATTGCCTGGTACATGAAAAAACTGGTAGGGCATCACCGTGGTGTGTCCTAAGTCCATGACGCCCCTATGTCATGGGTACCATTCCTTGGAATTCAACGTGTCTCGTTTGTTGGACATACTATACAGTATATATCAGCTAGTGTAAAACGAAACTTTGCTGTGACAGCCAAGTAATCTCTAATGAACACTTGTCTGCAGCTGTGCTTGTAAATAGTGCAGCAGTCTGAAGATTGCCTGCAGTCTTTCACTAATATTTAATGCTGCACAGTTGTGAGAGTATAGTTTAATGTTGATACTGATGTAATAAAACACTCATCCATTATTTCTAAATGACTGAATGTCTCTATTACAGAGCCCCAGAAAAACACAGTTGGTGTGATAAATCATGACGATTGCTGTATACTAATGCTTCTGGAAGATCGAGTTTAAAAACAGTGCGTTTTAATAGCTACATTAACCGCATATAACTTAAAATGATAGATACAAAGCCACATTACACGTACACTAAGATGAACATGCAACATGAAGTGGAGAATTCTGCACTATCCTGTTATAGGGAAGCTTAAATGTCGCACTAACCCGCAAAGTGATCTCAGCAAGTCAAATAAAAGAAATTATGCCATCATGTCTTGAATGCCACCTGCCGAGTCATGTTAAGGTATCTGATTTTTCAAGACAAAATGGCTTTACTTATTAGGACAATTTATACAAACCTGAGGAGTCAGTTATAAGTGGATGCTAATGGGCCATTTCCCCACCATGACAGTCTTCCCCTGCAGCAAAGGGAGTTTTCCTTTTCAATAATTTAAAATAGCCTTTCTCAATCATACCGCGTACACACGAGCAGACTTTATGGCAGACTTGGTCCGGCGGACTGGACTCCGTCGGATAATTCGATCGTGTGTGGGCTCCAGCGGACTTATTTTCCCCAAAAGTTCGACGGACCTAGAAATGAAACATGTTTCAAATCTTTCCGACGGACTCAAGTCCAGTCGAAAAGTCCGATCGTCTGTATGCTAGTCCGACGGACAAAAAACGACGCTAGGGCAGCTATTGGCTACTGGCTGTGAACTTCCTTATTTTAGTCCGGTCGTACGTCATCACGACGAATCCGTTGGACTTTGGTTGATCGTGTGTAGGCAAGTCCGTTCATTCGAAAGTCCATCAGAAAGTCCGTCGGAAAGTCTGTCAAAGTCCACCGGACCTAGTCCATCGAAAAGTCCGCCCGTGTGTACGCGGTTTCAGAGTTCTGTGGAACCCTAGGCTGTCACTAAAGATTGCTGACAGAGTCTACATAGTTCTGGCTCTGATATCATAGTAGTAGCATAGTCAATGGTGGCGTCAGGATACTGTCTGCACCAGTGGCTCACGAAGACCTGGCATTCCTGCATCTTACATGGCCCCAGGAATGCATGCCAGCTATCCTCCTGACTACACTTACTTACGTCCACATGCAATACCCAATCTTGGCTTCAAACTGACTTCTCTTCAGGATCCTGCTCTACCTGAGACTCATTACCTACCACGGGGGCCACCTGTCGACAGCCTCTACCTCAGTGTCTCAGCTGTATACCTGGATGTCTCTTCTACAGCACTCCAGTGGGAACATCCCTACTGACAGTTCCAGCAGGCGACCCATGCTTCTTAGTTGTCTGCGGGCTGGTTGGTAAGTAAGCTTGGAATTTTTCCTTGGATTTATCTTTGACCTTGTTTTTATCTATTTGCCCTCCAATGCTGCCTACTGTTATGGCCAGTCATAGGTGGGGGGTAATTTGCTGGGTGCTCAGAGTGCACCTGTACCTTTAAGAAGGGTTGGGCTCCCTTCAGTCCACCTGCCCTCCACCTACTCATCAGAATGCATGTGCTTCCACTGTGGAGTCACTCATCAGTCAGTGTTAGGAACTACAGATACCAGGGTGCCTTGACGTGGCCTGTAGCTTATGAATGGATTTGCAAATGTGTGCAGATTAAACCCCTGTTTTTAACGCATACTGTTAGACAGGTTGATTTGGTTGTCCACGGGCTGGTTGGCAGGTAAGCTTGGAATTTTTCCTTGGATTTATCCTTGTCCTTGTTTATACCATGCTTCTTAGAGCCTGACACTTCCTGTTATCACCTTCAGGGGTGCCTGGAGCTCAGCCACAAGAGAAGCCCTTTCACCATTGGCCTCCAAAACCAGGTGATAGGTGGTGTGGGACCAGGTGGGCCTACCTCTCCGGTAAGTAACCTCTGACATCAATTATGTTATTTAGCTATCTATAAGGAGACCATTTTTCCAACTGACCTACAACTGTGAGGGGATCCTTTTCTTCTGACCACCAATGTAAGGGAATTCTTCTCTAAATTAATATTAGTGTAAAAGGCACCTCTTCTATTGGCAACTAATGTAGTGGAACAGTTTTCCACAGACCACCAACATAGAGGGATCCTTCTGTAACTGACTACCAATGTAAGGGGCACTTCTCCGACTGACCACTGATCCAATGTATAGGGGACATTTCTCCCCTGGCCACCAATGTAAGGGAGCACTACACCGAATATACTGCTATATTAGCAAACACTTTTCCGCTGACCTCTAATCTAAGGGGCACTTTTATGCTGACTCCCAAACTAAAAAGGTTGAGCTTTTTCACTAGCCATCAATGTTATGGTTTATTCTCCCATTATCTAGGAATGTAATGGGGTCCTTCTCTTACTGACCTACAATGTAAAGGGAGTACTACAATCACTACTAATGTATAGGGCAGTGTTTCTCAACTCCAGTCCTCAAGGCGTACCAACAGGTCATGTTTTCAGGATTTCCCTCAGATGAAACAGCTGTGGTAATTACTAAGGCAGTGAAACTGATCAAATCACCTGTGCAAAATAGTGGAAATCCTGAAAACATGACCTGTTGGTGCGCCTTGAGGACTGGAGTTGAGAAACACTGGTATAGGGGCACAACACTGACCACAATATAAAAGGGTCAGTTTTAACACTGATTATCAATGCAAAGGAGGTTTTTCTACCTGGCCATTAGTATTATGTCTGTTGTTATTAATACAGAAAGTAATTCAGTCATGGAGAGCAGAATTATTACAAAAATAATAAATTCATGGTGCTATGGAAGGTATGCCACATTACTTATCATTTTTATTTATTATTACATCCACAACCTACATTACTCATCCATTTTATTTATTATTACATCTACACTATTTATCCTATTGATCATTCTAATGTTACGTGAACTGTTCATATATTCAGTTTTAACATGGTTTCTCTCAGACCAGAAAAAAGATTTCATTGGTTGCTTTGTAGTAAAATGATTGATCTTGGGTTTACACCTATGCATCTGCATTACCCTGCATTTTTTATTTTTTCCTTTGGTAAGGTGGTTGTCATGCATTGTTATTTGTTGACATGTGATTCCATACCTATCAAAAATCCTTATAATGTGCATCACTGGATCAAACAACAGACATACATTTTTTTGGCCAGGGTATATTAATGCATCGCATTAATGTGAATTAGTTAAAACAATGACAAACCTCTGCACATGCATTATTGTGCATTAGAACGTGGGTGGTAAAACACATAGGTGTGAATAGGTCCTAAAAGAAGGCTGAAATAAAAAAAAAAATTAAAGAAAAACTTAAATTACTTTTGAAATTATATTGCTAAGTTGAAGCCTAAATGTGATTTTCGTGATTGAATTTATATGTGTTTTTAAGGAGGAACATTTAGCAGGCATCATGAGTGGCACTTGGTATAGAAAACGTATTGTAAGCTGAGCCTAACTACACATGAGTACAGAGGGAGGCACTAGTCTTACTTTGCTCATTGATTGGGGAATACAGAATCCGCCCTTGTTTGAATCTTCCATATCATGCATTTGTATTCCCCTGTGTCCTTATCATTACTACTAAGAATTGTCAGTATAGAACCTAATGCAGGGATTAATGGGATTCTCAACATCACTATTTTGTCACACATGGAGGACATCAAGCACGTGTGTGTGTTTGGCCTAAATGTTCCTTGGCAGAATACATGGCACACAGTTGAATCAGACTTTTGTGTTTATTATAAGTCATCCGATTTACCACAGTCTCAGCTAATATGGCAAGCTCAAGAAGCATGACATTACTCTATATCCCAGTATGAAAAAACCCTTTGTTAAAACTTTGCAGAGATGTCCCTGAAGGAGCTCACTAACTACTTTACTAACACAGTTTTTTTTTTTTTTTTTTTGCTTTTTTGGATTTGGAGGAAATTTTTATTTTTCAGCCCTCAGAAAACACCAAAGGTAAGGAACAGCAAGAATGCTCATATTGCCAGCCATTATTACGATCATCAATTTACAGAATGTTCATATATATCCTCCTGCTCAGATGATCAAATGCCAGGAACTCCCAGTTAGTTGTTTTTCTCCACCCCTGAAGAGTGAAGACCATTATCATATGCTTGTTTTATACCTTTGACAAAAACAGTTACAAACCTCTGTTTGACTAAACAACCATTATCATCTGCTCTACTTTTCTTTTTACAAGACTAGAAGAACCTGAATTATTAGAACGTTGTATTCTGGAGGAATTGGGATGTACCCGTGATCGGCTCCTGCTGTGTATTCCAGCGGGAGCGAGCCTCCGCCAGTGTGCATGCTTGGTGATGCCCCCTACCCGGAAGAGCCGAATGACGTATATATACGTGATCCGGTGCACAGCTGCCAGTGCCACCCTGTAGCAGTAAAACTGCTATGGGGCGGACAGCAAGTGGGTAATATTCCTAAACAATGTGTCATCTTATCAGTTCCAGAAATGCTGAGTCATAATATAAAAATGTGAAAAAACATATTTGAGGGTGTGTTTGTGAAAAAACAGGACATTTGACTTATATGCAAAATCTATTTCTTTGAGTATATCACAAGACACGGCTTTCTTATCATTACCGCCAGGTTAAATACTGCCACTTTCAGGTAAATGGACACTGACACTCAAAGTTAAAAGAGGACTGGCCTTATCCAAGGTATATAACCCAGCAGGATATTACTTTAGTGGCAAGCAAAAGGAGAACAGACACAGATGGATTTTATAGCTAAGACACAGAAAGGATTTTATAGCTAAGTCAAAAATGTTGTTTATTTTATCATACATCCCAGGACACAGAACTTTCTAACCATTAGTATTGGGATGTCCCAAAGCAATTTCTATTAGGGGTGGGAACAGGCACTATTACAGACCTTACATTACAGAACTGAGCTGCTGAAACTTGATGCGAGGTTCTCACCCCAGGTTAGGTGGTTTCTAGATTGGTGGATCTCAGATTACCAGTGAAGGAAGGACAATTTGTTGGGAGATTCTAACTATGGATCTGATATACTTGGGGTGCAGCTTGCAAGTTCTTGTCAATATTAGAGTACTTGGTCAGCAAGGGAGGCTTTTCTTTCAAACAACATGCCGGAACTCAGAACAATCTGTCTCTGCTTAAAATGTTAGAGTTTCGCTCTTCCTCCTCCCCCCTCCTGCTCCTTAACATTTGGGACATAATTTTTCTGGGTGGGGGAGTGGATACCTGGTTTTGACAGGTAACCACTCCCTCATTTCTGGTCATCTGAGCAAAATTTCACCCCCCCCCCTGCAGCCTTCTGGGACATGTCACAGGTCTCAGTAAGCTTCAGGACCAATCAAATAGCACAGCGCAGCTCGCGCATGTGCAGTGAGCAGTCGGCTATGAAGCCGCAAGCAGTCACAGCTGGCTGCCCACAGTTAGGCGAAAGTTTTATTCGATCTGAAGAGAAACCAGAGTATTGGCTGCCCACAGTTAGTATGCCGGTGCCAGGGACCGAAGCCCGGTGAAGAAACTAACTGTGTGAGGATATTACAGGATCCTGTGCCAGGTAAGTGTCCTATTATTTAAAATCAACAGTTACAGTTTTTTTTTTTTTTTTTTTTTAAATAGTTTTTATTCAAGTTTTGTCAGTTTACAAAGATATACACCATGCTGATACATAACAGTAGATATCGTACATCAAAATATAAACCATAGATGCTAATATTTACTTACATCTTTACATTCTTAATACAATTTCCTGAGATGAGAGGAATAAGACGAGGCAGGAGAGGCTATATGCCCCGGCCAGCCACCCCATATGGGAGCTAACTGTGGCTTGACTGAGGCATAGCCTCCGCCTACCTCTGTTTTAACAGCAGTATTAACCAGGTTAAATCTGTTAGCGTTCTTGTAACAACAGCGTATAGTTAGAAACTAGTAAAAGGAACTAAAGTGTATATAATACAGGATCATTTCAGAGGCCATATGGAAAGGGATGGTCATGGGTGTTTTTTAAGAAAAAATAAAAATCAGCAGATGTGGTGTCAATCATTTATTTTTTTTTTTCTTTTCTTTTTTTTTTTTTCACCAGATTAGCAAGCCCAGCTTTAGCTAGGCATCAAAAAATTCTCTGAAACTCATAGTTCCCCTCCACGGAAATCTTTAGTAAAAGGCGAAAGATTTATTCGATCTGAAGAGAAACCAGAGTATCAATCATTTATGATAATTATCATACCACTTTATCCAACCTTGCCAACGTAGAAAAAATGCGTCGTACTTTCCATGAATGGATGCTAGCATCTTTTCGTAAGTGTAATGCAAAGACAATGTAGTTATCGCCTCTTCTATGTCTGGAGGGTGCATCGATCTCCATTTTCTTAGTATTACTAGTTTGGCCGCTAGGAATAAGTGAACAGTAAATTGTCTATGTAGTGGTGGGATGTCTTCTATACCTATGTTTAGGATAGCTAAAGATGAAGGATTCCGTATAGTTAAATTCGTTATTTGATGTAGAATTGTGAGGATGTGAGACCAATATGTCTTCAGGTGTGTACATCCCCATAGGATGTGATAGATAGTGCCGGTTTGCCCACAATTTCTCCAACAGGTGGATGGTGTGGAGCAATTGAATTTAGCTAGACGATATGGTGTTAAATACCAACGCTGCATGATCTTATGTGAGAGTTCCCATATGTTGGTGCTATTGGTAGCCGAGTGGATATATTGTATTGCTTTGTGCCATTGTTGTGGGGAAAAGGTATCTTTAAGATCTCTTTCCCATGCTAGCATGGAATTTGTTTTGTTGAATATGTTTTTGTCATGGAGATAAGTGTAAAATAACGATATACCTCCTTTGCGAGGAACTTTGGCTGTGAGATATACGTGAATTTGCCAGAATAACTTATAATTGACGTTATGTTTTTTGAGGTAAGTAGCAATTCTAAAGTGTTGAAAACGTTCCGAAGAAGGCAGATTATAAGTCGTTTGTAGAGTGTCAAACGAACTGACTTTAGTATCGGAATGTAAGTCCGAAATCCAATGTATTCCCTTCGCTGTCCATCTATTCAAGGGTATGTCTGAGATCAATAAAGCCAATGTTGACAGAGGGATCGACAAGGATATAGTAGGAGAGGATCTGGATTTAGTTGTTATCAGTGTTTTCCATGAGTTTAGTGTTGCTAGAGTCGGGAGAGAGATGTCAGAGGGTTTAGACTGTAGGTGCATAGAAGCTAACAAGTAATCATAGATGCTTCCTCCTGGTATGTTAGTTTGTTCAATTGAACACCAAAGAGGCTGTTGGGGATGGGGGAACCACCCTCTTAGTTGTGCTAGGATTGCAGCTAGATGGTAGTCAGCAAAAATTGGGAGACCAACCCCTCCTGCTGTTTTTGTTTTACGGAGTTTGGTTAGAGCACTTCTGGCTTTTTTGCCATCCCATAAATATCTAGAAAGTATGGATTGTAAGGTATGAAAGTGTTGTCGTGGGACAGGGATGGGAACTGTGCGAAATATATATAGTATTTGTGGCAGAATTTGCATTTTGAAGGCAGCCAGCCTGCCTGACCATGACAATGTGTGTTTGCTTAGGGATTGGAGACCTATTTGCAATGTACGTATTAACGGAAGGTAATTAGCGTGAAATAATTGTGAGGGGTAGGATGTTAGTTTAATCCCCAAGTAAGTTATTTCTTGTGAGTCCCATACGTAAGGGTATTTGTTTTGCAAAATTGTTTTATCTGATGTTGCTACTCCAAGATCCAATATGTAAGATTTGGTTTCGTTCACCTTGTAATATGATACCTTACCATAGTCATGTAAAAGTTGAGAGACATGTTGTAGGGAAGACACCGGATTAGTTAACATGAGGATCACGTCGCCAGCAAAGAGACTTATGACGTGTTTATGGTTATTGAAAGTAAAACCTTGTATATTAGGGTTTTGTCTTATGCTGGCTGCAAGGGGCTCCATTAAGAGGTTGAAAATGAGAGGGGATAATGGACAGCCCTGGTGGGTGCCATTTGTGATCTTGAAAGGTTTAGATAGCATACCAGAGGTGTATACCCTAGCTGATGGTGAGGTATATAAAGATAGTATTGCAGACAATATGTGACCTGTAAAACCAAATTTTTCCAAAGTGGTTGAGAGATATGTCCAGTGCACTCTGTCGAACGCCTTCTCTGCATCCAAAGCAAGAAGCAGAGAAGGCGTCCCATGTTTCCTGGCTGTATGAATCACATCTATTAGTCTTCTGGTAGCATCAGATGTTTGCCTACCTTTGGTGAATCCAGATTGATCTGGGTTGATTATAGTGGGGAGGATGTCAATAAGCCTCAGTGCTATCATTTTGGCATAAAGCTTGAGATCAGTATTCAATAAGGATATCGGTCTGAAGTTTTGAGGGACATCCGGTGTCTTCCCTGGTTTAGGCAACGTGACTATTAATGCTTCTAGCATTTCAGGTGGAAAAGAAGACGAAGCAGCAGCAGCCTCAAATACCTTTAGAAGGTGCGGTCCTAAATAGTGTTTAAAAGTCTTATAATATTCCCCTGTCAAACCATCTGGTCCTGGAGATTTATTGATAGGAAGAGTGTCAATTACTGTCAGTAGTTCAGATAGCGAGAAAGGGGAATTCAAGGCTTGAATTTGAGAAGTGGAGAGTTTGGGTAGATTAACATTTTCTAAAAATTCATTTATAGTTTTTTGTGATGGCTGAACAATATGATTGTCATGATTAAGGTTGTATAGGGACCCGTAGTATTCGCTAAATGCATTAGCAGTGCCTTGGGGGTCAAATCCTTTTTGTTTGGAAGTAGGGCTAATGAGGAAAGGTATTTTAGTCTTGAAGCGTTGGCCTCGTAGTTTATGGGCCAGTGCTTTGCCAGCTTTGTTGCTGGTCGAATAGAAAAACATTTTTAGTCGTCGTTCCTTTTGTTCAAGGGAATGAAGTAATTCTAACCTGAGAGCGTGTCGCAGGTCTGTCAGCTTTTTGCTAACCTGGCTTGTAGGGTTTTTTTGTCTATAACTTCTAGGGCTTTGATATCTGCGTAAAGAGTATGAAGCCGCTGCTGCTTCTGTTTTTTAAGCTTTGTAGACAGTTGAATAAATATGCCTCTAATGTATGCCTTGTGGGCATTCCAAAGCACAAACGGATCATTTGTGGAAGAGGAATTGATCTGGAAGTAATCAGACAAATGGCTTTCTAGTGATTTCTTAGTGGTTGTGGATTGTATTACTTGAGGGCTTGCGCGCCATATGAATGCCCCATTGGTAGGATAATTGTCTCCTAGTGTTAAGAGGATAGAAACGTGATCTGACCAAGTAATATTATTTATTTTAATATCCATCACTTTTTGAAGCAACCATTTGTCCATTAGGACCAGATCGATCCTCGAATAAGTGCAATGCCTGTGAGAGTAAAATGTAAAGTCCCGTTCGTTAGCATGTTTACAGCGCCAGCTATCGAATAGATCATGCGATCTGAGGAAAAAATTCAGAGAAGGAGATTTTTTTGAGTAAGTCGAGGTAGAATCCATGCTGGGATCGGGAGTAATGTTAAAGTCTCCACAAAATATAAGGGAACCTTGTTGGATTTTTTTCAGTTTCTTCATCAACCTGTTCAGGAAATTAATTTGTTTGGTATTGGGAACATATACATTCACAAGAGTATAGCGGGTAGAATTTATATCACAGATAAGAATAAGGTATCTGCCTGCTATATCGGATATTTCGGAATGAAGGTGAAATGATATAGAGTCTTTGATAGCCACCATGACCCCTCTTTTTTTCGCATTCATATTGGAGAAAAAGTAGTGTTGAAAATTTCTGTGAGAGCATTTTTGTGGTGTTGCGTGATGGAAGTGTGTTTCTTGAACGCACAGAATATCGCATTGGGAAGAGTCAGCGTCTTTCCAAAGAGATGCTCTCTTGGCTGGGTGATTTAAACCATGGGCATTGATGGATAGTATTTTAACTGGCATCGTGTATATAGGAGGGTATGCTGTATGACGAAGTGGAGTAGTACTCACGCTTGATAGATGATTTCTTTACCAGGTTGGCTTTGCGTCTGAAGTGTCCTTCAGGATGGATAGGCGGGTCGCAGGGTTGGTATGATCCTTTCCATAAGAGCATACATGGGTACAGCTCTGTAGATGGTGGATGATCCATAAAAACTATGCAAAACATGCAACAAAAAACAAACGAAAAGGAGAAAAAAGAAAAGTTACAGGGTGATAGGAGAATCCGCAGGGGGATTCGTGATCCATAAGCACTGTTCAGTAGGTTGGAGGGGTATTGGAATATTTCCAAGTATGCCTTCGCCGGGGGATTGCGGGTATAAGAATTGAGTGGGTCACTTAGGAGCAATCCGGTATTGGAGCCGGTTTTTTATCACTCTTCTTTCGTTTCACCACCTGCCAGTCTGCCTGTATGTGTGAAGGAGGGTCGACTGGTATGGGAGACGGACAAGTCTCTGACAGTATGCCCCACTGTCTGAGGATGTGCAGGCCTTCCTCCATAGTGGAGACCGTAGTGGTCACACCGTTATGAGTGATTGAGAGCGCAGCTGGATACTTCCATCTGTGAAGTATGTGATGGTTGCGTAGCGCTTTAGTAATGGTAGCTAGATTGCGGCGTTTTTGAAGGGTATGTCTAGACAGATCAGGGAGTAACTGAAGAGTGGCATATTTAGGTGGGCGCTGATCAGGGTTGCGGAAGGAGGCCAATATGGCTTCTTTTGCTTTATAAAAGTGGAGCCTTAATAGAACATCCCTGGGTACATCATCTGGTAAAAAGGATGGTTTAGGTATTCTGTGCACCCTATCCACTGTGAGCTCCAACGCAGACATTGCAGGGAGCAGTGCCGTGAATAACTCTTGGACATATTGTGGTAGTTGTAGTGCAGGGACAGATTCAGGAATGCCTCTTACTTTTAGGTTATTCCTTCTGGATCTGTCCTCGAGGTCAGATAATTTGTCTTTGATCCAGGAGACTTCATCTGACTGGGTAGTATGAGCATCCACCATTGCATTGAAAGAGGATGCATGTGAATCTAGAGTAATCTCAATCTGATTTACCCTTTCACCTAGTGAATGCACTTCTGCCTGACATTTTTGCACTGTTTGCAGCATGTCCTGATGCAGAGATGATCTCAGTGACATTAGCATCTCCTTGTGGACAGTGTCTGAGACTGGCTGCCCAGATGTAGGAAATCCCTCTATGGGATCAGGGGCTGCTGAGGCCTGTGGCTGTGAGGTAGTGTGAGCGCTTACCTCCATGTCATGCAGCGGCCTAGTATCCTGAGGAGAGGATGTCCTCTGTCTAGATTTAGCAGGGCTTCTGGTAGTCGGTGTGGACGCCGCTGAGGACGATCCGCTGTGTGGATGTCCTGGACCAGGAGAATAGGCCGTGGATGCGGCCTGTTTCGATCCGCGCTTCGTCTGGGCGCCATTTTGGCTAGGCCGCGCTGAGGTGAAGAACCCCGGCAGCTTGCGGAGCTGTGGCGGCGGTTCTTTTCTTCTCCGCGGCATCACTGGAGGTGTATTGAGCTCCGGTGTGGCGGATGGAGGAGTATAATTCGTCCAGATGCTCCGATGGAGATGGATTTCCCCGGCGAGGTGGCGGAGCTCAGACGCTAAGCGGCCATCTATGGGCTCGGACGCCACGCCCCCAACAGTTACAGTTTTTGTAGCTGTTGACTTTAAATTTTTGAACTTTAGACTGGACAACAGCTTTAAACCCATTTCACACTGCCAGCGGGCCGCATTAGCAGTAAAGCACCACTAGTTTTAGTGGCACTTTACCATCATTTTAGCGGCGCTTTTTGACAGGGGAGGAGTGGTATATACACTGCTCCTAAACTGCTCCAAAAATGCTGCTTGCAGGACTTTTTCTAACTTTTTCCTGCAAGTGCACCGCTCCAGTGTGAAACTTTCACACTGGGGCTGCAGGGGAGGCATTTTTCTGCGCTTTACAGGTGCTATTTTTAACCCTTTAGAGCCTGAAAAATGCCCCAGTGTGAAAGAGGTCTAAAGGATTATCCTATCAGGATCCAGTGGGACAATCAGCCTCTTAATCAGCCTCCTTGCTCTACTAATACTAGATGGATGCTTTGTTGGTTTATCCCAAGGTCTTCAGGGACTAGGAGCCACCTCAGCAAACCTCTTCCCTGGATCCATATAATATCCCAAAAACAGGATCAGTACTTAGGCAGCAACTTATGGACAGATCCCTATACATATCCAAGAGATTCCACTAGGAGCTAATCTGGATATAGGCTACCTTGCCTAACAGTAAAGGTCTATGTATTTAAAAGAACATCCTTGTAGTTTAAGACATGACTAGGTCTTTTATCTAAGGCCCCCTTTTCACGCTGAGTGACAATATCCATTCACCTGAAGATAGTAGTGTATAACCCAATGGTAATGATCAAAAAGCCCTGTGTCCTGGGATGTACGATAAAGAAATAACAGTTAATACTCATTGGCTAGAAGAATTTATAGATAATGGCATGTGTCCATGTAACCCACGATCCAAGGAGTATGTAGGTCTTGCCAACACAGAAATGCACCATAAATCCTAAGCTGCAGGAGTTTAAAAATATCCTTTTGAGAGCAGCGGTTGATATCAGAAAATAATGAAACCAATGCCAATAAAAAGTGGAGCTGAATGCAGATGAAATCTTTCTGTTTTCCTGTGATAACACTATTAGCTTACATGCTTCAGTGAAATGCGCTTAACACTGTTTAAGAAATAAACAGACTTTTCTCTGCAATCATTATTGTTCTCTCCCATAAGTGGTAATTTTTTAAATTACTGACTTCTAATTAAAATGAATTTCAATCACTAAATGATACTTGTACTTTTGCTACAGTTATCCTTTAACTCACACAACCCCTCCAGAACCATCCCTCTTGCTCCAGCAATGAAAGTCTGAAAGAGATTAACCCTTCTCTATTCCAAAACGGAAACAAAAAAGCTTGGGCCAAAAAAATCACCAAACCTTTCTCGAAATGTAGAGTAATAAGAAAATATTTGGTAAGTAATATTAGGGTATGTATTTATCATTTTCAGAATTACATAATTAAAAAATCAACTGATTTCACTTAGACAACTAATAACAACTAATAATAAATGAACAGGGAACTTATTTGATTTAGGTGTTTACACCTGTAGCAGCAATAACTGACTATAGTTCGAAAAAACTGCAGCATCCCATGTGCTTACCGGTTTTTAATATGGCACATTTCCCCATGGCTAGTACTAAGAGCAATTGTAGAACATTTAATTTTTTTTTTAACATGTCAAAAAAGGGGCCCTGTCCAGGACTTAGAATAAGGACCAAGGTTTTTTTTAAACAACCGAAAGAAAACACCAAACTTTAATTCAGGTAAGGATCAGAAGTAGACTTATTATATGTTTCCATCATTTTTATTGCATTTTCAAACAATTTTGACAAATATTCAATCCAAATAAACAAAAATAGTGCATACAGTAGACTTTTATTCTCAAAAAAATTTGTGAGTATAGTTGTCAAGTTTCATGAGTTAGGCATGTAGGTGGGGTGCAGCGTGGTGTGGAGTCAATGATTCACACAGGCAATTGCAATAAACTTGTATTGAAGAAATGCAGTAACAGTTCACAACAAACCCAGGGGAAAGCCCCCCGCCAGGTACACTCACAGTTCAGTAGGAGTAGATTCCAGCCAGAATGACAGCATCTGTTCAGAGGCAGGGCCGATCCTGGCTGGGGTGCATGGGGTGCAGTGCACCCAGGCGCCACAGAGGTGGGGGCGCTGAAGCGCCAGAGTGCTCCCCTCCCTCCTTCTTCTCCTTTTGTCCGTAGGCGGCTCTCTCCGCCGGTCACCGCCACTGCCACCGCTGTGCCCATCCCCCCTCCCTCCTCCTGTTATAGGAGGAGAGCGAAACAGCCGGAGACCAGAGCGGCTGTCTCTGTGTGCAGAGAGAGACCAGCCGCGGCCGCGCAGTGATGTCACGGGGGGGCGGTCTGAGCCTGAGCCTGACGTGTTCCACTTCTCCTGTGTGTAACTCCTGCCTGCTGGCCAAGCCTGACACGCTCTGTTCTCCACCTGGGCGGCGTGGCTGCACACCGTCCTCTCCCCTCCAGCTGTCGCCTGGGTGTTTTTAATTAGCCTAATGGAGGGGGGGTCTGTACTAATGTAGGGGGGTGATTTGTCCTGGGGGATCTATACTAATGTAGGGGGGTGATTTGTCCTGGGGTGTCTGTAGTAATGTGGGTTGGGTGATTTGTCCTGGGGGGGGTCTGTACTAATGTGGGGGGGTGATTTGTCCTGGGGGTCTGTACTAATGTAGGGGGTGTGGTTTGCCCTGGGGGGTCTATACTAATGTAGGGGGGTGATTTGTCCGGGGGGGTCCAAACTAATGTAGGGGGGGTGATTTGCCCTGGGGGTCTGTACTAATGTAGAGGGGGTGGTTTGTCCTGGGGGGTCTATACTAATGTAGGGGGGTGATTTGTCCTGGGGGGTCTATACTAATTTGGGGGAGTGATTTGTCCTGGGGGGTCTGTACTAATGTAGGGGGGTGGTTTGTTCTGGGGGGGTCTATACTAATGTAGGGGGGTGATTTGTACTGGGGGTCTGTACTAATATAGGGGGGTGGTTTGTCCTGGGGGGTCTATACTAATGTAGGGGGGATGATTTGTCCTGGGGGGTTTAAACTAATGTAGGGGGGGAGGTAATTTGTCCTGGGGGGTCTGTACTAATGTAGGGGGGGTGATTTGTCCTGGGGGGTCTGTACTAATGTGGGGGGGTAGTTTGTCCTGGGGGGGTTATACTAATGTACAGGGGGTGATTTGTCCTGGGGGGGTCTGAACTAATGGAGGAGGGGTGATTTGTCCTGGGGGGTCTAAACTAATGGAGGGGGGTAGTTTGTTCTGGGGGGGTCTGTACTAATGGAGGGGGTGGTTTGTCCTGGGGGGGTCTGTACTAATGGAGGGGGGGTGGTTTGTCCTGGGGGGTCTGTACTAATAGAGGGGGGTGGTTTGTCCTGGGGGTCTGTACTAATGGAGGGGGTGTTTTGTCCTGGGGGGTCTGTACTAAGGAAGGGGGGGTGGTTTTCCCTGGGGGGTCTGTACTAATGGAGGGGGGTTGTTTGTCCTGGGGGTCTGTACAAATGTAGGGGGGTGGTTTGTCTGGGGGGGGTCTGTACTACTGGAAGGGGACAGGTGGTTTGTCGCAGGGGTCTGTACTAATGGAGGGGGGTGGTTTGTCCTGGGGGGTCTGTACTAATGAAGGGGGGGTGGTTTGTTCTGGGGGTCTGTACTAATGTAGGGGGGGTGGTTTGTTCTGGGGGGGTCTGTACTAATGGAGGGGGGTGGTTTGTCCTGAGGGGGGTTTGTACTAATGTAGGGGGGTAGTTTGTCCTGAGGGAGGTCTGTACTAATGTAGGGGGGTGGTTTGTCCGGGGGTCTGTACCAAATGAGGGGGTGGTTTGTCCTGGGGGAGTCTGTACTAATGGAGGGGGGTGGTTTGTCCTGGGGGGGTTTTACTAATGTAGAGGGGGTGGTTTGTCCTGGGGGGTTGTACTAATGGAGGGGTGGTTTGTCCTGGGGAGTCTGTACTAATGGAGGGGGTGGTTTTTCCTGGGGGGGTCTGTACTAATGGAGGGGGGTGGTTTGTCCTGAGGGGAGTCTGTACTAATGGAGGGGGTGGTTTGTTCTGGGGGGGTCTGTACTAATGGAGGGGGGTGGTTTGTTCTGGGGGTCTGTACTAATGGAGGGGGGGTGGTTTGTTCTGGGGGATTCTGTACTAATGAAGGGGGTGGTTCTGTACTAATGCAGGTGGTGGTTTGTCCTGGGGGGGTCTATACTAATGTAGGGGGGTGATTTGTCCTGGGGGTCTATACTAATGTGGGGGGGGTGATTGGTCCTGGGGGTCTGTACTAATGTAGGGGGGTGGTTTGTTCTGGAGGGTCTATACTAATGTAGGGGGGGGTGATTTGTACTGGGGGGCTGTACTAATGTAGGGGGGTGGTTTGTCCTGGGGGGTCTATACTAATGTAGGGGGGATGATTTGTCCTGGGGGGTCTAAACTAATGTAGGGGGAGGTGATTTGTCCTGGGGGTCTGTACTAATGTAGGGGGGTGGTTTGTCTGGGGGGGTCTGGTCTGTACTAATGGAAGGGGACAGGTGGTTTTTCGCAGGGGTCTGTACTAATGGAGGGGGGCGGTTTGTCCTGGGGGGGTCTGTACTAATGAAGGGGGTGATTTGTCCTGGGGGGGGTCTAAACTAATGGAGGGGGGTGGTTTGTCCTGAGGGGAGTCTGTACTAATGGAGGAGTGGTTTGTTCTGGGGGGGTCTGTACTAATGGAGATGGGTGGTTTGTTCTGGGGGTCTGTACTAATGGAGGGGGGGTGGTTTGTTCTGGGGGGTTCTGTACTAATGGAGGGGGGTGGTTCTGTACTAATGGAGGGGGTGGTTTGTCCTGAGGGGGGTCTGTACTAATGGAGGGGGGGTGGTTTGTCCTGAGGGGGGTCTATTCTGATAAAGGGGGGTGTTGTCCTGGGGGTCTATACTGAGGGAGGGGTTTATACTTAGTGGGGGGTCTGCACTGACGGAGGGGGGTCTATACTTAGTGGAGGGGGGTCTGTACTGAGGGGCGACTATAGTTGGTGGAGGGGGTGATACCATGTTTTACTGCACCGGGTGACACCAACCCTAGTGATGCCACTGCAGCTGCGGGCTCTTGTTTCCCCTCTCCCTCTCCTCCTCGTGCGCGCTGCTGTGCTAGTGAGCGGCGCACTATGTTTCTTCCCCCGACCTTCTTATCGGCCAGAAGAGGATTGTGGGACATGTAGTCCCAAGGACTGGCAGCCCCACTGTAACACAGAAACTGCAGCCCACACAGCATGCTTAGCTGAATGGGAGAGAGAGAGCCAGGAGCCCGGGAAATCTTTCAGGGAAGTACACCCAGGACTCCAGAGGGAGAGGACAGTGCTGAGGGAACATCATCAGAGACAGAGAACCCCGCTGCCCTGCGCCTAATGAGGGAAAGCCACACAGCCTAGCGCCACCCCTGGTGGAGAAAGGAATGGAGTCATTGCCAGAATACAGATCTGGGCTCTACCCAGTGGAGTCACCATGGGCAATTCAGAGTGAGCTGACTCCTGATCAGAGGAACCGTTGTTGCTGTATCGCTGGGTCAGGTGAGAGGGCCGATAGGCCATTATTTACTAACATCCATAGGAACTGCAGATTCTGACCATCTCTTGTAACATGTCTGCAGTCTCTGACCATCTCTTGTAACATGTCTTCAGTCTCTGACCAACTCTTGTAACATGTCTGCAGTCTGTGACCATCTCCTGTACCATGTCTGCAGTCTCTGACCATCTCCTGTACTATGTCTGCAGTCTCTGATCATCTCCTGTACTATGTCTGCAGTCTCTGATCATCTCCTGTATTATGTCTGCAGTCTCTGACCATCTCCTGTACTATGTCTGCAGTCTCTGATCATCTCCTGTACTATGTCTGCAATCTCTGACCATCTCCTGTATTATATCTCCAGTCTCTGACCATCTCCTGTACTATGTCTGGGGGCTCTTTCTAACAGATTCTCTAACAGAAGCCCTCTCTGTGTGCATCAGAGAGACTCCCCTCCAGATCCCATTTGTGTACGTTCTTCCTGTATTTTCTTTATTGTTAAAAGATCATGGGAGGATCCCAGGGTAACAGAGACTTCTTAGGGGAACATCTCTGTGTTTGAGTCATTGCCATACAAACATTTGTAAAGGGGAGGAGTTGGTAAGATGACCACGCCCACGTGGGGGAGCCAGAAATATTTCTGCACCCAGGCGTCTGTGACCCTAGGATCGGCCATGTTCAGAGGGGACTGAATGCGGCCTGGCCGCCTGGTCCCCAATCAGGAGATTGTCTAGAAGAGATGAGGCCCTACTCTTTCACTCCTCATGAGGAACCTTTCCCTAGCATTAACACTGTCCCTCAAAGACAGGGTACCTGTCCCTACTCTGTCTGCCAAAAGCGAGCCAAAACCAGGGAGCCAGGGTCTTAGAAAGGCTCTACCTGACCCAAGATGGCCACTTGAGTCATGTGTGGCACCAACATCCAATAAGATAGTTTCCCCAGTGGCCCAGGAAACCATAGATGAACCCTGTTCCTTCTGACGTCCCCTCCAGCAACAGGGCTGCTGCGGAGGAGTTTAATTAACCACTTCAATGCAGGGCACTTTCGATCCTTCCTGCCCAGGCCAATTTTCAGCTTTCAGTGCTGTCACTTTATAAATGACGATTGCGTGGCCATGCTACACTGTACCCAAACAAAATAAGTTTTCTCCTTTACTGATGGGCACTGATAAGTTGCACTGATGGGCACTGATAAGGCGTCACTGATGAGGTGTTACCATAGAGATGGCACTGATGAGTTGGCACTGATGGGCACTAACGATGGGCACTGATAGGCGGCACTGATGGGCACTGATAGGCAGCACTGATAGGTGGCACTGATATGCGGCACTGATGGGTATTGATAGGCGGCACTGATGGGCACTCATAGGTGGCACTAGTGGGCACTGATGGGCAGATAGGTGAAACTGATGGGCACTGAAAGGTTCTACTGATGGGTACTTATGGGTGGCACTGATAGACAGCACTGATGGGCACTGATAGGCGGCACTGATGGGCACTGAAAGGTGGCACTGAAGGCCATTGATAGGCACTGATGGCTGGCACTGATAGATTTCACTGAAAAGGCATCACTGGTGGTACTGGCACTGGATGGCATTTTTCATTGGCACTGATTGGCAGCTGCCTAGGCTCTTATTGGCATTTCCCTGGTGGTCTAGGGTGGCATACCTGGTGGTCCAGTGTGGTGACCATCCCTGGTGGTCCTGGTGGCATCCTGCTGGACCTGGGCGGGCATCCGAGGGGGGCCGCGCTGATCAACAATAAGCACAGACCCGCCCCCCTCCATCAGGAGAGATGCCGATCAGCTCTCCTTTATGCGAGTGAAGAGAAGCCGATCAACGGCTTTTCCTGTTTACATTGTGATCAGCCATGATTGGACATGGCTGATCACGTGGTAAAGAGTCTCCGTCAGAGACTCTTTACCTAGATCGAGAGTTGCGGTGTCTCAGACTGACACGCCGCTACAACGAACGCCGCGATGCGCACCCCCAGGGGCGCGCAGTGACTTAATATCCTGAGAACGTCATATGACGTCCGGTCAGGATATCGCAATCACTTTGCCGCTGTCATTTTGCTATATGGCGGGCAGCAAGTGGTTAAAACCATTTAAACCAGGGGTTCTTACCTGTGGTCCATGGACCCCTAAGCAGTCCTTGGATGGGTTTCAGGGGATCTGTGAGGGTCACATAAAAAAATAACATTTACATTTGGACATGGTACAGGAGATGGTTAGCGGATGTGGGTATGATACAGGGGATGGTTGGAGGATGCGGACATGGTACAGGAGATGGTTAGAGGATGCGGGTATGATAAAGGAGGTGGTCAGAGGATGTGGACATGGTACAGGAGATGGTTAGAGGATGCTGACATGATACAAGAGGCGGTCAGAGGATGTGGACATGGTATAGGAGATGGTTAGAGGATGCGGACATAATACAAGAGGTGGTTAGAGGATGCGGACATGATACAGGAGATGGTTAGAGGAAGCAGACATGGTACAGGAAATAGTTAGAGGATGCAGACATGATACAGGAGGTGGTCAGAGAATGCAGACATGGTACAGGAGGTGGTTAGAGGATGCCAACGGGATACAGGAGTTGGTTAGAGGATGCGAACATGGTACAGGAGATGGATAGAGGATGCGGACATGATACAGGAGGTAGTCAGAGGATGCGGACATGGTACAGGAGGTGGTTAGAGGATGAGGACATGATACAGGAGATGGTTAAAGGATGAGGAGATGGTACAGGAGGTGGTTAGAGGATGCAGACATGATAAATGAGGTGGTCTGAGGATGCAGAGATGGTACAAGAGGTGGTTAGAGGAAGCGGACATGGTACAGAAGGTGGTATGAGGATGTGGACAGGATACAGGAGGTGATCAGAGACTGCAGACATGGTACAGGAGGTGGTTAGAGGATGTGGACAGGATACAGGAGGTGATCAGAGACTGCAGACATGGTACAGGAGGTGGTTAGAGGATGTTGACATGGTACAGGTGACAGTTAGAGGATGCGGACATGGTACAGGAGATGTTTAGAGGATGCAGAAATGGTACAGGAGGTGGTTAAAGGATCTCACTTCCTGTTTGACTGTGGGACAGGAAGTGAAGGGAAATATCCATAATGGGACACAGATGGTGAAAAAAAAAATCTGACAGCGGTTATAACCCTTTTTTGCTCTATCCAAAGTGAAAAAGAAATGTTGTCTATGGTTTTACTTTAACAACAAAAAGACTGGATGGTATTTTTGGATATCTGCAGTTTTTGGATTGAGCTAACAGAGGTCAGATTACCTGTATATTTCATTTAGTCAGTTTGGGAAAAGAAATCATTTAACTCAAAGCACGTAACATGTTGGGTCTCTCACTTTCGGTTTAATAGAAATAAAATAAATTACTTCACCTCTAGCATCCTCAATATTTACTTTCATTGCTGTATAACATAATTATTAAAAGTGTATAAAATTATCGAATAAAAAAGTTGCAAATATTTGCGATTAGGCTTGTGTAACAAATATAACCTAGTATGTCTAAGGTAGGCATACACAAATTACAAAACCAAAAGGTTTAATGCTTAGAATGATATGCTGTCTTAACTGCATGCACTTTTTAAGTTAAATGAAAACATCTGTCTGCAAAGACAGTTGCAGAAAGTGAGTCCTGGAGAACTGCCCAGTTCTAGAAAGGGGAAGGGTGGTGGTGTTAGAAGGGGGGGGGGAGATGTGATTAATATGCTCAGCAAAGTTCTCTTTGACGTGTGGTTGAGAAGGGTGTGGGGAGGGTATAGGTCTCCTCAAGTTTTGCAGAAGGGAGGAGTGCCTTAGTGCAAACAACTTTGTGTAAACTCGCTCTCAGGCATCACTTGTAAGTGAACAGAGGTCTACAGACACAGGCGGCGAGTGCAAGAAAAGCATCTCTTTCAAGAGGACTATTTATTCACTTTTTACTTAGAAAAGGTGAGTTATTTTATTCTTACTGTGTTTTTACTAGTGTGAACTACACATAGCCAGATATGTATTTACAGGAAAACTACAGATGCAAGTAAACCTTGGCAAGCTATTTCGTGCTACAGAAACATATACCTACGATGGAGAAGAGAATATAAATTTATTTTATTATACTGGTATTATTTGTAAAACAGCTATAGACTACATATAGGTTAAATCATAAACATTACACATTGGGGTAGAGAATGTTAGCTGTGTTTACTCTGAATAACTAATCATGAGAAGATTAAATAAATAAATAGGAATTTGCTTTTTACACAATTGCATAATTAAAGTGAGTCTTCACTAATTTTATGCAGTAAAAATTCCCAACCCCACCCCTATAGTAAACTGAGTGAAGATTCTCAAATCCTATATTAAACTGAGTGAATATTCTGAGCTCCTATAGTAAACTGAGGGGAGATGCTTAACTCCTTTAGTAAACTGAGTAAAGAGTCTAAACTCCCTTAGTAAATTGAATGAAGATTCTGAACTCCTATAGTAAATTGAGTGAAGATTCTTAAATCATTTAGTAAACTGAGTGAATATTCTCAACTCATTTAGTAAACTGAAGGAGGATTCTTAACTCCTTTAGTAAGACAGCCTCATTGGATGGACCACTACTGGAAAATTCAAGTACATTTACAACTAAGTATTTTGAAGATTGCATGATGACTACATATTCACACATTCCTGAAGGCACGGCGCACTGTTAGTCTGCATGCACCCACAATGCATACTGCATTGAGGACCACATGAATTGTGTATTTATCATGCAGTCCCCATGTAAAGAACAGAGATTACACAGAATAAAGGATTGTAGATTATATCTAAATTGAATACTAGTGTATCTTGATCTTGTCCCTCGACTTTTCCTATTTTAATGAGAAATGAGTGAGCTTTTTAAAATCAAACACATTCTGATTTGCAAATGGGAAAACTCAGGATCAAATGGTGATCTAGGATCTGGTTTGCTCTCCCTTGGTTTATAGTTTCTTCCTCGAAGAGTAAAAAGAGACAGATGTTGGACATAGTCTAGGATGAGGGGCCCCGGTATGTAGGGGGATGCATGAAATAGACTTTACCAGTAACAGATTTCACCCTGCATGTGGCTCACATTTTAGATGAAAAAAATACTCTCCTTCCTTAACAGTCCTGATCGTTGTGTTCCATACGCAGCTGTGGAAGTGTCTTTGTCTAAAAATAACGGTTAGACTGAAATATCTGCTCCGTAGAAGTTAGCTGGATTTTCCATGTAACAGTAAAAGATCAGTTATTGGCCATGTAGGGGTTTCGCAAATTTGTGATTTGTGGACTGTGGTGTATAATTCAGTAGAAGTGATTGCTGGGTATATGGCACTATGGGTACAGGCACATTTGATTGGTGTTACTTTATGGTGAGATAACATTTGCTATTGAAAACAGAAGATATGGTTCCTTTTTTCTTAGTATGATGTATAATGCATTTATTTACTGCTTACCTCCAGTAACCAAAGTGACACTGTGTGTACAATAATTAGAATATTATCTCCATGGTAACATGGTAACAAACACATCTTACTTATGGAAAAAGAAGAATCTAGTGATCATGCAAAGGAGTAAATTGTGGGTGGACTATCGGTTTAAGCACTGCCCACTCACAAAATTCTCTTGCCTCTTTTTAAAGTTCAGTAAAATCCTGTGCGTCAGATCAAAAATGTAATTTTTGAATTCCAAATGTGTTTATGGTGCAAGAGAGGCTGAAAAAAGTAAATACAAATTGGACTAGTTTTGCTCCTGGGTATCGCCAGACTTTTTTGAGTTACTGTGCACTGTCACCTCCTGGCACTGGCCATTTACTGCGTGCTTCTCTGTGACATCACTAGCATTGAGCCTTGGGGGCATGTGGCCCTCATATCTTACTGGGTGTCTTGGGTCTTGATGCTACAATTAGTTACCCTACTCATGTCTCAGGGCACCTAATCACCAGCTTTTCTGAATATCAGCACAAACTGTACTGACAAGCCGCACACTTCATACCATCATGTGACCAGGCATGTACCAATGAGCAGGCTGCATGAACAGGGGAGATACCAGCTCCAGGACAGGGCACTGCTGGGATGCTTGAAGGGCCTGGTGGGGCATAGACGCAGGGCCAGTCACCCATAAGTGTGCCACTCCTCCTCACACTTTGCTGTTCTATCTGCTATCAAAAGGTAAAGTACATGCACAGGGGTATGTGGGCATGGTGGGGTTGTAAAAAGGCTGCAGATGCAGAAGCAGGGGTACAGTAATGACTGCAGAGGGGCACATTGGTGGCAGAGGTGTGCTTGGGAGAGAGTAGTGGTAGACGTGTATGAAGAAAATGCAGTGTTGAAAGAGGGTGCAGGAGTTGCTGTATGTTAATTACTCCTGACCATTGCACTTTGTATACTGGAAGTGTAACAGTTAGGAGTGAGCAACGTGCAGCATAGCATACAGAGTTCAGCAGTTAGAATTATGTAACTGTTGAGGGAGAGGTCTAGTTTTGCTGGTTGCCAGGGGGGCTATTGATACTGGCTGCTGGGAGATCTGTTGTAGCTGCAGGGGGTCTTTTTGCTGAGGTGATACTTTGCTGCAAGGGGGGTTTATTGTTGTGTGTGTGTGGGGGGGGGTCTATTGTTGCTGGGGGGGTCTACTTACTGTTGCTAGGGGGGTCTATTGTTACTGGCTGCAGGGGATCTAGTTTACTGATTTTCTTGTTCCATACAAATTATTTAGCACCACAAAATCATACTTATCTCTGTATACTCTAAAAGGAACGGTACTGGGAGGTAGTTAGGGGTGGAACCAAGTAACAGTGCTCGGAGGTGGGTAGGGGGCGGCGACAACGAGTAACTCAGAAGGGGGGGGGGGTTCCTGCACCCACTCTCTGAGAAAAAAAGCCCTGAGTAATTCTAAACAGTAATGTGTTCAAAATGACACACCAAGCTGCTGCTGACACCTCATATGTGCTCCCAAATCAACATTAAATAGCAATACAATATAGTGTCGCACTGCTTAAATTCAACAACAAAACAGTGCTAATAAAAACAACATTTCATCAATGACAAAACAAGGAAATATGTCATAAACAATATAATATAATGTACATCCATGACTTCAAAGTCCTTTTAAAGTAAAGATATTTCAGGCTTTGCGACACCACAACTCCAGTGCTCCACAGCAAACATGAAAAACAAATCGTGTTCCACCTTCGTGTCAATTATGCCCTGACCTCAAAGATTGGGCCCATATACCAATATAGGTCAAAGTGGCACTTATATTTTCTGAAGTGGAGGATGACAATATCTCATTTGTAGAAGAGACCTCAAACCCATCTGTCACCCTCCGGAAAAGGGGTTATGCACATTTAATCTGCATTTCTATATGGGCCCGAGCTTTGTTTAAGTACTGTTAGTGAGTTGTTCACATATCAGTTTCTAAACATATCATAGGTGAAGCCATTTTGTCCACAGCTGCTGACAAAGAAGTAGAATGTAAAAAGTTTTATTTACTGGTTATGCAAGTAATGGATGAGCAGACTGAGGATCTATAAAAGAGGGGTTCCCACCCCATGGCTCCGGCAGGCCTTGTGCAAGGGAACTGTGTCAAAAATAAGCATCTGGCTCGGATAGCTCATGCGAACCCTAGGTGCAGCAATAGACGCTTCGGGAATTGTGGCCAGTGAGGGGATGTACTCCATATTTGTTAGTCGTGCCAACGGCTGATTGCTTTTTGATCCAAGGTCTTTGTTCTGTTACATACCCTGTTCCTCCTCACGATCCACAAGAATGCCAAGTTGGCTCTATTACATTGCCCTATTCCAGGTCTTTTTGCCTATCAACAGAAATTGACCTATTTGTTTTTTTGTCTGCTAAGTGGACCATTGCCCAGGTCTGGAAGAAACCACCTTGATGATCAATGAAGAGATGTTTACCATTTTAGGGGACTCCCACTTTAAGTTTCTCAAAATCTGTGAACCCTGGATTAACTTTTCCTTTTCCTTTACACCCAGCCAATTTAGGCTGTCTATAGCTTATAGCCTGAGACAGCACTGAGTCTATGATACTTGCTCCCCTCCCATCCCTTTTATCTATTCCTTTTTTCCTCCTTACTTGCATTCTCTTTAGTTTCTCTACACTTTTCTGGTTGTAATTGCTATCAGGAAGCCTGCCTTTATGGAACTCGATGGTTTAAACATACTCGGTGAATGATCCAGACTCCCAAGCGGTTAACTGTACTTAACCATGTTTATGTTATTTGATACTTGATATTCTGTGTAATTTTTTCAGTCACCTTGTGTTGGCAAACTTGGGAGCACGCCTGTTCAGTGTACTAAGACCAAGGAGGTAGCCTTCCATGAAGCTAGTATGCCCTGTGTTAAAGCAGAACTAAACCCTCCTATTCTTTTTAGCCAAGGAAGCTGCCATCTTAGTTACTGTTTGATCTACAACTGGCATGGTGCTGCACATTTGATCAGTTATGATACCAGCCATTTGATGGTTTGACAGTTTGGTTGAGAGCACAAACAAGTGTGACAGTTAGCATTCCTGCCATGCCAGAATATAACTGTTTTTAAAATAATTAAATTGGTAGGTATAGTTCCGCTTTAAGAAACTGAACTATGAAGCAGTTAAGAGGGGTTTTGTCTAAGGAGATACTGCTTTATTACTGTTTTGACCACCAATTGACCAAAGAGAACTGCCAAAGCGGACCACAAACTCTGGCAAATCACGGGTGTCAGTTATGGCCACCAACAGCTTGTTGTCTGGGGAACATAGATGGCTCTGGAAAAATATCCCAAGCTTTGAACATCTGATAGAGCACTGTTCAATCCATCATCTGAAAATGGAAAGAGTATGGCACAACTGAAAACCTACCTAGACATCGCTGTCCACCTAAACTGACAGGCTGGGCAAGGAGAGCATTAATTAGAGAAGCAGCCAAGAGGCCCATGGTAACTCTGGAGGAGCTGCAGAGATCCACAGCTCATATGGGAGAATCTGTCCACAGGACAACTATTAGTCGTGCACTCCACAGATCTGGCCTTTATGGATGAGTGGCAAGAAGAAAGCCATTGTTGAAAGAAAGCCATAAGAAGTACAGTTTGCAGTTTGTGAGAAGCCATGTAGGGGCACAGCAAACATGTGGCAGAAGGTGCTCTGGTAAGATGAGACCAAAATTGAACTTTTTGGTCTAAAAGTAAAAAAGTTATGTGTGGCGGAAAACTAAAACTGCACATCACCCTGAACACACCATCTCCACTGTGAAACATGGTGGCGGCAACATCATATTGTGGGGATGGTTTTCGTCAGCAGGGACAGGGAAGCTGGTCTGAGATGATGGGAAGATAGATGGAGCCAAATACAGGGCAATCTTAGACTAAAACCTGTTAGAGTCTGCAAAAGACATGAGACTGGGGCGGAGGTTCACCTTTCAGCAGGACGATGACCCTAAACATACAGCCAGAGCTACAATGGAATGGTTTAGATCAAAGCATATTTATGTGTTAGAATGGCCAGGTCAAAGTCCAGACCTAGATCCAATTGAGAATCTGTTGCAAGACTTGAAAATTGCTGTTCACAGACGCTCTCCATCCAATCTGACAGAGCTTGAGCTATTTTGCAAGGAAGGATGGAGAATTTCACTCTCTAGATGTGCAAAGCTGGTAGAGACATCCCCAAAAAGACTTGCAACTGTAATTGCAGTGAAAGGTTGTTCTACAAAGTATTGACTCGGGGGGCTGAATACAAATGCATGCCACATTTTTTAGATATTTATATGTAAAAAATGTTGAAAACCATTTATCATTTTCCTTCCACTTCACAATTATGTGCCACTTCGTGTTGGTCTATCATATAAAATCCCAGTAAAATACATTTAAGTTTTTGGTTGTAACATGACAAAATGTGGAAAATGTCAACGGGTATGAATACTTTTTCAAGGCACTGTATTTATTTTCAATATGAGACTCAGCATGCAAAAAAAACATTCTATCATTTGTCCAATATTCTCATTGTGTGTATTATGTATTAGGGTGGAAAATGTAATAAATGTATGAATAATATTAAATGAAATATTTATGAAATTATTTATTAGCTTTTTTTCTTTAAAAGTCACTTTCTTTATCTCTTTCTTACACCACCTACATTGAGTGGCTTGGCTTTGCCATTCATTTACTGAATTAAGAGACAAGAAATCAAGAAAGCTTACAATAATGCACTAAGCCAAAAAAATGCATACTCAGACTTTCCACTTCTTTTTCTTCTCTCTATGGCTAACACATTTTACTAAAGCGTGAGTGTGTAAGATCTGGTGCAGCTCTGCATAAAAACCAATCAGTTTCCAGGTTTTATTGTCAAAGCTTACTTGAACAAGCTGAAGTTAGAAGCTGATTGGCTGCCATGCACAGCTGCACCAGATTCTGAGTGCTCCAGTTTTAGTAAATCTTCCCCTGTGTGCCCTACTTCTAGCCAACCAGCAGACATTTCCTAACAACGTTGGTGGCTATCGGATAGTAGAGGTTAATAGCCGACAGTCTGATTTCTGTCCAAAACCAATTCATTAGCAGTTAATGAAGTATGAACTGTTAGGTCTACTGGCCCATTAACAAACCAGCACCCTTTACCCATCTCCAAATTGAAGTCTTTGAGAGGAAGCCCAGCCTTTACCCAAATTTACAAAATCTCCCTCTATGCATGTCTCAGCATTAAATTTACTTTTACCTTGTTCCTGTAATAAGAAACTGAATTTATTTCATTTCTGTAAAGTCATCACTAGCAGCATCCTTCAACCATCTATAAATTCAAGTCCTTGAGGGGGAGCCCAGCCATTATGTACATTTACTGTAAAACCCTATGTTATCAATGTCTCAGCATTCATTTTTCCTTTACCTTGTTCCTGTAGTGAGAAACAGCTTTTATTTCATTTCTGTGACATCATTACTCAGTTTGTAAAATTCCTGCGGAGGCAGCTGCTAGGAGCTCAGTTCCCAATAGTATAGTCACGCCTCCAGAACTACATCTCCCAAGAACACTTTCCCCACACACAGAATGTGTGCAGGTGTTCCGTCAGAATTGGCGACCCGTCAGATTAGGTAACGGAAGTGACATTCCATCGCAGCCATCTTGGTACACCCCGCATTCGTCCGCAGTAAGGCTACAGTCAGAAGGCTTCAAGCAGACATCTTTTTAAACCCACCGAAGTCTTGCATTTCACACTTACTGTATTTATTAGCGTATAACGCTCACTTTTTCACCATGAAAATCGGGTGCAAATAGCGTGTGCGTGTTATATGCCAATACTTCAATTTTAGCTGCCTTGGAGGGGACAGGGAGGGGGGCGGGACGAGTGCCGTCAGATTACATACAGTGAGTAAACATACTGTTTACTTGGCGGCCTCTGTAATAGGAAGTCCCATCTCCTGGGCCGCCATTGGACCACTGTTCTGTCTATCATAGGAGATTCTCACTGTATGTAATCTGTCGGCGTGCATCCCGCCCCCCTCCCTGTCCCCTCTAGGCTGCAGATGGGCATCAATCAGGCTGCACTGATGGCAATGGTGAGGCTGCTGCATTGATGGCAATGGTGAGGCTGTTGCATTGATGGCAATGGTGAGGCTGCTGCATTGATGGCAATGGTGAGGCTGTTGCATTGATGGCAATGGTGAGGCTGCTGCATTAATGGCAATGGTGAGGCTGCTGCATTAATGGCAATGGTGAGGCTGCTGCATTGATGGCAATGGTGAGGCTGCTGCATTGATGGCAATAGTGAGGCTGCTGCATTGATGGCTATGGCAAGGCTGCTGCATTGATGGCAATGGCAAGGCTGCTGCATTGATGGCAATGGTGAGGCTGCTGCATTGATGGCATTGGTGAGGCTGCTGCATTGATGGCATTGGTGAGGCTGCATTGATGTGGACTGATAAGGCTGGTTGTGAGGCTGCAAATGGGCATTGTTCAGGCTGCGTTGATGGCAATGGTGAGGCTGCAGATGGGCACGGACCCTTATTTTGCTTCAAAGTTCCTTATTTAAAATGTAAGTTTTTTTTCCTGAAACTTCCCTCTTAAAATGAATGTGCGTGTTATATGCTTGTGCGTGTTATACGCCGATAAATACAGTATTTTTAATGGTAAAATTAGCTTATATATTGAAATACAGTATTTTGAAATCAGTCAGACTGTTTTAATGTTAAATTTTAAAAGCAGCGGTGTTCTGTCAGATTAGAAAACCTGTGAGATCAGCAGGCTTTCCGCTGCTTTTAAAATTCAACATCAAAACAGTGTCACAGATTTCTAAGACCCCGCCCACAAGCCAGATGTAATTAGGCAGGAATAACAGGTGATTGAAGTCCACATCTTCAAAATGAGAGAAGAAACACACTTGTCACTTGTCACAGATGTCATTGTACGTCGGCTCGCTTTTTTTGGATATGCATTATAGCAAAAAGTTAAATTTTTTTCAAAATTGTCGCTCTTTCTTTGTTTATAGTGCCAAAAATAAAAAAAGCAGAGATGATCAAATACCACCAAAAGAAAGCTCTATTTGTGGGAAAAAAAGGACATCAATTTTGTTTGGGTACAACGTCGCACGACCGCGCAGTTAAAGCGACGCAGTGCCATATCGCAAAAAAATGGCCTGGTCATTAAGGGGGAAAATTCTCAAGTGGTTAACCACTATAGATCCGCGCTATAGCCAAATGACAGCTACAGTGCGGACCTGCTTTGCCGGGACTACGTCCATTGATGTCATCCCGTGCACGAGTGGCCTGCGCACTAGTATTCGCCAGGCAGTATGCATTGCACACTAGCACATTATGAAATACTTACCTTAGAACGATAAAAGTCAATAAGAGTCAGTGAGCCAATCAGGAGATGGAGGGGGTGGGGCCAAGCCCTGGCTCCGTGTCTGAATGGACACACAGAGCAGCGGGTCGGCTCGGGTGCCCCCATAGCAAGCTGTTTGCTCTGGGGTCCACTTGGCAGGAGGGTGGGGCCAGGAGCACCGAAGAGGGACCCAAGATGAGGAGGATCCAGGTTTCTCTGTGCAAAACCATTACACAGAGCAGGTAATTATGCCATGTTTGTTATTTTTCGACAAAAAAAACAAGACTTTAGTATCACTATAATGCATTCTCTGCTTAAAGGTAAAATACCTTCTGCATGCTCCTCCCCCTTAGCCCCCCCCTTATGCTTACCTGAGCCCGATCTCGATCCAGAGATGTGCATAAGAGCAGCAGCTCTCTCAGCTCTTTCCCTCCTCATTGGCTCAGATATAGAAGCGGGAGCCATTGGCAATCACAGCCAGTAAGGAGGGAATGAAGAGCTAGGCCAAGCAGCGCTTTGTGTGTCTTATGGACACACAGAGTGGGGCTTGGGAGCGGTCATGCACGTATCAATCGGCTTGCTATGGAGGCACATGGTGGGGGGAGGAGCCAGGAGCGCTGGTGGAGGACCCCAGAATAGGAGGATAAGGGCTGCTCTGTGCAAAATCATTGCCAAGAGGAGGTAAGCATGACATGTTTGTTATTTTAATAAAAAAACTCAAAGCTTTACCATCACCTTAATTATGTTGAAAACTGCCACAATCCCTTTGTTAAATAGACATGGAACCCACTCCAGTTTCTATTTCACACTTTCCATTTTTCTGCCCCATCAAACTCAAATAAAACTGTGGACAGAATTAAGTGGAATAAATCTTCAAGAAGCCGAATTACAGTATCTCACAAAAGTGAGTACACCCCTCACATTTTTGTAAATATTTTATTATATATTTTCATGTGACAACACTGAAGAAATGACACTTTGTTACATTGTAACAAAGCAATATTTTATTCTATCTTTTCCTGTGACAACGCTGAAGAAATCACACTTTGTCATTTACAATGTAAAGTAGTGAGTGTACAGCTTGTATAACAGTTTAAATTTGCTGTCCCCTCAAAATAACTCAACACACAGCCATTAAAGTCTAAACCGCTGGCAACAAAAGTGAGTACACCCCTAAGTGAAACTGTCCAAATTGGGCCAGATTAGCCGTTTTCCCTCCCGGTGTCATGTGACAAGGTCTCAGGTGGGGCATATGCCCCAGTAGAAGGACCTCTAGTCCGAAACATGTCGGGTTGTGATTGATTTTTTGTTCCTGGTACCACGCTACTTTTTATTGTGATCACTTTTATCTTGGCTGCTGTTATCTGGATTTTTACCCTATTTGGTTTAAAATAAACCTGCTTCTTTGGATTTAAGCACTATGTGGAGCCTTTTTTTCCTTTTCCATGTCCCCATGATGGCTTTGTGAAAGGTGCATTCCTCCTATATACACCTGTCAGAGAAGTGCGTACAACCAGACCTGGAACATCTGATGTCTTTAGGTCGTTTACCATTGCTACAAAGGAACCAGTGGAACCTGCCGTATACGCCTCTACAACAAACATCTATTTGGATCGATCAATCCTTAAGCCTGTATGACACCTAGCCGTACGGCAAACGTGTCCACCTGTTCCGGAAAGCGTATTTGCTCCATTCATTCTTTGCTGTGGATACTGAGTATTGGAACACCACCTCTGTGAAACCACGTAGCACCCTTGAGATACCTCTCACTCATCTTACATTTATACTGCTCACCTTTGTTGAACATTTATATGACCATAATGTTCACGTTATTGGTCGTTAATATGATCATGGACTCACTATAATAATACAATATTGTATTTGGCTTCCTGCATTTTTTATATTTAGTTAATTACTATCATGCTGCACAGCTGATAGTCACATTTGTGTTGATTTTTATGTATAACAAAAATGAGTATACCCCTAAGTGAAAATGTCTAAATTGGGCCCAAAGTGTCACTATTTTGTGTGACCACCATTATTTTCCAGCACTCCCTTAACCCTTTTGAGCATGGAGTTCACCAGAGCATCACTGGAGTCCACTTCCATGACAACATCACAGAGCTGGTGGATGTTAAAGATCTTGCACTCCTCCACCTTCCATTTGAGGATGCCCCACAGATGCTCAATAAGGTTTAGGTCTGGAGACGTGCTTGGCCAGTCCATCACCTTTACCCTCAGCTTCTTTAGCAAGGCAGTAGTCGTCTTGGAGGTGTGTTTGGGGTCGTTATCATATTGGAATACTGCCCTGCGGCTCAGTCTCCGAATGGAGGGGATCATGCTCTGATTCAGTATGTCACAGTACATGTTGGCATTCATGGTTCCCTCAATGAACTGTAGCTCCCCAGTGCCAGCAGCACTCATGCAGCCCCAGAACATGACACTCCCACCACCATACTTGATTGTAGGCAAGACACACTTGTCTTTGTACTCCTCACCTGGTTGCTGCCATACACGCTTGACACCATCTGAACTAATTAAGTTTATCTTGGTCTCATCAGACCACAGGGCATGGTTCCAGTAATCCATGTCCTTAGTCTGCTTGTCTTCAGCAAACTGTTTGCAGGCTTTCTTGTGCATCATCTTTACAAGAGGCTTCCTTCTGGGACGACAGCCATTCAGACCAATTTGATTCAGTGTGCGCGTATAGTCTGAGCATTGACAGGCTGACCCCCCCACCCCTTCAACCTCTGCAGCAATTCTGGCAGCACTCATACGTCTATTTCCCGAAGACAACCTCTGGATATGATGCTGAGCCGTGCACTCAACCTCTTTGGCGGACCATGGCGAGGCCTGTTCTGAGTGGAACCTGTCCTGTTAAACCGCTGTATGGTCTTGGCCATCGTGCTGCAGCTCAGTTTCAGGGTCCTGGCAATCTTCTTATAGCCTAGGCCATCTTTATGTAGAGCAACAATTCTTTTTTTCAGATCCCCAGAGAGTTCTTTGCCATGAGGTGCCATGTTGAACTTCCAGTGACCAGTATGAGAGAGTGAGAGTGATAACACCAAATTTAACACATCTGCTCCCCTTTCACACCTGAGACCTTGTCACATGACACCGGGAGGGAAAACGGCTAATCTGGCCCAATTTGGACATTTTCACTTAGGGGTGTACTCACTTTTGTTGCCAGCGGTTTAGACAATAATGGCTGTGTGTTGAGTTATTTTGAGGGGACAGCAAATTTAAACTGTTATACAAGCTGTACACTCACTACTTTACATTGTAAATGACAAAGTGTGATTTCTTCAGCGTTGTCACAGGAAAAGATAGAATAAAATATTTACAAAAATGTGTGGGGTGTACTCACTTTTGTGAGATACTGTATGTCTACTGAGAGCCACACCTATTTCACTCCAGAAAAAAAATATATAGCAAGGAACCCTCATCATAGTAACAATTGCAATATACAGCATTTTATCTAAGAGAAAGAGGCCATAAACCATTTCCTGAAGTATTCCGCTGCAGAGTTATCTAAGGAAGTGAAGCCTTTATCGACTGGAGAACAGCTGGGGCCATGTACAGTTTGAAACTGACTGAGGGCCACAAAGAAGTGAGAAAAAAGAAAAAAGCCCCCCCCCCCATGTCAAGTCAAAGCTTAATTAGCTAGATTTTAAAACATTTAAAACAATGCTGTATTCCAGTTAGAGCATAGGCATTCTTTAAACTGTGAATTCAGCATGGGGGGACTATTTCTGGCTACATAACCTCATCTTAGCATTCCAGTCATACTGAGGGAATGTGTATATATTTTGAAGGCCTCAGAAGAAGAGACGGGAACCACCCATTGCTCAATACTCAGAGTCATAGAGCTGGAAGGAAGGGTATTCGATCCTAAACAGATGTAGCTAGTGTGCTACACATGTTGCCTCCTAGCAGGCCAAGCACGATGATAACTTCATGGCAGACAGCCAAGGGAAGCTATACTTTTCCTTGGGATCCAAGCAACAGATTAGCAATAGGATGGGCCACTAGCACTCCTTCCTAAACTCTGTCTCTGCTGAAGACTGTTGCAGTTTCTCCATTATGGAACATGTTGTATGAAGAGAAAGTTTTGTGCATTGCCCGGTTAAAAAACAACTGAATAAGGAAAGAAATATAAGAGAAAACTAAAGTGAAAGACTCAGTTTTTATATATATTCTGTATTTAAGAGTAGGAAAATCTGTGTTCACACGTACTTACTGTATTTATTGGTGTATAGCACTCACTTTTTCACCATGAAAATTGGGTGCAAATAGTGTGTGCGTGTTATACGCCAATACTTTAATTTTAGCTGCCTCGGGGGGGGGGGGACAGGGAAGGGGGCAGGACGAGCGCCGTCAGATTACATACAGTGAGAAACTCCTGTTTACTTGGTGGCCTCTGTAATAGGAAGTCCCGTCTCCTGGGCTGCCATTGGACCACTGTTCTGTCTATCATAGGAGATTCTCACTGTATGTAATCTGTCGGTGCTCATCCCACCCCCCTCCCTGTCCCCTCTAGGCTGCAGATGGGCATCGATCAGGCTGCACTGAAGGCAATGGTGAGGCTGCATTGATATAAACTGATGAGGCTGCATTGATGGCACTTGTGAGGCTGCAGATGGGCACTGACCCTTATTTTGCTTCAAAGTTCCTTATTTAAAATTTAAGTTTTTTTCCTGAAACTTCCCTCTGAAAATGAATGTGCGTGTTATACGCCTGTGCGTGTTATACACCGATAAATATGGTACTTACACTTTAATGGTTGGTTCACACTTGCATCACCCTCTGAAGAGCTCTGAAGCTCTGAAGAGCTTAAAGGGGTGGTTGGGGGGAGACCCCTGACCACAGATGTAAATTGGGCCTAAAGAATAAATCCAAACAAAACTTTTTATTTTCTTTTTCAACAGAGCAGATAAGAGCCAGAATCTGTTAAAGTGATTTTAAAGTCAACATTTTTTTTTTACCTGAATGCATTCCCTGCATTAAGTTAAAAAAAACATCCCAGTAGTTGCATTGCCCCCACCTCCCTAAACACTTACCTGAAACTTTTCTTAATCCAGAGGTGTGCCCTGTGCCCCTCTGAAGCAGTGCTCCCCCTCTTCCTCTTCTCACAGGACACGGGGGGGGGGGGGGGGTGGCATTGGCTCCTACTGCTGTCAATAAAGTCCTATGAGGAGGGAGGGGGGATGCAGGGCTGGGCCATGCTGTCTGTGTCTATGGATGCAAATAGAGCCCACCCGCACAAATGCCCCTATAGCAGCCCGCTTGCTCTAACGGCACTCACAAAGGAGAAGGAGCGGAGAAAGCCAGTGGGGTACCACAGGAAAGGTGGTAAGGGGCTGCTCTGTGCAATTGCACAGAGCAGATAAGTATGACTTTATAACCATAGAAAGTTTTTATTGCTGTCTGTATCCTCACTGGGGACATTTCTTCTTAGCAACATCAGGGCAAGAAATAAGAGGATGAGAGTGTCACCAGGACAGAAAACATGAAGAGCAATAAACCTGACAGATTTTCTAACCAACATTCTATTAAATCAATGTGCTTTTATAGTTGTCTCTGTCTCCAGCAGAGAGTTATCACTTGCAGTCCTGGTGGCAGAAACTCAGGGAAATAAAAACATGATAAAGGTTTCAAATTGGCGCTTTAAAAGGGCTATACCACCCAAGGCTGGTAGGAGGGACTCCTGATCATGTGGCACTATGATTGGTTGCACAGTGCTAACGTCTTTGTAAGCCCATACTATTGGCCCCCAATCGTCGGTAGTTGACTGTTTGCTGTTGGTGACAACTCAGTCACAGTTCTAGGGCCACCATTGGAGTGTGCCCCAGAACAAGACAGCGACACAGATATACAGCAGCTGGACATTAAGACGCACCTGTCTGCCCATGCATATATGCTTATTGCTGTCCTAAAGGGGTCAAAGTTGACCTATCATCAGATATGCATGATAAGTAATGGTTATTTGCATTTTTTTTTATTATTACTTTTAGAAATCACACTACTCTCTCCAACAATGACATGTAAATCCTGGTGCCTGTGCAGTTTTGGGCTTTGTTCACAACTATCTTATCCTACTTTTTTTGGTGGGGCGCAAACAAACTGAAAAGTTTTGAAAAAAAACCCCATCAATCACAGCAACTGTGCCTATCAAACACAGCCATTGTGCCCATCGAACACAGCCACTGTGCCCATCAAAATGCAGCCACTGTGCCCATCAAATGCAGCCACTGTGCCTATCAAATGCAGCCACTGTGCCATATCAAATGCTCCCACTGTGCCATCAAATGCTGCCACTGCGCCCCATCAAATACAGTGTGTCCATCTTATGAAGCCACTGTGCCCATCAAATGCAGCCTCACCGTGTCTCATCAAATGCAGCCTCACTGTCCCATCAAATGCAGCCTCACTGTCCCATCAAATGCAGCCTCACTGTCCCATCAAATGCAGCCTGTGTCCCATCAAATGCAGCCTCACTGTCCCAACAAATTCAGCCTGTGTCCCATCAAATGCAGCCTGTGTCCCATCAAATACAGCCTCACTGTCCCATCAAATGCAGCCTCACTGTCCCATCAAATGCAGCCTGTGTCCCATCAAATGCAGCCTCACTGTCCCAACAAATTCAGCCTGTGTCCCATCAAATGCAGCCTGTGTCCCATCAAATGCAGCATCACTGTCCCATCAAATGCAGCCTGTACCCCATCAAATGCAGCCCATGTCCCATCAAATGCAGCCTCACTGTCCCATCAAATGCAGCCTCACTGTCCCATCAAATGCAGCCTCACTGTCCCATCAAATGCAGCCCATGTCCCATCAAATGCAGCCTCACTGTCCCATCAAATGCAGCCTCACTGTCCCATCAAATGCAGCCTGTGTCCCATCAAATGCAGCCTGTGTCCCATCAAATGCAGCCTCACTGTCCCATCAAATGCAGCCTAACTGTCCCATCAAATGCAGCCTGTGTCCCATCAAATGCAGCCTCACTGTCCCATCGAATGCTGCCTCACTGTCCCATCAAATGCAGCCTGTGTCCCATCAAATACACCCTCACTGTCCCATCAAATGCAGCCTGTGTCCCATCAAATGCAGCATCACTGTCCCATCAAATGCAGCCTGTGCCCCATCAAATGCAGCCCATGTCCCATCAAATGCAGCCTCACTGTCCCATCAAATGCAGCCTCACTGTCCCATCAAATGCAGCCTGTGTCCCATCAAATGCAGCCTGTGTCCCATCAAATGCAGCCTCACTGTCCCATCAAATGCAGCCTAACTGTCCCATCAAATGCAGCCTGTGTCCCATCAAATGCAGCCTCACTGTCCCATCAAATGCAGCCTGTGTCCCATCAAATGCAGCCTCACTGTCCCATCAAATGCAGCCTGTGTCCCATCAAATGCAGCCTCACTGTCCCATCAAATTCAGCCTGTGTCCCATCAAATGCAGCCTCACTGTCCCATCAAATGCAGCCTGTGTCCCATCAAATGCAGCCTCACTGTCCCATCAAATGCAGCCTGTGTCCCATCAAATGCAGCCTCACTGTCCCATCAAACCCCCCCCCCCATTCTCTGCGGGACGGTCCGGACCGGCACTTACCTTGCTGTGGTGTCCTCTCCTCCTGCTGTGTCTCCTTCAGTGGGCACTGGCAGCGGCGGTGGAGGAGTCCGATCCTCATACTTCCTCAGCTCCAGCGCATAATTTAATAATTGATATGTACAGTATAATCACAGAAAACCTTTGAGTGAAGATTTTAAACTCCTTTGGTAAATCAGCCCAATTGTTTTCACCTCCCCCGCAGTCCAACTCTCTGGTCCAACTCTAAAGTCACATTTTGGTGCATTGCATTTAGGGCAGCCCATTAATTTTAATGGTAAGCCCTACGCATAAAAATCAGATGAAAGAAGTGTGAGCGCCTGTTTTTTAGATTGTGTTGTGCGTGATTTCTCAGGCAGGTTACCAAGGTGCGCTGGGGTGCCATTAAGAATTAATAGACCTGCAAAAAGGATGTGTGTTTTTGTTCGCTGAAGGAGAATTCACAATTGTGTTTGTGTTCCTGCATTACACAAATGTGAACAGAGCCTAAGCATCTTAGGTGTTTGACAGTTCTGGGAGCTGATGAAAGTGTCCACCATTACATTCCATTCTTCTTCTAATCCCAATGTCACTATAGGCCACAACACTGATGGGGTTTAAAGGATGAAACCACAGTATTTGGCAGGTTACATTGACAAACCCTGCTCCCAGAGGTGTTGAATGTTGAACAGACTGATGAAAGCTGCACCACTGGAATGGAGTAGAGGTAGGAAATGTGGGCCTCCAGAAAAGTGAATATAATGGAGAGTGCAAAATCTGGTGTAGATGTGCATGGTAGCCAATCAGCTTCTAACTTCAGCTTTTTTCAGTTAAGCTTTGGGAATAAAACCTGGAAGCTGATTGGTTTCTATGCAGAGCTACCAATAACATCTATAAACACACCTGTGCTGGAATACTGCAGAGAAAATCTGCTGTCATGTCTTCTTCTAATCTCCATCTTTCCTCTATTATGGGCGCTCTGTTACCAGTTCACAGACCATAATGTATTCTCATCTGGATTTAGAGAAATGCTCGGCAGCATGGCTTCCTCCCTGCATCAAAAGAAACACAACTCTATGGGTCTGACCTATTTTGTCCTTATTTCCCATTTACGAATGTTAGTAAGCAATGGGGGTTATTTACTAAAGGCAAATGCACTTTGCACTACAAGTACACTTGGAAGTGTAGTCGCTGTAGATCTGAGGGGGACATACAAGGAAAATAAAAAACAGCATTTTTGCTTTCACATGGTTGGATGATAAAATCATCAGCAGAGCTTCCCCTAATTCCAGAGCTTCCCTTTTAGATCTACAGCGATCTACTTGCAGTGCACTTGTAGTGCAAAAGTGGATTCGCCTTTCGTAAATAACCCCCAATATGTCTGATTTGTGAAGCTTCTTTATAGTCTGGAACATGCAAAAGGAAAGTCGCATTGCTGTCTGTGACGAATGGTAGAAGGAAGCAGAAAGTTTTCTTATTACATAGTAATAAAATCTACTAAATGGGAAGTTTTCAGAGCAGAACCGTGGAAAGCACATGGCAAGAGAGGGAATGCTTTGTGTGGTCAGATGACTCCCATCTGCTTTTCATAAAAACACAAGGACATTTTTGTGCAAGTCACAGGAAGCCAGAAAAGAAGATCATTTGTTCCTTTCCGTCCCTAAGTGTGTGAGTGTTCAGGCTGAATCCTCCATCAGAGCTTTCAGGCTCCAAATGAGTGCAACTGAAAATAATCCCATGGCCGTTCACTGTTGGGTGGCCATAACAGGCTGCTGTATAGGATTCTTGAGTGCTTCTCTGGAGACCCTGATGACCCTACACACATTCTTGCTAGTTTGAGAGAGAAAACACTGGATATAGCAACAGCAACTGTGCTCTCTTAACCCCAGAATGACAGAGGAGAACAGTGGTAATGTGACACAACTCTATAGGAAGGTCGTTCCCATACATCTTTTTAATGTTGGTAATGCCACAAAGAAAGCGATAAAATATATATAACCCCTACTTTCATAGCTCTACATCTGCAGCAAGTTATTCCATGTATTCAGTTAAAGGGTCCATCCACCAAAAAGAAATACTTCAGTCTTCAGCAGATGCCAGTGGGTTCAATAATGGGGTTGATTTACTAAAAAAATAAAAACCGTTCAGTTGGGAAAGTAAATGTTCACGTTTTGAACTTGTATGTAAGGCACGTACTAAGGTGAAGCTCTGTTCAATTTAAATCCCCAATCATGTGCAAGGGAAATAAAAAAAACAGGATTTTTGCTGCAAATGATTGGATGATTGATTTGAACATAGGCATATGGAAAAATGCAGCGCATGTACAAATGAATATAGGTCTTTAAAATGGTGAAACAGTCAAGAAATAACTAATTGACCACAGGTGCCTTGAAACACAAACGTCCATAGATGGATGTAAATGTCCAACCGCACAGGAGGTATAAGTACTCCAAGGGGTGGTGATGGTCTGATGGTTGTCAGAAAACACCTGGCATCATACAGCGACTTCCCAACCGAGAAACCGGGTCCCAATGGGTCATTCAGAGAAAGTGCAAAAAAGCCTCTTACCAGATCCTGTGGATTCCCATGTCAGCGACAGGGAATCGCATGCGCAGTTTGTCACAAATGACGTGGAATGGGAGCTCAGGAATCGCCAATCTCTTGGATTGTGGTCTGTATGGATCTCGGCCGACAACCGGATGGGTCCTCACAACGAACCGTCCTCACACCGAACCGCCCCAGCGTGCATCAGAAGTTTCACAAACGGTCCCCCGAAAGGAGCAGTTGGAGGGACTGGATCTCATGCGGTAAATGTGGAAACAAAAAGAATGTGCCTCCACATGGTGCAGATAAAAAAGGGTGTTTTTATTGACAAAAACGACCATACACAAATAAAAGCGTGATCACGGTGGATAAAAACAAATGGGCAACAAAGAGAGTGGTGTATGTACCCGACGCGTTTCGACCTAGGGGTCTTCAACAGGGGCATTGCCCCTGTTGAAGACCCCTAGGTCGAAACGCGTCGGGTACATACACCACTCTCTTTGTTGCCCATTTGTTTTTATTCACCGTGATCACGCTTTTATTTGTGTATGGTCGTTTTTGTCAATAAAAACACCCTTTTTTATCTGCACCATGTGGAGGCACATTCTTTTTGTTTCCACATTTACCGCATGAGATCCAGTCCCTCCAACTGCTCCTTTCGGGGGACCGTTTGTGAAACTTCTGATGCACGCTGGGACGGTTCGGTGTGAGGACGGTTCGTTGTGAGGACCCATCCGGTTGCCGGCCGAGATCCATACAGACCACAATCCAAGAGATTGGCGATTCCTGAGCTCCCATTCCACGTCATTTGTGACAAACTGCGCATGCGATTCCCTGTCGCTGACATGGGAATCCACAGGATCTGGTAAGAGGCTTTTTTGCACTTTCTCTTAATGACCCATTGGGACCCGGTTTCTCGGTTGGGAAGTCGCTGTATGATGCCAGGTGTTTTCTGACAACCATCAGACCATCACCACCCCTTGGAGTACTTATACCTCCTGTGCGGTTGGACATTTACATCCATCTATGGACGTTTGTGTTTCAAGGCACCTGTGGTCAATTAGTTATTTCTTGACTGTTTCACCATTTTAAAGACCTATATTCATTTGTACATGCGCTGCATTTTTCCATATGCCTATTTTGTTGTTTTTGTCAAACTGTATGCAGCAGCTTTCATTCATTTTACTGGTTAGCGCGGTGTTTTCTATTTACCTCTGACATTGATTTGAACATAGCTTTATTGTATTCCAGTAAACAGCCACATTACTAAGCAGACATTCTCTATTCCTCAGCTGGCCAAACATGGATTGAAATTCAGCCAGTTCAGTAGGGACAAGCTGAAGTTTGATCCATCTATGGCCACTGTGGTTAAACAAAAATCAGTCTACTGCCTGGCATCCAATGCTTTATCCTGGCCTAGGCCGACAAGGCCCAGGCCTAGGGCAGCACTTTGCAGAGGGTAGCATGGAAAGAGTCCCCGCCAGCTTGCGCTACACTGTTAGTGTAGCACCAATCTTATGGGGTGGACTGGGCTGAGAGGCAAATTAGTCTAGCGCCCCCATAAAGTGGCTGCACTGCTTCCGGTATGCGGGCGACCGGCATTCCGCAACTGTGGGGGGGGGGCGCCGTTTCTAATTTTGACTGTCCTATCATCCTGGACCACAAACCTTCCTCACCGTGCTATATGTTTTCTACTGCACCATTGTCATGGTTATATCTTCTTAGTCCTCTCCATAACATTATCAGAAATTTTTGCTTAAAGTAGAAGTAAAGGCAACACTTTTTTTCTTTCATTTTGGATAGAGTAAGGGAGGGTTATAGCCCCTGACAGTTTATTTTTTACCATCCCTGTCCCATAGCCAAACAGGAAATGAGAGGAAATCTATGCAAATTAAGGGAATCCATTATCCACCCCCCCAGGCCCTCAGAACTAGTGTCCCCACTTGAAAATTTCAGAGCGGGCCTTAAGCAGCAAGGGGTGTGGCCTTGCCTTGACAGGAAGGGGTGGGTCATATTCAAATTAGGGGTGCGTGAGTTTATTTAGGCCTAGGGCAGCAAAAAACCTAAATACACTACTGCTGACATCTGTTCAACCGCTTTGTCGGATTTAACCACTCAATCAGCACTGCGGGAAGTCTTCCGTTTTCCATCACAATACAAAGACACCGCAGGAGGATTCCCCCCATCCCCTTTGTTACCACTTTCTTAGCGCTGCACTTTTCTTTTCACTATGTATTTTTCACAGGTTTAGATCACTTGTTTTCGTGAGCTTTTCAGAGACCTCCTTTACATCAGATGTCCCCATCAGAGTCCTTCTTTATATCAGATGTCCCCATCAGAGTCCTCCTTTACATTAGATGTCCTCATCAGAGTCCCCCTTTACATTAGATGTCCCCAGCAGAGTCCCCCTTTACATTAGATGTCCCCAGCAGAGTCCCCCTTTACATTAGATGTCCCCATCAGAGTCCTCCTTTACATTAGATGTCCCCATCAGAGTTCTCCTTTACATTAGATGTCCCCATCAGAGTCCTCCTTTACATTAGATGTCCCCATCAGAGTCCTCCTTTACATTAGATGTCCCCATCAGAGTCCCCCTTTACATCATATATCCCCATCAGAGTCCTCCTTTACATCAGATGTCACCATCAGAGTCCTCCTTTACATTAGATGTCCCCAGCAGAGTCCTTCTTTACATCAAATGTCACCATCTGAGTCCTCCTTTACATTAGATGTCCCCACCAGAGTCCCCATTTACATTAGATGCCCCCATCAGAGTCCTCCTTCACATTAGATGTCCCCATCAGAGTCCCCCTTTACATTAGATGTCCCCATCAGAGTCCCCCTTTACATTAGATGTCCCCAGCAGAGTCCTCCTTTACATCAAATGTCACCATCAGAGTACTCCTTTACATTAGATGCCCCTAGCAGAGTCCTTCTTTACATCAGATGTCACCATCGGAGTCCTCCTTTACATTAGATGTCCCCACCAGAGTCCCCCTTTACATTAGATGCCCCCATCAGAGTCCTCCTTTACATCAGATGTCCCCATCAGAGTCCCCCTTTTACATTAGATGTCCCCATCAGAGTCCTCCTTTACATCAGATGTCCCCATCAGAGTCCCCCTTTTACATTAGATGTCTCCATCAGATTCCTCCGTTACATCAGATGTCCCAGAGTCCCCCTTTACATCAGATGTCCCCATCAGAGTTCCTCTTTGCATTAGATGTCCCCATCAGAGTCCTCCTCTACATTAGATGCCCCCATCAGAGTTCTCCTTTACATTAGATGTCCCCATCAGAGTCCTCCTTTACATTAGATGTCCCCATCAGAGTCCTCCTTTACATTAGATGTCCCCATCAGAGTCCCCCTTTATACCGGATGTCCCCACCAGAGTCCCCCTTTTACATTAGATGTCCACATCAGAGTCCCCCTTTTACATTAGATGTCCCCATCAGAGTCCTCCTTTACATCAGATGTCCCTATCAGAGTCCCCCTTTTACATTAGATGTCCCCATCAGAGTCCCCTTTTACATTAGATGTCCCCATCAGATTCCTCCGTTACATCAGATGTCCCCATCAGAGTCCTCCTTTACATCAGATGTCCCCATCAGAGTCCCCCTTTTACATTAGATGTCTCCATCAGATTCCTCCGTTACATCAGATGTCCCAGAGTCCCCCTTTACATCAGATGTCCCCATCAGAGTTCCTCTTTGCATTAGATGTCCCCATCAGAGTCCTCCTTTACATTAGATGTCCCCATCAGAGTCCTCCTTTACATTAGATGTCCCCATCAGAGTCCCCCTTCATATCGGATGTCCCCACCAGAGTCCCCCTTTTACATTAGATGTCCACATCAGAGTCCCCCTTTTACATTAGATGTCCCCATCAGAGTCCTCCTTTACATCAGATGTCCCCATCAGAGTCCCCCTTTTACATTAGATGTCCCCATCAGAGTCCCCCTTTTACATTAGATGTCCCCATCAGATTCCTCCGTTATATCAGATGTCCCCATCAGAGTCCTCCTTTACATCAGATGTCCCCATCAGAGTCCTTCTTTATATCAGATGTCCCCATCAGAGTCCTTCTTTATATCAGATGTCCCCATCAGAGTCCTCCTTTACATTAGATGTCCCCATCAGAGTCCCCCTTTACATTAGATGTCCCCAGCAGAGTCCTCCTTTACATTAGATGCCCCCAGCAGAGTCCTCCTTTACATCAGATGTCACCATCGGAGTCCTCCTTTACATTAGATGTCCCCACCAGAGTCCCCCTTTACATTAGATGCCCCATCAGAGTCCTCCTTCACATTAGATGTCCCCATCAGAGTCCTCCTTTACATCAGATGTCCCCATCAGAGTCCCCCTTTTACATTAGATGTCCCCATCAGAGTCCCCCTTTTACATTAGATGTCCCCATCAGAGTCCTCTTTTACATCAGATGTCCCCATCAGAGTCCCCCTTTTACATTAGATGTCCCCATCAGAGTCCCCCTTTTACATTAGATGTCCCCATCAGAGTCCTCTTTTACATCAGATGTCCCCATCAGAGTCCCCCTTTTACATTAGATGTCCCCATCAGAGTCCCCCTTTTAAATTAGATGTCTCCATCAGATTCCTCCGTTACATCAGATGTCCCCATCAGAGTTCCCCTTTGCATTAGATGTCCCCATCAGAGTCCTCCTCTACATTAGATGCCCCCATCAGAGTTCTCCTTTACATTAGATGTCCCCATCAGAGTCCTCCTTTACATCAGATGTCCCCATCAGAGTCCCCCTTTTACATTAGATGTCCCCATCAGATTCCTCCGTTACATCAGATGTCCCAGAGTCCCCCTTTACATCAGATGTCCCCATCAGAGTTCCCCTTTGCATTAGATGTCCCCATCAGATTCCTCCTTTACATCAGATGTCACCATCAGAGTTCTCCTTTACATTAGATGCCCCCAGCAGAGTCCTTCTTTACATCAGATGTCACCATCGGAGTCCTCCTTTACATTAGATGTCCCCACCAGAGTCCCCCTTTACATTAGATGCCCCCATCAGAGTCCTCCTTCACATTAGATGTCCCCATCAGAGTCCTCCTTTACATCAGATGTCCCCATCAGAGTCCCCCTTTTACATTAGATGTCCCTATCAGAGTCCCCCTTTTACATTAGATGTCCCCATCAGAGTCCTCCTTTACATCAGATGTCCCTATCAGAGTCCCCCTTTTACATTAGATGTCTCCATCAGATTCCTCCGTTACATCAGATGTCCCAGAGTCCCCCTTTACATCAGATGTCCCCATCAGAGTTCCTCTTTGCATTAGATGTCCCCATCAGAGTCCTCCTCTACATTAGATGCCCCCATCAGAGTTCTCCTTTACATTAGATGTCCCCATCAGAGTCCTCCTTTACATTAGATGTCCCCATCAGAGTCCCCCTTTATATCGGATGTCCCCACCAGAGTCCCCCTTTTACATTAGATGTCCACATCAGAGTCCCCCTTTTACATTAGATGTCCCCATCAGAGTCCTCCTTTACATCAGATGTCCCTATCAGAGTCCCCCTTTTACATTAGATGTCCCCATCAGAGTCCCCTTTTACATTAGATGTCCCCATCAGATTCCTCCGTTACATCAGATGTCCCCATCAGAGTCCTTCTTTATATCAGATGTCCCCATCAGAGTCCCCCTTTTACATTAGATGTCCCCATCAGAGTCCTCCTTTACATCAGATGTCCCCATCAGAGTCCCCCTTTTACATTAGATGTCTCCATCAGATTCCTCCGTTACATCAGATGTCCCAGAGTCCCCCTTTACATCAGATGTCCCCATCAGAGTTCCTCTTTGCATTAGATGTCCCCATCAGAGTCCTCCTTTACATTAGATGTCCCCATCAGAGTCCTCCTTTACATTAGATGTCCCCATCAGAGTCCCCCTTCATATCGGATGTCCCCACCAGAGTCCCCCTTTTACATTAGATGTCCACATCAGAGTCCCCCTTTTACATTAGATGTCCCCATCAGAGTCCTCCTTTACATCAGATGTCCCCATCAGAGTCCCCCTTTTACATTAGATGTCCCCATCAGAGTCCTCCTTTACATCAGATGTCCCCATCAGAGTCCTTCTTTATATCAGATGTCCCCATCAGAGTCCTCCTTTACATCGGATGTCCCCATCAGAGTCCCCCTTTACATTACATGTCCCCATCAGATTCCCCCTTTATATCAGATGTCCCCATCAGAGTCCTCCTTTATATTAGATGTCCCCATCAGAGTCCTCCTTTACATTAGATGTCCCCATCAGAGTCCCCCTTTACATCAGGTGTCCCCATCAGAGTCCTCCTTTACATTAGATGTCCCCATCAGAGTCCCCCTTTACATCGGATGTCCCCATCAGAGTCCCCCTTTACATTACATGTCCCCATCAGATTCCCCCTTTACATCAGATGTCCCCATCAGAGTCCTCCTTTATATTAGATGTCCCCATCAGAGTCCCCCTTTACATTAGATGTCCCCATCAGAGTCCCCCTTTACATCAGGTGTCCCCATCAGAGTCCTCCTTTACATTAGATGTCACCATCAGAGTCCTCCTTTACATTAGATGTCCCCATCAGAGTCCTCCTTTACATCAGATGTCCCCATCAGAGACCCCCTTTTACATTAGATGTCCCCATCAGAGTCCCCCTTTACATCAGATGTCCCCATCAGAGTCTTCCTTTATATTAGATGTCCCCATTAGAGTCCCCCTTAACATCAGGTGTCCCCATCAGAGTCCTCCTTTACATTAGATGTCCCTATCAGAGTCCTCCTTTACATTAGATGTCCCCATCAGAGTCCTCCTTTACATCAGATGTCCCCATCAGAGTCCCCCTTTACATCAGATGTCCCCATCAGAGTCCCCTTTTACATCAGGTGTCCCCATCAGAGTCCTCCTTTACATTAGATGTTCCCATCAGAGTCCTCCTTTACATTAGATGTCCCCATCAGAGTCCCCCTTTACATCAGATGTCCCCATCAGAGTCCCCCTTTACATCAGGTGTCCCCATCAGAGTCCTCCTTTACATTAGATGTCCCCATCAGAGTCCTCCTTTACATTAGATGTCCCCATCAGAGCCCTCCTTTACATTAGATGTCCCCATCAGAGTCCCCCTTTACATCAGATGTCCCCATCAGAGTCCCCCTTTACATCAGATGTCCCCATCAGAGTCCCCTTTTACATCAGGTGTCCCCATCAGAGTCCTCCTTTACATTAGATGTCCCCATCAGAGTCCTCCTTTACATTAGATGTCCTCATCAGAGTCCCCCTTTACATCAGATGTCCCCATCAGAGTCCCCCTTTACATCAGGTGTCCCCATCAGAGTCCTCCTTTACATTAGATGTCCCCATCAGAGTCCTCCTTTACATTAGATGTCCCCATCAGAGCCCTCCTTTACATCAGATGTCCCCATCAGAGTCCCCCTTTACATTAGATGTCATCATCGGAGTCCTCCTTTACATTAGATATCACCATCAGAGTCCCCCTTTACATTAGATGTTCCCATCAAAGCCCCCCTTTACATTAGATGTCCCCATCAGAGTCCCCCTTTACATCAGATGTCCCCATCAGAGTCCCCCTTTACATTAGCTTCGCCTTACACCTGTGTGCCCAGTATCCCACACACTTAAAGGGGCAGTATTGGTTTTATTTTAATGACATTTTTTTTATGATGAGTACCTGGGGGGGGGGGCGCCACTGTCCCATGCACTTTTTGGGCCATAATGAGTGACAATCTCATGTCTGTGCTGGTAGGTAGATGAATGTCAGTTGTCATGCTCTGCAGAGAAAATAGAAATGATAGAATTTGGAACAACTGATTTCATTATTATTGTTCTCAGTAAGGCACCAGCAGCTCCTGCATGCACCATTCTCCTGTTTCCTCTCTGCATCGATAGAAACTTTTGAGGTCCCCAATATCAAGCCTGCATGGTTGTAGGGGTGCTTCAAAGATTTGCTGCTCTAAAGGAGACAGATCACTCTCACCACCCTTTAAAAACTACTGTATGGTCAGCCTTACTGTTTCAGTGGTAGTATCCTGCTTTGGGACTACTGGACAGGAAGTCAGGCATTTGCACAAACCCACTATATCTACTTTACCTTTACACACACATGAACTTTAATGGCATCACAGTGCAGTGGAAGAACTTGACTGGCCTGCACAGTCCTGACCTCAACCCGATAGAACGCCTATGGGATGAATTAGAGCCAAGACTGTGATCCAGGTCTTCTCGTCCAACATCAGTGCCTGACCTCACAAATGCGCTTCTATAAGAATGGTCAAACATTCCCATAGACACACTCCTAAACCTTGTGGACAACCTTCCCAGAAGAGTTGAAGCTGTTATAGCTGCAAAGGTTGGGCCAACTCAATATTGAACCCTACAAACTAAGACTGGGATGCCATTAAAATTCATGTGAAAAGGCAGGCGTCCCAATAATTTTGCCAATATTGTGTATTTTAATAAAACAAGCATCAAAGTTCTTTTTTCCTATGTTATATACAGCTCTCACATGACCCCACTCTTTCCCAGCCTGTTTGATGGGAAACATAAGCAAGAGGTCCCAGTCCTATTCTGTTGGTCACATGTTAAAAAAAAGCCTTTTAAATACAGAGTAAAAATAAATATTTAATATCAATAAACTGTTTTAAATTGTCATACAAAGTTATATTTGAAATAAAACCTTTATTATTTTGTGGAAATAACATGGTGTGGGCATATTTGTGACAGTCACAGGCTGTGTCACGCCCCTCCAGCCTGTGTCTTAGAATAAGAGGGAGATGAAGCCACCATTAATCTACATGTATTATCCCGCCCCCCATTGTGTTTAGCTGGTTAGTGGGCATGGAGGAGGAGGGAGGGAGTGGGCTGTCATTTACCACTGTGTATACGCCCACATGTGTGATTCTATAGTCACATGGGCTGCTCAGAGGTGATAGGGAGGAAATGCTCAGTATAGAAACACACTGAAAACTGAGCATGTGCAGAGTTGCCACCACAGCTGCAAAATCACTAGCTGAATTGTGGACCTGGGCAGAAGGTTGAGAAGCAGCAGGATCATCCATTTTTTTTGCAGAATACAGAAAATGAATCTTATAGTGACTGAATATGAACAGCATGTAACACAGCATTTACTGAGAGTTTTTTATGATGTGGGTTTAGTGACACTTTAGGGTAATCTTAAGCATTTTGTGTTAGCAGCGTGAATAATGGCTAAGACACAGAGAGAATTCTGATAAGGGTAACTCCCATGATCTTAGGATCCTAGGCATGGTTCCACATGACAGAGAAGCAGAACTCCCGCGTTACCTTCAGTCTTGTACAGTGGTCCTTTCACTTACTCAGATTTCTCTGTACTCTCACAGGGTGTAATAGACACTGCAGCATGTCAGATAGAGCCAGGCTCAATACCTGTCTGGAGGACGTCGAGCAACATCTCGCCATGTCCTGCCCAGACTTACTGTCACCGGCCTGCTCCTTTCATTTATTGGATCCATTTATTTATTCTTCCAATCATGGAGGATCAGCATTACATGTTGGCATGAATTAAATGGTCTGCATGTCAGGTTGAAAAACACAGTTTGCCTAGGAAAGCCCAATCTTCCAGATTGACATCCATTGAGGCATTTTAATATTTGCAAAACAGCAGCCTAGGTTAGGGTGAGAATATGATCTTGTGGAACCCCTCAGGGTCAGCACCTTTTTGATTTACTGCCCTTAATAGCCTTGTTATACTGGGGTTTAAGTGGTTCTAAAGTTAAAATGTTTCTATGTTAGGGGTAACGTTAGATGAAAAATGCCCCACTAACTGTCCTAGCCTCCCCTGCCCCTAAACACTTACCTAGTTGCTCTCACCAGTCCAGCACTGTCCAAGCTGCAGCACCACTCCTCCACTTCAGGTTCTCACAGGAGAAACAGGCAGTAGTGAGAACTATAGGTTCCTGCTGCTGTCCGTCAAACTCCTTTGTGGAGGGAGCGGGGGCGCCGCTTACCGGTGCTGTGTGTATCCATGGAAGCACAGAGCCCAGAGTGGAAGCGCACACACATAGGTGCCCCTGCACCCAGCAGAATAAGAAGCGGCGAGCACCAACAGGGGACCGCAGAAGAAGAGATAAAGGACTGCTCTGTGCAAAATCATTCTGCAGAGCAGGTAAGTATAACATCTTTTTTATTTTAACCTCCCTGGCGGCATTCCCGAGTCTGGTCCGGGGTGAAATTTCAGAACCAAAAGCGGTAACTCCGAGCCAGACTCGGGATCGCATCGCAGGATCCAGGAAGAGCTTACTTACCTTGTTATCTGGATCCTGCGATGTCTCCCTGCTGTGTGCCGCTACATTCATCACGGAGCCGAGCTCCGTTCCCTGTGAGAGTTGCGACGCGGGACAGAGAACGGCGCCAAATTCAAAAAGTGAAACACACACAATACATACAGTACACTGTAATATTACAGATTACATTACTGTATGAAATTATTTCACACCCCTTTTGTGGTTTCTCTAGTGCCCTGCATGCAGTTTTATATTATAAAAACTGTTCTTTCTGCTGGAAACTGGAGATTGTCCATAGCAACCAAAACCGTCCCTTTACATCAAAAGTGGTTTTAGACCAGCTAGAAAACAGCGATAATAAATTAGAGTCACTTGCAGAATTGAGCAATAGTGATTTGTGGGGAGATCCATCATCAAACACTGAAAGTAATGACAGTGACAATTCTGCAACTGAGCAAATTTCAGTGTTTTTGATTTGATTACATTATTGAATAATTTATATTATTATTATATTATTATTTGGTATAATTATTTATAGTTATTTATTATATTATAATTTATGATTTTGTGTTTCAAACATTATCATACCTGAGATGTCTACTAGACTCTTGTTCGGACAGATTTAAGTGAGTTATTCCTAAGAATTACAGGCCTACAATATAAAATGCCAAATTTCCATGCAAAATAATTGTACCGCTTTCAGCATCAAAAATATGAAATAATCATACCGCCAGGGAGGTTGAAGCATAAAAAAGATATCTTTATTATCACTTTTAGTTTTAAGGTTTTACAATGTTATAATAGTCAGCATGAAAGCTTTTGGTGTGTACTGTTATATTGTTTTTTTTTTTTATAATTCTTAATTTGCATCCTACTTATTTCCGTCTTGGGGGCTATAGCCTGTTGTTTTAAAAACACAAGTACAATTGAAATCATAAAGCTATATAACTAAGGGGGAGGGTTGGCTTTAGAAGCGGCATAAAGCACAGTTCACTGGCATAAGCCTTGCATTTTTCACCTACAGAACAAAAACTAATTGATAAAGACAAAATAACAAACAATAGAGTAAAAATTTCCCTTAGGGGGGAAATTCCTTTGCAACTTTACTTTGGCAAGAATACAGTGATTTGGATTAACATCATTTTATTTCCATAAGAGATTGCAAATGCCCAGGTGCCAGTTGTTCTGTTATGAAGGCAATATTTTACTAGTTACATCTTAAAACTGCATATAAAAGTAGCTAAGGAGTTCTGAGTGAGATTAGCACTGGAAGCTGTTTGGCCTTTCTTGGAACAATACAGTTGTGGTGTGGAAATTCAGTAAGAACTATTATTTGTCACCTTGGGAGCAGAGGGGTTTGGGATGCAAACACTTTCTACTCTCTTTCTACTCGTGTTGAACAGATCCTAATCCTCAAAGCCTGATTATATATATTACTGTGGAAATAAATTGTATATATTAGGGTTATTAGTTCCCTGCGTGGCTTGTTCTCTCTGAGATTAGTGGATTTTTTTTTTTACTTAAAGGGGAAGTACGGCCGGCCGCTTCCACACTCCAGTGAGCGCGCGGGGGGGGGGGGGGGAAGCAGAGAGCCAGTGACTGACAGTCACCAGCTCTCTTCTCACGGAGCACTGAGTGATCAGTGGTGTTTGATCCCTTGGTTCTCAGTCTTATGCCCTGTACACACGATCGGACTTTCCGACGGAATATGTGCGATCGGAGCTTTTTGTCGGAAATTTCGACCATGTGTGGGCTCCATCGGACTTTTTCCATTGGAATTTCCAACACACAAAGTTTGAGAGCAGGCTATAAAATTTTCCGGCATCAAAATCCGTTTGCGTAAATTCCGACCGTGTGTGGAAAATTCCGATGCACAAAGTGCCACACATGCTTAGAATAAATTAAGAGACGAAAGCTATTGGCTACTGTCCCGTTTATAGTCCCGAAGTACGTGTTTTATGTCACCGTGTTCAGAACAATCGGATTTCCCGACAACTTTGTGCGACTGTGTGTATGCAAAACAAGTTTGAGCCAACATCCATCAGAAAAAATTCATGGATTTTGTTGTCGGAATGTACGATCAATGTCCGACTGTGTGTACAGGGCATTAGAGCCGGCGGGGGGACAGGTGCTGCATCCACCTAGGTATGATTCAAAAATACACATAAATACCATACTTTTCTTTTAAGAGAGAGCATGGCAGTGTGTTTTATGTAGTGGTTTGGCAGTGTAGTGGTGACCAGACAAGTAAAGCTGGCCATTCATGGGTTGGAATTTCAGCCAGTTCAGATAGGACCTGCTGACTTTCGATCCACGTGTGGCCACAATGAATAGGGGTCGACCTACTGATAGGCTTCTGTTCAACCATCCTGTTGGTACATTTTCAGTTAATTAGGCAATAGACTGCAGTGCTGATCTGTGTATTCTGATGGAGGGGGGTCTCCCTGCTGTCAGAATACAATGACAGTGGGGAGGATTCCTGTATCCACATCAAATATATGGATGGGGCATTGGGTCAATTTTTTTTTGTTCAACCTGTTGGCTGAACAAATAAATTGACCCTTGCATGACCAGCTTTAGAGGTTGTTTCTTTGACCTCTTGGAGCATACAGTGGGGTTGATTTACTGTTTTGCAAAGTGCAGTAGACAGCATGATCCAGCTGCATCCTACCAACCAAGGACTCCAGACGGCAAGAAATGCCTACATCCTAGCAACGCTAATTGGCAGAAGAAACTGTGGGGTTGATTTACTAAAGACAAAAAGACTGTTCACTTTGCAAAGTGCAGCTGTACTCTGTAAGTGCAGTTGCCCCGGAGCTTAGTAAATAGCTTAGTAAAAAGCTCTGCTGACTTCCATCACCCAATCATGTAAGAGTGACTGGTCCAGACCTTAGTAAATGAGGAGGAGCTCTGCTGATTTCCATCTTCCAATCATGTGCAAGCAAAAATGCCTTGTATGTGATTGGATATTCTTTGCAAAGTGAAGCCTTACCTCCTTTACTAAGCTCTGGAGCAATTGCACGTATGCAGAGGGCAGCTGCACTTTGCAAAGTGCACAGTCTATTTGCCTTTAGTAAATCAACCCCTCTGACTCCTACCTATGTTCCTTATAATACTAAATATATATATATACAAAAAAATAATCAAGTATGAAGTGACTAAAAAACTCCAAGAGTGCTGATGTGTTTAAATACGAAGAACATTTAACAATCGGTTTAATATCTTAGCTTAAAATGTCCAAAGTGAAATCAATAGGTCCCAGGAGTGTGTCCATAGGACTTGTGCAAAACAGCGAAAAATGGTGCAACTGCTGGTGTTTATGTATGAATTTTACAGTGCACCTTCTCCTTCAAAATGTTCCATAAATGTGTCCATAAAACTTGTGCAAAACTGCAAAAAGACTGTGCAAGTAACTAGTGTTCATATGCAAGATCTACAGTGCACCTCCACTTCTGTGCTACAAAGCACCTCTTCCTTCATGACGACTTCTCTCAAACAATGCACTCACCATATATTTAGAACCAATAACATATGGGTCTATATATACACGTTGTCTCATTACATCATGAGTGGTAATCTTTCCTCCATTCCTTCATGAGCCCCACAGTCCACAGTTTCTCCTTTTAAGCAGCCTTGCATATCAATAAATACACCTCCAAATCCACCTTGTTACACATAAGCCATAACAGAAACAGAACAGTCAAGAAATAGTGTAATCCTATTTATTAAAAATGTTAAAAACAATGCAATAAAACACTCACATTTAACTGCGCCTCTTCTTACACACATAAGTAACACCATTCCGTCCACTCTCCATCCACAGTCCATCCATTGGCATACTAGGTAGCAGAAGCACCCTGCTTCCTAGCAGCTGAGGAAGCTAGACAGCAGAGGCCACATGTGTCTGAGCAACCTAGGATGTTATGCAGCAGAAGATGCCTGTATGCTAGCAACAGGGGATGCTAGGTGATATGAGCTGTCTACATCCTAGCAACCAAGCACTCTAGTTGGCAGGAACTACCTACATCTTTGCAACTGAGGATGCTGGGTGGGAGAAACAGCCTGCATCCTAGCAACCAAGAACAAAAAAATCTGTGTCCACGGTCCTACCTGTTGACTGTATTTGACTTTCAATGCATGTCAATGTTTGTGCTCATGTTTACATCCATAAAGAATTTAGCGTACATGTACACTATTTGCCCAAAATAACAAGGATGCTGGATGGCTTGTGCCACCTGCATCCTAGCAAATGAGGACACTATGCCTCCTATGCCACCTGCCTCATAGCAACCTGCGATGCTAGGCAGCAGGGGTTGCCTGTTCCTTCGCAACCTGAAGCCACTGAAGCAGCCTGCATCCTAGCAAGTGAGGATGTTAGGCGGCAGAAACCATCTGCATCCTAACAACCGATGACTCTAGGCAGCAGGAACCACCTGTATCCTAGAAACCTAGGGTGCTAGGTGGTAGAAGCAGCTTGTATCCCTATTTGTGCTGTTTGCTGTATGCATGTAAACATTAGCACAAGTGTTACTTGCATACAATGTAAGGACAAGATTTTATGAAGGATCTAGCTGCCAGCAAGCTCTTATGTAGAATCATATGACCATGTGCATGAACCCTAAGAGAGGACCTCCCCTCACTTTAGAGATCTCCTTAAAATTTCTATTTCTCCCCAAAAGGACACAAACACAGTGGCGGCTCATCCATTAGGGACGCAGGAGCACCACCCCCCTAATCCATGCGTCCGGCCCCTAGGGTGCTGGATGCATGGATTCCAATGGGGTTTTTTTTTTTTTTAGAAGCATGTGATTAGATCCAGAGACTCTAGCTTCAAAAAAGGGTGGGCTCGGGGCACAGAGCACTGCACTCTGTGCCCACAGTGGCAATAGTGAACTATTATTTGCTATTGTCTTCCTGATTCTCCTCCAGGCCAATCAGGAAGCGGGTCCTGAGACCCCATTGGCCGAGAGGAGAAGCGATCGCATTGCCCGCCAAGGGAAGGAGGAGTGAAGCAGCTGAGGACAAAGCCGCCGTGAAGCCAGAGATGCCGGGGGAAGCCACTGAGGAAGAAGCCGCTGCAGACAACCACCCCCCCCTCGAGTTCCACCCACACCGCCACTGTTTGCTGGTCAGTCCGGCACTTACCCCATCGGCAGCGCCGGGTGGCAGGCAGCAGGGTGCAGCGGCTCCGTGTTCTCTCTTCCATGGCGGCTTCCAGCGCCTCCCCTCCTCCTCCTCCTCCTCGGCATCCAGTAGGATTTCGGCCAATCGGGTGCCCGGTGTCAAAACTGGCTTCCTGATTGGCCGGGAGGAGGATCAGTGTTACAACAGCGAATATTAATTTGCTGTTGTAACACACCTGGGTGGGATCGGAGCACACTTTCTGCGACCCAAGCCCACCATATATTGAAGCCTATTAGAGCCTCTGGCTCTAATCAGTGCTTCAAAAAAACAGGCCCCCCCCCCCACATTGGAATCAATGCACCAGTGTCCTGAAAGGGGCAAAAAGCGTGCAAGAAAACTGCTGAATTTTTGTCGGAGTCTTGGGCTTCACACACTTAATGGCCTCACCAAAGAAGACATGCTGTGTCATAAATTAAGTTCTCATGTATGTAGCAGTGTGATAGACTATGCCATCAGTGATATGAACCCCGCACACATCAACTAAATATTAAATGTTCAAACAAAACCTCAAAACGTAATCAGATGGGTCTCCACAACCTGCCACTATAATTGAAATGATTCAAACAATTTACCATCAAATACAGAGAGGTAATTAACAGACCTGAAATCGAACATAGCATGAAAACATCCAACGCAACAGTATGCCTACAAGGAGCAGCAAAGAACCTCCACAAAATATTACTCACCATTGCAGTAACTTTAAAACTAAAAAGAAATCAACTACAACAAACTATCCAATAGACAATTTAGGAAATGGTTTGACAAAGAATGCAAGGCATTAAGAAACAATTTACAGAAATTCTCAACCAAAAAACAGAGATCCTGAAAACGCTGATAACTCATAGCATCCTACAGAAAAATGAAAACAAATCCTTAATAAGAAAAGAACAACCTGCAACAGATGGAAGATGCACTTCAGGAAAACTCATTCTGGAATGTGGAGAATTATATTGGTTCGATTTCCAAGGAATCGACATCCACATCCAAAATGTCAACATCTGGCATCTCACAAGATGAAATGCTGTGTAGGAAAAAGTATTTCCAAAACTGACTAGATAGATAGAAAAAAACAAGTCAGTGGCATCAATGAAATCCTACTAGAGATGATTAGGCAAAATTCCCCAGATATACATGTTGCAAGATGTAAACGGTTCCTGGGTGTTGGTTTCTACACTCACAAAGGTAACCAAGGCCTCATAATACCCATCCATAAGAGTGGAGAACAGTTTGATTCAACCAAGTACAAAAGAGTGAAGTGAACAAAATAATACCTTTCTAACACAGCATAATGTCCTCAACAGAAGCCATGCAGGGTTCATGCCAAACCACTGTACCTCAGATCACATTTATACCCTGCACAGTCTCAACAAGAAACATGTCCACAAAATTCAAAACATGGGAACATATTTGCCTGTTTTATGGAATTTAAGAAGGCCTTTGATTTGTTTTAATCAAGAAACTTTTTCCTTGTCAAAAGAAGTTTATTGAGTATACAATGTTATAAAGATACATAAAGTAAGTTTACAAGGATCTATAAAGTAAGCTCATTGTTTTACAGTAGGGTTTATATAGGTAAATATCATGAAATTTCAAATAATCAAGAAACTTTTATTGATAATACAAAAACAAAATAACCAATTTCAGGTGCTAAAACAGAGATACACAAACAGTGTTCTAATACAATCTATATAGAAGTAAACAGTAGGAGCACATGTAACAGGGGTGAAGGCCATTGATTTAGTGTTCCTCAAACTAATGGAGAGTGTTCCTCAAACTAATGGAGAGTGTTCCTCAAACTAATGGAGAGTGTTCCTCAAACTATTGGAGAGTGGAATAGGAAGCTGCAGCTATAGAATTGTCCTTGGGACTAAGATTAACTCTGCATGATATTGAGATGAAGATCTTTCTCTATGTGGATGACTCTCTATTACTGTCACCAACCGAAATGAGCATAAAAGACAGGTTGGAAGTGCTGGAGAACTACAGCTCAACATGTGCACTACCTATTGACTCAAATATGGTGATTCAAAGGAAAAACAGGAGTTTTCTCCTACATTAAACAACTGCACTCTTGATGAATCCAACTGTTACACATTACCTCAGCCTAGAAATTATCAATCAGGAAGATTCAAGCCAGCCATAGAAGCTTTGAAAGACAAGTCATGCAGAGCCTTCTATGCCATCAGGAAACAACTGTACCACCTAAAATCAATGGTAAGAGCTTAAACTATTTGACAGTGTCATCATCCTAATCCCACTTCATGGCAGGGAAATATCAATATGTGTAACTTTCAAAGACTAAATGGAACTCTGGCCCAACAAACGTAATCCATTTGTAATTCTGAAAAAAACTCCTTAAAAAAATCTATCTGTAATTCTGCAAGCACCTCCTCCAAGGCCATTGGATATCTTCAGCATGGCTTGCTGGGCTAAGCTAGGCAAATTCCCTGTAATGCTTCCAGTACAAAAGAGAGCATGCTCATACTTAGACCATCTATAAGATGGTACCCCAATGCATACCATCATAAGGCTTATGGACCAACAAGGACCAGTCTAAGAGCCCTTTCACACTGGGGCGGGGGGCGGCGTTGGCGGTAAAACGGCGCTATTATTAGCGGCGTTTTACCGTCGGTATGCGGCCGCTAGCGGGGCGGTTTTACCCCCCGCTAGCGGCCGAGAAAGGGTTAAATACCACTGCAAAGCGCCTCTGCAGAGGCGCTTTGAGGACGGTATAGCCGCGCCGTCCCATTGATTTCAGTGGGCAGGAGCGGTAAAGGAGCACACACCGCTCCTTCACCGCTCTGAAGATGCTGCTGGCAGGACTTTTTTTACCGTCCTGCCAGCGCATCGCTCCAGTGTGAAAGCCCTCGGGGCTTTCACACTGGATACACAGCAGCGGCACTTTCGGGTCGGTTTTCAGGCGCTATTATTAGTGCAATAGCGCCTGCAAACCGCCCCAGTGTGAAAGGGCTCTAAACCATGCATCATGCAACAACTCATCAGCACCTTGTCAATCCAAAACTCCAAATAATATGGTTGGACAATATCTCAAATGAAGGAGAATAATTCCAAAGGAAAATATATCAAAGAATAGAGAAAGAAAATAACAAGTTACCAGAAATGTATTACTTACTAGGGAATGGGTTTCAGTTTGCAGCGATATAGGGTTTGCGTGAACCCTGGCTGTTCGCAGTTTACTTACCAGCTAAAGCAAACCCCCGGTTGCTGCAGGAACTAATACATTTATTGGCAGCATTACTGCCACCACTAAATGGGACAGCTTCTCAGGGTAGTGCGTTGCCTCCTCCCTTGTTGGGTGCAAGGATGTTGCAACCAAGGATGTTGTGCGGGCTAGCCCTCTACATCCTAGAAACTGATGACATAATTAGTTGCTAGGAAGCCATGTGCCTGGAAAAAAAAAAAAAAACAGCCGTGGTTCCTCTCAAAATTCATACCAGACCCTTATCCTAGACCGAGGTCTTGTATAGAATTTAGGGGGGAATCCCATGCAATAAAAACAAAAAGCACGGGTCTCTTCCAAAATCAATGCCAGATCCTTTTTTGGCCTATTATAACATTTAAATGGGTTTCCCACACAAAAAAAATAAATGCCCCAAAATTCATACCAGTCCCATGTGCAGTTTGGCCTTGCCTGGAAAGGAGGTGGGTCAGCAAGTATCCCCCCCTTCCCCTGGCCCAATGACCTAAGGGGTGGGGGATCTCAGGTGATGTCATTGGCCAGATATGGTCCACTTTGTTTACATGCAGCTGTCAGGCCAGGAAATGTTATTCACAATGGGACTTTGTCGGGAGCTCTTTTTGTTGGCTGTCAATGAAGACAAGGATCTGCATTGCTGGATGACATGATTGGTAATAGATTTACAACTTCCGACTTTTCAAATGTGTGCTGTGAGCTTCCTAATTTTTTTATGAACTTGGAGTACTCCTTACTCATTCAATTGAGTGTGGCGGGACTGGATATCTGGGGTTGGCAAAATACTATCCCCATGTGAGGGCATGCTCACCTTTCCTGGCCAGATAGAATGCATACTTGGACAAGGGTCTGGCATGGATTTTTTGGGGGACGCCATGCTTTTTTTTTCTTGCTTTGCATATGGAGTGTTTTGGATCTTGAGGGGAAGAACAAGCTTAACAGGGGTCCCTGTTAAAATCTATACCAGACCCTCATCAAGCATAAAGGTCTGGTATGTGTTCTTTTTTTTTCTGGGGTTCCAGTTACAATCCATACCAAACCCTCAATTAGAATAGAGGTCTGGTATCAATGCTAAAGGGAATCCCAGTCACTTTGTTTTCAAATAGAATAAAGGAGTCAGAAAAAAAAACATTAGGCTGTAATCTGAATTGTATTATTTTCTTTGTAAATGTCATTTTTTGCTTTAGTACATAGCACAACTGTGCCACTTCAAATGCAGGTTTAAGGTACCCCCCAAGCATGTTATCAAATATAATTTTTAAAAAAATTTTCTCTTTAAGCCATTGAACTATGTCCCCCTTGGCAGTGTCCAACTCCCCATGCCCTTTGTTTGACAATCCCATGCCTATTAGGCCATATGCCATACTGGACGTCTAGGTTCTTTGAGTGTCTGTGTTTTCGTTCACCTTGGAGTCACAGGTACAGCATTCAGCTCCATTGCCTGCAGCCTGTCAAAGTCTATGACAGACTGAAATAAACTGTGGCTGGACCATGTCAGCCACAGTAATATTCGCATTTAGAGCTCTATGCACTCAAAGACATATACTTGGAATGCAGAATTCCTGCATTTTAGTCATATGTATTTATAAATGTATATGGCCCTAAACACAAGTACCACTTAGTACAGCCTCCAGCCCTGTGTAGCAGCTACAAACATCCAAACATGTAGGCCAGGAAAAGAGGGGCAAGCAGGTCCCCTTACTAAACCATACCAGGCTACATGTGCTCAATATGGGGGGGGGGTAACTTGCCAATCCCAGTAGTTGTGGGGGTGTTTTGGCAGTAAGGATTACAACTGCTCCTTTTCTCAGAATACAAGGCTTTCTCTGATTGGACAATAGGCGGGGAGGGATGGATGAATGTCAGGATCTCCAACTTGTCCATTTAGAGAAAGCCTTGTATTTAGTGAAGAAAAAGGTCCGACTGAATCATTTCATTGGATATCCCGATCATGTGTGGGCTTCATCGGACTTTTACTTTCGAAAATTCTGACGGACCTAGAAATAGAACATGTTTTAAATCTTTGCGACGGAATCAATTCCTATCGGGAAAACCGTTCGTCTGTATGCTATTCCGGACCCAAAAAAGACGCAAGGGCAGCTATTGGCTACTGGCTATTTAACTTCCTTTTTCTAGTCCGGTCGTACGTGTTGTACGCCACCACGTTCTAAACGATCGGACTTTGGTGTGATCGTGTGTACGCAAGTCCGTTTCAGCGGAACTCCGTCAGAAAAATCATCAGAGTTTATTTTGACAGAAAAACCGGTTGTGTACGTGGCATAAAGACTCCTGGGATATGTCCCAGGATGCTTTCTTTTCCTTTCACAGAGGACTGGTGTGTGACATCAGAGAGCCGAGGTGCCTGAACCAGAAGGAAGCCCCCAATGATGTTGGGAACAAAGATGGCAGCGCAGGACAAGATGTGTGGCAGCAGCACAGCGGATCAATGCAGGACAATGCTGGATTCGTTGTGCAGATAAATATGTGGTTTAAGGACAACCCTGGATAATTGATAAGAGGAGAAAAACAAAAAAGGTGTGTGTGTGTGTGTGTGTGGAGGGGGGAGGGGGGGGGGTGTTAAAATTCTCTCTAAATCTGCAGGGTTTGGTGCAGGGGCCAGAAGCATGCTGGGTAGTGGGAAGAGACAAATTTGTAAAGCAGGTTCTATTAAAGTTACTAAAGTCTACTAAGTTACTACACATCTAGAGAAATACACTATACTCTCTTCAAATGGTCTTTGAGCACGACAAAAGCGGGTAAAAAAATTATGTCACAATGGGAAAAAAGTGCTAACCATTTCCAGAGTCTCTTCAAATCAAATAAAAATCAAATTAAAATCATTTTTGGGGGCTGTTGTTTCTTTTAGCATTTGGTAGATCATCCCTTAAGCCAATTCCTAAATTGTTTTTATTTTAACATAGCAGCTAGTGCTGGATTTTTAATATAACTTCCTACAGGTTCTCATAAAGTTTCAAATAACAGATGATGAAAACTTCACAAAGAAAAGAAACACAAAGTCCCAGTTTTCTAGCTGCAGTGTACTGTTATCTAAGGTGGAAATCTGCCATTTATTGTATAATATCATTACATACAGTTCTGGCCAGATGCACAATTTGGCTGCAGAACTCCAGAAACTAGTTGTGACCGCTACATGCACACACTATTTATTTGTATTTTTTTCTGTAAGGAGAAGTTCTTACATTCTATTCAATACATATACATGATTGATTATATTTGATGCATTTTAGCAGTGCACTCAATAAAGCTGAAAATTATGCAGTAGACTAGGCAATGGAGGTTTTGAGCCTAGCAATTTGAAATCTGCATACATTATGCTTTCAGCAAAAGACACCTAGAAAGTTATTTGCAAGATAAAATGGCCTATATGTATTTGTTTTATTATGACAATGGGATATGCTTGTGTATTTGAGGACAGAAAATCTTTTTTTGTTTTTTTTTTTTGTTTTTATGATTTTATTTTCGAGCCTCCTACTTGTCAAGATCAAATGGTGTATTTGTAAATGTATTTGTTTTATTATGTCATTGGGATATGTTAGTGTATTCTAGGACAAAAAACATTTTTTCTTTGTTTTTGTGATTTTATTTTGGAGCCTCCTACCTGTGCACCATTTACGTTTAAACTAGCAATATAAGATAAATGCAATTTCAGAAAACCAACAATAATTCTATTGGAAAAAAAAACACTACCCTTTATGACTTTCCATTCTGCGTTAAGTCAGCATATTTATTTAAATGGGATGGCAATACACCAAAACAGACACAATACAATGCATAGGTGTGTAGGGGTACTACTCTTTTTGGAGTCCCTATGCCTCTAAATGTTATTGAAGAATTGAAAAAAATAAAATAAGAATTGAAAAAAATAAAATAAATCTAGTTAGATATAAACAACAAAAACAAAACAAAAAAAAAGAAATTAATAAAGCTCTGTAACCAATAATACATTATTAAATGTCATTTTTAAATGCAAGCTGTTTATTCACTTTAGCTCTGGAAAGATTTACCCCTTTTTGCGATGCGGCACTGTGTTACTTTAACTGACAATTGCGCAATCGTGCAACGCTGTACCCAACGCTGTACCCAAATAAAATGTATGTCCTTTTTTTCCCACAAATAGAGCTTTTTTTGGTGGCTTTTGATCACCTCTTTGGTTTTTATTGTTTTGTTCTATAAACAAAAAGACTGACAATTTTGAAAAAAAACCCAATATTTTTTACTTTCTGCTATAAAATATATCCAATAAAAAAATGTAAAAAATCAAATGTTTTCATCAATTTTGTATTCCAATATGTATTCTGCTACATATTTAAGAGTATATTGATTTGCTTGCACAAAGCTATAGAGTCTACGAACTATGGGATATATTTTTGGAATTTTTATTTATTTATTTATTTATACTAGTAATGGTGGCAATCAGCGACTTATAGCTGGACTGCGATATTGCGGCAGACAAATCGGGCACCTAACTTTTCACACTTTTTGTGGACGAGTGACACTAACATAGTGATCCGTACTTAAAAATATGCACTGTCGCCAGGAAAATATACCGGAGGCCCAACCACATTTCACCTCACATGCCCCTATGGGGTAACCCTATGCTCCCCCACTTTTATAGTATACCGGACCCCTCTCTCTGGGCAAAGAAGGGAATCCTCACATTAAAACATGTGGTTAAGGATGGTAGGCTCATGACTTTCCAAGCCCTGAGGCAATCTTTCGGTATTCCACTCTCCTTCCAATTCAGATACTGGCAGTTGAAACATGCCTTTGAAGCTCAGTTCTCAGCCCCCCTCGTCCTGGAGCCGGATTCTGTTGAACGGCTCCTGACTTCTACTGACTTTTCTTGTGATGGAAAAGCCCCTCTCAACTCTATATCTATATCTCACAGTTGAGTATGACGCCAAATTAACTAAAATCTGGGGAGAGTGGAAGGCTGATATTCCCTCTTTGGACGAGGAGGAATGGAGGGAGTGTTTAATTTCCTACATTCCCTCTATGATCGCTGCAAAAGACAGGTTCATACAATTTAAGTTCCTACACAGAGCATATTTCACCCCGCACAGACTGGCACGCATATACCATGACAGAGATCCCAACTGTCAGAGATGCAGGCAGGAGGTGGGCACGTTCTGGCACATGGTCTGGTCTTGTCCCAAAATCCGACCCTTTTGGTCGGCAGTTGCCTCCACACTGAGTGAAGTTACAGGCTCAAATCTACCGGTGGATCCCCAAATAATGTTGCTTAGTCATCTGGAGGATGTTGAGGGTGATAGGTATAGTAAACTGTGTCTAACCTTTACATTGTACTACGCTAGGCGAGAAATTCTGTTGAGATGGAAATTGGAAGAGCCTCCTACCCTTGCCTCGTGGAGAGGGTCGGTGGATAGAGTACTCCCCCTATATAGACTGACGTATGAAAGTAGACAATGCCCGGGGAAGTTCGATAAAATTTGGTCCTCCTGGGTGGACGCCTCTGGAAATCCAGAACCCCCTATCCCATAACTAAGATGTGAAATATAGTAGAGGACATCCTACATTCCAGGTCTATTCTTCTTATGTCCATCCCCCCTTCGTCTCCCCCCCCTCCCCTCTCCCTCCCCTCTCCCTCCCCTCTCCCCCCCCCCTCCTTCCCCCCCCTCCCCCCTCGCCACCCCCATTAGGTTTGATTAAATATTGGCTACCTACTTCAAATTGTTTAAGGGTTTATAGGAATGTTATGCCGTAGGAATACTGTTAAGTGAAATTCCTGAGATGTACATATCTGGAACATTTGATAAATAGTGGCTATCGTCTGAAGATAGATCTTAATATCATTGTTATCACCACAATGGCTATACTAAATTTCTTTTGTTTTGTAATGCTGATTTGTTTAATAAAATCTTCTGTTAAAAAAAAAAAAAAAATGCACTGTCACTGTACCAATGACACTGGCAGGGAAGGGGTTATCATTGGGGCGATCAAAGGGTTAAATGTGTTCCTAAAGAGTGCTTGCTAACTATGTGGGAAGTGTTTGTACAGAAACACAGGATCACAGCCTTCCCTTGTCACAGATTGGTGATCTGACTTGTTTACATAGTCAGATCACCATTCTGCTTGTGTCCCGAATGATCGACGGGTCCCGGTGGACATCTCATCCGCCAGATCCGCTGAATGGCTCCCACTGTGTCCAATCACAGCAAGAGCAGGTCACCGGTTGCGTGCCCCAGATCCGGAAGTGCAGAATCAAGTGCAAGTACGTGATTCTGCCCAGAGCGGCCGCCCTGCCGCAGTAAATGTATATGGGGCGGTCAGCATCTGGTTAAGTATCTAAATTTTACCTGTTATCTGCCTCTTGCTGTCTCTGTACAACAGGACTGGAGAGTGAGAGAAAGAGGTGGCACAAGGAACCATTCGTTCATGTACTGACAAGAAGCATGTTGACAGGAGGAGATGCAGAGTGACAGAAAAACTATATCATTACCCACTTAATGACCAGTGATGTACCGAACTTTCAGTGGTTTTACCGGGATGATGCCTGCAGCCACAGGCATCATCCTGGTACTGTTTTTTGGAGCTGGTGGTTGGCTCTCTTGTAATAGCAATCGAGCGGCTAACTAGCTGCTCGATTGCTTTTACAAGCATCGGGAGGGGACATCTCCCACCCACACCTTCCGCGGCTTGCTTGGGCTCTCCCATCCCATTGGGTGAGATGAAATCTTCTGAACAGGAGCTCTCAACCGGAGTGTTCTGGCGGGGACACAAAAGCAGAACACAAAATCACAGCAGGGGAGACCACTGTACTAACATTGGATTGTTAGTACAGTGGCTCCTTTAAAACGGTCAGGTTTTTTTTCATTCAGCCCTGCTGGGGTGATCAAAAAAAAAAAATAGTGTGTACTAGGCCTAAAGTGGATGTAAACCCTCACATATACCCAGTAAAGTGAACAGCCTCAGATGATACACAGAGATTAAACAAATCTCCCTATATAAGTTTTACATGTATATCTGCTGTCTTACTGTTTAGAAAGCGCATGTCCTGTTATGCCCTGTACACACGATCAGACATTCCGACAACAAAATCCATGGATTTTTTCTGGCGGATGTTGGCTCAAACTTGTCTTGCATACACACGGTTGCACAAAGTTGTCGGAAAATCCGATCGTTCTGAACGCGGTGACGTAAAACACGTACGTCGGGAATATAAAGGGGGCAGTAGCCAATAGCTTTCGTCTCTTAATTCATTCTGAGGATGAGTGGCACTTTGTGCGTCGGATTTGTGTACATGCGATCGGAATTTAACCGATCGGATTTTGTTGTCGGAAAATTTTATAAATAAACAAAACACCAAGCGCAATAATGTTCTCACCATGACATATAAAATCAGATGAGTGTAAATAAAATATGTGAATGCACGTACGATTAAATTCTAATTAAGTGAATGATAATAGTTGTTTGATTGAAAAATACGAGACCAAGCTGCTATCAATTACACAGTGATCAGAATCCCATAAAGATTAAATACATATAAAATAGATTGATGCGCTCTGATGCAAAATTCAATCAATGTGAATTAAAATAAAATAAAATTCCTGCTAAAAGACAAATGTGATCAAATATAAATGGGAAAGTCACGTGTCAGTGACGCAACGCGTGGGAGGAGCCTAGGACGTAGTCTGCCGAGCGCATCAATCTATTTTATATGTATTTAATCTTTATCGGAAAATTTTATAGCCTGCTCTCAAACTTTGTGTGTCGGAAATTCCGACTGAAAAAGTCCGAAGGAGCCCACACACGATTGTAATTTGCGACACAATCCGATCGCACTTTTTCCGTCGGAAAATCCGACCAGGTGTACAGGGTACTAGAGTTTTCTCTTCCTGATTAACCTGTGGGTGTGGATCCTTGCCATACACTGTGAGACAGCTGATTGGAGGAAAGGCACACATCCCACTCCACATAGGCAGAGTAAGAAACAATGCAGAGCTGTGCTGTGAATAGACCAGCTCTCTGCTAATCTATTTCTATTCGCCATCCCTGACACAAAATTCAGCCTGGTTTTATCTCAGTTGTCGGTGAAATTGTCAGAAGTTATCATGCTGATAACAGAAGAAAGGAGCAGGAGAAAGCCACAGAAGGTAGGGCTTTAAAGAGAGATAAGGAAACACTACAGAGTATGTGCCCAGGTCAGATTTCATGAATCAGGTTTACATCCACTTTAAGTTAAATCAGGCATTTGAACTAGCTGTATTTTATTTTACTTTTATTATTTTATTAGACACTACATCCCTGCATTTATATATATCTTTTTATCTATGTGGCTTTTAGGTTGTGCAGTAGAATTATTCAGTATAATGATCTGCCTCACATGTTTAAATAGCCTATATAGTGCTTAACAGAATCCCCAGATCCTCATAAGAAGCTCACTTTATACATGCAGCAGCAGCAAACTAAACACTAACAATTAGTCCTGGCTATAATAATGAGTGATAACTGACTGTGCTTGTTGTTCCATCCCTTACAGATTTAAAGATGAGTTATTTGCTGTTTGGAGTAACTGCCCTGCACATCGTCATCTTGATCATCCTCTTCGTTGCCACCCTAGACAATGTAAGCAATATTATAATGTAGCTTATTCAATACATTTTTTTTTACAGTTCTTACAGTTTTAAAAATGCAAGTTTTTTTAATGAATTTATTTTTGTCATGCAATGGATGTGTATCATTTTCCAACCTGAGGCTGGTCATATACTCTTTGATTTCTCTCATTCATCTGCAAGGCAGATGGACAAATCTCCCACTATCTGCCATTGTATTCTGAGAGCTGGCAAACTCAGAATACCCGAACAGTAGCTGCATCTCCTTTTATTTTGGCACATTATAGTCTTATGCTGGGCTGCAGTAATTATTTAGCCAACAATTTTCCACCTGGCTCTTGAGATACTTAGATCAAAGGATGTCAGGCAGAGTGGTGCCGTCAGGGCTAACCGAGGCTGAAGTCTTAGCTGGTTCCACATTTGCCCTGTGTATGGGCAACGTAAATAAGAAGACACGTCCAGCACTTAGGCTGACCATAGATGAAATGATTTTCTTTCTTTAAACCAAGGATGGAGGAAAAGAAAATCACTAAATTTTCCCATCAAAATGACCTTCAATGCGCTATTGTATTCTGTCAGCAGGGGGCGCGGGAAGCATTCCCAGCTGAAAGAATACAATGTTTATGGCTATCGGCTATAGCCGCTGGCAGTAACCGTATGTAGGAAATCTGACATGAGCATTTTTCAATGCCATTGTGTTGTTGCATTTATTAAGACTTTTTGTTTTCTTTATACTGGTCTGTTGTTAGGCCTGTGTAATGTCCACTGTTTGTTGCCTTTTTTTTCCCCTTAAATTTGGAAAATAATTAATTAATTAAAATTGTTAATTATAACCCTTTCATGCCTAAGTCTTTTTCTGACATTTGTTGCTTACAAGTTAAAATCCGTATTTTTTGCTAGAAAATTACTTAGGACCCCCAAATATTATATTTTTTTAGCAGAGACCCTAGAGAATAAAATGGCGATCGTTGCAATATTTTATGTCATAAGGTATTTGCGCAGCGGTCTTTCAAACACACTTTTTTGGGGAAAAAAAAGGCCTTTTCATGAATTAAAAAAAAAAAAACAGTAAAGTTAGCCCAATTTTTGAGTAAATAGATACCTAACATGCCATGCTTTGAAACTGCGCACACTACGGTAAAAATCTCCATAGGCGACGCTTTAAAAAATTTGAATAGTTACCAGGTTAAAGTTACAGGTTAGAATTCTAGTGCTAGAATTATTGCTCTCACTCTAACGATCGCGTCGATAACTCACATGTGTGATTTGAACTCCGTTTATATATGCAGGCACGACTTACGCATGCGGTTTCTTTGCTGCGCTAACTCGCAGGGACGGGGGCGCTTTAAATTTTTTTTTCTCTCATAACTTTAACTATTTTTTTTTTTTTACATTGTCACTTTAAAAAAAAAAAAATATGATCACTTTTATTGCTGTCACAAGGAATGTAAACATCCCTTGTGACAGTAATAGGTGGTGACAGGTACTCTTTATGGAGAGATCGGGGGTCTAAAAGACCCCAAATCCCTCCTTTGCATTTCAAAGTATTCAGATCACCAGAAACAGTGATTCTGAATTCTGTCATTTTTTTAAAATTGGCGCTATTGGCAGCCGAGTAAACCGGAAGTGACGTCGTGACGTCGCTTTCGTGTTTTTACATAGGAGACTGGAACAAAGCCGATTCAGCCTAGCCGGCGGAAGTGCCAGATCGTGGCTCGGGTCTCCCAGTTGGACGGGAGGTTTGGGAAGAGTGTCCCCTCCCGCTCCTTAAGGATAACAGCCGATCGGCTTTTAGCCACATCGGTTGTTATCCCTAAAGAGCGGACCGCACGCTCTAATAAACGGTACTGGAGTGATGCCTGTAGCTGCAGTGGGCACTGAAAGGAGGCATGAATGGGCACTGATAGATGGCACAGATGGGCACTGATAGGTGGCACAGATGAGCATGGATGGGCACTGATAGGTGGCACTGATGTACACTAAATGATGGTACTGATGGATGCCAATCAGTGCCAAACAATAATGCCTGCCAATCAGTGATGACCATTGTGGGCACTGATGGCATCCATTGGGGGCACTGATTGGCATCCCTGGTAGTCTAGGGTGGCATACCTGGTGGTGGCATCCATGGTGGTCCTGATGGTGTCCCTGGTGGTCCAGTGTGGGCATCCTCAGGGGGGCTGCGCTGATAATCAATACATCAACGGCTCTTCCTGTTTACATTGTGATCAGCCGTGATTGGACATGGCTGATCACGTGGTAAAGAGTCTCTGTCAGACTTTTTTGTTCTCCACTCTGCACTGGAATGCTGGGCTGTGGAGGGAGCGGGAGCTGCTGGCTCAGACTCTCAGCAGATCTCTGGAAGGCTGAGCCAGCTGCTGGTCCAGGGATCTGGGTGGATCCCGACTGTGAAGCTGGAGCCTTTCCACAGCCAGGACCAGCTGAGTGATGTCAGCCGACAGCGTACTGAAAACGGGACACAGGAGTACACAATGAACTGCACTGCTTTGACGCACAGAAGAAGTACAGCCAAAATAGCTTTGGCTATACTTCTTTAACTTATTAATACAAGAAATTTGTCATGGAAATTGTGAAAAATAGAAGCCTTAAAGTAGAACTAAAGGCATTTAAGGGCAAACTTTATTTTCATTTGGGATAGAGTAGGGCAGGGTATAACCACTGTCAATTTTTTTTTTAGTGATAGTGATTTATTTTTTTGCCGTCTGTGTCCCATTGAGGACAAATAGAAAGGGTGAATCTCCCTAATGGGGGTACAGACAGCAAAAAAAAAAAATAAAAGGTCTTGCCTTTAACTACTTCAGCCCCTGAAGGATTTACCCCCTTAATGACCAGGCCATTTTTTGCAATACTGCACTGCGTTATTTTAACAAACAAAATTGATGCCCTTTTTTTCCAACAAATAGAGCTTTCTTTTGGTGGTATTTGATCACCACTGCAGTTTTTATTTTTTGCGCTCTAAACAAAAAAAGGGCAACAATTTTGAAAAAAAAAACAATGTTTTTTACTTTCTGCTATAAAACATATCCAATAAAAAATATGTAAAAAGTCTAATTTCTTTATCAATTTAGGCCAATTTGTATTCTGCTACGTATTTTTGGTAAAAAAATCCCAATTAGCGTAAATTGATTGGTTTGCGCAAAAGTTATCGCATCTACAAACTATGGGATAGATTTAGGGACTTATTATTGTTTTTTTTATTTTTCACTAGTAATGGAGGCGATCAGTGATTTTTAGCGGGACTGCGACATTGCAGCAGACAAATTGGATACTAAGTGACACTTTTTGGGGACCAGTGACAACAATACAGTGATCAGTGCTAAAAAAAATGCACTGACATTGTATAAATGACACTGGCAGGGTAGGGGTTAACATCAGGGGCAATCAAAGGGTTAAATGTGTTCCCTATGTGTGCTTTCTAACTGTGTGGGGGATGCTAACACTAGACAAAGAGAGAGATTGTGTTCCTGATTGGTAGGAATCACAGATCTCTCTCTTCCTCTATGACGGAACGACGGTCTGCCTTCTTTACATAGGCAGATCGCCGTTCTGTCATTCCGTTGAACGATTGCAGGTGGCCGGCAGACATCGCACCCGCGGTACCCGCGCTGATTGGCTCCCATTATGTCTAATCACAGTGAGAGCAGGTCACTGGTGGCGCGCTCCAGACTAGGAAGTGTGAATAACGTAAGGTACGTTTCACGCAGCCAGGCCGCCCTGCCGCAGTAAATTTGCAGTGGGTGGTCCGGAACTAGTTAATTATACTTTAAATCATAGCTAAGCCCAAAGGTAAAGACGTAATATATTGCAGTTTATCTGGCCAGTAAGTCTGTGATTTTTTAACGTCCTTACCGCCCAGACCAAGCTATCCAGCAAAAGTGGCATGTAGAGGGTTGAGAAAAGCCATTTGACACTCACAGTGGTGCTTACAATGGTTGTCTTTTATTCATTTATATAAAACCTTTATCCTACAAGAAAAAAAACTGTTGCTGTCGCCCCGCTGGGCTGTTTTTTTTTTTTTGCAGCGGCGGCGCCCCTTTTAATCTGCCATGGAAATGAGGACTGAATGATTCAAGCCACACCTCCTCAGAGGATTAGGAGGGCCACCACTGGGAAAGAAGAAGTGAATTATTAAAGACCCAGTTCTGGGCTCTCTTCTTTTGTTTTCTTCAAGCCAAACCCGAACACTTTAGCAGCGCGCAGCAAATTTTTTTTTGTAGAATACATTATAGGATTGTAAAAGACCTGGAACACATATGGATACCACAAGGAGAGTAGTAATGAGGAGCATGTCATGGTGAACAGTAGGTGTGGCCAAATTGCATTCTTGTGCCCATAAAATATCACTGTAAAGATATGAACTTAGCCTACCTTAAAAGTGGACAGTGTCAGTCAGTAGAGCAGTGGACGATATCAGTAGAGCAGTGGACAGTGTCAGTAGAGCAGTGGACAGTGTCAGTAGAGCAGTGGACAGTGTGAGTAGGCCAGAGGTTGGTGTCAGTAGGGCAGTGGATGGTATTAGTAGGGCAGTGGATGGTGTCAGTAGGGCAGTGGATGGTATTAGTAGGGCAGTGGATGGTGTCAGTAGGGCAGTGGATGGTATTAGTAGGGCAGTGGATGGTGTCAGTAGGGCAGTGGACTTTGTCAGTAGGGCAGAAGATGGTGTCCGTAGAGCAGAGGTTGGTGTCGGTAGGGCAGTGGACATTGTCAATAGGTTTTAATTTTATTTTTTATTATCTTTTACAATATTATTTTGTATTTTATCTGTTTTTACAATATTATTTTGTATAATTTTTAAGATTTGTTTTTTGGGAGTCCTGTTAGGGGGCCTTGGTGAAATCTAAACAGACCCCTGATTTCTCACTTTTAAAACAGAGAAAGGGACTGAGGACAAAGATTACTTAGTCCCTTTCTCTGCAGCCTCAGTTGCACTGGACAGTATATGAATGGGAAGTACTCTGTGCTGAATGGCTTCCTGTTCATTTAAAAACAGAAGCATAGTAAATGCAATGCTTCAGTTATGAATGCACACAGGAGCGATCGATACTTATCACTCACTATGTTCATTCAGAAAAGAAAGAGGCCAGTAAATGACATATTTATGGACCCCTTTCCCCGCTGTCCATTCTGAAAGGGGGATTGGGTTTGGGAGCAGAAAGAACCTGGACAGAAGGGGCAGCGGGGTTGGCATTTACCAGAACCGCTCTGCTGTATTTTCCTCCTGTAGCCACTGAATGCAGCAAAAAAAAAACATTTGAATTGGCAGTAAATGACAATTTCATAGCTGCTTTTTATTTGTAAACAAAATAGCCAGAATCCCCCTCTACATTCATACCTTACCCTTATCCTAGATGAGGATCTGGTTTGGATTGTAAGGGAAAACCTCACAAAAAAAAAAAAAAAACAGTATGTGGTTGCCCTTAAAACCCATACCAGACCTTTCATACAACATGTGTTCTATATAAAAAACCTGTAGGTGTCCTGTGCTCCCTCGACCCTCCTTTCTTTTCTCCATGCACTGGTGCAATAAACCTGTTAAAGCTCAAAGTGACTGTCACCTACCGTTCTTCAATCCTGAGAAAAGAATCATTCCCTGAGATGAATGTACCTAGGATCTTGTTGCCAAAACGTGGGCATAGGATAGCCAGTCAGTGGAAGATCAAAAGTTTATTATAGTTAATGAAAGTGTTTAGCAATGTCATTCCATGTAATGAAAAACAATTTTTTTTTAATTAAAAAAACAGTATAGCAAATAAATAAACATTTTTATGATATATATATATATATATATATATACACACACATACACAGTATCTCACAAAAAGCGAGGCCTGTTCTGTTCTGTTTAGAAGGGGCTTCCTTCTGGGATGGCAGACCAATTTGTGTGTGGCGTATGGTCTGAGCACTGACAGGCTGACCCCCCACCCCTTCAATCTCTGCAGCAATGCTGGCAGCACTCATACGTCTATTTCCCAAAGACAACCTCTGGATATGATGCTGAGCACGTGCACTCAACTTCTTTGGTCGACAAAGGCAAGACCTGTTCTGAGTGGAATCTGTCCTGTTAAACCACTGTATGGTCTTGGCCATCGTGCTGCAGCTCAGTTTCAGGGTCTTGGAAATCTTCTTATAGCCTAGGCCATCTTTATGTAGAGCAACAATTCTTTTTTTCAGATCCTCAGAGAGTTCTTTGCCATGAGGTGTCATGTTGAACTTCCAGTGACCAGTATGAGAGAGTGAAAGTGATAACACCAAATTTAGCACACCTGTTCCCCATTCACACCTGAGACCTTGTAACACTAATGAGTCACATGACACCGGGGAGAGTTAATTGGGCCCAATTTGGAAATTTTCACTTAGGGGTGTACTCACTTTTGTTGCCAGCGGTTTAGACATGCAAATGGTTGTAAAGGTTTGTTTACAACAACAAAAAAACAAAAACAAACTTTACTTTTACTTACCTCCGCTGTGCAGTAGGTTTTGGTCCCAATCCTCCTCTTCTGGGATCCCTCCGTGTCGCTCCTGGCTCCTCATCTTCTCGAGTGCCCCATTGGAGAAGTGCTTTCCTTCGTGGACACCAGTGTGGGCGCGCCCCCGTGTCCTGCTGCATCCGTAGACATAGACAGCAGGACTCGGCTAGGCCACTCGGCGCCCGCGTCATTGAATTTGATTTAGAGCAGCAGGAGCCAATGGCTGTGCTGTTATCAATCTATCCAATCAAGAGCAGAGACACCAGCCAGAGAGGGTGTGCGCGTCTCCGGCATGGGAACGAACGGGCTCAGGTGAGTAAAACGGGGGGAGCTGGGGGGGCTGGTGCACTACAATAGGTTTTTCACCTCAATGCATAGAATGCATTAAGGTAAAAATAGCAAGGGTGTACAATCCTTTTAATGACTGTGTTGAGTTATTTTGAGGGGACAGCAAATTTACACTGTTATACAAGCTGTACACTCACTACTTTACATTGTAGCAAAGTGTTATTTCTTCAGTGTTGTCACATAAAAAGATATAATAAAATATTTACAAAAATGTGAGGGAAATACTGTATATATGCAGTTTATTGTGTTAGTGGGCGAGTGTACTTGATAAATATAAAAATGATAATTTTGTATCCATTCCATTGATGCGATTTGGTGGACATTTATTATCCTCATGTAGGGAAGGAAAGACATGAGTTATTCTTTTCTCTGGTTATAAGTGTTTTAGGTGGGTTTATAATGTGTATTTATAATATATAGGTAGTTAGATTTGGTATTTTAAATGTAATAAGAGATGATAAACGCTTATCATAATCGCCTATTGCAATTGTTGTTCTTTTTCCCCTGTTCACCAATCTAGTCATGGTGGGTACTTTCAGAAGATGAAACACTGAACCTCTGGCATGACTGTATTTATAACAACAGCTCACAAAGTTGGATGTGCTCTTCTGTGTCAAACAATGGTAAGTTAAAATAACATGCAAAGGTAATCAATGTTTTGTTTGATTTGTGGTCATAAAAAAGTGTCTTAACAAAGTGCATGTTGCTCGAATTAATCGATCAGAACGCAGCTATTATTTTTGTGCCAATATGTTTGCCACCAGTAAAATTGATATAAAAACGTTACCATTGACCAATGTCATCTTCACTTCGACTTGCTTGCAGTAAAGTGACTGGTCCCCTTTTGACCACAGTGACATATTTCAACACATCCCCAGCAGCTCAGGGGGTGACAATCTCAGGTCCAATAGGTGAGGATAGCTTGCAATCTACCAAGGCAGTTGGAACTACCTATCAGAAGAAGCCACGTGGACCAACAGCACTAAAATTGTACCATGCCAGTAACAAATTATGTTTATCATATGGCATTTTGTTTTTCTGGTAAGTTACATTATCTAAAACATGAAAATAATGTCAAAACTAGATTCCTTATGTGATTCTCTAAAAATTCTCTAACACCATGGGATGGAAGATAGGGTGGCATTTTCCCGCACCCCAGTACCCCAGCACCCAGCACCCCAGTACCCCAGTAGACAATCTCAAGGCACCCTTTAAAATTACAGACAGTGTTGAGGCACCACATTCTAAAATGTAAAAAAAAACTATTCTAATAGTTTTACATAATGCAGCAACATCCACCCATAGACACCCAACGTTAGTGGTGATTTTTTCTTCCACAGCAAATACACTTTTGCACACTGGTACTGACTAGTATTCCTATGTTTTTCTTCTCTCTCAATTCTTTCCATTAGTCAGCTAATGTGATCCTAGTGCGGAGGGAGAGAGGCACAGGAGGGTCAAACAGGGATACTGTGGAGGCAACAGACATCCTCCTTATTAACTGATGACATCATTGGTTGTTAGGATGCCAGTGTCTAAAAAGTTGAAATGGTGCATAATGAAAACCTGTGATTTTGTGTGATTAAAAGGCTTCATGCACCTGCTGGCTTGTGTAACATTTCTGATCAATTTTTAGGCATTTTGCCAGTACACCCCTGAAGGCATGTGCCTGGGCACCCTGGTTGAAACAGGCTGTGCTAGACCCTGTCTAACTATCTGCTGCCCATTCAGACTTGCAATTGTAGTGAGGTTTTTTATCACCAACTTCTGTTGCAGGTTAGGTATGAGATGTCACATGACTGACTGTCGAGGCCTGCAGAGGAAGTAGATGCTGGAAGGTGTGAAGAGTTGTGTAAAAAATAAACTATGTAGTGCAACAAGCAATGTTTCTCAACTCCATTCCTTAAGTACCCCCAAAAGGTCATGTTTTTAGGCATTCCATTATTTTTCACAGGTGATTTGATCAGTTTCACTGCCTTAGTAATTACCACAGCCATTTCATCTGAGGGAAATCCTGAAAACATGACCTGTTGGGAGCTAGAACGAAAAAAGTATTGTAGAAAATGGGCTTTTAAATTTATATATTATATATATATATATATATATATATATATATATATATATATATATATATATATATATATACACACACACACATCAATCATTATTATAAAGATAAAGAAGTTTATTTCTTATATGTATATAGTGTTCATAAAATAGAAACAAACAAAGGGGCAACTAAAGCCCAAATATATGTAGATCATATCACACATACAGTGGGGTCGGAAAGTATTCAGACCCCCTTACATTTTTCACTCTTTGTTATATTGCAGCCATTTGCTAAAATCATTTAAGTTCATTTTTTTCCTCATTAATGTACACACAGCACCCCATATTGACAGAAAAACACAGAATTGTTGACATTTTTGCAGATTTGTTAAAAAAAAAAAACTGAAATATTACATGGTCCTAAGTATTCAGACCCTTTGCTCAGTATTTAGTAGAAGCACCCCTTTGATCTAATACAGCCATGAGTCTTTTTGGGAAAGATGCAACAAGTTTTTCACACCTGAATTTGGGGATCCTCTGCCATTCCTCCTTGCAGATCCTCTCCAGTTCTGTCAGGTTGGATGGTAAACGTTGGTGGACAGCCATTTTTAGGTCTTTCCAGAGATGCTCAATTGGGTTTAAGTCAGGGCTCTGGCTGGGCTATTCAGGAACAGTCATGGAGTTGTTGTGAAGCCACTCCTTCGTTATTTTAGCTGCGTGCTTAGGGTCATTGTCTTGTTGGAAGGTAAACCTTCGGCCCAGTCTGAGGTCCTGAGCACTCTGGAGAAGGTTTTCGTCCAGGATATCCCTGTACTTGGCCGCATTCATCTTTCCCTCGATTGCAACCAGTTGTCCTGTCCCTGCAGCTGAAAAACACCCCCACAGCATGATGCTGCCACCACCATGCTCCACTGTTGGGACTGTATAGGACAGGTGATGAGCAGTGCCTGGTTTTCTCCACACATACTGCTTAGAATTAGGGCCAAAAAGTACTATCTTGGTCTCATCAGACCAAAGAATCTTATTTCTAACCATCTTGGAGTCCTTCAGGTGTTTTTTTAGCAAACTCCATGTGGGCTTTCATGTCTCTTGCACTGAGGAGAGGCTTCCGTCGGGCCACTCTGCCATAAAGCCCCGACTGGTGGAGGGCTTTAGTGATGGTTGACTTTCTACAACTTTCTCCCATCTCCCGACTGCATCTCTGGAGCTCAGCCACAGTGATCTTTGGGTTCTTCTTTACCTCTCCAAGGCTCTTCTCCCCGATAGCTCAGTTTGGCTGGACGGCCAGCTCTAGGAAGGGTTCTGGTCATCCAAAACATCTTCCATTTAAGGATTATGGAGGCCACTGTGCTCTTAGGAACCTTAAGTGCAGCAGAAAATTTTTTGTAACCTTGGCCAGATCTGTGCCTTGCCACAATTCTGTCTCTGAGCTCTTCAGGCAGTTCCTTTGACCTCATGATTCTCATTTGCTCTGACATGCACCCCGAGCTGTAAGGTCTTATATAGACATGTGTGTGGCTTTCCTAATCAAGTCCAATCAGTATAATCAAATACAGCTGGACTCAAATGAAGGTGTAGAACCATTTCAAGGATGATCAGAAGAAATGGACAGCACCTGAGTTAAATATATGAGTGTCACAGCAAAGGGGCTGAATACTTAGGACCATGTGATATTTCAGTTTTTCTTTTTTAATAAATCTGCAAAAATGTCAACAATTCTGTGTTTTTCTGTCAATATGGGGTGCTGTGTGTACATTAATGAGGAAAAAAAATGAACTTAAATGATTTTAGCAAATGGCTGCAATATAACAAAGAGTGAAAAATTTAAGGGGGTCTGAATACTTTCCGTCCCCACTATATATCAAATATGGTATCACATGACATGGTATCACATGACTTGTACGGGATCTGCCAACATGTTCTGCTTCTTCACGGCTTAATCCTCCATATATGAATCACAAAACATCTTGTATATGTACAAACAAGACATAATTAATCATTTCATATTAACCACTTGCCCACTGCTGCACGCCGATATACGTTGGCACAATGGCAGCGTTTGGCAAATGGGCATACCTGTACGTCCCCTTTAATTGGCGGGGCTAGCGGGCGCCCGCCGCGTACAGCGTGACCGTGCCACTGGGTCCGGCAGAATCGATGTCCGCCTGCATCCTGCGATCATGTCATGGAGCCGCAGAACGGGGAGATGCCTATGTAAACAAGGCATTTCCCCATTCTGCCTAGTGACATGACAAAGATCTACTGCTCCTTGTCATAGGGAGCAGTGATCGCTGTCAAGTCAGTGGTAGCCCACCCCCCACAGTCAGAACACCTCCCTAGGACACACTTAACCCCTTGATCGCCCCCTAGTGTTTAACCTCTTCCCTGCCAGTGTCATTTACACAGTAATCAGTGCATTTTTATAGCACTGATCGCTGTATAAATGACAATGGTCCCAAAATGGTGTCAAAAGTGTCCGATGTGTCCGCCATAATGTTGCAGTCACGATAAAAATCACAGATCGCCGCCATTACTAATAAAAAAATATTAATAATAAAAATGCCATAAAACTATCCCCTATTTTGTAGACGGTATAACTTTTGCGCAAACCAATCAATATACGCTTATTGCATTTTTTTTACCAAAAATATGTAGAAGAATACATATCGACCGAAACTGAGGAAAACATTTGTTTTTTTATATATTTTTGGGGGATATTTATTATAGCAAAAAGTAAAAAATGATTGCTTTTTTTTCAAAATTGTCGCTTTTTTTTGTTTATAGCACAAAAAATAAAAAACGCAGAGGTGATCAAATACCACCAAAAGAAAACACTATTTGTGAAAAAAAAGGTCGTCAATTTTGTTTTGGTGTAACGTCGCACGGCCACGTAATTGTCAGTTAAAGCGACGCAGTGCCGAACCGCAAAAAGTGCTCTGGTCAGGAGGCGGTTAACATACAATTGAACACTATATATATATATATATATATAAATGTCCCCAAGCAAGAGGGAAAAAACAACAAACACCCGCCCTACCATCCAACACACAAAAAACCCCACCCGACCATCCAGCCCCCTTTTCTTTGTGTTGTATGGTCGGGCGGGTGTTTGTTGTTTTTTTTTTAGTACAATACATTTTTATTTTTTTAAAACATATTAAACATACACAAGGTTTTATATTTCACACACAATCACAAACGTTTTACAACATGTATACATCAGATTGAACATAAACAACATTGTTATATTAATTTAAAACCAAATTAACATTTAGTAATCAAAGTATATTAATATGAATATTAATAATAAGAAAGTTGTTTTTTTTTTTTTTTTACCATTTTCTACAATACTTTTTTCATTCTAATATATATCGGGCTGGTGCCCCCTAGGTGTGGAGTGTGTGGAATATGGATTTCCCAGTCCATTAGGCCCTCACTCTAACAAACTCTTACCTGTTGTGGGTAGTTGAGGACTGGAGCTGAGAAACATTGCCCTAGAGGACCGCTGGATTTTTGGGTCCCCCTATTCTTGCACAGCCAGGCAATAGGCATTTTTCCAACTTTCATTCTGAGACCTAAATCAGTCCATGGGCTAGTTTTCGTTGTTTTATTGGGGGGGGGGGGGGACAACTTGGATGGGAATGGGGATTATGGGATGTCCAACCTGACTTAAAAGAACAACTTGAGGACAACTTTCTTCACTATGTACACCGCAAAATGGCAAATCCTCGACTGTATACCTTCTGGGATTAGCAAAAACAATTCCCCTTGTAGGAGCATGTGGAATTTTAGCAAAGTCCCAAACTTGCAGGAGCTCCAAGCCCCCTCTCTTGAAAATACCATCCCACCTGGCTGCCTTGTAAATTGTCCCAGGACAAGGGATTGGGTTTAGCTGCTGATACTGTCCTTGGAAAGCTTGCTGGATATTGCATCTAGCAGCTTTCTCCCTTTTAGGCCTTGGGGGTGTAGAGGTACTCACACTGTCCCTGGAATCCTGCTGTTTTTGAAAAGATTGCTGTTCAAGGCCCCTGATATCCAGCTCCTCCCATGCTAGTCAGTGCGTCTCCTCAAAGAGACTAAAGGGTAGAGAAGATCCCTCTGTCCAGCTTCTCTCCTTTCTGAGCTCCAGCCTGGAGGTAGAGCCCCCGCAGCCCCAGGGTCCACATCACAGCCTCAAAACTCCATCTTCCACCTAACTACTACTCCAGACCAGCTGGCCAGGCTTCATAAGATTTATGGGCTGACCCAGCCACCCTGCCAGGCCTCCTGCCCGGGGGATTGGCCAGATTCTCATAAATATGCAGATCATAGCCTCACTTCTTCTCCCACTAGCTTCTAGAAACTTCCAGCAGCTTCTAGAACCAGGGGGAAGTACCAGAGGCCTGACCTGTAGTGCCCTCCAACCTGACCTACAGTAACCCCGACCAATTACCAGACTCGCACAGCTACTGTGAGTCAAATAAATTTTCCTCACACTAGACTGTACACTAGAGGGTGCTATAATTATATTCTTTAGGAACATCCACCCGTTACAATTCTCACCATTTAATAATCCACAGTAACAATTTTGCATGGGACCTCTTCTTTAGGTCACTGATTCAGTGGAATTCATCAAGAGTGTCTATGACACTCTTTAGAATTCCATTGTGCCTCCACATGAGGCAACATGTACATGAATTTGTTTCAAGCACCATGTGTGGAGGAGCAATGAGGGCAGAGTGTCCACAAGGAAACACTGCCGTCAGTGCCACTGAGCTCCTTTCCACCACTGCAGCACAGACAGTGCAGCAGTCTGAGGAGTTTTGAAGTTGAGTGCACAGAGCCTGGTGGGGGTTCAAAGGCACTAGCTCGCTATCAAGCCAATTCTCCTTGTAATTGACATGTAAAAGCAGAGAGAGAAGGGAGGCACCAACTAAGTGCAGCATTAAAGGTCGTGATTTATTGCAGAAAGGTTAAAAAAAACTTACAAGAAGTAAGAAAATATCATGTCATCAAATAGCTGGTCAGTCCTGGCGATCCTCGCTGTCCTTTTAGCAGCAAAGTAATTGGATCCAAAAATAAATTATATTTAATAAAATCTTTTATTGTATCAAAAATGAAATTCAAATTCATGATTGAGGTTTAAAATATGAGCTCTGGTTACAGACACAAAAAAGGACATATTCCAACAAAATGATCGATAGAATAAACCTCAAAAATGTGGGATTTTGTAGGCAATTAAAAAAAATGAAATTTCATATATATATATATATATATATATATATATATATATATATATATATATATATATATATAAAATAAATATTTATTGTAGAAAAATTACATAAAAAATCTCATGTTGAAATGACAAAACATTGCATCAATGACATTATCAATATTGCACAATTGACTGTTAACCATGAAGTGGTAGTCCCATCTGCTTGCTGTTCCCTTCGTCATTGATTGTGCCGAGCAATACAGCAGAGGGGGGTATCCAACGAGTTTTAAAGTATACTGTTATAAATGAATCTTCTTCAGGGAATAATACCACTTCTGAAAAAACAGCTTAAATTAGTGAGCCATTGGTACATAATTATATGAAAAAATACATGTAAATTATCATCCACATGCACTTACACTCCTGGAGGAGTGCTTCTGCTAAATATATTTTTACATTGTAAGTGCATGTGGATGATGATTTACATGTATTTTTTCATATAATTATGTACCAATGGCTCACTAATTTAAGCTGTTTTTTCAGAAGTGGTATTATTCCCTGAAGAAGATTCATTTATGGCGTAATGATGAAGAAAGCAAGCAGATGGGGACTACCACTTCATGGTTAAAAGTCAATTGTGCAATATTGATAATATCATTGATGCAATGTTTTGTAATTTCACCATGAGATTTTTTAATGTAATTTTTCTACAATATTAATTTTATATATATGTGAAATTTCATTTTTTTTATTGCCTACAAAATTCCACATTTTTGAGGTTTATTCTATGTATTACCAAGGGATGGTGACAATTTACACGTGTGTCCCTGTGAATCACCCAATACAAAATGATTGATATCATACAATGGAACAGATTCTTGACATTACATTACAAATATCCATCTATGTAAATACCCCAACACGTTTCAACCCATACAGTTGTAGTTTTCTTCGGGGGGATTTTTAGTCTAAGGAAATATATCAGAAAAAGCTCATAATTCTGACACTTCATAATATGCAAATGTTTCTATGGGTGCTAGTAGTATATTTACTGCTCATGAAGATGGACTTGAAGAACTGTGTCCTATAGCCAGAGTTAGATTCATGTGTCCATGAGCACAAGGAGTCACACACTTGGATCCCCAGAGAAAGAAAAGGATAAGTACTATTTTCCAAATAATCACAGCTCCTTCTACTGGCCTACTGCTCACTGGAGGAGAGAAGTTCAAGTACTCAGGCTTGATCTCTGCAGCCATGGGACTACAACGGCCAGTAGACCAGCATATTATTATTGTCACGGAACGTCCCACACTCCGCTTGAGTGCTTCCGTCAGTATACCGCTTCCTAAGTTCTGGAACACGAGTCCAATGGATCTGGCTATAGGAACCCCCAAGAACTAGACAACACCAGTCTTGGAGTACATCAGAACTAACTCTTTATTTGAGATCTCACACACATTTATACACCAGGATGACTCAAAGCTAACCTAATTAACATGAGCTAATTTACTATTAAATTTACCCAGACCAGATGACTCAGAGACATGACCTGTAGGACAGACTTGTGGACACCGAGCTTCACACAGTAGTATAATAGCAGGAGCTAATTACAATTAACAATACAAACATAACCTAATTAACCTAATTAACATAAACACAGGTAGTTGGAGTTCAGCATCTCCTCACAGGATGTGTCCCAACAGTATGAATCAGTCTTATCAGCAGGAGGCTGCTGGAAGAACCCCCCCTCCCTCTTCAGGGACACAAATCCCAATGATCACAGCAAGGAGTCTCCAACAGAATCAAACAACATACAATATATACATATATACACGACTGAGTCCGATTAGTACAGTTCCATTGAAAATCCAGGGCCCATAATCAAAAGGCAAGAGGCTTGCATTCAGTCCTCTCCAACAGCCTCTGTCCCAGCTAGGTCTGTCACAATTATTATTATAGGTACTTATATAGCGCTGTCAATTTATGCAGCGCTTTACATATACCGTATATACTCGAGTATAAGTCGAGATTTTCACCCCTTTTTTTTAGGCTGAAAGTGCCCCCCTTGACTTATACTCGAGTCACCGCCGTCTGCCTACATGATCAGCGTGTCATGCAGACAGACGGCGGCCAGCGCGTGATAATACCATTCGGCAGCCATTCCACTGTTCAAAAGCCACGCCTCCTCCTCATCTGTGATAGGCAGAACACTCTATTTCCCAGCAGTCGGTGTACAGCCTATCACGGACATTCTCTCATCCTCGTTCGTGGTATGAGGATAAGAGAGTGTCCGTGATAGGCTGATCGCTGACTGCTGGGAAATGGAGTGTTCTGCCTATCACAGATGAGGAGGAGGCACGGCTTTTGAACAGTGGAATGGCCGCCTTCTATCCTGACAAGTGCTTCAGTCCCTGCTGCAGAAAACACCCACATAACAGGATACTACCACCTCCTTGCTTTACTGTAGAAATGGTGCTATTTGGATGGTGAGCTGTACTGGCTTTCCACCAGACATATCATTTGGTGTTGAGGCCAAATAATTCAATTTTAGTGTCATCTGACCATAACACCTTTTTCATGTGGCCTCAGAATCTTCAAAGTGCGTTTTAGCAAAGCTCAGTCTTGACTGCAAGTGGCCTTTCTTGAGGAGTGGCTTTTTTCTTGCAACCCTCCTGTACAAGCCACATTTGTTGAGAAGTTGTGATATTGTTGTCACATGCACACAATGGCCACATTTTGTCATAAATTCCGGCAACTGCTTCAGAGTGGCTGTAGGCCTCTTGGTAGCCTCTCTGACCAGTTTCCTCCTGGCTCTTTCATCCAGTTTGGAGCAACATCCTGATCCAAGGAGGGTCTGTGTTGTATCAAATACCTTCCACTTCTTAATAATAGACTTTACTGTGCTTCTAGGCATTGATAAAGCCTTTAAAAAAAATTGTATTCATCTCCTGACTTGGTGCCTGTCCACAACTTAATCTCGGAGATCTTTTGACAGTGCCTCGCCACACATAGTTCATTGTTTTCTTTAATTGCAGTACCAGGAACTGAAATGCTCCAAGAAAGTTTTTTTTTTTGCTTATGCCATGTACACACGACCGGTTTTTCCATCAGAATAAACTGATTGTTGACCCTATTTTCCACTTACAGTAGCTCCTGCATTTCTCACCCTCGGCTTATACTCGGGTCAATACGTTTTTCCCAGTTTTTTGTGGTAAATTAGGGGCCTCGGCTTATATTCGGAACGACCTATACTCGAGTATATTCGGTACATTGTACATTCGCATCAGTCCGTACCCTCAAGGAGCTTACAGCCTAAGGTCCCTAACACACATTCATACATATACTGTACTAGGGCCATTTTTTTAGACAGGATCCAATTAACCAACCAGCATGTCTTTAGAGTGTGGGAGGAAACTGGAGTACCCGGAGGAAACCCACGCAGGCACAGGGAGAGCATACAAACTCCATGCAGATGGTGTCTAACCACTACACCACTGTGCTGCCCAGCACATATCACAAATGTGTTCCAAAACATAATCATTTACATGGAAATAAAACTGTGATGAATAAAAATCATTCATTATTCATCACTGTTTTTTCCATGTAAATGATTAATGTTTAGAACACATTTGTTATATAATGTTGGTCTGCTGGCCATTATAGTAGCCAGAGTACCTAAAATGCTCTTCTCTAGTAAGCAGTAGGCCAGTAGAAGGAGCTGTGAGCTTCGAACGTGTAGCCTCTGTGACTGACAGCCCATGGCTTCCACTTCCACACTGTCCTGGTGATGTCATTTCTACATCCACGCTCCACGCTGGTCAGCGTGGAGCTCCCGGCTATCCCTGAACAGAGAGGCACTTGATCTGATACACATCTTCTAGCCGGTATTTCATGGGCATGATATTCTCTTACTTCTTGTAAGTTTTCTTAACCTTTGTGCAATAAATCATGACATTTAATACTACACTTAGTTGGCGTCCACCCCCCCCCCTCCCCTCTCTGTTTCTACATGTCTTACAGAAGTCCTGGACACACTCTGAGGATGGCTGCCTTCTTTTAGTTTTCTTCCAGTACCCACTGTTTTTGGACTTATAGACTCTTTAGCAGTTTGATTCATGTGAGAGACATACATCATTTGGAGCGCCTGATTCCCCCCCCCCCTTCTTTGTATCCTTGTAATTGACAGCAGGTAGTGGGAGGATCAATAGCCAATAGACAACCCGCTATTGGCTATAAAATCCGCCCACAGCCTGCTGTCAATAACAAGGAGAGAGCAGACCTGGTGAGAAATTAGTACCTCATCTTCCACAACAGGCTTCACACTGTCAATGTTACTGGTTGCTTGGAGCTTGTCAGCTGTGAAGCTGGCAGAATCCTTAATGACCAAAACATGCCATCTGCTATACAGTGGCAACTTAGAGGTGGTCATAATTATCTCCAGTTTCGTTATCTACGAACTGGAGGAAATTATTTTTTAATATGATGCAGCCATATTAAACAGGTTTGTAAAAGAGGCGCCGTTAAGAACCACCTGAATTTGTAAGGTTACCGAAACAGACAGTAGGGTTTTACTAATCTGGTGTATGCATTTTAAAGGGCTATCCTCACAGAAGAGTTAAAACATTCTGCAAGGGCCAACATCTCAGCACATGCTAGGTTTACTTACTGTTTATAACTGTTGTGGTCATTGTTTTCATGGGAACATGCACATAAAAATTCCAGACTAAGCCAAATATATCTGAGTATGTCCAGACAACAAAAAAAAAACAAAAATCGCATTTGCTGAATCAGTTTAATACTATCCTAGGCATTATATGACAAAGGTTATATTTGATGTAAAGGATTTTAAAGGGCATAGCCAAAAAGTTTTTCAGGACTACATGTGATCAAAATGACATAATCAGTAATAATCCTTAAAAACAATCTGTATAGACCATCATTTCTACAGTATAATCTGTGTGAACCCACACCTCTTCAAGGCAGAGGGAGCATCTCAAATAACCACAAGTCACCACAGGTCAACAGGTGTTAACAAAAAGGACGCCAAGATAACCGCCAGAGTAAATTCTAATAGTATAACTCATAGGAAAACGTGGAAAAAAGGGAGACCCCCAATATATTCTCAAAAGTCTACTAGGATATGCAGAGCTCACTACCAGAATGGATTCCGATAATAAATCCCATAAAAGAGCCATGGAAAAAAAAAAACAAGAGAGAATGGAGTTCACAATGATATTCCACCAGATGGATATAGATGTTTAGATGCAAAGCCCCAAATAACAACTGCCTCACAAGTCACACTATTAAGCATATAACAGTCTGATGTCCACCACAGAAGCTGAAAAAAGGGACCTGGGCATTGTATGGTGGGCAGTCAACAAATGCACACAGGGTCACTGATAAGGCAGTACAACCAGTCATGTTGTACTGGGCCCAGGCCCCAGCAGCTAAATAGGGGGACCAAGGGGAGCTTTATTGGTTATTTCTGCCTAAATTAATAAAAAGATTTTACTAGACCACATCCCACTCCTACTTGTTTACTAGGGCTTAAATTACATTTCCCTGGGCCCCATCAGGTCAACAGAGAGGCGCAAGAGGTGGGAACAAAGAAGAGTTTTTTCATTTTCGAGGTGTAGACTAATAAAGTCAGTGCTGTTGTTCCACTGCACCACAGGGGGGTGGGTGGGGTTGGGGGTCCCCATCAGGAAGGCTGCATGGGGCCCTATGATTTCTAACAGCGGCCCTGAGTGCACAGCATGACAAAAAATATTCCTGAGTACTTGCCCTACTTGGTAGCAAAGTGGACCTATTGTATTTGTTGCTATTTTGGAAACAGTGGCCTTATTTACATCATTTATATACAGCATGATTATACTGTATACAGTGGGGGAAATACTTATTTGATCTTCTCCAGATTTTGTAAGTTTGCCCACTTATATCAACCAAATATCCAGAAAAAAAATCATATGATACAAATGTTATAAACTGAGTTGCATTTTGGTGCGTAAAATAAGTATATGATCCCCAAGCAAAACATAACTTAGTACTTGGTGGAGAAACCCTTGTTGCCAAGCACAAAGGTAAGACGTTTTTTGTAGTTGGTGACCAGGTTTGCACACATTTCAGGAGGGATTTTGGTCCACTCTTCTTTACAGATCTTCTCTAAATCCTTAAGGTTTCTTGGCTGCTGCTTGGCAACTCAAAACTCCCTCCATAAATTTTCTACAGGATTAAGGTCTGGAGACTGGGTGCTGTAGGATTGCAATCCATGGTGGTGTTTTGTGTTACCGATGGTTTGTTTGGTGACTGTGGTCCCAACTGCCTTGAGATCATTCACAAGCTCCTCCTGTGTACTTCTGGGCTGATCCCTCACTTTTCTCATGATCATCCTTACCCCATGAGGCAAAATCTTGCATGGAGGTCCAGACTGAGGGCGTTTGATTTTTTTTTTGTATTTCTTCCATTTACAAATAATCGCTCCAACAGTTGTCTCCTTCTCACCAAGCTTGTCGTTAGGAGCACCTTCCTAAATTGACAGGACTAATCTGTGTATCACAAGAGCACATACTGTAGACAGTCTGTGGGAGACAGAAATATAGTTGGTTGGTAGGGGATCAAATACTGAACTGCGACTCAATTTATAACATTTATATCATGTGTTTCTTCTGGATTTTTGGTTGATATTCTGTCTCTATTATTTAAAATACATCTATGATAAAAATTATAAACCCTTTATTTTTTTTGTAAGTGGGCAAACTAACAAAATCTGCAGGGGATCAAATAATTATTTTCCCCACTATATGTATATGTATATATATATATATATATATATATATATATATATATATATATATATCATACAAACACTCTCTCTATAGATATATCTCTGTGATGTGAAAGGAAATGTAGGGCGCCCTGACAATAATAAAAACCTGACAAAGGTTCTAGCCTTACCCTGCTTAAGACAGTTTAGGAAGTACTTTAAAATATTTTCCACTGCATTTCTTTATTTTAATTGCACAGATAGTGAATTCCATGTGGGCCTACAAAGCAGATGTACTGTTTAGAGAATGCTTGAAAGATGATTAATGAGGAGAAAAATAAAACATTCAGTGCCCAGAATTTGTTTTATGCCAAGGGCCTCTTGGCATCCTCACCTAGCTTTTGTTTTCATTACTTATGTTTTCTTCAGAAAAACATTTCACTTTAATTTATGACTAAATCATTTAAAATGTCTCGGTATCAAGATCAATTAACTTTAAAGAGAACACAGCTTCCTAAGATCTGTCTGCAATCCTAACGTGATCTTGATGACAATCTATTCGAATGTGCAAACTCTGTTTCAGCTTTTCTAAAATACAACATATTTTTTAGTCCATAGCTCTCTTTTTCCGATGGTCTATAGCTCTTAGGGCTCTTTCTCATAGGCGGCTGGGCAAGGGGCTGAGCCTTGGTTTTTAGGCCCGCTGGTCAGCCACCTAAATTCTAATATTACAGTCTGACAGCACGGTATACAGTAAGTGCCATGACCACAATGCCTTCGCAGCCATGGCATTCTTAACTTGGGTTCAAACTTGCACTTTGAGATCAATAGGGGCACACTGCACATGCAAACCCAACTCTTGGCTCACAGTTGTGGCACGATTTCACAATGTAAAATTGCAGTTCGGTATTAAAAAAAAAGATTTAAAAGAGCAAGGTGGACAAAAAAAAAAAGCAGGTATCAGATCACGAGGTGGCAGTAGCACTTACTGAATGCCTGTAAGCAGCTGTTCTCCCTGAAAAACGATCCACTGCAGAACGCATTTCACTGCCTGTCTACACATGACCTTTATCCACAATATACAGTTTTTAGGGTTAGATCTAGTGCCATTTTTCATTATGGCTGTTAACCACGTAAGTACTAGAGACTTTTTCTACCTATACTCCCTTAAGTTTATACCTTCACTCAATAGCTCAGTAACACATCATGCAATTTTTTCTTGGGACAGAAAGAGATTTGATTTGATTGTAGATTTGGGCACATATATTTTATTTTCTAGCTTTTAATTTGGAAAAAACAGTGAACATTTTTTTCTTACACAACTTTCATAAATAAATAAATAAATAAATAAAAACATAATCACTGAGTTGGAAATAGGACCCCCCCCCCTCTTTATATGCCCACTCTCCTTTCCAGAATTGCTTAAGTTCAGTTACATGTGATGGTGACTGTGTGTAGACTGCAGTCTTCAAGTCATTTCACAGATTTTCAATGGGGTTTATGTCTGGGCTCTTCACCTTTTTCTGCTTCAACTACTGTCTGGTCATTTTTGCTGTGTGCTTTGGGTCATTGACATTTTAGAAGGTAAACCTTCTTCCCATTGACAACTTTCTGGCAGAGGGCAGCAGATTTTCCTCAAGAATTAGTATTTTGCCCCACCCATTTTTCCTTCTACCCTGACAAGTGCTTCAGTCCCTGCTGCAGAAAACACCCCCTTGCTTTACTGTAGAAATGGTGCTATTTGGATGGTGAGCTGTATTGGCTTTCCACCAGACATATCGTTTGGTGTTGAGGCCAAATAATTACATTTTATTGTCATCTGACCAAAACACCTTTTCCATGTTGCCTCAGAATCTTCAAAGTGCGTTTTGGCAAAGCTCAGTCTTGACTGCAAGTGGCCTTTCTTGTGGAGTGGCTTTTTTCTTGCAACCCTCCTGTACAAGCCACATTTGTTGAGAAGTTGTGATATTGTTGTCACATGCACACAATGGCCACACTTTGTCATAAATTCCTGAAACTGCTTCAGAGTTGCTGTAGGCCTCTTGGTAGCCTCTCTGACCAGTTTCCTCCTGGCTCTTTCATCCAGTTTGGAGCAACATCCTGATCCAGGGAGGGTCTGTGTTGTATCAAATACCTTCCACTTCTTAGTAATAGACTTCACTGTGCTTCTAGGCATTGATAAAGCCTTTAAAAAAATTGTATTCATCTCCTGACTTGGTGCCTGTCCACAACTTAATCTCTGAGATCTTTTGACAGTGCCTTGCCACACATAGTTGATTGTTTGCTTTAATTGCAGTACCAGGAACTGAAATGCTCCAAGAAAGTTTTTTTTTGCTCATGCCGCGTACACACGACCGTTTTTTCCCGTCAGAATAAACTGTAACGATTTTTCTGACGGAGTTACATACACACGATCTCACCAAAGTCCGATCGTTTAAAACGCGGTGACGTACAACACATACGACGGGACTAGAAAAAGGAAGTTAAATAGCCAGTAGCCAATTGCTGCCCTTGCGTCGTTTTCGGTCCGTCGGAATAGCATACAGACGAATGGTTTTCCTGGTAGGAATTGATTCCATCGGAAAGATTTAAAACATGTTCTATTTCTAGGTCCGTCAGAATTTTCGAAAGAAAAAGTCAGATGAAGCCCACACACGATTGGAATATCCAATGAAATGATTCCGTCGGACCTTTTCTGCCGGAAAGTCCGGTCGTGTGTACGCGGCATAAGTTAATCAAAATGACCACAGCTGATCCCAGTTGAAAGTCAAATGGATTTGTGTGCCAATAAGAAGGTGATTAGCTACACCTGATTGAGTTTGCAAGTCATTTTAGGAGTGGGGTGATCCTTTTTTCCAACTCAATGATTCCGTTTTTGAATTTGTTTTTTATTTTTTCTGACATGTTGGGGTTATATCTTTCACTTTGATGTTATAAGTTGAACTGAATAAATATAGCTGGATAAAACAAAAGTTGTGTCTGTCTTCATTTCAGGCTGAAAAGCAAAAAAGCAACAACATATAATTATTTTTAAGGGGGTGATTCTTTTCTATACCCATATTATTTTTATATATATATATATATATATATATATATATATATATATATATATATATATATATATTCATTTAACAATCGAACGCCAGAGTCTTCTGCCCACTAAAGTTTAATGATTTTGCAGTCAGCGTGGTCAGAATTTGAGGCCTTTTATGCAGTCTGGGCCAAGGATTCAAGGATTCCACAGGGACACATGCATACAAAGGCTGGTGGAGGTAATGGCAGTTACCACAAGGTGGTTAGTATTTTTAGAAATGTCCTAGGCAATCTTCGGTTCACCTTAAGTTAGATTACCTTCATAGTCAACCTCCTACTGAACAGAACATTAAACATGATATCCAGAGTTGAACTGCGTGCACTAAGTAAACTGCATCTTTAACATTTGTCTTGTCTTCTTCAGAATGGTTTCATGCTGTTCAAGCTCTGATGGTCCTCTCGGTCCTTTTCTCCAGCTTCTCCTTCATGTTATTCATGTGTCAGCTCTATACCATGGATAAAGGTGGACTCTTTTATGCCACAGGTGTCTTCCAGATACTTGCAAGTAAGACATTTAAGTGACATTGTTATCATGCTTATTATACTCCCCTTGTAGTTTATACTTATAATTATGATTATTTTCGTGCACTACATAAGGCAATTAAAGGTAGCTTGCACCCAGGGGTGGACTGAACATTGAGCCACTCGGGCACTGTTCGAGGGCCCTGGGCCACTAGGGGGCCCCATCAGGGTTGCCAGCCTCAGTAAAACCAGGGACAGTATGTATAAATCTGTGTTTTTTTACATCTGTCTGTGTATACTGTGTGTACATGTATGTGTATACTGTGTGATTGGATACTGTGTGTGTGTATACTGTGTGGCCCCATAATCTCCTATTGCCTGGGGGGCCCATAATCTCCTATTGCCCGGGGGCCCCATGAGTTATCAGTCCGCCCCTGCTTGTACCTTTACAACTGTATTTGCTAAATATACCGCCCCAAGCTAAAATTGCTAACCATAACCCTAGCTAATTACTTGGTTCCAGAGCTTTGAACTCTTTTAGGGTTTCCAGCCTGGTGGACAAAAATCTCTTCAGCAAGATTGCCAGTCTCTGCGCATGACCCCATTAGTGTCAATAGGGACTCAGTAATTTTTGTCCGATAGGCAGTAAACAAAGGAAGAGGCCACAGAGGAATTAAGGTAAGTAAACAGCAGGGAAGGGGGATTTTTTTATACAGATTCAGCATAAGGAGGGCTCGCAGATGGCTCCTGGTTTTAGGGGTCAGACTTGTTTTCCAACTTGTTTGTGTTTTGTTATATGATCAAAATATAAGTAACCGATCCAACCCTTTGTGCAGGTCTTGCTGTGTTCTCTGGAGCAGTGATCTATGCAAGCCACGTGAAGGAGTTTCATCAAGACAAGCCTGAAGGAGGACATTTTGGCCACTGCTTTGTGCTGGCCTGGGTGGCCTTTCCTCTCAGTTTAGTGAGTGGAATCATGTACATCCACCTGCGAAAGAGGCAGTAACACCAGAAAAACATCTTCTTATTCCACATATCAGGAGATCTTTGCCCAGACTGTGTGGGATGGAATACTGCCTCTGGGGTTCATCTGGATCAGCCTGCTTTGGAAACTTGTGGTCCACCAAATTTTAAACATCGCCATCATAATAATTAAAGGCACCTTTGCCATCCTTATCAATCTCCATTCCATGGACTGCTGTGGTTCTGGATACTTTTTATAGTTTATGTATGGCTGGATTCAGAATGGATTTCATCAACATTCCACATGAAGACAACCCATCTTATTAGATCATATATTCATTGCTATTGTATGCAGAGCAATATATATGTTTCTGCTTCTGCATACCCTCAGGGAACAGCCCCATGCTACAGAAGCCATATAAAACAGTGTTTTTGTTTTTTTTAATGTAGGTCAACAAAGTACAAAAGGAATTGCTTGTACTTCTCAAACTGAGCTAATATAAATCTGAATATTGTTAATACTATCAGATTAAGTACATTTACACATAAGTGAACATATAAGTATTATTTCATATTCAAAATATTTTAGGTTTTGCTTCTTTTAGTCTAAAAATGGATATACACACTCCCACTTTGCTTTAATAACGAGGATACTTTTAGTTTTATTTTTTTTTATATGTTGTGTATACCCAGTGTCAAATCTGCAGTCATCTAATATGTTTCATTATCATGTTAGAACATATGGTTTTGAAGGAAAAAAAGTTGACAGTCACTAATAATTTAAAGGATTCTACATGTATTTTGGTACCTTTTTTAATTGGAAGACATTGCAATTTTTGTGCTATACTATTTGGAGTAGAACTTTATCCAGGCTATGGACATTTGGATATTTACATAATCCAGGAAAACAGTAAACAAACTTAAACACGCAATCACTAACCTTTGTAGCTGCATGGTCTGTGGAGCAACTCATTCTCAAATTTCACAAGAGAAGCACTGAGGTCCTCTTTTCCTGTGAACCTGCTCTGTGTTTACATTGGACACTAGAAAGCTTGCACACTGCTGAGGAAGAAGGAGGGGGGCAAGCTGAACTGCTGAAGTGATAGTGATAGTGTTTTTGGTTGTAAGCTTTAAGAATTAATTACTCCATAGAATCTGAACGAGGTTGGTGGAGGATTGTTTTAAAGCTTACTTACTTATTGTTAAAATAAAACTAAAGGAAAAGCATTTTTTTAGATTTGGATTGAGTAGTAAGCAGTGTTAATTTTGATTTTAATGATTCAGATTTAAATTTAGTTTTAGTCATATTTTAGTCCACTAAAATCTCCAGTGCATTTTAGTCAACTAAAATCTCCTACATTTTAGTTTACTAAAATCAAATGGGTTTAGTTAAATGATTTAAGCATTTCTCTAGAATTTCCAAACTCATTATATACTCCTGGAGTAAAAACCTAATAACTTATTATTATTAATGATGTTAAGGTTTGAACATGCAACACAGCCACATATTTAGCCATTGTGATATATAACCAGTGTTAATTTTGGCATCAAATTTCAATTTAGTTTTATTCATAGTCTTCTGACTACAATGCCATTTTAGTTTTTGTTGTATTTTAGTCATCTGAATTGTATTAGTTTTAGTCAAAGTCAAAATTTTAGACAACTAAAATGGAGTTAATTTCGTCAACGAAAATATTTTCATGGGCGAAATTAACACTGGGGTGAGGGGTTAAAACCACTGTCAGGTTTTTATTGCTGTCTGTACCCCTGCTAGGGTGATTCTAAGTGCCCTGATTACCTGTGTAATTGGGACAAAAAGAGGGTAAATCCAAAACTTAGGAGTTGCCACCTGAACAGAAACAGAGGGGAAATCTTCTAATGTGTACACGTATTGCCATGACAGCTACCTAAGAGGGAATTCCCATCACATTGAAAAGATATCTTCTCACTTCCTGCTGAGTCTACGGAACAGGAAGTGAAGGAAAATCTCCATAATGAGATACAGATGGCCCTACTCTATCCAAAATACAATGCTGGCTTTAAATATACTGTACATTAATCATATGTAAAAATTAGAATGAACATAGCCTATCCACATTTTTAAATTTGCAGTACATCGCACAAGATTTGGTTGTATGTATGTGTATTTTATTCACAATGTGGGGCTCATGTTCTGAAGAGTAAACAGTCAGGTTTTTGGTGTCATTTTCCAAATGCAAGTTGTAAAATGAAGAGAAGAACCTACTTGGTTGATTTAGGTAAAACAAACATTTTATTTTCCTAGTTTATATATACAGTTTAAGATATTTTTTTAATGTATAAAAAATAAATGCAAACACTACATATTCTTCTACTGCTCATCAAGTTACTTCCATTGTTCTGCAGCGGCAGGCTATGAAAAAAACATTGGTGCATCATATTTCTAAAGCTCATATTTGTGTATTGGCGTAGTGTTTTCATTACCTGAACGAAGGTAATGTGCTCAGTGGAAAGACAATGTTTATGTAGCAGCGCTGATCCTAATGTAATATAAAAGAAATCCCTAGCCCTCTTCTTTTTTGAGCCAAATGAAAGCTGAACTCCAAGCAGATGTAAAAACACATTTTAATGCAGTTATATATTCATAAGAAAAAATAAATGTATAATAAATGCAACGTGTGTAAGTGCCTGAATATGATTGTGTTGGCTGTCAGAATACAACAGGCAGCAGGTGAGATTCTTCAACAGAAATATTAGAGGGGTAGGCAGTACCCTGGGTCAACCAGGTATGATGTATGTATATGTCTCCACAAGGAACGCACTTGGAAAAATAGAGAGATTATGGGGGATATTTACTAAAACTGGAGCGTGCAAAATCTGGTGCAGCTCGGCATAGAAACCAATCAGCTTCGAGGTTTTATTGTCAAAACTTAATTAAATAAGCTGATTGGCTACTATGCACAGCTGCACCAGATTCTAAGTGTTCCAGTTTTAGTAAATCTCTCCCTATGTGAGCAAAAAAATGTGCTGTTGTTGCTGCTTACTGATATTTCCCTTCACTTCCAGTCTCAAAGCCAAACTTTCCCAAGTGAGGGAATTCCTAGGGCCCCTTTCACACTGGTGGGGTCCGCCAGAGGATCTGCCTGCTCAGCGGTGGATTTCTTACTGATCCCCGCTGAGCAGGCGAATGACAGGTCCGTGCCCGCTCCTCTGATGCAGGCGGATGACAGGCCCGTGTCCGCTCCTCTGATGCAGGCGGATGACAGGTCCGTGTCCGCTCCTCTGATGCAGGCGGATGACAGGCCCGTGTCCGCTCCTCTGATGCAGGCGGATGACAGGTCCATGTCCACGCGTCTGATGCAGGCGGCTGACAGGTCCGTGCCCGGTCCTGTGATGCAGGCGGATGACAGGTCCGTGTCCACTCGTCTGATGCAGGCGGCTGACAGGTCCGTGCCCGCTCCTTTGACGCAGGCGGATGACAGGTCCGTGCCCGCTCCTGTGATGCAGGCGGATGACAGGTCTGTGTCTGCTCCTCTGATGCAGGCGGATGACAGGTCCATGTCCACTCGTCTGATGCAGGCGGCTGACAGGCCCGTGTCCGCTCCTCTGATGCAGGCGGATGACAGGTCCGTGTCCGCTCCTCTGATGCAGGCGGATGACAGGTCCATTTCCGCTCCTCTGATGCAGGCAGATGACAGGCCCGTGTCCGCTCCTGTGATGCAGGCAGATGACAGGTCCATGTCCACGCGTCTGATGCAGGTGACTGACAGGTCCGTGCCCGCTCCTGTGATGCAGGAGGATGACAGGTCCGTGTCCGCTCCTCTGATGCAGGCGGATGACAGATCCATGTCTGCTCCTCTGATGCAGGTGGATGACAGGTCCATGTCCACTCGTCTGATGCAGGCGGCTGACAGGTCCGTGCCCGCTCCTCTGACGCAGGCGGATGACAGGTCCGTGCCCGCTCCTGTGATGCAGGCGGATGATGGGTCCATGCCTGCTCCTCTGATGCAGGTGGATAACAGGTCCGTGCCCGCTCCTCTGATGCAGGCGGATGATAGGTCCGTGTCCGCTCCTCTGATGCAGGCGGATGACAGGTCCATGTCCACTCGTCTGATGCAGGCAGCTGACAGGTCCGTGCCCGCTCCTCTGATGCAGGAGGATGACAGGTCTGTGCCCACTCCTGTGATGCAGGTGGATGACGGGTCCGTGCCTGCTCCTCTGATGCAGGTGGATAACAGGTCCGTGTCCACTCGTCTGATGCAGGCGGCTGACAGGTCTGTGCCCGCTCCTCTGATGCAGGTGGATAACAGGTCCGTGTCCACTCTTCTGATGCAGGCGGCTGACAGGTCCGTGCCCGCTCCTCTGACGCAGGCGGATGACAGTTCCGTGCCCGCTCCTCTGATGCAGACGGATGACAGGTCCGTGCCTGCTCCTCTGATGCAGGTAGATGACAGGTCCATGTCCACTCGTCTGATGCAGGTGGCTGACAGGTCCATGTCCACTCGTCTGATGCAGGCGGCTGACAGGTCCATGTCCACTCATCTGATGCAGGCGGCTGACAGGTCCTTGCCTGCTCCTCTGATGCAGGCGGATGACAGGTCCATGTCCACTCGTCTGATGCAGAGCAGACACGGACACAGCCCACTGTTCTCTATGGGGCGATTGGATGGAAACGGACCGCCTGTCCATTTCCATTCGACTGTCATGATATTCGCTGCTCCATAGAGAGCAATGGATGGTCCAATCAGATCCATCTGTAAAATTGAGAGGCAGACACAATCGGTCCAACAGTGGTCCAACAGTGTTTAACCGGTTGCTGACCAGCGCACAACGATATACGTCAGCACAATGGCATGGCTGCGTCCCCTTTAAGAAGCGGAATTGTGGACGCGGGCGTGGCGCCGGCGGGGCTTGCCCGCCGCGTACACCATGACTGTGCCTGCGGGCTCCGCTGACTAGGTGTCCCTCGATCATGTCAGGGAGCGGCAGAACGGGGAGATGCATATGTAAACAAGGCATTTCCCCATTCTGCCTAGTGACATGACAGAGATTTACTGTTCCCTGTCATCGGGAGCAGTGATCGCTGTCATGTCAGTGGTAGCCCACCCCCCCACAGTTAGAACACCTCCCTAGGATACACCTAACCCCTTGCCCCCTAGTGTTTAACCCCTTCACTGCCAGTGTCATTTATACAGTAATCAGTGCATTTTTATAGCACTGATCTCTGTATAAATGACTATGGTCCCAAAATAGTGTCCAAAGTGTCTGAAATTTGTTTTTTTATATATTTTTTGGGGGTATTTATTATAGCAAAAAATAAAAAATATTGCTTTTTTTCAAAATTGTCGCTCTTTTTTTGTTTATAGTGCAAAAAATAAAAACCGCAGAGGTGATCAAATACCACCAAAAGAAAGCTCTATTTGTGGGAAAAAAAGGACATCAATTTTGTTTGGGTGCAACGTGGCATGACCGCGCAATTGTCAGATAAAGCAATGCAGTGCCGTATCGCAAAAGTGCTCTGGGCATGAAGGAGGTAAAATCTTCCGGGGCTGGTGGTTAAGGGACCTAGTGGTCACCAGGGTCACCAGAACTAGTGTCTTTAATGGAAGATTTCTCCTGTTTTAGTGTACTTAACGATTTGGCATTTTCTTTCACTCTCACTTTCAATGATATATATGTAAAGTGCTGAGTAAATGGTCAGCGCTATATAAGCAATTACCTGTAATAAATAAAATAACAGTAAACAGGACATAAAGAGAGGGTTAATCTCCCTAATCGGGGGCACAGATAGCAATAAAAATGTGGTAGGTTTTGTAATCTCTCTCCACTCTATTCAGAACAAAAAAAGTTTTGCTTTTGGGTATTCTTTAACTGCTTTAGAAAAAAACACAGGTCACCACCCCGGCTGTGCAGTGAAAAATCTCTGTGCTAAACCATATTTGTGGGGCGAGTGGAGATCAAACAAGCTGGATAACCCTATCTCATCACTACTTTTTCATAAGCCAGAGCTATTTGTGTTTATAATATGCCTCTCTACATGAGTAGAGACATGAATGGTGGTCCTATGGCCAAAATGTAAATAAATCTATTCATTTCCACATTGAATTTTTATTATTTCTAGCCTACTCCTGAATGATCTTGAAGTTTGAAAACTTACTTTGTGAAGATCCCCATACATTTACCTCCTTTAATTCTGGGACATGTATTCATAATGTCCTGTGGGCAGGCACTGCTGTGTCACAGAAAGAGTAGAACCTGCCTTCTGACCTACATAAGTGCTGGGAGGAGGAGATTCAGGAGGCAGAGTCAGTACAGGAATCAAAGCTTTCAGGCGTTAAAGTACCCTGGACAGGGATTTTTTTTTCAGATGGAACTTGGTGAAACAGAGTTTTGCCACCTCCTGTGCTGGCCCTGTGCTTGCCACTCACTACTGTCACTTCTAATCAAAGAGGCCGGCTTCTGTGTTTAGCAGTGACAGCGCTTCTCTCATGGCGGCTCCACTGAACACTCCCTGGTCTGGTATAATCCTATGAGAGTAGAATAGGGGGTGGGTTATGCACACATCTCTATGAGAGCAGAGAAGGGGTGGAGGATGTACACATTGCTGTAAAAGAGTGGGCAGGAGATGCACACAGCCATTCTGGTCTGGCCAGTCATGTCATGGAGGGGGATTTCCGGGGGTGGGAGGAGAACTCTGTACAGGGGAAGGGGGGAGATTTGGTGGAGAAAGGGGGAGTCATTTTTGGTTTAAATTGGCCAGTGAGATATGCACTCCTGAACCTTGCACTCTGTATGCAGTGCACTCCTAAACCTGCTCTCTGTATGCAGCACACCCGTAAACCCTGCAATCGGTATATATTATACTCCACTGTATGTAGTACACTCCTGGTATTTAATGGCCTTTCTAAGACCCAACCATTTGCTGCAGTATGCTAAAGCCTTCCGTAGGGGGGAGGTGGGGGGAGCGATTGAGTTCCTGCACCTATTCTCTGAAAAAAAAAAATCCCTGACCTTGGGATATGTAGTCCTTACAAATTTAAAGTAAACAACAGAGGAGAAACTACAAAAGCATGCAGGGAATCCAAGATATTGTGGAACGAGTTGGCCAGACAGAACTCACAAAATAAAAGGAGATTTTTCAAGTAAGGTTATATTGGATTGTTAATAATAATTATTGTTTATATTGCTATTACAATGCTGATGTTATAAAATGAAAGCGTTTTCGTTGGACCATGAATTTCCTTTAAAGCCTCCATAGAAAGCTCAAATTGCATCCGATTCCTGCTGAATAGGCCAAAAGCCATGACTGATCCCGTTGGCACCACCCAATAGTCAGGTAGAAAATTGTTGTCCAAACAGTGACTACATCCAATCAGATCCAGTCACTGTTTGGGTATTCTGACAGCCTTTAATGCCAGCTGTCAGAATACAATAGCCGGTGTGGAGGATTCCATCATTCACCTTGTTTAGCTTGCAAGCATCTCTTAGATTTCTCTCCTTCAGGCCATGGACTGAACAAGAGAAAGCTATATGTGTATGATTAGCGTTAGACGGTGGAATGGTTAAAATGGAATTCCAGCTTATATATCATCTTCATACAATAAAAACAATGTAAAAGAACATGAATTACACAGCAAGTACCCATATTTTATTTTTATCTGTGATAATAAGCCAGCTCTGTCCATCAGTATGAGACTTTCTGAAGCAAAAAGTGTTACAATAATTGATATTCTTGGGTGAGACATATTATGATGTCCAATAAGTTGTTTGAGCTCATAAAACCTCAAAAAGAATAAACAGGACACTGGATTGATTGAGCCTCTCACCTTCTTAGTTGCAGAAAGAATGTACACTGGCCACTTTATTAGATACACCTTGCTAGTACCGGGTTGGACCCCCTTTTGCCTTCAGAACTGCCTTAATTCTTCATGGCATAGATTCAACAAGGTGTTGGAAACATTCCTCAGGGATTTTCGTCCATATTGATATGATAGCATCATGCAGTTGCTGCAGATTTGTGAAGTGCATGATGATTTGAGCATTGTGACATGGTGCATTATCCTGCTGGATGTAGACATCAGAAGATGGGTACACTGTAGTCATAAAGGGATGGAGATAGTCAGCAACAATACTCAGGTAGGCCGTGGCATTTTAATGATGCTCAGTTGGTACTAAGGGGCCCAAAGTGTGCCTAGAAAATATCACCCACACCATTACACCACCACCACCAGCCTGAACCGTTGATACAAGGCAGGATGAATCCATGCTTTCATGTTATTTATGCCAAATTCTGAACCTACCATCTGAATGTTGCAGCTGAAATCGAGAGTCATCAGACCAGGCAACATTTTTCCAATCTTCTATTGTCCAATTTTGGTGAGCCTGTATGAATTGTAGCCTCAGATGGCAGGGGTGGCACCTGGTGTGGTCTTCTGCTGCTGTAGCCCATCTGCTTCAATATGTTGTGTGTTCAGAGATGGTATTTTGCATACCTTGGTTGTAACAAGTGGTTATTTGAGGTGTTTATGCCTTTCTATCACCTCAAACCTGCCCATTCTCCTCTGACCTCTGACAACAAGGCATTTTAGTCCACACAACTGCCACTCACTGGATATTTTCTCTTTTTTGGACCATTCTCTGTAAACCCCAGAGATGGTTGTGTGTGAAAATCCCAGTAGATCAGCAGTTTTTTAAATACTCAAACCAGTCCATCTGACACCATCAACCATGCCACGTTCAAAGTCACTTAAATCCCCTTTTTTCCCCATTCTGATGCTCTGTTTGAACTTCAACAAGTCATCTTCACCACGTCTAGTTGCCTAAATGCATTGAACTGCTGTCATGTGATTGGCTGATTAGCAATTTGTTTCACCAAGCAATTGAACAGGTGTACCTAATAAAGTAGCAGGTGAGTGTATACTGTACAAGTGTTTCAAGCAGTTAGTGTTGCCTAAATCAATTGGTGAACGTAAAAAAATATTTACATTTAGAATGTGATCATTTCATTCCAGGTCTCTTGAGAACCCACTATATCTGACTTTGCAAAATCGTATTTGATTTTTCCCTTTACAGACATGAAAACCCGAATCAGACCTCTGAACTCTAGGTGGATATCAGGTTCAAGAGTGATTGCCATAGAGACATTCAGAAGTATCTGAGTTCCTTTTCTTAAACACAGTAATCTACAACCACCAATCGGTATCCATCGTATACTGATGAACTTACTTCAACTTTATAAATTCAAATTGGTTGCTGAGGGATATTGTACATAATTAGAACCCTTCCCTGAATAAGACTGTATAGGAATAAGTATAAAAATGTAAAATGCAGCAATCAACCATCGAGGTGCTGGGACATGAAAAGAGACAAGTGGCCTTCAAGGATGCTGGGAATACAAAGGACCCATGGGGACCACAACAATGTAGCAGACTGGCTGTAAACTGCTATATACTCTGTATATGCTACCGTTAGTGGCGGTTCACACTGCCGCGGCTTCAAAGTTTGCCGACTCTGAAGCTGACTTTAGAGTGGCTTGCAAACGACTTCTATATAGAAGTCAATGCAAGTTGCTCTGACGTTACCCCCAAGTAGTACAGGAACCCTTTTCTAAGTCGGAGCGACTAGAGTTGCCCCTATTATTGCGGTTCCATTGCACTGAACAGAGCGTGACTTGTCAGGCTCTGATGAAAGGAATCAGGCTGTGTCAAGAAGTGATGCTTTATTAAAATGTGGCTTATTTCGGCAAAAGACGCAATATGTCACTCAATACTTTGGATCCTTTCCCTCGCCAAATGTACAATATGTTGCTGAAAACACAATACATGGTTTCAATGCCAAAAGCATGGATCAATTGTAAGGCTTTTTTTGTCTTATGTATGTGGGTGCAAAATTATCACTGCTCTGTCCTTTTTGTTGCAACATTACCCACCCCCACAGCATAACTTTCACTGTATTTCAATGAGGCCTTTGTTTTATATTCTTGAGTTTTGAATATATCTAAATTTTGCCGCACTGTAATCCATATAAAGCTTGCTTAAAAGTTGAGCTAAAGCTATTAATTCCTGTCTTAAATTATTGCCTTCAAGCTGTATCTTTTGAAAAGGAGTCACTCGTTAAAAGCCAATATTTTAATTAAATTCTTGCTGTTAGACTGTTGATATCATAGCTGAATTCACAATCACCATTACACATGTGGGAGGATATCATATTAGTATTGCTTACTTAGCTGAAAAATATATACTTTTTTCATTTTATTTATTTAGAGGATATATTTGGTAGGGTTAAATTTAGGGCAGTTCATTTTCTAGCTTCTATTCATCCCAGTGCCATTTGAAAATGCCACCCAATCTCTGTGTTTCCTATGGGTTCAGGTGGGAGGTGCAGGCTGGAACCGCTGGCTGTTTGCCGGCATCCAGTACAAAGCTCGGGTTGAAACAATCAGTTCCTGGGCTTCGAAAACATTTACAGGAAAGTAAACAGAATATTTCCGCAGTCTGTTTTCTTTGGGAATAGCGTGACTTCACAAGTGATCTGGATTACATTTTTGCTCGCTGTGCATCAAATATTTATGTAAGTGAACTTTGAGGCTCGGTTCACACTGCAGCGACCTGAAAGTCATGCGACTTATGGTGAGACTTTGCCAGGAGACTTCCTGGCGACTTGAGTACCACTTTGAGGCACACGTCAGATAAAAGTCCCCTTGAAGTAGTATAGGAACCTTTTTATATAGTCTGAGCGACTTCAGTAGTGCTAATTAAAGCGGAGTTCCACCCAATTTTGAGAAGTGGCCTTAAACAAAAGTCCACCTCTCCACCCCTGTTTTTGGATATTTAAAATTTTTTTTTTACTTTCTATCGTACCTTTTTTGGAAGTACTAAAAGTGCTTCCGATCCAGCCGGGCTGCGGCCAAGGACGTCACATCCTCTTCTGCGGCGAGCCCCTCGTTGTCTTCTGGGACATGTGTGTGTCCCAGAAGACAAACTGGCTATTCACAAAGTGCCTCACGACTCACTCGCTTCCCTTAGTTGGAATGGTGGCACCTGCACCCGATCCGATGGACGGATAGGCCTCGGGGGGGGGGGGGCAACATCGCGGGCTCCCTGGACAGGTAAGTGTCCTTATTAAAACTCAGCAGCTACAGTGTTTGCAGCTGCTGGAACACCGCTTTAAGACAGCTCTCATCACCTAATTAGTAAATAGAGTCCACCTGTGTGTAATTTAATCTCAGTATAAATACAGCTGTTCTGTGAAGCCCTCAGAGGTTTGTTGGAGAACCTTTGTGAACAAACAGCGTCATAAAGGCCAAGGAACACACAAGACAGGTCAGGGATAAAGGGATAACGTTTTGGAGAAGTTTAAAGCAAGGTTAGGTTATAAAAAAAATATCCCAAGCTTTGAACATCTCACGGAGCACTGTTCAATCCATCATCTGAAAATGGAAAGAGTATGGTACAACTAAAAAACCTACCAAGACATGGCCGTCCACCTAAACTGACAGGCCAGGCAAGGAGAGCATTCATCAGAGAAGCAGCCAAGAGGTCCACAGCTCAGGTGGGAGAATCTGTCCACAGGTTCTACTATTAGTCGTGCACTCCACAGATCTGGCCTTTATGGAAGAGTAGCAAGAAAAAAGTCATCGTTGAAATAAGGCCATAAGAAGTCCCGTTTGCAGTTTGCGAGAAGCCATGTATTGGACACACCAAACATGTGTAAGAAGGTGCTCTGGTCAGATGAGACCAAAATTTTACTTTTGAAAGTAACATTGCACATCACCCTGAACACAAGATCCTCTCCCCCCGCCCCCCCCCCCCCCCCCCCACTCCGTGAAATGTGGTGACAGCATCATGTTGTGGGGATGCTGGAGCCAAAATGGATGGAGCTAAATACAGGGCAATCTTAGAAGAAAACCTGTTAGAATCTGCAAAAGACTTGAGACTGGGATGGAGGTTCACCTTCCAGCAGAACAACAACCCTAAGCATACAGAGCCAGAGCTACAATGGAATGGTTTAGATCAAAGCATATTCATATGTTAGAATGGCCCAGTTAAAGTCCAGACCTAAATCCAATTGAGAATCTGTGGCAAGACTTGAAAATTGCTGTTCACAGATGCTCTACATTCAATCTGACAGAACTTGAGCTATTTTGCAAAGAACAATGAGCAAAAATGTCACTTTCTAGATGTGCAAAGCTGGTAGAGACTGACCCAAAAAGACTTGCAGCTGTAATTGCAGCAAAAGGTGGTTCTGCAAAGTATTGACTCAGGGGGGCTAAATACGAATGCACACCACACTTTTCACATATTTATTTGTAAAAAAATTTGAAAAACATTTATCATTTTCCTTCCACTTCACAATTATGTGCCACTTTGTGTTGGTCTATAACATAAAATCTCAATGAAATACATTTACATTTTAGGTTGTAACATGACAAAATGTGGAAAATTTGAAGGGGTGTGAATACTTTTTCAAGACACTATGCATGTAAAAAATCTGCATTTTTTTTTGCTAGAAAATTACTTAGAACCCCCAAACATAATATATATTTTTAAGCAAAGGCCCTAGAGAATAAAATAGTTGATTTTGCGAATTTTCATGTTACATGGTATTGACGCAGCAGTTTTTCAAGCACAATTTTTTTGGGAAAAAACACTTAAATGCGTTATATTGCTCACAAACACAATATAATACTCAATTTTTTGGTACAGTATAAAAGATTATGTTATGCCGAGTAAATATATATATATTGCAAGATATGGTATGGGGGGGGTATGGGTCATAGGTCATGGTGTTGTTTTTGTTTTTGTACTTAATTATGATTGCACGATTATATCACTTATATTACTGAACATGTTTTCTTTTTTTAAATGACGGTAATCCATATTTCACCTTTTTTTTTTTTTTTTTTTGGAAATAAGAACCAAAAAATGATTTAATAAGGTTATTCTGGATCAGATGGTTGGGTCTGAGGTGAATTATTATGGAATGTAATGGTGTATTGTTGATAAATAGTACTATGAAGGATCCCATTCCACTTTTCCTCCCACCCCACTCCTTTTTTTCCCCTTGTTTCTCTCTTTTTGTGTATGTGTGTTTGGTTTTTATATGGATATCAAGATACAAAAGAATGTAATGTGATCATGGTTTATATTTATGTTAAATGATGAAATGTTTCTAAAATAAAAACATTTCTATTATTTAAAAAAAAAAAATAATAATAATATATATATATATATATATATATATATATATATATATATATATATATAAAGTAAAGATATCTAACATGTTACGCTTTAAAATTGCGTACACCCCTGGAACAGCACCAAATTACGGTACACACATTGTTCATTTTTTTAATCAACTTTATTGCTATCACAAGGGATAAACAACATCCTTTGTGGTAGCATGGTCCATGACAGGTCCTTTTCATGGAGAGATCTGGGGTCTATTGGACCCCAGATCTCTCCTCTGACACAGATCAGTCTGATCGACTGCTTCACTGGCCAGTAACAGGCCAGTAAACAAAGAACCAAAACCAGAAGTGACTAAATCCTAATTGCTTCAGGTTTCTGACATCATAGAGAGGGGAGAACAACATCTGAGGATGCCACTGGTCGGAGTGGTCCCGGGCTCCCTGACCAGATGGGACAGCCTGGGAAAGGTGGTGGTGGGAGGAGGGGCCCCCTTCCACTGCATGAAGAAGTGATCTAATAGCTGTAAAGCCACTCAAATCACTTCTATCTATAAGGCAATTGCCAGCTGCAAATGTTGGTACTGGGAAGATGCCTGTAGCTGCAGACATCATCCCGGTACAAAAAACGTAAACTTCAGAACGTCATATGACTTTCATCGAGAAGTGGTTAATCAGCAGACTTTGTTGATTATATTTTTTCCCTGCTAATTTTTATACTTGCCTTTGAACCCTGGTTGTGCCACTTCAAAACCACCCAGACATGTCAGGTCAGTGGGAACTTCATTGTGTACTTACCTGAGAGAAGACTCAGAACTCCCACATCACTGTTTCTTGCCACTTGGGACTGTGCTGAGTGATATTGGACCAAAACTATTCTGGCAGTATCAGACTGGATATCGCTGTGCTCAGTTCTTAGGGCTGAAAGCAGAACATATCAGCCTGACAGTCGTACTGACATACTCTGCCAGAGAGGTCTTGCTAGATCTGGGAAACCAGGCAGGAGATCTGCTCCAGGTGCCAGGTCTAAGGACCTCCATGGTAGTTTACAACATATAGAAAAATACCAAATGAACATCATTTATTACAGAGTTTACTTAAGATCTTGCATTGAAATGTCCCTTTAGTTAGATTTAAAAAAAAACAAAAAACAAAGAACAGTGATTTACGAGAGTACAGGAACACACTTCCATTTACAGATTAGCCATTACAAGCAATTTCCTTGTTTGTGATTTTCTGAGCCAGGGTTTGAATAGTCCATGATACATTGCAACTTACCAGTGAGCTAGCAGAATCAAATTTCCTGCAGGTTGCCATAGCAATTCCTAATAGTTGTGATTTTGTCTGCAATTTTAAATGATTAGGAACTGAAATCTGTCTACTACAGACTGAGAATAATAATATGATAGTGAAAAGATAAAGAGATATCTTCTTTGAACTGGGACTACTATTTGCATTTAAATCTAAACTTTCTCACACTATAAAAAACACCAATGTAAAGCAATACAGAAAAGTAACTCCCACTATAGTGCATTAAAAAATTAACCTTAAAATAGTTCTAAAGGCAGATTCTATGCATTAAGATGAAAAAACCCTTCTGTGTGCCTCAGCCCCCCCCCCCCCAATACTTACCAGAGCTCCATCTCAATCCAGCGATGTTGCACGAGAGCCACGAAGTCTGGTGACACTCCCTCCTCACTGGCTGATCCTCCTCATTGGCCATAGGCTCCCGCTGCTGTCATTCAAAGTCAGTGAGCCAATGAGGAGGGAGAGGGGGTGGGTCCAAGCCGCGGCTCCATGTCTGAATGGACACACAGAGCAGCAGCTCAGTTCGGGTGCCCCCTATAGCAAGCTGCTTGCTGTGGGGGCACTCGGCAGGAGGGAGGGGCCAGAAGCGCTGGCAGGGGGCCTGAGAAGAGAAGGATATGGGCTGCTCTATGCAAAACCACTGCATAGAGCAGGTAAGTATCACATGTTCATTATTTTTAAACATAAAAACCCCAAGAATTTAATATCACTTTATGCTTAAAGGGTTTGTCCGTCCAGGGATGATTGCATGCAAGGATGAGGTTGGGGTTTGGGTTTACCATGGGTTCAATTCAAACCCTGCCTGTTCACAGTTAGCAGACCCGCTGGATTAATCCAGGATTTAGCCACCATAGTAACCAACTAACCATAATGAATACAATAAACTTTAAAAAACTAAACAGGAAAGTGGGACTTTAAATGAGGCGCGAGGTGTGTAGAGCCAAGCGCCTCCATCCCTGATAATTTGGACAAGGAAAAGGAGCAAAAAAGTGGGACTTTAAATGAAACATGCACTCCAGGAGACAACACCACAACCATGAACATGGCAGGTACCCAAGAATAGAGCAGAACCAAAAATGTTGAGTGGAAGCATCACATGACATCAATTGGCATTAAATGATTTAATAATATAAAATTGTAACAGAAGTACAAATTGTAACATGATCCATACTGGTACTATAGAAACCCAGATCTAAGAAAACCAAGTCTTACATTATATATAAAATGTAACAGAAATACTGTGTAATAACATAATTGGTTTATACTGTAAACATTGTAGAAAACAGTTTCATAGACAGCAGGTCTCCATAGCAATCCATTGTAATCTTAGTTGGTAGGTAAAATCCAATTAAATGTAAAATAGGAATAAGGAAAAAAACTGATGCAACTATAGACAAAGGGGGGCAAGTGCTGGCTCACAATCCCATAATAAAACAACCTAATTGGTTCATGCCATACATAATGTAGATAGCCAAATTCACTGAAGTGTGTCTCCATGGTAGATGATTATAGTCATAGTTGATTGGTATAGTCCAATTGGTATATATATAGTAGTAGAATAATAATAGTATGGTATAAACGTAGTGGTATCTATTGGCTCGACGCGTTACGTGGCGAACGCCACTCTTCAGGAGCAAGTATGAGTTAGGTGTCTATAAATATTAAAAAACATCTAAATTAAAAAACATCTATATTAAGGAAAATTGTATAGTCAGTCTGTGTAAATAGGGAGGAGGGGAGAAGAGGAGAAAAGGGGGGGGGGGGGGTAGAGCCCAATTCTATAAGCTACTTACAGGTACTCCTATGAGGTTGGGCATAGGCATGGAAGGCTGGGGGCCAACCTGCGAAACATCAGCCTGTTGGGAGCTGAGGTGGACTGGCCCAGAGCACACAGATGGAGGTCCGATAACAGACAGCAGTCCCCAAAGAAACATCCCCATGAATATGGAAATGGGTGTGATCCACGTGATAGCCATCTAAAAGAAAAGGGGATATATAGTGGATATATATATGTGTATATGTACGTGGAAAAATGACTAGTGTAAGTAGTGGAAAAAGTGTGTTGGTGCAGGTGTCGGTCAAAAAACAAGGAAGAATGACAGAGAGTTTGAGCAGTGTAAAGTCATGGGAGGATAGAACTTAGAATTTAGATGTTTTTTAATATTTATAGACACCTACCTCATACTTGCTCCTGAAGAGTAGCGTTCGCCACGAAACACGTCGAGCCAATAGATGCCCCTACGTTTATACCATACTATTATTATTCTACTACTATATATATACCAATTGGACTATACCAATCAACTATGACTATAATCATCTACCATGGAGACACACTTCAGTGAATTTGGCTATCTACAGTATGTATTAGACATGTGCATTCGTTTTCGTCCGAATGCATTTTCGTCCGAATTTCAGGTATTTTCGTTATCGTTTTAACAAACGATAACGAAAGCGCAGATTCCGAAAAACGAAAGATCCGACATAAACAAATGCTTTATTTTCGTTTTCGTTGCGACAACAGTTCGATATAGATAGGAGATTCGACATGACGCTAACAATAACAATTTGTGTCTATCGAACCTGTGGTCGAATGTGCCTAACCTTAACTCTATAGTCTATCCACCATAGTAGTCCAAGATTATTCGAAAAGATTCGACATAGAGAGAAGATTCGACATAGAGAGAGAAGATTCGACGTAGAGAGAAAAATTAAGTAAAATAAAAATAATGATGATGATGGTTATTATTGGTCAATTGTAACCAAAGAGGAGGGGCAGTAACATAGCTAGAACCGCATGTACAGCCAACTTAGCTTCACTTACGATTTGCTAGCAGAGAGAGACAGACACGCTGATTCATTTCAGAACAGTCAATCTTAGCTGGTCCGTTTGAATTCATTGTCACTTTATCAGAGATCCTGAACTATTTCATTTGAGCATAAGCTAAGCACAGCAGCAGAATAGTAGTGAAGCAAGCTACATCTGTGTTGTGAACTTGATAGATAGACTAGTGATACTAGTGTTGCTGCTAGTGTTGTGATAGCCTCAGAGGCTGCCCGTGTTGTGGTGGGGGGTGATTTATAGATTGAGATTCTATATACCCTATCTCCACTCCAGTCCATTTTCTGACTTGCAGTTGCTGTAAAGTTCAGAAATGTACCGTTCTAATGTAAAAGTGAAGGCTGGTAGAGGTAGTGGTCGTGGTCGTGGTCGCGGTGGACGCCTTGGTAAAAAAAGTGGCAAGGTCTCTGCTACTAGTGCCTCTGACACTTCTGCCGCCACCAACATGCCGTCCACAGCAGTGGGTGTCACCGCCAATGCCACCAGCAAAGCTAGTTCCACCACCCCCAGTTCTTCTAATATTACTTTTCCTGCCAGACCACCAACATCTGCTGCCACTTCCACTGCCAGTGCAGCGCCTCCTTCCACTTCTACAGGTGTCATGGCTGCATATTTTTATGGAATAGGCAAGAAACCTAGTAAAGTGGAGTTGCCTTTACAGTCACCACCACCAATCACACTACCAGTGCCACTGCCCAGCTCCCCAAAGGAGCAATTGAGGGAGACAGCAGCAGAGACAGAGTGTGAGACTTTTTCTTCATTGGCCCAAGAAGATGATTTAGAATGTGATGCTCCTCTTTCCCCAAACACTGCGGATGTTTTATACAATCTTAGCCCACAGGACTTACAGCTTGACCTGGAGAAAGTGCAAGAGGGATATTCTGTGAGGAGTAGGACAGGTAGCAGTCCACTTTTTTCATCTGCTGCTAACTCCCCTTCTCCCTCTGTTATTATGGAAGAATCCTGTGATGATATCACCGACCTTCCCAGTCCCCAGCACCCCTGCCATTAGCAGCACTAGTTCTAGTTCACCAAGTGTAACTGTAGTGGCAACAGCTTCCACCACTGGTGTGCTACCTGCTGCAGCTATATCAGCCCTAAATAGATATCCACAGGGTCAAGGGGCTGCATCCCGCCGCAGCAACGTTTGGAAATACTTTCAAACATTGGAAGGCGGGTTCTTTGCCAAGTGTAAATTGTGTGGGAAGCAAGTAAGTAGGGGTAAAAAGTTAGGTCATTTAACCAATGCTGGTATGAACCTACACCTTAAAAATTACCACCACTCTACTTTACTGCGGGCAGAGGCAGAAAAAGAAGATGGTAGCGCAGGAAGCAGCATAACGGACTCTGACTGTACTGGTGGTACCTCCTCAAGCACACCACTTACTCAGAGCACAGGAGGCAATAGAGAGGGTTCAATTAATACAACCCGCCCACGTGCAGTAGTTCCACTGCAGACCCAATCAGGCTCCTCATCCTCCCAAGGACATCATCAGCCTACCCTCGATAGTTTTGTTGGCTTTAGTTCCAAGGGCATGTCAAAACAGCAGGCCAACAAGATCACCCGCCTCATTGGCCAATTCATTGCTGTTGGAGGAGCCTCTTTTCGCATGATTGAAGGGGAGCCGTTTAAACAGCTCATGCATGCCCTTGCTCCACGATACGTTGTTCCTGCACGAACAACTTTCAGCAGAAAGATTATTCCAGCACTATACCACTCATGCGTTGGATTATTGAAGGAAAAAATGGCCAAAGCCGAGGGTCAGACAATTCATTTGACAACTGATTTGTGGACAGCTCCCAGCGGTCAACACGCTTTCCTGTCTTTGACTGCACACTGGTGGCAGGCCACTGTGCCTGTTGGTGGTGGTGCTGGTGTAAGAGTTCAAACTCCATCAGGAAGCAGGTCTGCAGCGCAAGACCAGCAGGGTTATCAAGCTTTCCTGCTCCACACAGAAATCCGTGATGACCAACACAGCTCTGCCAACATATTGCGGGCAATTAGATCAATGTTGGCCAATTGGTTTGGAGAGCAGGCAGTCACCAATGTCTCTGTTGGGTTCATTGTGACAGACGGAGGTTCAAACATGGTTAAAGCTCTCCAAGATGGATCTTTTGTCGGTGTGCGCTGTTCTGCACACATACTGCATTTAGTGGTCAAGGGTGCAATCCCAGTGGAGAAAACCAACAAGATTGCTCAAATCTTGGACCTTTGTAGAAAGATTGCAGGGCATTTCCACCGCAGTGTTGGGGCTAGTCAACTGTTGAGGGAGGAGCAAGAACAATCAGGGCTCCCCATACATCGCCTGAAACAAGATGTCAGCACCCGGTGGAACTATACCCTGGAAATGCTGGAACGCATTTTGGAGCAAAAGACAGCCATCCACAATCTATCATCCCGCCACAGCATCGGGATTGATTCCACACTGGGACGTGATGACTGGTGTATAATTGGGCAGCTCGTTTATGTCTTAAAACCCTTTCGGAATGTGACGGAAAACTTGAGTCAGAGCAATGCCAGCCTAGGACAGGTCATACCCTTGTTTACCTATCTCATAGATAAGATGGGATTGTACCTAGAAAACAGTGAGCCTGTTTGTGGCAGCCCACTTCATGCCAATGTAGCGTCTTTCATCAGAAAGCTACAAGCTAACTTAAAAGATCGGCTAAATGACCGTGTCCGCAAAAGCCCTGAACTCATGCTGGCTTCCCTGTGTGATCCCAGGATCAAAGGTAAACTGGCACTCAGAGACAACAGCCTCTCCTACTGGAAACAAAAATTGATTGAAAGGGTCCGGAATTTGCAGCAACAGAGATGTACGACGGTTGAGGCCGGTTTGGAAGATTCACCTGCCATGTCTGCTATTCCAAGGCCTGGCAGCATCACTCAAAAACAACAGAGTGGAGCATGTGCATGTTGGGTAGAGGCACTTGACAATCTGGTGGATGCAGGTCAAGCAGCAGGTAATCGAGAGGAGAGCAGTGCCTCTGAAATGGTCAGGGCCTACCTATATGAAGCACCTTTGCTTCCTACAGAGGACCCTTTGACCTATTGGGATGGTAAGAAAAGTTTGTGGCCTGGTCTTTGCCTGGTTGCCCAGCAACTACTATCCTGTCCTCCAACCACTGTGCAAAGTGAGAGAGTTTTCTCTATTACTGGGAATATCCTTAATCCACACCGTTCACAACTAACACCCCATTTGATGGAACAAATAACTTTCCTCAAATTTAACCTCCCCAAGCTGGGTTACCCTACCCTTAATTTGTGAGACCTGAATCATTGTTACCATGTGAAGATAGATGGGACAAGAGTGACTTGATTGTGCGTGATTGCATGAATGAATGTTGTGTGAATGGACAGTGAAGATAGATGGGACTCAGAGGAACCATCCAAATGTTGAGGAAAATCATTTTTTTTATTTTCTTACCACTTGACACAATAGCAGTTGTCTACTTGACTTTGGTGTGACCCCAAGATTTAAATAGAATTATATTGTTTTAAGCAATCCAAATTTTTCCCTTTATTCCTTCCATCACCCTTTTTTGTAATGAATGTTGTGTAGAGTGACTAGAGTGTGCTTGATTGCATGAATGAATGTTGTGTGAATGGACAGTAGCAAGGGTTGAAGCCTTGACGTGGCGCTACTGCTCACGTGTTGCTGTCTTTGTAAATACAAATAGCAACATGTGCTAATATTTAACCATTTTTGTTTGGTGGTCTGGAAATAAGAGACAATGATTAAAGATGACCTCAACAGCATGACAGTTCCTCTTGATGGAGAGACTGTCAACTCAAGGATCAGAATATGCTACCAACACAACATAGCACAAAGAAGCATACAGTTGGAAACATGATTCTATGCAAGATATATTAGTTGGTCACTGCTGAGCTGCATCCAGATGCCCAGGACCCCTCCCATTTACCATCTCTGACCCTGGGGACACCAGGGCCCTCTCTGATCCTCCGCCTGTTTCATGACCATCTGCAATTGTCCATAGTTACTAGTGTGAGTGAGTAATCTACCCTGCTGCCATGTTACTCAAGCCCTGGAAATGATGACTGCCTGTCAGGTCACCTTGAGGCTAGGTGACAGATGCACTCTGTAGGAATCGGAAGTGCACCGCTAGGTAGTGGATCCTAGGACTGACTGCTGTGGATTGAAACCTGGGAGGTTCAGGAAGCAGGTCTACTGGATCACTAACACAGATCCCACTGGGAGCTAGAGCATAGATTCTCCAGGGCGCGGAGTCTAAGAGCCAGTAGGTGTTCACCAGAGCCTCTAGTGGTGAGGATGGACTGCGCTGCAGTCTGGCTCCAGGTCGCAGCCCCCAGGGTCTCACATCTCATGCTCACGGTAGACTACAGGAGAAGAGGAAAGAGGCAGCAGGCTGGAACAACAAGGAAGTAAGGGACAAGCCAAGGTCGAGGCCACAAGCAGACAAGGACAACAGAGTACACGCCAAGGTTCAGGGTCACAGGCAAACAGGGATGGTCAGGGACACGCCAAAGGTCAGGGTCACGAGCAGACAGGAATAGTAGAGAACAGGCCAAAGTCGGTTAACTGGAATCAGACGTAGGAAACACAGCCAGTACACACGAAAGCTAACACACAATGGTTGATCAGCACTGCTGGCTTGCAGTGCACAGGTTAATATAGGGTTCCCTGATAGGAGCTGGGGTGGAGCCATGCTAGAGGAGAGCTTACAAAAGCAGTCAGGTGAGGGTCAGCTGGTCTCTAGAGATGAACACATGGAGACAGGTATGCTGACAGACAAACTCTATTGCATAACCATGACACTGCCCTTTGAACTGTTGCCCCTTGTAATTGCGTTAGCCTGTGAACCTCTGTCCGGTTAACTGTTGCCCTCATGATTGCAAGCCTGCAACCTATGTCCTGTGAACTGTTGAGGACTGTATAGAGTAACCCCTGCTCTAACTATCTGCTGTGTATTCTGGTGGAGGGAAAGCTGAACGGCGTGACTGGACACAATACATTGGATTACCCTTTGCACATTGAAATAGTGTAGAGAGAAATCTCATCAATTTTCTAAGTTCAGCCTGATGGTTAAATGTAGAAAAACTACAATTATAAGGCCTCTAGTAAGTTAGTAACAATATATGGACTAGTTCATTTAGATAAACATCACACAAATCTAACAAGGAAAGCAAAACTCAAGAAAACAATTATTTCTGAACAAAATTTTTTTATTTAACAGTTAACATAAACAAAACAAAAAAAAAAAAAAAAAAAAAATTAGAGTACATTCTCCCCCAACCTGGTGACCAGTCGCTGTAGGGACATATTAATCCCAGCCAACTGGTCACCAAGGTACCGCGTAGCCTCCAGGTGTCTCCTGAGGCTACGCTGGTACCTCTGCAGAGCCACAGAGTGACGGAGCTGCCGGTGATTGTGGAGGGCCAAAGATTGACGCAGCCTCCGGGTAACTGCAAAATGTCTCTTTTGGACCTCCACAATGCGCCGCAGATAATCCGTCACATGTGGCTCTGGAGGGTGGGGGATGTGTGCCTGTTCTGGAGCGGGTGAAGGATGCACTGGGGAGGCCAGGTGGGGGGATGTTGAAGGGTGGAGGACTGTAGAAACCACTGGGGACTCAGAAGGACAGCCAGTCCAACCAGACGCGGGCAGGTCCAGGTCTTCGTCCACAGGCTGCAGTTGCAGGATGAAGACTTCACCTGTGAAGAAAAGAAAATACATTAGATAGATAGATAATACAATACACATACACATGGCTTCTTCACCCTAACATTATATAAAGGCAACGATCTCCCAGCCCTTGTAGACAATCCTGTAACATCTTGAGATGTTTTCACTTCCATCCATACCAGTTTTTGATATTTAGTGAGATGCACCTAATCAATTTGTGTGTAGGAGATAGTGGTGTCTGTGTCAATTCGCTGCGTCATACCAAGTTTGCAGAGCTGTGCAGGAAGGTGTAGTACTACTTTACTGTACTCTGACCGGGGTGGAGCTGAGTGTCCTCCCCGGCCAGAGTACAAAGGGATTCCCCTCTACACATCGAGCAGTGTAAAGGGGAATCTCCCAAAGATTTTATCCGCTTGGTCGCACGGGCGGCTGGAGAAAATCTTAAGGTGTAATGGACGCCTAAGTGCTACTGCTAACTAATCTACCTCATCCAGACTGACTGACTTTGGCAAATATGGAGGATCAGTTGCACTTGCAGAAAAACATATCAGCTATACCAGCTTTTAACATTACACTCACCAAAGAGAAGCCATTCAAGCCATTGCATTTGGGATGACCTAATAAAAAGTTGTTTAATAAAATATAGCAGGCTATTTTTTAAAGTTGATAATTTTGTAAGGCCACTGATTGTTGAATAAATTAAGCCCCACTTCTGTTCTAGGCTAGGTAGGTTACTCACTCCTGGTCTAGGCTAGGAGGTATAACAGGTATAACATCATGAGAAAAGTGTTAATGCATGCATTAGGGGCATGCCAGAGATTGAACATGTCCAGGGACTGCCAGCCAATAGCTGGAGATTCTTTTCTGACACCCCCCCCCCAGCCTGCTGTGTTATTCATAATGATTAACAGTGATTGGCTCAGACTGGGAATCTGAACTGCAGCAAGAAGGTGGCATGATCAGGGACATTGGGAAAATATTAACAAGCACAGGTCACGCTAACAGGAAGACTGGAATCATCTGCAGAGGGGAACTAATATAATTAATAGTTCCAGCTAAACCGAAGCCTTGCAGAATAAATCACAAGCTATTCTAGACAAGGTATGCCATCAGCATTTCATATTTAAAATACTATATTTGCCTGTAAAATACAAAAAAAGTTATGCTTACTCCCTGGATCTGCCGCATCTGGCTGTTCCTCCGCATCCCCAGCAGCCTCTACAGGGCAGGTCTCCTCCACCTCCTGCTCAGCAGCTGTTGAGTAATGATAGAAAAGAACATTACAATCTGCAGTGTACAACAATCTCACACATTATTACAAGAACATTGAAACATGTATGATCACTCAGCAGATACCAGCAAGATTATACTAACTTACATGTGGGCGTTGCTGCCTCAGCCTCCTCCTCAGTCTCCCCCTCTGACTGGATGACACCTATTTATAAAGGAGAAATGATGAACGTTAATAAACGTAAATAAATATACTGTAGTGTAAATAGATAAAATTAATTATCCATTAGCATGGCAATACAGGGCAGGTCACTAACGTTTATCTACAAGGCAGGGACATGCATTCACCATTTAGAAAAAATCATTTAAAAAAAAAACAAATACAAGGCACTTACCTGTCCTGGTTCCAGCAGCGCCGGCGAGTGCTAGGTGCACTGCCACTGATCAGGCACCTCAGTTCAGAGCGGCCACGTTCTGTCAAATTACGTAAGTTACGCAATCGCTTGCGTTACCTGACAGAGCGTCGCAGAGGCTCTACCTGTCACTACATGAGCGAGAAACAATGACACTGGAATCAACAATGGAAGGCTGGACAAATGGAAAAGGAACCACTGTATTAGTGTCACTACTACAGTACTTACTGCATGATGACGTGGAGGACTCCTGCTCCTCTGCCCTCTGCCTCCGGCGGCGCTGGGCCTGGGGACGATCTTTAAATAAAATCAAACACATCATGGTAAATGACTATGTCGCGTCGCATGGTTGACAAAAAAAATTTCCTACACACAATGCAATGCTGACACCAACCCTGATGAGCCAGCAGTTTTTTTATCTCATCCTCCCCTACAGCTGCTAAGAGCTCCTTCTCATGGGGGAGGAGAGATACCTGCTTTCCTCTGCGCCCCGACTGCCTGCGTTTACGCGCTATGGAACTGCAAAACAAAAAGAGAAGAGAAATGGGTTCCACAATTAAACTACAATTGTAATCTGAAAATGACATCAACACATGAAACACATGTAGAATGAACCCGTAGAATGAAACAATGCAAATGGAATTTTTGGATTAGGCACATTTTTTCATGTAGCACAAGGTTTGCACATTTATTTATTAACCAAATTTATTGTAAGAAAAACCTATGCTTTTTTGGTGCACAATAAATAATAAAAGGCAGGATAGGGATTGTGCCGAGTAAATGTCCATTGTGTCCACTCCAGTCCACCTTTCTATTACGCGCTTGTGTGAACTGTGTATAGTGTAAAATTTCCTTCCTTGTTTCTTTTGCAAAGCATTAACCCACTTGCAGATGTGGACCCCCCCCATAGTAACTAAAAATATGGCGGGTCCGCAAGCTGGTTAAGTCCAGCCACCGTAACACTTTTTTATATATATACAGAAGAGCATAAATTTCATTTGGGTAATACATCACAGGAGCGTGCAGTTTAAAGCTGCAATGCGCTAAATATCAAAATATGGCCTGGTCAGAAAGGGGGCGCAACCTACAGGTGGTCAGGTCAAGTGGAACTTAAAAGCACTTACTGCTCAGTTTAGTGATAACTAACTAAGAACAAATAACGGCATGGAAATATTCCTCTTAAAATGATTGTGGCGATAATATATAACATGTGCAACTGCAAACTATGTGTAGGCTAGGCACACCTATGCGCAAATTTGTTTTTTCACAGGAGGGAGGATAAATTGAAAATTATTTATTCCTTTTTAAAAAAAAAATTCACCTAACTTTACTGACATCAAATTGTGATAGCAATAACATATGTTTATATGTGTGTGTGTAAAATCAGTGCATTTTTTGGAGCTTTTATCATTGTATAAATGACAATGGTCCCGAAATGGCATCAAAAGTGTCCGATGTGTCCGCCATAATGTCGCAGTCACAATAAAAATCGCTGATCGCCGCCATTACTAGTAAAAAAAATTGTTAATAAAAATGCCATAAAACTATCCATATTT